>NC_085930.1:92780000-93405000 GCF_028885625.2 Pongo pygmaeus | reverse complement strand
GGTCTTTGTCTGTTTTCATGCCAGTACCATGCTGTTTTGGTTAATGTAGCCTTATAGTACAGTTTGAAGTCAGATAACATGATACCTCTGGCTGTCTTCTTTTTGCTTAGGATTGCTTTGGCTACTCGAGCTCCTTTTTGGTTCCATGTGAATTTTAGAATAGTCTTTTCTAATTCTGTGAAAAATGACATTGGTAGTTTGATAGGAATACCACTGAACCTGTAGATTGCTTTGGGCAGTATTGCCATATTAATGATACTGATTCTTCCAATCCATGAGCACACTGTGTGGTCTTTGATATTGGGTCCTGACTAGGCCAAGAAGACAGAAATATACTGGTCCCTCAAACCTTTTCTCTAATGTCTGGATAGTACATATTTTATGCTTTTCAGTATGTATGGCCTCTATTGCAACAACTCAACTCTGCCATTACAGCATTAAAGCAGTCATATACAATACATAAACAAATGAGTGTGGCTGTGTTCCAATGAAACTTTATTTACAAAAACAAATAGTGGGCCAAATTTAGCCTGCAGGCTCTTGTTTGCCAACCCCAGCTCAAATCATCCTCAGACAAAATCTAGGGAGCTGCTAATAATAACAAGGCCATGCTCTGCTATACTGTTATTAAGCTATTGTCTCAGCATCAAATTCACCCTTTGGTATTCTCTTTTGTGATAATCGGCACATTTATGTATTGACAAGAAAGATGAACACCGCATATTAAGTAGGGAAAAAAAATCACACTTTTTATAGCAATATCACTTTTTTAACAAAATACGATCCTCTATACGTACATACATAATGTTGTATAAGGATTCATAAGTCTCAGAAAGGATAATACTGAAAGGTTCAGAGGGGTAAACTCTGGAAAATGGAATCAGGAGTAGGAAGAAAAGATTACTCTGATTTTTTGCTTTACATTCTTTTGTAGTCTTTGAATTTATTTAGAGTAAGCAAATATTACCATTGTAGGTTAAAACAATAAAAAGGAATAAATCAAGTTGGAGTCTTAACAATGCTGAAACACTTCTGTTAATCCATTTCCCCAGTTCCAACCTAAGCTTTACAGAGGTGCTATTGTCAAGCAATCACTCATTTGTTCATTCTACACATATAATAGGCATTCACTTTGGGCCAGACCCTATGCTATGTGTGAGGAATTCATGAAGTTTAGGATCTAGGTGGAAAAACATAATTATATCAGCTAAAATTGTAATTAAAACAAATAATGTACATGAAGGAGAGATGGCATCACATTTCTTTATTAATATATTTATTGGGTACTATATCCCATTATTGCTGGAGGATAAAATCTATGCCAGGGAATATAAAAAGATGAGACAAAGAAAATGATAGGAGTAAACATGCTGAGGACTTTAGACTCAGCATATAGGTGTTCAGCTCCTACCATATCATCTACATAATTTCCTTAAAACTGCTGTGAATATAAAATCACAACAGCTTTTTTAAAGAGATTGAAATTGAAATTCAATGAAACAAGGCATTTTTAAGTCTTCCTTGGCTTTCTACATTGATAGTGACTTTTTTTTTTTTTTCTTTTTCACACTCTTAGAATCAGGGATGGGTTAGATGTTATGACCTTGCTGTTACTTCAGGCATCTTCTGTTATCATTCTCCCTAGAGGCCAAAGGCAGAGACCATGTCTTCTCTTCTATATGTTGGAGGCACTATCTTTTGAGTTATATGCCAAACACCTTCTCTGGAATTCGTTTGCCACTTCTAGGGACTGGATCCCTGTAGCCATGTTTGTGTAATATGACAACAGACTTAGGCAAGTGATCCTAGCTGGGCCAGAATTCCTTCCTCACACACTCAGAACAGGAACAAAAGAGAGTGGTCTAGATTTTACAACGTATTAACTCAAGGAATGAAGAATTCCTTATAAATTAGACAGAGACAGACAAAGATCTTCAGCGATAAAAGACTGGTACAGACAAGCAGAGAGAAGATTACCAAGAGCAGATCATTCTGTCCACTGATTTTTTGAGGTCTAGGTTCTTCTAAAGGACCTACTACAGCCTTTGCTTGGGTTTTTTCCATATTACATCATTCTACACTTATATTATATCTTCCCTTTTCACTTAAGCATCTATAAATTAAAGCATCACTAACTCATGCATGTGTATATATCCCAAAATGTTTAATATTGCTTTCCTGACAGTAGGGATTTTCACCTGCAGTGTTTCAGAGCCAAAGCAAATCCTAATGTTATTTTTTTTCTCCAGAATGTTTTCCCAGAAGGTTTCTACCAGTTTGCTGTAAGTTGAATGCCACTTGTTGTCATTTCAGAACCTCATATACAGTATTCTTTAATAGCCAGAAATACAATTACAGGGGAGGTCAGAAGATTCAACTCCAAAGTCTTCTAAGTGCCCTCTCCTGTGCCCTACAGGCAAAAATGGTTTATATATCAAATGACCTTGGACAAGTTGTTTATCTTTTGAGTTTCAGTTGTCTTATTTGTATACAGGCAATTCTGTTGGCTCTCCAGTGCTGCTGGCAGGATAAGTGACAAACTCTTTGGAAAGTCCCTCACATATAGTCAATGTCATTTAAGGTGGCTCCTCCTGTGAGATTTTGCAATTAGGGATATGATCAGTCTTAGTCCATTTTGTGTTTTTGTGAAGAAATACCTGAGGTGGTATAATTTATAAAGAAAAGAGATTTATTTGGCTCATGATTCTGATGGCTGGAAAGTTCAAGATTGGGAATCTGCATCTGGTGAGGGCCTCAGACTTCTTCATCATCTCATGGCAGAAGGCAAATGGAAGCCACTGTATGCACAAATCACATGGTGAGAGAGGAAGCAAGAGAGAGAGTAAAAGGGTAGGGGGATGACAGACTCTTTTTAACAACCATCTCTTCTGGAAACTAATAGAGTGAGAACTTGCTTAACCCAAAGGACAGGCATCAATCCATTCATGAAGGATCTGCCCTCCTGACCCAAACACCTCCTCCAGGCCCCACCTCCCATCATTGGGGATCAAATTTCAACATGTGGTTTTGAGAAGACAAACATCCAAACCATAGCATTCCACTCCTGGATTCCCAAAACTCATGTCCTTCTCACATGTGAAATACAATTGTTTCATCTCAATAGTCCGAAAAGTCTTAACTCATTTCAAAATCAACTCAAAAGTTTAAAGTCCAAAGTCTCATCTGCGACCCAAGGTAATTTCTTTCCAGCTATGAGCTTATAGGATCAAAAATAAGATGTTTGTTTTCAAGATACAATGGTTTCATGGGCACTGGGTAAACATTCCCATTCCAAAAGGGAGAAATTGGACAAAAGAAAGAGAAAACAGGCCCTGTGCAAGTCTGAAACTTAGCCGGGCAGACATTATATCTTCAAGCTACAAAATAATCTTTGACTCCATGCCCTACATCCTAGGCACTGCAAGGGGTGGGCTCATAATGCCTCAGGCAGCCCTGCCCCTATAACTTCAGTGGGTGCAGCTCAAGTAGCTGCTTTCCTTGGTTGGAGTTGAATGCCTGTGGCTCTTCCAGGTTGAGGTTACACACTGCTGCTGCTGCTGGCTGTATAATTTGGGAGTCCCCTTGATAGCTCCACTTCCATAGCTCCACTAGGAACCCTGATAGAGATTCTGTGGTGGCTGCACCTCTGTGGAAGGTCTCTGTCTATGCTTTCAGAGATCTATGAGTCATCTCTAAAATCCTCTGAAATCTATGAGTCATCAAGCCTCCACCACCCTTGCATTCTGGGTGCCTGCAGACATAATGTCATGCAGAAACTGACAAGGCTCATGGCTTGCACTCTCCAGAGAAGGAGTCTGAGCTATATCTAGGGCCATTTGAGCCATGGCTGGAGCCAGAGCAGCTGGGATGTAGGGAGCAACATCCAGAGGCAGCCCAGGGCAGCAATACTTTAGGCCTGTCACCTGAACCATTCTGTCCATCTACACCTCTGGGCCTGTGATAGGAGGGGTGGTCCTGAAGATCTTTGAAATGCCTCTTAAGGGCCTTTTTCCCATTGGCTTGACTACTAGCACCTGGCTCCATTTTAGTCATGCTAATCTCTTTAGCAATTTCACTGGACTGGGCAATAGCATTGGATTCCTCTTCTGAAAATGTTTCCTTTCTCACCAAATGGCCAGGTTGCAAATTTTCCAAACTTTTACACTCTGCTTCTCTTTTAATTGTAAATTACACCTTTAGATCTTTCCTTTGCTGCCTTAATTCAGCATAACCTGTTAAAAGTAGCCACGCCACTAACTGAGGTCTTTGCAGCCTAGAATTTTCATCCACCAGATACCCCACCTCATCACTTTTAAGTTCGACCTTCCACAAAGCCCTAGGACATGGACATGATGCAGCCAAGTTATTTGCTACTATGTAACAAGGGTGACAGTTCCCAGTTGGTTTTTCATTTTCATCTGAGACTTTGTTAGCATGGATTTTACAGTCTATATTTCTATCAGCATTTTGGTCACAACCACTTAGCCATTCTCTAAGAAGTTCAATACTTTCCCTTGTCTTTTTTTCCTCTTTTGAGACCTCCAAACTCTTCCAACTGCTGCCCATTACCCCCAACCACTGGGTACTAACTTTCTGTCTCAGTTCATTTTGTATCACCACAAAGGTGTCACTGAGGCTCTGTAATTTATAAATAAAGGGGTTTATGTGGATCACAATTCTAATGGCTAAAAAGTTCAAGATCGAATATCTGCATCTGGTGAGGGCCCCTGGCTGCTTACACTCATGGTGGAAGATGAAAGGGAGCTTATGAGCTTATGTATGGAGAGATCACATGACGGAAAGGAAGCAAGATGTCAACAAAGTGCTAGTCTCTTTTCAACAATTAGTTCCCTTGGGAATTAACAGATGGAGAACTCATCCCCCAAAGGCAGGCATTAATCTATTCATGACGGATCTGCCTTCATGACCCAGACACCTCCCAGCAGGCCCCACCTCCAATACTGGGGATCAAATTTCAACATGTGCCTTGACAAGGACAAACAAATCAAGCATGATCCTTAGAAATACCACATGGTAGAGTGGAAAGAGTATTTAAGTGCTAGTCAGGAGACCTCTATTCTAGTCCCCTTTTCTCACTAACTAGTTGCACGGCCATGCTGGTTACTTCTTTCCAAGACACCTGTACCTTCATGCATAAAGTGCTATTCCCTATGCCTGAGTATCATCCCACATCATCATGTCATGGAAACCCCAACTCTAATTCATGATTCATCTTGAGTCCTGACTTCTTCAGCAAGGTCTCCTCAGTTTCCATAATCAGAGGAGAACATTCCCTTTTTTGCATAAATAAACACTGTACTTGAATCTCTCTTATGGGAGTTATTAGGCTCAACCCTACTTTATAGATCCAGGACTACTCAGTTCCTTCTTATTTACTATCTAAAGACAATTCATCTTCCAAAGTTATAGAAAAACAAAGTTTAGCATTTGCTGCATATGTCCAACAAACATATTTAATTGGATAAGAAACTTGGCAGGTAATTAGTACTAGGCATACCATTTGCTTTCTTATGCCCAGAACCCAGAAAAGTGCCTGACACATGGTAGGTACTCAATAAATATTTATTAAATGAATAAATACCCAGACTTGGTTAGGAAAGAGTATGTAAGGCAACAATTTCAACAGAATATGCTTTTAGGCCAATTCAGTTTGCCAAAATCTAGGCCTTGATGTTAAAAGAAAGCTGGGGCTTACAGGAATGGAGGGCCCCAACTCTAATGGCAAGGGCAGAAATCATCATTTATGAGACATAGTCTCTTGTTTGGTGGGGAATGGTTGACAGCTGCATAATTCCACACGGTTCCACAGAAGATGATTTTGGATGTGGAGGGAATACTCCAAGCACACTTCTTATGAAGACCTATAATCAGTGGTCTTAACAAACACAAGTGATTAATATTTGTTGACTTCATGACACATTTATTTTCTTTAGAGCACTTGCCACAGCTTACTCTAACTTTATTAATCTTTTTAGTACATTTTTGTTTTTTTTTTTATTGGTGGTGTCCTCAATAAACTATGAGTTCTGTGGGGGAAGGAACCATGATTCCCTGTCCATTGTTGTACATCCACTACCTAGCACAGAGTAGATGAAGCTCAACAAATGTCGGATGAATAAATATGCATATGGTATGATGGATGGATGGATGAGTGGATAAATGGATGGAAAGAAGCCAGCTAGTCACCCATACAAGCTTCTGGGTTACGAATCTAAATAATAAAACAAGTTCAACAACAACAAAAATAATCCCATTCCATTATAGGCTGGATGAAAGGCTTACCCACTGTCTTATGCCTTTTGTGCTGCTCTAACAAAATACCTGAGAATGGGTGATTTATAAAGAACAGAAAATTATTTCTCACAGATCTGGGAAATCCAAGATCAAGGTCCTAGCATCTGGTTTCTGGTGAGGGTAGTCTTCTGCTTCCACAATGTTAACTTGTTGGCAGCTCCTTTGGAGGAAATGAGTGCTCACCTCCCAATGGCGACATCTCATAATATTGTTGAATTGGGGATTACGTTTCAACATGAAATTTGGAGGAGACACAAATATTCAAACCATAGAACCCACTTAGAGATGACAGAATAACGAATATATATGAATTAAAGTGAATGGAACAACAACAATAACAATAGCCATCACTTATGTAGTGCTTACTGTGTTCCAGGCATTGATCTAAATGCTTTACATATATGAATTCTTAATTCCTAATACAAAAAAGTGAGTGTTCCTTCTTGATCTGGAGCCAAGACTGCATCTATCAAAATGGAAATCTGATCATCTCTTCCATCTGCCCCCAACCCCAAGTATATCAATGGTCTACATGATGATGCTACAATTAATTCCAGAAGTAAACTTAACCTCTCACTAAGTGCCCAACCAAAGAGACTGCATGGTTTCCCAGTATGAAAATGTGAAGGATCAATTTGCAATTTGTTTCCTGTAAAACTGTCATTCCTCTCTTCATACCCATCACTGGAGAAATTACTCTTCAGACCATTCTACAGCTTGGGAATACTAAATAAGCCCTAATGAGTTCAAAAGTCGGTAATGACAGTACTAATTCAGTGGCCTGTTTGGTAGAAAGTCAGTCTCCTTTCTTCAAAAGCAAAATAGGATTATCAAGTGAGCTGGGAGAATTTTCTTTACGTGATTGATGGGTAGAAAAAGTAATCACCTTTGAAGTGCCACAACATATAATATATCTCCTGTGTTCTCTTTCTTCTTCTGACACCCACAAGTAATTGAATGGAAGGGAGCCTCTTAGAATGACCAACAAAGTGAAGGTGACAACGCTTTCTCTGCTACCTACCACTAGAGTGACATGCTGGGGTCTTGAATAGTTGAGAGCTGACATGAGTGTCTTTGATGGGCTGCTTTGATGCTTGGTTCAGAGTGTACCTGCCACCAGTCAGGCCACACAGGCTTTGGGTGAAACGTACATCTAAGGAGACAAGTGTTACTGCTTCTTAGAAGCAAAGGGCCTATGGACCTGTGTAAGAAGATCTGTTGTCTGAGCTCTGGGGTCGGGGTAAGGTCCTCAAGGTGGAAGTGAAGGAAATCAAGGAGCAAAGCAAGTTGAAGCAGGTAAGAAACACCGAATATGATTTCAAAACAGTTTCTCATCATACTCATCCATAATGACCGATTAACCACAATGTTCAGACTGACAACTAGGAGATCATTAGCCTCTTGGCCTCAGCTCACTGATGCAGAAGCAGACAGTCCTCTCCTTGGAAAAGGCACTGCTCTACAGTAGCTTACTTTGTAAAGGGATCTTTGCAACTACAAGTAATCAGAGTTGACACTCAAAAACCCTAAGAAGCAGGGATTATCAGGCAGTGGAAGAGTTTCATTCTTAAGAGCTCACTCTTTCTGAAGTCTCCTAAAGCCCATCCAGGCAAGGACATATCAGTTTGTTATCTGAAGGAAGAAAAATGCTTTGAAGAAGATTTATAAGGAGGAAGGGTCTTTGGTTTATTGACAAGAAAGTAAAAGACTTCCTAGAGTTGTAAGCGAAATGTCTCTGTTCAGGTTCTAGAACTTGCTGGCTAGACAACAGACGGCTGCCACTTGTTGGCACCTGGAGTGATAAGTAGTTGGGGAAGGAAGAGAGTGTCATCCATGTGATCTGGCACAGAACATTCTTCTCTGGAGCCACTCTTATACAGAAGAGAACTGGGATGTTTGGGGGGTTTACTGTATGATATGGTTTGAATCTGTGTCCCTGCCCAAATTTCATGTGGGATTGTAATCCTTAATGTGGGAAGTGGGGCATGGTGAGAGGTGAATGGAACATGGGGGCAGTCTCACGAATGGTTTAGCACCATCCCGTTGGTGCTGTTCTCATGATAGTAAGTTACCATGAGATCTGGTTGTTTAAAAGCGTGCGGCACCTCCCACCTTGCCTTTCTTCTCCTGCTCCCACCACATAAGATGCCTCACTTCCCCTTTCCCTTCACCATGACTGGAAGCTTGCTGAGACCTCCCTAGAAGCCGAAGCTGCTATGCTTCCTGTATGGCGTACAGAACCATGAGCCAATTAAACCTCTTTTCTTTATAAATTACCCAGTCTCAGATATTTCTTTATAGCAATGTGAGAACAGACAAATACACCATAGTACCTCCAAACTGCTAATTAAGTCAGGAGTCTCCCCCTGGTTAGCTGCTACCCACAGGCTCCACTACTGGTGAGTCGTAGAAGACAGATAAAGGCATTTTAAGGAACAGTACAACAATAATCTCCAGATACATCTGCAATCTAGTAACAGTAACCCCTCTCAGAAGCTATGCCGGTATGTTGTAGACACTGAGCACACATCCGTTAAATGAATGAAAATGAATGAAAGAATAAATGATTATACAGTGTACTTGTTTCATAATTGTAACTGGTTTATATTGATTTGGTTATATCTGCTTGGTACCATGTGAGCTTTGATTACATAAAGATCTACAGTCTTTGTAATGACATGGCCTCAGAACACAAGTCAACTTCTTCATCTGGTTCTCAACCTAAGAAATAATGATCTGTAGCAAGGACAGGCTGGCTGGCCATGGTAGAAGTACGAAGAAACATTTTATCTACATAGTACTTTAGAGGTAATGTAAAAGATTTTTAACATCATGGTTTTACAATGTCTACATTAAGGTCCGGCTTTTAACTAAAAAGTATGTGAAACATGATAGCATTTCTAGATTGATTCCATTCAGAGATGCTTTTATTTCACACATATATCTCAGACCAAGGGTAAGTATGGTAAGAACAAGTCACTAGGAGGCCAGCAAGAGAGGATTAATGAATGGAAGAAACGGAAAGGAGAGTGAAACACTGGTAAACTCATCCCAGCTCCAGCAAGAGGGGCCAAGGTAGCTGAGCTAGCTGGAACAGCACAATAATAAAAATAATAACAATAATGACATTCACTGTGAGCAAAAGAACCCTGTAAGCAAATCAAAAATATCAGTGCTAAGGGTCTTAATAGCTGATTATAATGAACTTCCTCACGTAATCTCAGGGAGCAGGAAAGAGAAAATAGATTGTGCATCTGTTCAAACTAAACATATTTCAAGCTGGAACCAGCTTGGTGCCAAAGACATCTCTGTCACAGAGAAGGAAAAATTCCAAATGGAAGAAAAATTCCACTTCATGCTCAAATACCATGAACTTGGAGAGGAAAATTAGGTAACCACGGCCTCACTTACGAGGCAACGCATCAGTTTCCCATGGCTGCAGTAACAAATTACCACAAACTTAGTGGCTTCAAACCACACCACTTTCTTATCTTGCTCTTCTGGAAGTTGGGGGTCTGACACAGGTCTCCAGGTGTGGGCAGAGCTGACACCTTGAGGCTGACACAGGTCTAAAATCAAGTTGTGGGCAGAGGTGAATTCCTTTCCAGAGGCTTCTTTTCTGGTTTCTAGAGTCCACCTACATTCCTTGGCTCGTGGCCTCTTCCTCCATCTTTAAAGTCAGCAATAATGGGACGAATCCGTCTCACATCACATCACTCTGACCTGCTTTTCTGCCTCCCACCTCCACTTCTAAGAATCCTTGAGATTACACTGAGCCCACCTGGACAGTCTAGGATAATCTTCCGATTTTAACATCAGCTATTGAGCAACCTCAATTCCATCTGCAACCTTAATTCCCCACTGCATATAAGGTAACTCAGCCACAGTTTCTGGGGATTAGGACATGGACGTCTTTGGTAGGAGGCGGGTATTGTATCCAGGGATCCCTAACTTCCGTGCCACACAGCAGGAAGTGAGCGGTGGGTGAGCGAGCATTACTGCCTGAGGTTAGCTTCCTATCAGATCAGCGGCAGCATTCATTTCTCATAGGAGCAAGAACTCTACTATGAACCGCACATGCGAAGGATTTAGAATGCGGGCTCCTTATGAGAATCTAATGCCTAATGATATGGGGTGGAACAGTTTCATCCCGATACCACTCCCTCCACCACCTGGTCTGTGGAAAAATTGTCTTCCATGAAACAGGTCCCTGGTGTCAAAAAGGTTGGGGACTGCTGTTCTATATTGCCTACTACAGGCATCAATGTTTCAAATTTACTTAAAAATCTGTTCAGCTCCAGCTACCACAAATACAAGTGAGTGCCTCTCATTTGTGAAAACTGTGTATGTGTAAGGTGTGAGAATCCTATCTTATTTTGCTAGGCAGAGCTGAATATATGTGCTCTCAGAGCCCCCAAAATTCCAGAAAACCAAAATTAAAAAAAAAAAATTGAAGATGAAAAAACAGAGAGACAGTGTTACCCAGTGAAGTTTCTAAGAGTCTACCCACTAACAGACTGTTCTCCATCTCAAGTTCTCAATCATTCATTTTGTTACATTTTTTTATATTTGACAAATGATATCTAATGCACTTCATTGCTGTTAGCAGTTTAGACACTTATGAGAAATTAAAACCCCATTAAGTGTGAAGGTATCTAAACAATACCAGATCTGCCTTCCACTGAATATATTTTGGGATGACAGGTCTGCTTCATCTGACTCCTCAACAAGAACAGCTTATGAAACTCACAGTTTTAGTAACAGGGCCCAACCGGCACCTATTTTTGTAGCACCTGGAAAAAAAAATGCCCACATAGGCAATACATCTGATACAGAAATGAAATTAAATAGAGCAATATTGAGGCATCAACCACTCAGATCCATTTCATTGTTTCCTATCCTGAGACAACCTAATTGAAGGTGGCATTCCAAGGTTAAATCCTAGCTCTGACAGCATCTCCTGTCAGACACCTGTCAAAATGTAATAAGACACCAGTGAAAGGGAAGTGATGCCAAAGCCACATCATATTTCCCTACACCTTGATTCCTAACTTGTAGGATTCATGTCACCAGGCAAACAGAGTGGTAGCTGGGTGCCATTGGCACTGTGCCACCATTTGCAGGTGAGGGAGGGAAGGGAAGGGAATGCAAAGGGGAGAGGGGGGGGGAGAGAGAGAGAGAGAGAGAGAGAGACAACACTGCAAAAGGAAGCACCCAAGCGTTTTAAGTTTAGCAAATGATTATGAGCATAAAAGGACAACCCTGAACGGACTTAAATTTTAGGATTCATGCCTAGAGTCTTGATCATGATCAGAAGCAGGGAATTATTTTTTAATATCTGTTTTACATAATTAAGGGGTGGTAGCTTTCATGCAAATGAGCGCTTTGAATGCTCACAACACCAAATGGGCTTCATTAGCTTAGCTGGGCAATTATGAAGCAGGAAGTAAAAAGCTGAGATAAAGACTTATCTCAAAAAGGTCTGAAGCAGGGCGTGTTGATAGCCAAGAGGCACAGCGATGCATTTTGTACATTTATTACCTCGGAGGCAAAATTTCTAGGATTCTAGATAGCTTTAAAAGCAGTGCATACATTCCATTTAACACCCAAATGAAACAGGTGGTATGTTTAAAGATCTGTAGAAAGTCTTGAAATCGTTCCCACACATTGGAAGGTTTTACCAAACCTTCTCTATTTGTTCTAAGTGCTTTTTCTATTGTTTTTCAATTGCTTCTCTCATTTCCTTCCCATGTACATTTCAGAGAAAATTGGAGAGCTTAAAATGCGACTAAATATAACCCCTGCACTAAGCAAACAGTGAATAAATCCTTAAGAAATTATTTTTGAAGCATATTCTTTCTGATTTGATTAAAAAGCTGCAATATCACCTATGAGTCTTGCTCAGGAGAAAGGCTATTTGTTTACAAGATGACCAAGCATGTAGAGGGAAAGCTGACGCTGAAGGGACTGAAGTCAGTTCTCAGCTATTTCAATACAGATGTTTTTCTAGATAATCGACCTCATTGTAAGTTAAAGAATCAAACATAAATCAGATCTCTCACAGGCTGAGAAAAGGCAAAACCACAGCCTGTTAGTTCTGTAAAAGGACCATTCTAGTTGGCCTATCTGGTGCAACCACCTTGTTTAAAAGACAGTAAACTGAATCCAGCCAAAGTTTATTGACTTGGTCCAGAATATGACTGAGCCACCACCACAGCCAGACTTACATCCCAGAGCTCCTGTTTCCCATCCTGGGCTGTCTATATTCTTCCACATCACCTCCCCAGGTGGCTGGCTTTGGGAAGAAGGGAATCATAAAAAGACCAGAAACAACATATACACCTTGAAGGAGTTGACGCAGGATTTTTTCTTGATCACTTTGCAAGCCAGGGACCTCTGGCCAGTGACACCCTGCCCAGGCCTCACTCGGCCATGCTACTTGCTATAGGAGATGGCCTGCCCACTTAGCCTGCTCAGGCCGAGTCTGACTTTCACACTAGTTCCCAAGTTCTTGTCCTGAGCCCACGCAGAATGAGGATACACTGACAATCAAAGAGAAAGGCAGGGAGTTTTATTGAGTGATGAAAACAGCTTTCAGCAGAGTGGGGATGCAGGGGTAGTCTCCCTATCTGAAGGCAGGAAAGTCCACCCAATTTGTCTGAGTCTGGGGCTTTTATAGGCTCAGAATAGGGGAGGGGCAGGCAGTAGGCAGTACTGGAAAAAGCAACACTAGATTGGTTCAACGGCATTATTCAGAAAGAATCAACCAAGAAGGGTCAGGCAAACAGAAACGGAAGTTCTCACTCTGGGTCGCAGGTTTCATCCAGGACCAGCAGTCTGGTCTTTCAGCCTTCAGGCTGTTTCTGTTGGTTTGGAGGTGGGATTTCACTGGGGACCCACCTCTATCTGACTAGGTATTTGGCTGCCTCCTATTGTCCTCAGAGTCATCTGTTCATCAGTTTGTTTTCCGTGTATCTTCCTTTCTCACAAACATTCCATTGGCAGATTTCTGTTTTGTTTTGTGTGTTTCCTTTCCTTCTCCCCAGTTCAAGCTGAAGCAGATGCATGGACAAAGAAAAACAAACTGCTGGCTAAATACAGAGCAGAGAGTGTCATGGAATGTTTACAGAGGAAATGGTTTTAGGCACCAGAGAGTAGGAAAAGCTCAGGCTGGGGAAGGAGCAGGAGGATGAAAGAGGGAATGACTTTAGGGTATAAAAGGAATAGAAACGGCCAGGCACAGTGGCTTGTGCCTATAATCCTAGCACCTTGGGAGGCTGGGGCAGGAGGATTCCTTCAGGCTAGGAGTTCAAGGCCAACCTGGCCAACAGAGTGAGACCCAATCTCTATTATTATTAAAACAAAAAAAAAAGGAATAGAAGAACTCGAGTTCTTAAAGAATTAGGGTCTCCATCTAGAGTACCAGGTGGCCAGGTGAAAACATACCCAAATATCAAGTAAGGACACCCATTGGCCAGCACCCCCAAACTTTAGTCCAGTTATTACACCCAACTTGGACTGGCAATTTATCCCTTACAGGTAATTGAACATCTTATGGTCTGGGAAATCTACCAGCCCCTCCAAACAGAAGATGAGGAACTTAAATGGAATAGTAGGAAGGGGGAACTTTACCCCTTGACCATGATGGGTCTAAATAGAATGAGCTGGGAATTTCCCTAGGAGCCCAGGGTAGTGCTACAAAGAGGGCACACTGCCCCCCATGTATACTGTATTCATTTGGGAGCTATGTAGTCCCAGTTTTCCAAGACAGGCTCCAGGGAAAACAGGTCTACCTTGAACAACATGGGTTTGAACTGTGTGAGTCCACTTATACATGGATTTTCTTTCACCTTCACTACCTCTGAGACAGCAAGACCAACCCTTCCTCTTCCTCCTCCTTTACAGCCTACTTAATGTGAAGACAATAAGGATGAAAAGTCTTTACAATGATCTATTTCCACTTAATAGTAATTATAATTCCTCTGATTTTATTTTTTTATCTTTTCTTAATTCTACCAATTAATTTTTTCTTTTCTTCTTTTTAAATTTTATTATTATTATTTTACTTTAAGTTTTAGGGTACATGTGCACAATGTGCAGGTTTGTTATATATGTACACATGTGCCATGTTGGTGTGCTGCACCCACTAACTCATCATTTAGCATTAGGTATATCTCCTAATGCTATCCCTCCCCCCTCCCCCCAGCCAACACTCCCCGGTGTGTGATGTTCCCCTTCCTGTGTCCATGTGTTCTCATTTTTCAATTCCCACCTATGAGTGAGAACATGTGGTGTTTGGTTTTTTGTCCTTGCGATAGTTTGCTGAGAATGATGGTTTCCAGTTTCATTCATGTCCCTACAAAGGACATGAACTCATCCTTTTTTTATGGCTGCATAGTATTCCATGGTGTATATGTGCCACATTTTCTTAATCCAGTCTATTGTTGTTGGACATTTAGGTTGGTTCCAAGTCTTTGCTATTGTGAATAGTGCCGCAATGAACATACGTGTGCATGTGTCTTTATAGCGGCATGATTTATAATCCTTTGGGTATATACCCAGTAATGGCATGGCTGGGTCAAATGATATTTCTAGTTCTAGATCCCTGAGGAATTGCCACACTGACTTCCACAATGGTTGAACTAGTTTACGGTCCCACCAACAGTGTAAAAGTGTTCCTATTTCTTCACATCCTCTCCAGCACCTGTTGTTTCCTGACTTTTTAATGATCGCCATTCTAACTGGTATGAGATGGTATCTCATTGTGGTTTTGATTTGCATTTCTGTGATGGGCAGTGATGATGACCATTTTTTCATGTGTCTTTTGGCTGCATAAATGTCTTCTTTTGAGAAGTGTCTGTTCATGTCCTTTGCCCACTTTTTGATGGGGTTGTTTGTTTTTTTCTTGTAAATTTGTTGGAGTTCATTGTAGATTCTGGATATTAGCCCTTTGTCAGATGAGCAGGTTGCAAAAATTTTCTTCCATTCTGTAGGTTGCCTGTTCACTCTGTTGGTAGTTTCTTTTGCTGTGCAGAAGCTTTTTAGTTCTTACTAATATTTTCTTTTCTCTAGCTTACTTTATTGTGAGAATATAGTATATAATACATACAACATACAAAATGTGTTAACTGATTGTGTTATCAGTAAGGCTTCTGGTAAACAGTAGTCAAATTTTGGGAGAGTTGAAAGTTATATGTAGACTTTCGACTGCCTGGGGGTCAGCACCCCTAACCCCTGAGATGTTCAAGAGTCAGTTGTATTCTGTTAGCTCACCAATGTTTACCTGATCTTACACTTGTCCTAACTTCTAATATGGAAAGGATAGGCCAATGATATAGTAGAGTGCTTAGATTTGACTGTTGACCACTGGCACTCAAAGCCTCTCCAGTATAACTGCCTCTGCCTTTTCACCCCATCTCCCACTGTGCCTAAAACCCAACACTCCAGCCAAAGAGTAATCATGTGCTGTTGTCTGAACATACCCCATACTTGTCTCCTACTAGTCTTTGCTCATGCCAGTCTTCCTACCTCAAAGGCTCTCCCTTTGCTCTGTTTACCTCTTGATAACTTATCCATCTACCAATCAAGAATTTTTAACATCTGAAATGATTCACAAATGGAATGGGATGGGCTCAAATGATAAAAATAATAATGGCTAATTTGGTGTCAGGAACTGTGCTAAGCATGTGGAATACATTATTCTCATAATTACCCAAGAGGGAGCTATAATAATCCTCATTTCATAGATGAGGCCCAGGAGGGTCAAAGAACATTCCCAAGGTCACTCAGCTGGGATTCTGACCCAATCAGTAGGACTTTAGAGCTGAGCTGTTAACCTGTACCCTCTATGCCTCTAACGGTCCTTGTAACACTGTGACCCTGGCATTTTATAATGTAACTGTTTCTCCCCAGATCCCTTTCTGAATGCCCCCAACGAGGTGTAACCCCTCCTTACTCTGGAAATTATCTCAATGGCCTCACCCGACATATTTACATACTTTTTTCATCTCACCAAATACAGATGGTCCCCAACTTCCAACAGTTCATCTCAAACTTTTTTTGACTTTTTAATGGTTTACTGGGAGTATTAAATGCATTTTAACTCACGATAAGTTGATTGGGACATAGCTCCATCATATGTCATAGAGCATGTATACTGGGTAAGCTTCATGAAAGCAGAAACTCTGACTGATTTACTCACAATCAGACTGTCTGAGCTGCAGCAGATATTAAAGTATTTTTCGTGAATGAACATCTTTCATACTTCACACAGTAGCAGTGCTCCGTAAATGGTTGTGGTGTGTGTTGAATACTGCTGCGCAAACAATTATCAGGAACAACAGTCACAGTTTTTCACAGTAGCAGACTGGAACCCCCTTTCTTCACTGGGAGTGCTGCCCTGACCCTGACAATCAGGCCAACTGGACAGTCTGTTCTCACCAGGCTCAATATAGGACTGAAAAGCTATCTTCTCCAACCAAGCTGTTTGGATCACCTGAGGTCAGGAGTTCGAGACCAGCCTGACCCCCATCAATATGGTAAAACCCCATCTCTACTAAAAATAAAAAATTAGCCAGGCATGGTGGTGGATGCCTGTAGTCCCAGCTACTCAGGAGGCTGAGACAGGAGAATCGCCTGGACCCGGGAGGTAGAGGTTGCACTGAGCCAAGATTGTGCCACTGTACTCCAGCCTGGGCAACAGAGCAAGACTCTGCCTCAAAAAAAAAAAAAAAAAAAATTGTGATTTTTTGAAACCATTAAATTCTTCACTGGTGTCATGGTACAAACAAAATCACTTGCTTTGACTCTTGGCCAAGTCCAGAATTGTGTCATTTTAAAAAGCTGGTTTTTAAAAATCCTAAGTTGTTTCCACCTGCAGGCATAGGCAGGGGAGCCTTCCTCCCTCACTACGCTGACCCTGAGTGGTTCCAGTCCCATCATTCCAGAAACCCCTCTCTGGTCTTGTATCAAAAACACCACAAATCACTGCGATTGTTCTGTCATGGGGTAGAAGGGGCTTGAGGACAAAGTTTAGCTTAAAACCAGAGTGAATTTATTTCTATTACATATGGTTAAATCATGACTTCTTTTCTAATCCCTAAAGCTAAACAGTAGAATCATGCTGGAGACACACCATCATCTATGTCAATCAGACAAAATTAAAACAAAGACCAATATCTCCTTGTTTCATTTAATTTTGTTCTCTTGTTACTGCATGTGTGACACCAAGAACCACTTGACCTTTGGACAAAAAAGTAGTTATATATAAGCCATGTATGGCTAAGGTCCTGTTTTCACAGGCCACGAACATGTAACAACTCAAATTCTTGTTGACTCTATTTCCAAAATAGAGTCTGAATATGTACACTTCTTTCTGTCTCAAAGTCTACCCCCTAGGCCAGACCACCATTGCTTCTTACCTAGGGAACAGGGCAGTATCTGCTCTTAACTGACCTGCCGGCCTCCCCTCCCTATTCTAATCCTTTCTGTATACAGCCGCCAGAAGGGCTTGACACAAATGTAAAGCAGGGAACCCCGACCCTGTGCTTCAGTGACTTTTCAATGCATGGAGAATAACCAGGCACATTACCTGGCCTGCAAGGCCCTGTATAATGTAATGTGGCACTGTACAGATGGCCATGCCCACCTCGGGCCACTCTCCCTCACACCTCCTGCACCCTGGGCTCACTAGCTTCCTCTCACACCTGAGCACTTGCTGCTCCTTTGACCTGGAGCTCTCTTCTTTCAGATCCCCAGAACCGGCTCTTGCTCATCCATTAAGTTTCAGCTAAGTGTCACCTTCAGAAAGTCCTCTCTACCTATGCTTTCTACAAAGGTCTCTGCCTTCCCTCTCCCACCCCATGCTATTTTCTATTACATTACATATTTTTTTCTTCCTGCTCCTTTTTCCACAAACTGCAATGATTGTCTTTATCTATTGACTTACTTATCTCAATTTTCCCTACTGGAATGTAAGTTCCATGAGGGCACAGCCCTTTTTATCTTGTTTGGCATTGTACCCCCTATTAACCTGCAATACATCACATGGATGTAAACAGTATCTGTGCAATGAATAAATTAATGAATGCCAAGTTCCATCACATTCCAAGGTTTGCCATTATCTGGGCCCCTGCCATCCTTTCCAGCCTTATCAACCAGCGCTCTCCCACATGGACAATCACACAAGGCACACTGAGCCACTTGCTTCAGGAATAGGTCACTTTTTCTTGCCTCTGAAATTTTATACCAGCTGTTGCCTCTCTCTAGGATGCCTTTCTTCCCTTCCCCACTCAAGTCTAATTCTGCTCAAGGATCAGTTTAATTGTTACTTCCTCTAGGATTTCAAAAGAATTTCTGAATGCACCAAGGCAAAGTTAAATGTGGCAACAATCTGTCAGAATAGCTGCCTTTTGGTGGGTGAGTCCCAGAAGTATACAAATCATGGCTAAATCATACCTTTATCTTCAATACAATACCTGGCACACAATAGGTGTTCAATAAGTGGTAGGCAAATGAGTGAGTTTAACTAAATTATAATTTACTGAGAACTAACAACATCTCAATCACTATGCTCAGTGTAGATTGAGGCTGAGGGCTGCCAGTGTTGGCAGCAGCAAAGCCTGCTTAAATATAATAACTACAACTGCACTGCACAGAAGTCCATTTAGTGCATAAGCATAAAGTTTTCAGGGTATGTGAAAGGAAGAAAGACAAAGTTCAGGTGAGACATGGAAGCAACGAGAAATGCAACATGGGGTGAGTAAGCCAGCACTTTCTGCTTTCACTTCTATCACTTTGGAAACATTTAGTCCAGAATGATCTGGGGGTTCTTACTTATGGTTCTAAGACAGCCTCCACATTCCTCAGCATATCCAGTCGCAATCACCGTCTCCCCAAGAAGGCACAAAGTAGGCATCTGTAAATCCAAAGTTGGCTATTTTGGAAAATTAGTGTTAAATAAGAATTTAAAAAAAAAATCCCTTCACCTTTATCTGTAATAAAGCACCGCTTAACAATCAAGATCGCCCATGTCAATAACACTCCCCATGCAAAGCTTCATATCTATTTAATTCCTAGGTTCATAAAGACCATTGTCACTAACATCATTACAGGATTCAAGGGAGAATGACATAAAGAGAATGTGCAGGATAATTTTCAAAATAAAAGAGAAAGAAATGACACATCTACATATCAAACCACACAAGTCCCATGTTTGATAAAATCACAATTATAGATTTGGTGCATTTAACCAGTCATACACGCCATGCATATGTGAAGGTGCCATATGGGGGAGTTGTGGCAAGTCAAATAATTCCTAGATTTTTCTTTCTGACCACATGTGACAATGAATATTATTTACCCCTGTAGTATAGAAATTATGAAGCTTAAGACCCCATTGCTTCTTTTTAATAAAAGCTAACACATCACAGCTTCCCACTTGACCCAGCTCCTTGGTCTTTGCATGTTCTCCTCTCTGGGCAGCTCTCTCTCAGTTTTACCACCTACCACATGAAAGGAGACAGCTGTGTATCTGGAGCTGACAGACTTGTTTTTACTTGATAAACACACTGTATATTGTAGAGGAGGAAACGATCACCCCTATTCCCCTCCTTAGTTCTTATGTGGGCTCTTTGGCCTGATCTAGGAACCAAATTGACACAACACAGATTAACAAAGAAAGGTGTACACATTTTATTAATTTTACACATACATGGGAATCTTCACAAGAGAGTGAAGTTCAAAGAAGTGACAAAAGCAACATGCTTTTACATGTTTTAGACAAAAACCAAACAAACACCACGATAAATTTGTGAAGAAATGACAGGATAAAAAGGGATCTGGCTAGGGAAAATAAGTTCTATGGGAGTGACCAGGAGCTATATGAGTGTAAAACAAGTAGAAGATAAGGATTATTTCAGGAAGTTTATTTGTTCAGACACATTGCAGCACCTAATCACAGTCTCCTCTGATAAGGAATATTCTCTTACCCTTGTATGGAGAAGGCAGCCCTCCCAAAAGAATCTTTATGGCTTGCTACATGTAGATAAAGACTGGTCAGTTAGCCCTCTGCAATTATAGTTTTTCCAACGTTTTCAGCTCGGAATAATCAACATACCAATTCAGCATATTCTGGGATGGCATGTCCTTCACTGCTTCAGGAATATGTTTTCCTTTGTGCTTTACTTAGATATTAAGTTCCAACCAATTTTAATTATATGTCGCTTGTGCATAATATTGCCACTTCTAAAAAAGCAGATCACTTTCGGAGTTAGAAAGCATATCTGCTTTTCCTCCTTATAGACACTTCTGAGGCAGAAAGGAAGTAATTCCTGTGCTCATATCAGATATGGGCTCATATTTCTGTTTCAAATTTAAGTCTGTGACCCCTACATGAGGCCAGGATTTTGAGAAGAGTGAGGAAGGTAGACTCTTTTTAAACCATGCCACAGGCAAAAACTCAGAACTCATTTTAGGGAGGAAAAAAAGTCCTATCAAACCAGTATACTATAAATTAAACAATGTAGCATCAAAGATAACTTTTCCTTTAGTTGTTACCCGAGTGTTCACGTAGCCATAAGAAAATCAGCTGCTTGTCAACACATCATCAATCAACCAGTGTTCACTAAATACCAACTTTGTGCTAGAACCTGCTTGGTATAAAGAATTCTATTTTGTGTTCAATGTCTGCATTCAGTGCTTTCATTCTAATTATCTTTGAAATGACCCAAATCATTCCAAACAACTATAAGTGACTTTATATTCAGAATAGCAAAAAACTGACTTGAACACACAATGTAAAAGTCTTGAAGACAGAGTGAATTAAACTTTTTTTTTTTTTTACAACAATCAATGGGCTTATAGAATAGAAAGAGAAAGAGTGGGAGAGGTTTTTATCTTTTAGAATTGCAATGCACTGAATAGTGATACTAGAAGAACAATCACCAAAAGATTACAGATGAGAACTTCAGATGAAAATAACAATGAAACAAAGCAAAATTCAATTTATGGCCTTAGAGAATGTGAGATCAGAAAGAGAAACTGAAAGTTTTTTAGACTTCTCTTTAAGCCAGATAAAATTCAGAATTTTTAAAAATCCATAATAAAAACCAGAACAATGCTACCTTGCCAAAGTTGAGTTCAAATTTAGCCACTTAAGTCACCAAGAATCCAGGAAACTTAGTTATCACAGGAACAGAGGTCCTCCTCTTCCCGTGTTTCTTTCAGATTCCACCAGCTAAATTCAAGATCAATGATGGTTGTTTAATATCCTCTCTTGAAGCTCTTACTGTCTTTAGTATATTTTAAAATAAAATAAAAACTCAACAATAATGGAGCTCAATTAAGCATAATTCGTGTGCTTCAACCTTTGGCTGGGTGACTGCTCTCTACCGTTCACACTTGTACTGTAGAGCATTGCAATTTTTAATTAAGATCACTCATTCTGTTTCCCCTGAACCAACCAATGTTGAGGTTACTGTTTGGATACAAAACTCTCCAGGATACAGCTTCACTTAACAAGGACTTTGTTTCTTTCAAGTACCAGGCACTCATTGGTTCTAAGTATAGGCAGCCTGCCCTACCTTAAAATGCATCTCAACTTTATTTCAGAGATAGTAAGATTTCATTGTTACTCTATAGGACTTAGAAATAAATGCATGCATGTACTCACACAAAATCTCTCGATAATTTTGCATATAATACAGTTTTTGTGCTCTATGCCAACATAGAACAGAATGTTTAGTAAATCACAGAGAAACACCTTTATTTCTTGAGACTGAGATATGTGTGGCTTCTCTACTTTTCTAGGAATTACAATTAAAATGTAAGAGGACAAGACCTCATCTGACCTTTTATGCCTACTTTAGTGATCAGGGTGAAACATATAAGAATATTGCAACACCAAAGCTGTGTGTCACTACTCAGCTAATGGTACCTATAAAGAAACTTTTCTTAATTAGCTTTACCCTGAGCTAACTCCCTTTGCTCTGCCATGTATAATTAAATATGTTAGCAAGACAGAAATGTGAGATGTAGCAGCTTTCACACCCAAATTTCCAACTCCAAATTTATAAAAAGTGTGGATTTTCTTTAGTTGAAAACCCATCATGAAGTATTTTACTTTTACTCTAAAAACTTTCAAAATTACATTAAAAGAAGAAAAAGAAAAAGGGCAGTAAAATTAGTAATGAGAGATGGATTTTCAGAGAAAAGGATTCTACGGTAGTCCCTCCTGATCTGCAGTTTCCCGTTCAGTGGTTTCAGTTACCCTTGGTTTACCATGGTCCAAAAATATTAAATGGAAAATCCCAGAAATAAACAATTCATAAGTTTTCAACTGCAAGCGGTTCTGAGTAGTGTGATGAAATCTCATTGTGTCTCACTCTGTCTCTTCTGGAGCATGAATCTTTCCTTTGTCCAGCATATTCTGGCTGTATATGCCACTCACCTGTTAGACACTTAGTAGCTATCTCTGTTATCAGATCAACTGTTGTGGTATGGCAGTACTTATCTTCAAGTAACTCTTCTGTTACTTAATGATAGTCCCACAGAAGAGTAGTGATGCTGGAAATTTGGATATGCCAAGGAAAAGTCCAAAAGTATCTCTTTTAAGTGAAAAGTCAAAAGTTCTCGATTTAGTAAAGAAAAGTTATATGCTAAGGGTGGCAACACCTATAGGAAGAATAAATCTTCTATCCATGAAATTGGGGAAAAAAAGAAAAATTCATGCTAGTTTTGCTCTCACACCTGAAACCGCAAAAGTTTCAACGACAGTTCATGGTAAGTGCTTAATTAAGATGGAAAAGGCATTAAATCTGTGAAAGGAAGACATGAACAGAAATGTGTTCCTACTGATGGCAATTAGGTTCGGTACCATCTGTGATTTCAGGCACCCATTGGGGGTCTTGGATTGTATCCCCTGTGGATAAGGGAGTACTGTTGTATATCAAACAAAATCTGAGGTGCCCAGCCAAGGACAGTGCTGCTTCCCAGAAGAGATGAGACTCCCCTATCCTTTCTATCTTCCCAAAGGGTGCATGTAGCATACGCCCATTGGTCTCTCCCTTTCAAGAGTGAACCTAAAAGCCACAATATTGATGGACGGCAGGAAATGTCCAGTATCTGGGCTCTGAAGAACCTTGAGGGTAGAATCCAGCTCCAATCATACAGTTCCTCTGTATGGATACCTTAAACAAAATTGTATTTTATCCTTTTTAATTTGGCATCCCTTAGAAATGTGAAACTTCCTTGTGAAAAATTGCTCTTTAAGGAAACGAAATTTTTTATTGTAAGCCTTCCCATTGTCTACATATAACTAAGAAAAGATCAGTGATAGTTCACGGTGGTTTTATAATAGGTGAATAAATCAGTTTTAAAAAGCTGAATTTTATATGCATTTGAAAACCAATCTGGGAACTATTTTCCTAGGAAAAGGTTCATTTGATTAAATAAATTTTAACCTTTAAAAGCCTTAATTCTTTCTTTTTTTTTTTTCTTTTTTTTTTACACAAAGGACTCTTTTGTGATGGTTGGATCAATTTACACATCCAGAGCACATGTGCATGGATAAAACTTCACAGTAAACTATCCTGTTATAGATAGCTTTTCTTACACATAAAAATACATTCTGATGAGCAATCTAGGGGAAAAAACACTAAAAAAAATATAGATGTACAATTCATACTCTAATCTTATCAGAATAACCTACTGTTAAAACATAAACTGAGGCAGGATAAAATTTTAAAGTTTATTTGATCAAACAACAATTCATGCATTGGGCAGCTTCTAACTGGAAGCGGTTCATGAGCTCCACAGAGGGAACATGATGGGGAGGCTTTTATAGGAAGGTCACAAAAGTAAAGCAAATCAGTATGTGACTGGTTATAGCTATATAATTGCCTTATTTGCTCTATCCCATTAGAAAGTCACTAAATATACATACGTAAGTTTGTTGGCTACTCCCGACTGGATAGGCTTAAGTTCTGTTTTTCTTTAATATACGCATTTGCAAGGAATAGCTTAAGTTTCACTTGTCTTTGCAAGCCAAGCAAGGTTTAGGTCACTTACGAGGTCTGATATCATCTGTTTCTTTTAGGCCTAGTCTCCATTTTAATTTACTTTAACACTATCAGTAAGAATATTAAAAATAGACTACAGATATGCAGATATTTTATCAATACAATCTTTTATAAATACAGGGAAGAATAGTGTTGACAGTCTAAATTTGCTTCCTTGAGGCATTATCTGTTTGACCAGATTGAATCATTTAATTTGAAACAAAGAAACAAATACTAAACTGAGGAAGCTGTGAAAGGACATTCAGAGTGGACAAACCTCTTTAAACTTTTCTTCAAGGTTTCATCACATATATGCTAGTTTGGTTACTTTGACAGATTGGTCAATTTAATCCAATACAGTTTTATGGGTCTAGAAAGTGCTTTGCTTGACTTTGACCGTATATGTCATGTTAGTAAAATTAAGTTAAAAGCTAATTCAATGTGTCCACTTTGGGGTTATTTCCATCATAAGGCATTATGTTTTTACTTGGGTTGTATGGGGGGAGTTCCTCTGAACTGACTAGACAGATAGGAGGTTTAGACACAGTTTAATATTCTGTACTTGCAGAAGCAACTATTTGAGAGCTTTGATTACAATTAATTTCAAGCTAGCTCAAAAGTTGATTCTCAGCCACTTAAGTCAAAAGGTTAGGTAATGCCACTCCCTCCAGGGGTTCATTGTCTAGTTTTTCTTTGTATTCATTTTGTTTTTATTTCATGCCTATCTAGTACCCACTGCTGTGTCCCACCTATGCCTGAATTCTTATTGTGTAAACTCTTTTGGATGGGAAATGACCAGCTCCTGCTACTGACCAGAGCCCTCCCTCTTGCCAGAGCCTGAAGGACAGAGGCCTCCTAGCTCAACAGATCATGCTAAAATTGGACGTTGTGCTTAGCATTTTTTGGCCTTTAATCCTGTCCCAGTTACTTCTCTTTTCTTTTGAGACAGTCTCACTTTTGTTGTCCAGGCAGGAGTCCAATGGCTTGACCTCGGCTCACCACAACCTCCACCTCCTGGGTTCAAGTGATTCTCCTGCCTCAGACTCCCCAGTAGCTGGGATCACAGGCGTGTGCCACCAAGCCCAGCTAATTTTACATTTGTAGTAGAGACGGGGTTTCTCCATGTTAGTCAGGCTGGTCTCGTACTCCCGACCTCAGGTGATCCGTCCACCTCAACCTCCCAAAGTGCCGGGATTACAGGTGTGAGCCACCAAGCCTAGCCATTCCTTCTCTTTTCTAAGATTTGAGTTCTCATTGTTAATCTGGTAATTTTCTTTTTCACTCCAAATAACCAGAGCTGGTTTCTGCATTGCTGAGAGCTTCTTAACTAAAAGAGCCTCATAAACAGTTAATTCTGCTCTAGATGCTGTAAAAGAAGGGGGCGGGGGTAGGGGTAGGGAGAGAGAGAGATTACAGTGATAAAATGAAAATGCTGTTTCAGCCAGGAAGTTTTTTCTCCCCCATCTCATATATTAAAATGGGCCTGATTTTCTAAGTTCAGCATAAAAGCCCAGTAAGAAATATTAGCTCTTCAGTTAATGTCATTCACACAAGGAATTTGTCAGCAGAGTTTGTGTTTGAACTTTTCATGTCATCTCATGCATCTCAGAGGGTATTAAACACCATAAAATACAATCCCAAAAGTGAAATATTTCCCACTTTTACTCTATAAGTGAGTCTTAGGGAATGGAAAAAAAATTTCCATGCCTGGCTTATTCCTAAAGAGAGAGTAAATAGAGATATTTCTTGGGCCAAATAATGAGAAGAATCACAACCCTTAGGGTTTATGTTCCAAAGGCCTCCAAATCCCAACAGGTCTAGCAAAGCAAAACAGAGAAAGGGGCTGAATATACATGATGAGAATAACAGAAGCAAGTGGTTAATGGTTTCCTTAAATGCAGCAGAAAATGGCTTATGTGTACCTAAGTATCCTATAGCATTGAGACTTACCAAGAAGAAAAGGTGAAAACGGAACTTGAGGCCCCTGGAGGACACGTTCTTAGCTTAGCCTGCTTGCTTTCTGCATAAATCTGACCTTTCTGCAGGTGAAGTTTTTCTTTACAGCCCAGTTTCTCCTCTTAGTTGGCTACTGACCCACAGCAGCAGCCAAAATTAAACCAATGATGTATTTCTTGTACTTCCCCAAATCACTTTTCTTTAAATAAGGTAATAATAACCCAAACTTGCATTTTTCAGCTGAGTGCTTTGATACTTGCTTCTCAAAAAAGTACTTGGAAGGTAAAGGAGTTCTCTTTTCAAGACCTGGATCATAAATACTCCATGATTCACACACTCAGTTAGGCCTAAATTAGCCCAATGTTATGGCTATAAAGGAAACAGGAAACCTGTGTTCCAGGGACAAACTTCTTGATCTCTCTATTCTCAGTGTCCTCTCCTATGAGGACACAGGGGGCTTGGGCTACCTCCATAGAATGATAATAAAAGTTTGCAGCCAAAAAAAAGTTGGAATTGTTGTGTTAAACATCAGGACATTTCATAGCATGTAATATACTAACATTCAGTATAAATCTCTAAGCAGGGTAAGTGGGCTCAGAATAAGTCACAATCTCTCAACTCATTTCACCATCTTGAAAATTTCTTCCCTGGAGCACCAAGATGAACTAAGTAATCACCACATCCCTCGCAATATTTATACTTTCTGATCAGGACAAAATGATTCAAAGGAATGATTAAAGCAGGGTAAGAGAGTCTTCTTACCCTAAAGAATCCAAAGATCACTAAATAGACACCAGTTTATGGCTTAGTGATGTAAAACAGGTGTGATTCAGAGCCAAGTTCATGTAAGTTCAAATTCTGTTTCCACCTTTGGTAGCTGTGCATTCTTGGATAAGTTACATCATCTCTGAGCCTCAGTTTCTTAATCTGTAAAACAGAGATACTAACATGTCTTCATAGAGGTGTTTGAAATAGATTATCTAAAATAAGCACCAAGTGTTACATATAATAGTTATTTCAGTTATTCATTGATTTAATTCAATTACCATTAAGGTTGAGACCTGGTCATCATTACCTGGTTAAGGAAGGGGTTTGACATAAAAACCACTCAAGATTTCTTCCCACTTTAGGACTTTATAATTGGCTTTAATTTTTCATGTTTCAATTATGTAACTAAAATCTTCTATTCCATATATATCAGAACACACCCCATCTAATCTCTGCTAAGTGTTTCTCTACTCTGCCTGTCCCATGAAACAATTCCCAAAGCCTAGGAGAGTCTTCTATGATGCAGATACCAAAATGACGTGGGTCAGAAGTAACTCATATATCCATATTGTCAGAGATAAACTATACAAAATATCAAGTACACTACAGAGTGATCTGGTATGCCAAGAAGAAAAAAAAAGTATATGTTGTTTCTCTACTAAAGAATGTCACCACATATTGACTTTTCTAGTCTTTTAAGTAGTCTGTGTTCAGAATTTAGATCAGTGTTAGAGAAATTCACTTATAAATTCACATATACCTGTATATAAGGATACAGTCCTGTATATAAGGATAAAGTCCTAGCTTAAATCTGGAATGAGTAAAAACAAAGTGTAAAGTTAAAAATGCCCCTCTGGTAAGACAAACATATGCTTTTTACCCAAAGGTGCAGTTAAAGAATAATAATAAAAGTTGGTAGTGAGATACCTCTAAAACCACTGATATATAATAGACTCCTACTGACACCCTAGAAAAATGATGCCAACCCATGCAGATTAGTTTCTTCCAGCAATGTAATTACCCATTTCTTTGGGGCTATCTTTCCTTCAATGGTGATTTGAGAAATACCTTTCATTTATATTCCATTTTGCACAAATAAACTACATTTAAAGCTCTATAATTAGCTGTCCTTTGCTACTGTAAAATTCAGTGTTTTTGTCCAAAAGGAATAAACTATTGATTTACAAAGAAGCTGAAATGCTGTCAAACTACCCACTGAAGAAATAAAAAAAAAAGTGGTCCCTATCTTGGTTCTGCCTCTAGACTAGCTCTTGTCCTACCTCAGCTTTGTATCCACATACCAAGCCTTCTGTTAAGGTTTAGACTTGCACAGCCAAGAGCCTCCCAGGCATCTCCCCATTGACATCTAAGAGACATCTCAAATTAAACACCCAACTCTTTGCCTGAAACACCATTCCTTAAGTGCCTTCCAGATTGGCCCTTTTTTGCCTCTATTATTTGTATCTCTTAAATGCTTACTATAGCAAGATGTAGAAAATCCCAGCTA
Organism: Pongo pygmaeus; assembly: GCF_028885625.2. Taxonomy (NCBI): domain Eukaryota; kingdom Metazoa; phylum Chordata; class Mammalia; order Primates; family Hominidae; genus Pongo; species Pongo pygmaeus. Next base: position 93,376,398 of record NC_085930.1, on the reverse strand, counting down.
AAACGGGCTTAAACCATAAGAGAAATTATTGTCTCACATATTAAGATAAGTGGCTCAGTGAAGCTAAGTATGGGATTATTTCTCTTTGCTCATAAAAGCATCAATGTGTCAGTTGGGTTCGAGTACAAGAATCAGAATCCATTCTAGATATTTTAAGCAGGGGAGATTTAATACAGCAAAGCTGGTGTTTGAGAAGTAACTTGGAGGGCTGAAAGTAAAACTCTAGGTCAAGCCTTCAGGAAGGACTCCCAGAACAATATCCCGTCGACCTCATGGAAGTTGTAAGGAGCCACTCCTCCTGAAACTGCCTTGGAGCCACAGTAAAATCAAGAACTTGTCACCATTACAACTGACTCTATTAATGCAAGAAACCATAGAATGCTTATCTGCAGCTGTGGTCCCGAGTTTCAGAAGCCAGATCATAGAGCTGCCGCTGCCGCTTCTGCCGTCCCAACCGTTTCATAAAACTCAGAAAGCTGGAGAGTGGGCAGAAAAACATGACTGCAGGGAACCTGGACATTGCCACAGCTACGTTTACCAGCAGAAACAGCCAAAGGAGGGCTGAAATAGGGCCTCCACATTGCTTTCACCTTCCACACATCACATATACTCATTTAATTGGAGAAGACTTTTTTTGAAGCTGGCTAAAAGGGAATCTGAGAAATGATGCTTTTAGTTTTCCAACAACTTTAATGTGAATGAGGACAGAATGGAAACTATATAAATTCATCTAGAGCATAAGAAAATACCAGCTTCTTGAGTGAGTCTTTACATAGGAGCATGATGGAAGCAAGCAGCAATCAAGGCTGCCACAGCCTTTGATATGTTCTAACAGTAGAGAAGAAAAAAATCTCTTTCCTGGCTACAGCATAGAAGGCCTTCCTTTACTCCTTATGGAACCACTTTAAGCCATTTGCTGACTGTGGAATACCACTGAACATGGAATGCTATGGGCTGATTGGCTCAGATGGACAATCTGTTGAGTTTGAACCACAGTGTAGCCTATAGTGTGCCTGCTTACATAACATCTAATCACTGAGGGCTTTCCTGACCATCCAATCTCAAGTAGCCTCTTCTCCTGACCCATGAATTCTCTGTCTGCTTACCAATAGGTAAGTCTTCATGGCACTTAATGCACTCTGAAATTATCTTGCCAATTTACTTATTTGCCTGCTCCTTATCTCCTTTCCCTACTAAGACGCAAGCTCTGTGAAGGTAAGGATCTTGTCTTTTTCATGTCTGTATCCCCAACACTTATAGCAGCATGAAACACATACCAAGCATTCAATAAATTGTTTAATGCATAAATGAATGGGCTATAATCCATGTACTACAGAAACCTTACCAATAAAATGCTTATGTTCTTCCCAGTTAGGCCAGCTTAGCAGTTCATTTAAAAGGGGATGAGAAAGAGTTCAACGTGTGTGTGGCCATACACAGTGAATCTACTAACTGGTGTGTCTTTTGGGATTCGGTGTTACATCCTACTATGTGCCAGTCACTGTACCCTACTATTAGCAATGCATAAATCAGAAATCTTGGCCCAAAGGAGGACTACTGGTACATGAAGATTAAGATTCTATGACGACAGCTGCACTGGAAAACAGTACCATGAAAAGTGTTTTGGAGATGGGTGCACAACAATGTGAATGTACTTAACACTTCTCAACTGTACACTTAAATATGATCAATGATAAACTGTATGTTACATGGGCCAGGCGCGGTGGCTCACGCCTGTAATCCCAGCACTTTGGGAGGCCGAGGCGGGCGGATCACGAGGTCAGGAGATCGAGACCATCCTGCTTAACACGGTGAAACCCCGTCTCTACTAAAAATACAAAAAAATTAGCCGGGCGTGGTGGTGGGCGCCTGTAGTCCCAGCTACTGGGGAGGCTGAGGCAGGAGAATGGCGTGAACCCGGGAGGCGGAGCTTGCAGTGAGCCGAGATCGCGCCACGGCACTCCAGCCTGGGCGACAGAGAGAGACTCCATCTCAAAAAAAAAAAAAAAAAAAAAAAAAATATATATATATATATATATACATATATATATATATATTTTATGTTATATGTATCTTACCACAATTAAGAAACAAAAATAAAAATAAAAAATACATTATAAAACAAGCACAGCCTTTTATGTCAATTACTTATTTAATCCTTATAATCAGACAAGGTAAACAGTATGAATATTCCTATTTTAAAAATTCTGACCCAGTAAGGTTAATTAGTTTGATCAAGGTTATATAGCTACTTAGGAGCAGGGCTGCGACTAGAATTTAAAAATCTCCAACTCCTGAGATCATGAGCAGGCAGATACACAAATAAGCAATAGCATCATGTTTTCAAACAGTCTGGTCTCTTCCCTGGCTCTGTTCAAATGACAGGCTCTCCCATTGTTTCTTGTAAACAGGCAATTAATTGTACATACTAATACACAGAAATGGCCCTTAAAATAAGGAAGAACAGGAGAAATCTTTTTTTTTTTTTTTTTTGAGACAGGGTCTCAGTCTGTTTCCCAGGCCTGAGTGAAGGTGCGATCTCAGCTCACTGCACTCTTCACCTCCTGGACTCAAGTCATCCTCCCGCCTCAGCCTCCTGAGCAGCTGGGACTACAGGTTCTTGCCACCACGTCCAGCTAATTTTTGTATTTTTTGTGTAAAGACAAGGTGTCACCATCTTGGCCCAGGCTGGTCTCAAATTTTTGGGCTCAAGTGATGCACCTGTCTCAGCCTCATGAGAAATCTTGTACTGATGGTCTTAAACTTATTCAAAAAGAAAAATTTTCCTTAAAATTAAAAATGGAAAGTAACAGCAATTGTTGGAAGTGTACTGATTCAAGGGTATCCAGGTCAACTGACAGAAGAGAGAGGCCAGAAAGGAATCATAGTATATCGAAAAGCCACTGTCTGATAAAAGTTGGCAGGGCAAATTCTAGGAAGAAAGAGCTCTTCAACAAACAATGGCTAACTATTTAAGGAAAATATGTTACACTGTTTTCTCATCTCATGTCAAATATTAAAATTAATCACACACTTATTAATAAAATAAGAGCAGAAAATTCAGCCATATTATACACAGAAGAAACTTTTATCTGGATAAATTTTAAGTATAAAGTATAAAATTTAAGTATAAAGATCTTAAAACAAAATGACAAAGGAAAAAATGAAACCTATCACCCCAGAAAATTAAAACTTTCAGTTCCCCAAAGCCATTATCAATAAAATGAAGTGAAAGAATAGGGAGAATATGTATTGAAAAAGTATTATAGACGAAGAGCTAATATCTTCAGATAGAGTGCTATTCAAATCAATATGATACAAATCCTTTATTAGAAAACTAAATTTAAAGCATGAGTAGTTCACAAAATAAGAAATATATGTGGTTAACTACCATATGATAAAATACTCAACTTCACTATATTCAATTAACTACGATTTTAAATAATAAAACGGTAATTGTGTTGGAAAAATAGGCAGAGTATTTTCATTTATAGTCAAGTCTTCAGAGGCCACAGGTATATGTCACTATAAGGGAAAATTGGCCTACACATCAAAATATTTATTCATAGCCTTCTAGCAACTTATGCCAATGTAATGATCAGAGACCCAGACAAAGATTAGTTGTAAAACATTTGTCACAGTTTTATGTATAACCATAACAAAACTATAAAAAAACTAAATGAGAGAACAAATTCTGATACACAAAGGTGAATACTTGAAAGACATTGAGAAATCAGGTTTTCAATACTTCATAAAATGAAAAAGTATTGACATAGTGAAGTATAAAAAAGTGGAACACAAAATGTACAGACATGAATAGGTATTATGTGTATGTATAATACATATATATTATAAATCTACAAAGACCTATCCATATATGCATATATGCATTTAGATAGGAATTTTTTAAAGCACTGGAAGGAAATTTACTCAAACGTTAATGATGGTTATAGATGAGAAGTCGAATTAATGTTAACTTTTCTCTTTATTTCTATGCATTTTTCAATAATAAATTGAATTTATTTCCAATTTCTTTAATAAATTGGAAGTGTATTAGAAAACATCCAATGATGTCACGAACACTCATTCCCTAGATATATTAAATCTGTTAGCATTTACTATAGACCAGTGTACTATGCTAAGGGGTTATGACAAAGGAAAAGAAGCAGTAGACAGACACAAAGACACTTCTGACATTAGGGGAACTTCTGGAGAAAGAGACACATGTTGGTACAAAGGCTGCAAAGTAAGTAAAGTAGAAATAGAAACAAAAAAAGCATGAGAATTATATTGTAGTCGGAAGCCAGAAAGGCTTCCTAGAAAAGGTGGCGTGTAACTTTTATATGAAAAAGCTGGAGCCCCATCTCATGGAACAGTGGGACAAAGTATTCTCGATAGCGGGCATCACCATTTGAACTCGATCCTCAGCCTTCAATAAAAATCATAAAGCCCATCTTCAGAGCCCCTCTTTTCTTGCTTCTCCACAAATTATGTACTTCCCTCTTTTCTCACCTCCTTGAGATACTGTTTACCTAGGAATGAGACAATTGATTTTTTACAGCCCATCACGAACAATTCTGGAAAAGAATCCCCTCATTCATTACGAGATAGTGTGAATTAAAGCCCAAGAATGAACTCTTCCTGGCATTTCTAATTAAATATGTAGTCTACCTATCCTCTAATGGTGAAATAAAAAGTAGCCCCAATATTAAAGCAATTCCAAGGATCAAGCAAGCAGGTAAGGCAGGTTGGCCAAGAAGGAAGAGCAAGGCACTGAGAAATCATACCATGATACAAATGACTGTTTCTCTGTTGATATGAAAATGTTTTCCTGCTATAGGTGATGTTGATATTCCAACAATTTCAAAACACAAAAAAATTAAGGGAGTAACAAAATTTCCCTTCTATTTTTTTGTTATTTACCACTAACAATCTCTCCTCTAGAAAAAAGTTATGGAAATATTGTACAAAATGCACCATGGGTTAAAAAAAATGATTTAAATACAGGAAATAATCATTATTAAATACATCTTCTAGGGAGATCCACTCTGTCCCAATCCTTAAATTAGAAAGTCAGCAAAAAGATGAACTGAATCCCTGATGTTAATTGTACAGGCTTACTGGATTAGAACTAGAGATAATTAATTGCTAAATTTTAATATGCATTGGACTAAATGGCTGATAAGATTTCCAGTAGTTGGCTTGAATTCCAGAAGGGAATGATTATTTCTTCCCCGGCCTGGGAGCCCTACAGGCCAAAGACATTTAAAATGTCTGTATTTGGAATGAAAGAAGTTGGGTAAATAGTAGAATAGGTTAGAGAATGGCAAAAACTTCTAGAAAGAAAATATGGAAGTTCAAATTGCCTTTTCCCATTTGAAATTTAGAATACAATACTGTATAGAAAAGAGGGTTTAAATTTTTTTTATTTTTATTACAGCTTCAGTGATTAGCATTCCTGTACTATAATGTCAATATTAAATCCAGACAGACCCAAAGTCTATTACTTCCTATCTAAAAAAAAAAAAAAAAGACACTGTTTATCACCTAGGTAATTACATTTTTTATGTTCTTAAGAATTCAGGAGCTTGCTATGGTTAATTGGGAAAAATGTGAATTATGTTTAAGTCGTGCCTTTTTTTTATTAAACTTGTAACAAAGCAAATGATGAAGAACCAACAATCTGCCAATGCTGAGGGTCCAGATGAATAGACGCTCAGAGAATGCAGATGAGCTGATTCCATTAAAAAGTTGGCTGCAAGGGTAGATGATGAAGGTTAAGAAGATGTAGGACTATAGAGGCTACCAGTGAAGAGGGAAAAAAAATCCCCTGCTTGCTCTGTACAACCTTCAGGATGTTCAAGGAGGAAGAAAGACCACCAACTGCAGGGTCAGTACCCAGATGCCTTAGGGTATCCATGAGGCTGTCAGGCACCAGTGAAAATCAGGTCTGGTTGTGCATCAGAATCACCTGTGGAGTTTGTTAAAAGATGGGATTCTGACCTCCATTCTTGCAAAATGCTGATGATTCAAGAGGTGAGTTTGAGAACAAGGATATTATTTATCTTTTAACAAACCTCACAGTAATCGTGAATGTACAGCCAGGTGTTATAATGTATTTTGATATCTTATTTTTTAGAGACAGGGTCTTGTTCTGTTGCCCAGGCTGGAGTGCAGTGGTGCAATGTCTCACCGTAGCCTCCAGTTTTTGGGCTCAAGTGATGCTCCTGCTTCAGCCTCCTGAGTAGCTAAGACCAGAGGTGCGTACCACCATATCCAGCTCATTTTTAGTTTTTTTTTTTTTTTTTTTTTTTTTTTTGTAGGGACAGGGTCTTTTCCAGGATGGTCTTGAACTCCTGGCCTCAAGGAATCCTCCTGCCTAAGCCTCCCAAAGCACTGGGATTATACGTGTGAGCCACTGCACCTGGCCCTGTTTTAATTTTTTAAATTTGACTTTTAAAATTCAAATATAGGTAGCGTTTTGGTAATCTCTTATTTTAATCTGAATGATGGAATATGTCAAGGGGTGAATGACAGTAGGGAGGCATAATACTGTCAGGAACTTCCTATAGTGCTTTCTTCAATTACTTTAGAATCTTTGGTCTCCCAGATGTAAAGTGACTTGCCCAAGGTCACACAGTGAATTAACAAAAAGAAGAAACGAATTGAATTCTAATATTAGAAAGTACATACCTCCTGTAATTACTTGCTTGAGCAATAAACTAGAAGTTAGTAAATATTAAGAACTGCAGGGTCTGGGCGTGGTGACTCACACCTGTAATCCCAGCATGTTGGGAGGCTGAGGTGGGGGGGTGTGAATCACCTGAAGTCAGGAGTTCGAGACCAGCCTGGGCAACATGGCAAAACTCCATCTCTACTGATAATACAAAAAAAAAAAAATAGCTGGGCGTGGTGGCGGGCACCTGTAATCCCAGCTACTAGGGAGGCTGAGGCAGAAGAATCACTTAAATGTGGGAGGCGGAGGTTGCAGTGAGTTGAGATGGTGCCAGTGCACTCCAGCCTGGGCAACAGAGGAAGGCTCCATCTCAAAAACAAAAACAAAAACAAACTGCAGGGTCACTACCCTATTTCTTCAATTTTTAATTTATTTTTTATTTTTGAGACAGTCTCACTCTGTCACCCAGGCTGGAGTGCAATGGCACAATCTCAGCTCACTGCAACCTCTCCCTCCCAGGTTCAAGTGATTCTCCTGCCTCAGCCTCTCAAGTAGCTGGGACTACAGGTACCTGCCACCATGCCCAGCTAATTTTTTATTTTCAGTAGAGACAGGGTTTCACCATGTTGGCCAGGCTAGTTTTGAACTCCTGACCTCAAGCAATCTGCCTGCCTTGGCCTCCCAAAGTGCTGGGATTACAGGCATCAGCCATCATGCCCAGCCTATATTTCTTCAATTTTAAGATGCCTATTTTTATATTTTTAACATAAATAAATGAAGATGCATCTTGTAATTGATATGTTTAATATGGAAGCACTTATTTTTTCCAAAATATGAAATCAATGGTGTACTTACAACTAACAGCATTATAAAATCCAGGATATACGGGAGGGGTATTGCATATTTATTGTTTCTTTGAAACAAGGTTTTCTATGAATTAATTTTGTCCCTGTATGGGTACTGTCATTGTGTTGGGTAAGGAAATCAAGACTCACCTGTGCTAGAAACCTGGAAATAAACTTTTGGCATATACTTGCCTCCTATCGTCAGCATCTAACCACTCATTGAGTACTGGTGACTCAATTTCTACCTCTTCAGGCTTTTTTCCCTTCCCAGTTTTACAACTTCAACTGTCCCTCTAGTGTAGCACTAATCAAATCTACCACAGAGCTGTCATATTTATCCTCATTAAACACATACTTGATTCTGTGACTTCCTTTTTATAAAACTCTACTGGCTCCCCAGTGCTTTCAGAATCAAGCCCAAATCCCACCAAATGGCATTTAGGGTCCTGTGAAATCTGTCCTTACCCTGCCTTTCTGGTATCACAGTCATCAGCTGCTTCTTCCCTGCTTAAAAAATTAGCCTAATCAACATTCCTGAAGCTTATGGCACTAGTTACCACATTTCTAATAGCTTAAACTTTCAAGGCCCAGCTTGAACGTCACACCTTCCATCAACCTTTTCCAGTCCTCTCATTAAAATAAATTTCTCCCATCTCAGCATTCCCACAATATACAGCACAATGAGCATGTAGTCTTGCCTCGTGTATACCTGTCTGTCTACCCAACTGGACAGTAAACTCTCTGGCAGCAGAAACTGGGCCTTAATCATTTTAGTTTCCTCCATAGAGATCAGCGCAGTGCCTGCACGTAGTAGTTATTTGCTAAGCATGAAATCTTTAACAAAGCCAGAACTGATTCTGAGGCGAGGTTAAAGATATTATAAATAAAACTTCACTGAACTGAAATTCTTAGTCCCATGCAGGGCACCTGCATATTTTTATTAGGTTTCACCATGGAAGGCATAATTTTAGGTATTGTTATGCTGATGAAGCACAATCTTCCTGCTCCAACTTGGCCAAACCCAGGGAAGCAACTTCCTATTTGATTAAGAGTACGACAGCAACAAGGACTGGAGTATAAAAATTTACTGTAGGGTTGAGAATGTAAGCTTAATTGTGGATCAAATGGGAAACATTCTAAACAGCATTTTTTAAAGGAAGTATTTGAACAGCCTGTTTTAGAATATTCAATATCATCTTCAGCATTAGGCAAGTTTTGGAAACTAGCAAGTTTCAAGACAGGTACTCTCTTCTGCAGGATCCTAAAGGGGGTCCTGGGGACTACCAGTTACTTAAATGCCTCAGGTTATTAATTCTTCCTTTAATTATATCTCAACTAAGTGATTTTTTTTTTCACCTTTTGCTCACATAGCAGTGAACAAGCTTTACACTGTTATCAGTCTTCACATAGCAGTTCCCAAATTTTGCCTTTAGGTTTACATTATGTGCAATGAGTTTTAAAAGGCTTTCTCCACAAAATCATAAGAGAGTCTTAAGAGTTTCATTCTCTGCCTGACCTCCTGAAACCCTCAAAAGATAATTAAAGAATCATGAAATCTTCTTGTGATTTCATTTAAAAAACTTTTTTTAAATCTTTGATCATGTCTTCATTCTACTAAACCACTTAAGAAGTGGGCAATTTAAACTACCCCTGTAATGGTTCACTAGCCTCAGCAATCAAGGCTGTAAGAAGACAGAAGCCTATGTCCAACATTATTATTAGTGGTAATTATCTGTTATATATTAATGCTACTAAAGTAAAATGTGATCTATATATAATCGATAATATGACTATAATAATATATGTAACAATCCAATGTAGTCTCCCCCTTTATCTGCTGTTTCACTTTTCATAGTTTCAGTTACCTGCAGTCAACTGCAGTTTGAAAATACGTGTGTACAGGCCAGGCGCAGTGGCTCATGCCTCTAATCCCAACACTTTGGGAGGCAGAGGTGGGTGGATCATTTGAGGTCAGGAATTTGAGACCAGCTTGGCCAACATGGTGAGACCCTGTCTCTACCAAACATACAAAAATTAGCCAGGCGTGGTGGTGCATGCCAGTAATCCCAGCTACTTAGGAGGCTGAGGAAGGAGAATCATTTGAACCAGGGAGGCAGAGGTTGCAGTGAGCTGAGATCACACCACTGTGATCCAGCCTGGGTGACAGAGTGAGACTCCATCTCAAAAAAAAAAAAAAAAAAAAGACAGAAAATAGGTGAGTATAGTACAAAAAGATATTGTGAGACAGAGACCATATTGATATAACTTTATTACAGTGAGTTGAAATAATTCTTCTATTTTATTAGTTATTATTGTTAATTTCTTACAGTGCCTAGTTTACAAATTAAACTTTACCACAGGTATAAATATATAGGAAAAAACATGTTATATCTAGGGTTCAGTACTATCTGTGGTTCCAGATAGCCACTGGGGATCTTGGAACATGCCCTCCATGCATAAGGGGGGACTACTATATGTATTAACATATATAATTATAATAATAAAGACAAAAGCACTTTGAATTGTTGATCATCTCTACCTAGCACTATTCTAGGCACTTTACATGCATTGTTGATTATATCCTCACAGTGTTCCTGCGGGTAAGTGTTATCTCCACTCTATAGATTAGGAAACTGAGACCACGGTGACAGAGGGAAGACAACAGAAACATGAATGAAGCCCTGACTTGCCAGCTTTCCATTTCATCCTCCATGTTAATCCACCCCACACTTACCAAGGGATTAACAGTGTGAATAAGAGAGTTCATTTCATGGCTTCATTTCATCTGGGTTACTTTTGTCCTGATAAAAGAACATGGCCGGTTGCGGTGGCTCACGCCTGTAATCCTAGCCCTTTGGGAGGCCAAGGTGGGTGGATCACCTGAGGTCAAGAGTTCAAGACCAGCCTGGCCAACATGGTGAAACCCTGTCTGTACTAAAAATATAAAAATTAGCTGGGCGTGGTGGTGCATGCCTGTAATCCCAGCTACTCAGGAGGCTGAGGCAGGAGAATCCCTTGGACCCAGGAGGTGGAGGTTGCAGTGAGCTGAGATCATGCCATTGCACTCCAGCCTGTGAGACAAAACAAGACTCTGTCTCAAAAAAAAAAAAAAAAAAAAAAAACACACACACACACACACATATTAGCCCTGTGCCTAATGTCACAGTGCTATCCCTTTGTCCCACTCCAGCAACTATGTATGAAATAAACCTGTGATCCTATCAGTCGTATCCCTTCTCCAAGCCTCCCTTTCTGAAACTCTATGCCTCTAATTCTATGAGACATTTCACAAAAGAAACTCTTGTTAAATAGAAATTTCCCCCACACCCCTCTTCCTAGTACTCCTCAAATTAAAAGTCTAATAAGATTTTGTATCTACAGTCAACTAAGAAATAATATATTTGGGTGTATTTGACTCTTTGCTTAGACCAGGAATCATTTATCAGGCCTGCTAAGTATAATCTGCTTTCCTAAGTACTGTGAGAAATATGAAACAGAATACACTTACAAATCTTAAACTGTGAGAGAAGAAATGAGAGAAATGCACAAAAGTTTTCTTCAGAAGAGAAATTGCAACTAAAAAAAAAAAATGCCTAGAGATAATAAAAGAGATGTTAGAAAGCAACACACAATTGTCAACTCAAGTGTCCTGCTAATTACTCTAGAAAGAAGCGTTCAGCATTCTAATAAAAACATTATATTAGTATGATGTTTGTCATTAACAAAGAGTTGCTTACAACCACATCAACAGATAAGATCCTATGAAATGTGTTGTCTGGGGCAAAGCAGGGAATTGTGGGAAATGGAGAACAAATTTGTGTTGAATCCCTGCCCTCAGGGAACATTTGAGTTCATGAAATAAAACCAGGAATCAGAAAGACTGGGCGAGATTTGTTTTGCTAGGAATTCAGGATACATGAATCCATGAGGAAACATGAACGTCTTGGAACTCAAACAGGAAGTTGTGGTAAAAATCTAGGAGTTAGGTAAACAGTGTCTAGCCACAAGAACAGAGGAGGGGTTTAAACCTCTAAGAGATCATTTTATGGGAAAAAGCAGCCCCTCCTGAAAACATTCAATTCAGGACATGAAGGACAGATAGACACTCAGAGCCTCAGAGAAAAAAGTATCTGGTGAAATCTCTTCTAGAAACTTGGGCTTGGGAGAGTTTGGAATGTTGACTTAAAGACCCACAGTGAAGTCTAGAAAAATATAGAGGCAGCTTGTTAACAATTTACACCAACAGGAAACCATTTAGAAAGGAAGAATAAATGTTAGTTAAACTTTAAAGATTAAATTACAAATTTACTCAAGTGATTTTAACTTTTACTGCATAAGTAGCAATTTTAAGTCATAAGGGATCTGAAATGTTTCCAGAGTTTTAAAATGGACTGTTTTACACAAGTGAAAAAAAGATTTTGGCTTCTAGTGCTGAGCACAGAGCAATCCTATGCCTTGTAATGGGCTGGTATAATTGTGCAGTTTCATTAAAATAATTTTATTACTGACTTCCTAGTTTTCTGTTAATTATCATTTCGGAGTAAGAAAAACTATTACTTTTAAAGCCTATATTAAAGTAGGCTTAAGCAAGCATGGAAAAGAAAGCCAGTGAGAGAAAATATAAAAAGAAGCTATTAATATTAACAGTTACAGTTGGACACTTGTTCATTTCATAAATCTTTGCAGTATTAGCAAGATTGATGAGAAGTAGTACAAATGAGAAGCACATGAGATAAGCGATCATTTGCTATCATTACTGAAATATAAAGTATGATTCAGTGTTTCATAATGGATGTTAAATTTGATTTAACATATGGTTGGCTCGTTTGCTGAAAACTATCCTTAAAGACATAAACTCATTCTAAAGTCAAAGACATTGTCTTAATAACAGTCTCTGAATTATCTTTCTATAAGAGACTGAGTAACCTCAGTAAATATAAACTTAGGGACAAGTTGTGAAAAGCCCGTTCCTTAAGGAGAAAAAAGCAAATGTGTTATATACTCTGATTCATTAAACATATTATAGATAATTCTAAAATATTGTTGAAAGAGTAAAGAATTAATGTGTTTTAACACCAACATAGAGTCTTTTGAATTGATTTTCAAATGATGAGTATAGACACCCAATCACTGCTGTCAGTGCTTCAGCAGCTACCTAAGAAATCCTCCTTTGTCAACTTCATTTCTCTAATCATGAGAGAACGCGAGTGCCCACTTTAAGTTTTGTGGATTAAGCAGACCACTGCAAGTGCTGCTAAAATAATTTATAATCTATCATTATACTTCAGTAGTGATGTACCTGGATTGAGAGACACTTAAAAATATTTGTCACATGAGTATATTCCTATCCATGACTTAGTTTTGTCTGAATTCTCAGTTCCATTAAGAGAAATGCACTAAATATATATATATATATATATATATATATATATATATATATATATATATATATATATATATATATATAAAGAGACAAAGTCTCGCTCTGTTGCCCAGACTGGAGGGAAGTGGCATGATCATGGCTCACTGTAGCTTTGAACTCCTGAGTTCAAGAGATCCTTCTGCCTCAGCCTCCCAAAGCACTGGGATTACAGGCACGAACCACTGCACTTGGCCTACATTTTTTTTAAAACAACAATTTATGTCCCTCCTAGAGACACCAGACCAGTTTGAAGACTAACCATCTTCGACAGTCCCTGTGGCAATTATGCTCAGAAAGGCTTATTTCTTGAGCTAGCAAGTATCTGCTCTAAAACCAGGTTCATTAATAAAATGTCTATCTTTCAAAAAAAAAATACTTGAATCTTCTGTTTTCACTGATGGCTGTGCCTTTCTTCATCCTTGGATACCTATTCTTATAACACAGCCTATGTTCATCTGAAATAAGTGACGTCGAGGCAGCTCCATTATCCTGCATCCTGCCTGCAAAAATGATCTAGATATGGGGAGTAGTGCTTCCCCTTGTTCTATACCCTAAATCAATATAAGTTGTTAGACTGCATCTTCTTTGATCAAAGTGTCATCTAATTCACATTTAGCCATCAGAAGCATGTCTACCAAAGAGCAATGCAGCCAAATAAGCTTTATGCACCCATCCTTAGGTTATACTCCTTAATGTTACTCTTATTTGGTATTGATTTTATTTATTGACAACAAAAATACCCATGTTTGACACCAACTAGCCTTGATGTGCCACTGTTACTGACTCTCTCGGCTTTTCTCCCTCCATTTGTAAAATGAGAAGTCCAAGCTTTCAGTGATTCATGAAAGCAGAGTCCACTGTCAGTCTGGCCACACAACTAGCCCCTGGGGATCTTGCTAGGGGTCAAAATCCACATATTAGATCTGATAGGGCCCTCCAAATTCTATATTTTAGTAAGTTCCCAAATGATTCTCACGCATATCTCCTACAGAATAGATATAGCTGAAACAATCTACAATATTATATACTGAACTCATTCAACCATTAGCTCAAAGGAAATGCATGCTAAATCAGCTGCACAATCCACTCTGTGGAGAAATCCAGCAGCCACTCCAAGAAGCTGACCTCCAAAAGTCATGGAGCAAGATGGAGATGAAGAGGCAGCCAGGGTCTAGAGTTCCCACTTTGCTCTCTTACCAGCTGTACAATTTTGGACAAGTCTGTTAACCTCTCAGAGATTAGGATATCTTTTCTGTAAAATGGTGGTAATAAAGCCTACCTTAGAGGGAGATTGTGCAAGTTAATTTTAAAAATATACATGTAGGCCAGGCATAGTGGCTCACGCCTGTAATTCCAGCACTTTGGAAAGCTGAGGCGGTTGGATTGCCTGAGGTCAGGAGTTTGAGACCAGCCTGGCCAACATGGTGAAACCCCATCTCTACTAAAAATACAGAAATAAGCCAGGTGTGGTGATGCATGCCTGTAATCCCAGCTACTCAGGAGGCTGAGGCAGGAGCATCACTTGAACACAGGAGGCGGAGGTTGCAGTGAGCCGAGATCGTGCCATTGCAACAGAACAAGACACCGTTTCAAAAAAAAAAAAAAATGTGTATATATACATATGTGTGTATATGTTTGTGTATATATATGTGTGTGCGTGTGTACATATATATATGTACACACACACGTATGTATATGTAATGTACTTACAAAATGGGAGTAGTAGAGACACTTGGGAGGACTGCATTTGGCTTTATTCATTGTTCCTTCTGGTATAGCAGCTAACACAGAGTGAGTACACTAACAAAACAATGCTTTGAAGAAACAATCTAATCCAACTACCGATGACACGTGTTATTCATTCAGAACAGTTTATTGAGAGGCCTCTTTGTGTGAAACACTGTGATAGTCCATTTGCTCCTTCAGATCTCTTCCTCCCCTTCTTTCTCTGTTCTGTGCTGCAGAAGGCTGATCTACGTGGACTACACTGACAGGCCCCTTGGTGTTCTGGCTTCCCCTGCAAGTTGGCCAGTGAGGGCTTCATAAGGATACCAAATGAGAGGAAAAACAAGAACTTGGTCTGATCTAGCAGAAAGATCAGACCAAGGCCCCAATCACAGAGATCTCCTGTTTCTCCCAAAGTACTCTGTTTTCCCAAACATCTCTCCTACTGTGTTGCAGTACCACTCCCTCACCTTATCCCTTTGGGCCTGAGTCTTTAAAACTCCACTGCTTACCATCCCCAGGTTCCCGTACTAACCTTGTGGTTCCTCTAAACCCCACCAGTACCTCTCTATATTGTCCCTTTAAAAAGAAGTTCTCTGGAGCGCAGCCTCAGTTGAGTGTACCCTCTGTTCCAGTTGGAAGTCTGATATAAACACTGTGTTCAAAGTTAGGGAATACAGTAACAAACAAAAAAGTCATCATCTCTCGTGGAGTTCTAACAACCACCGCTGTGATAACAAACAGCTACCATTTATTCGACACATATCCCATACAAACTTGAGGTTGCTATCATCATCTCTATTTTTCAAATAAAAAAGCCAAACCTTGCAAATATAAAGCCCACATGAGTATCAACCAACAGAACTTGGATTCACAACAGAACTGTGATTCAAGCCAGAGTCAACCCAATCCACAGCACACGCTCCTAAATGCTGAAGTATTACCACATTTACCTCAACAATGTCCCTGCCAAATGGATCTTCAATGTGAGTCATAGGAAATTTTCCCCAATCCTTCTCCCCATGCCAGATCTGGTCATTTTCAGAAAGCCTAGTTTGAAAATTCAGGAGACCTGAAATGTGTCCTCTTATTACATCTACTCACTAACTGGCTTATGAGTTTCCTCCTCTTTGAGCTAACACCTGCAGGGAGGTGCATGCTTCCGTAACTAGTGGCCTTTGTTCTAACCACCAGCTCTGCCATTTTTCCTATGAAATTTCAAGATAAACGCAGGCAAGCAAGGGAGACAGCCCTTGGACACTCTTCTCTAGGAGTATTCTAGGACTTTTCAGGACTGCCTGGTGAGATCAGGCACCTTATCACCAGCTTCTACTTGTGTGATCTCCCAATTACACAAGCGATCCCATTTAGATTTACAAGTGGCCATCCTCTCTGACCCACAGGCCAGAGACCTCAGCCCATGCAATGTTTTTAAAATAGAAACCCAACCCAGGGTGGGCTGACAGGCACACAGCTGCACCAACTTTATTAATGAGTACCCAGACCTTTTGAGAATTGATTTCCACTTTGATCCCAGCCTACGCGTTTCTATCTCTGATATCTAAATAGCAAATCATGTTATCTTATAATTAAGTGATAATCTTCACGGCAGAAAAGATGACAGGTCTATAAATTGCTTCTGCAAGTGATTAAAATAACTTCCTCCCCCTTTCCACCCAGCCCTGGAAATGTTCTACAATTTCACAAGGCTATTACTTGTTAATAAACTCCCCATGACATGAACCTCATTCATATTCAACAAGTTTACGTACTAAGTTACTCTCCAGAAATGATATACATCTTATTTTTTATGCTTAAATAAGAACATTTTATTTATTTTTTATATCTTTTTTTTTTTTGGAGAAAGGGTCTCACTCTGTCACCCTGGGTTGAGTGCAGTAGCATGATCTAAGCCCACTGTAGCCTCCACCTCCCAGGCTCAAGGATCCTCCCACCTCAGCCTCCTGAGTAGCTGGAACTACTGGCGTGCTCCTCCTTGCCAGCTAATATATATATTTTTATATATCCATGGCAGCCAATATATATATATTTGTAGAGATGAGGTCTTACTATGTTGCCCAGTCTGGTCTCAAACTCCTGGGCTCAAGTGATCCTCCAGCTTTGACCTCTCCAAGTGCTGGGATTACAGGCATGAGCCATCTCATGCAGCCTGCAAGTACATTTTATTAGCCTTAGTAAGTTACACAAAGTCAGCAAAACCTTTGACTTCAATATTCAAGTAATATTAAGATTGTTAAATTTTGCATGTATATGCACGCATATGAACTATATACAAGTTCAGAGTAACTTGAAGATCAGTGTTGAAACAACATTGAGTATTTAATATGAAATAAGAATAAATGACTAAAAGAAGATAAGTTTTACTTCAATAAGTGAATTGAATATTGAACTCTGATATGGTTTGGCTGTGTTCCCACTGAAATCTCATCTTGAATTGTAGTTCCCATAATCCCCACATGTGGTGGGAAAGACTTAGTGGGAGGTAACTGAATCATGGTGGCTGTTCCCTCATGCTATTCTCGTGATAGTAAGTTCTCACAAGACCTCATGTTTTAAGGGACTTGCCATTACAGGCTTGAGCCACCGCGCCTGGCCTCTTCTTTTTCTTTCTAAAAGCACATCAATTTACATTTCTAGATCTGCTTCCTACAAAGAATTTCCTCTGAATGAATTCAACAAGTGTCCTGTACATGTAAATATATATATGATTCTTTTGTACCTATCCATGTCAAAGGGTTTTTGAAGCCAAACTGAAAACTTTCCTAGACTACATGTTGATGTTCTGAATATCCACATTCTGAGGCTCTTAACAAAGCTGTATCAAACTCTTTTTCTTCTGAGTAATATATTATGTACGTAAAGTCCTAGGAGATGCCCTAAGTCTACTATAAGTGAATTTACTTTTTGATTTCTGCTTTGCTTCATTCATCCTTGGGGCTTTTTTTCTCATCCCAAATATAAACATCTGTTTTGTTATCAAGTTAAAGTTAAGGAGATATAAAACTCTCTCAGATTAATGTACAGCCCATTCTTGAATTCTGGATCTTAGTGATATCCAATATATTATTATGAATTTTATAGAATATATTGAACTTTTAATTCTTATCTGATTTATCTTCTTAATGATGCTTAGATTTCCATTCAAAAATCCTGTCTCTTCTCACCCTTTCCACACTGTGCCTGTTTTTGTGCCCTTTTTGGGAGTTTTACATTTCTCTTTAGGATTATCTCTCTCTCCACATTTCACTTTCTCTTTCTCTCGCCCACCTACATACACACGCCACATACTTGATGTCCAAATTCACAGTCTAAGCATTTTGGTGATATGCCATTCCTCTTCTACCTTTGTTAGAAGTTCCTCTTTCCCATGGAATCAATTCTACAGGAAAAAAAGTGAAAAGGAACCTTAGAGAGCAATCATTGAAGGTGCAAAGGGAAAGGTCCCCATGTCTGGGAGTGTCTCTAACCAGCTGTGTGATACGTGCCATGTAACATCTGGCTTTGGTTTTCTCATCTGTAAAACTGGAGGGTAAAACAAGACTATGTCTTGAATCCTTTCTAATTCTGAAATGTTCACTATTATAACATTTATTGTGCTTTTCTGCATGGCAGGCCTCAGGCTAATGGCTGGCGATAACTAGCACTATCCATGCTCACAACAACTCCATAAGGAAGGTGCCACGGTTATCCTCATTACGTCACTGAGAAAACTGAGGTTCTGAGAGGTAAAGTCATTTCACACCTGATGGGATATGGATGTAAGACTGGAACTCAGACGGCATGACTCTCAGGTTACAGATTCTGTATCACATGCTCGTATCAACT
This sequence comes from Pongo pygmaeus, assembly GCF_028885625.2. Taxonomy (NCBI): domain Eukaryota; kingdom Metazoa; phylum Chordata; class Mammalia; order Primates; family Hominidae; genus Pongo; species Pongo pygmaeus. The sequence continues at coordinate 93,357,884 of NC_085930.1, read as the reverse complement.
GATCTGTATTTTTATACAATTTCAAAAATGAAAACACTGGGCATGTGACTTATAAATGATGAAATCATATACAAAAATAAATACCCACATTGTTGAAAAATTATTTCCTTTCCAAAAATAACTTGAAAGGGCACCAGTAAACCCTGGCATATTTGTTCGAAATACAGTCTTACTGAATAGGGGTGTGTGTGTGTGTGTGTGTATATATGTGTGTGTGTGTGTGTGTATATATGTGTGTGTGTATAGGTGTGTGCATACATACATATACACGTGTGTACATGTATATACACACATGTATACATGTATACACACACCTATACACACACACATATACATACATATATACACACATATATACACATATATATATACACACACACACATATATATATATACACACAAACCCACAGTCATCCCTTGGATTGGTTTCAAGACCCCTGCATATACAAAAATTAGCAGTTGCTCAATTCCCTGATATGTAATGGTATAGTATTTGCATATAACCTTCACACCTCTTCCCATTAACTTTAAATCATCTCTAGATTACTTATAATACCTAACACAATGTAATGCTGTATAGTTATTCTAACGTATTGTTTTTATTTGCATTATTTTTATTGTTGTATTACTTTTTATGGTTTTTTCCCTAAATATTCTTGATCCACAGTAGATGAAATTCACAGACGCAGAGCCCATGGATACAGAGGTCCAACTCCACTTTTAACCAATACTCATATTCGCACAGATACATATCATCTCACACTTTCAAGTAATGTAAGCACTATATCATCACATTATATTATCAGCTTGTCAAGAAAACTGCCTATGCTCTGTGTCCTTTATAAAACAATGTTCCTACCTAGTAAGGGCAGCTACAGCCTTTCCCCCCAGTTCTCCCTGCTACAAGGTGGCACCCACAGATATGTCTCCTTCTTTTTTGCCTAAGAAGGCCCTTTTGATTTCTCTTTCAATCCTGTCCCCAAGCCTGAACCCATCAGTATCCCCCACTGCTGCCATTCTAGGAGAGACTCCAATCATCTTCCCCTAGTGCTGAGACAGCAGCCTTCTATCTGGTAGCCTCTGCCCTCCTCAGTCCATTCTCCACACTGCTTGCTTTCCTATCTTTTCTCAAAGCCAATCACATAAGTCCCTTCCTCACTTGAAACCCCTTTATGACTCCTCATTGCATCAGAAATAAAATCTGAACTCCCTTCCACTGTTTCAGAGGCCCACTCTCAAGCTCTCCACATCTATAAAGTGCCAACTAGTCTTTTGCCAGTTGTCAAACAGACTGAGCTTAGCTTTCTCTCAACTCAGAACCTTTACATATACTCTGGCTCCTTGATTTGGAGTGCTCTCTCTCCATCTGCCTTCTACAGTCGGACCTTCATATCTTTCAGGATGAGACACAACCCTCCTCCAGAGAGATTTCCATGTTCCCCCTTATTTAGTCTGACCCAAGCCCATTATTCTCTCTTCACTCTTCATTTGTTTCCTTCATAATAATTCTGATTGATCACTGTGTTATTCATCTCCACGTGTGTGTGTGAACTATCTTCTCTCACTATCATACAAGCCTCCAGAGGGTGGAAAGCAGTTGGCCTTGCTCATAGATATATCCCATGCATTTAACTCACAGCTCGGCTCAGGTTAGATGGTCACTAATTATGTATTTGTTAAATGAATGAACATATGACCTCAGATCTTTTTGCCTTAAGAGAAAGAAAAGTAAACCATTCGAAAAGGGGGGAAGAAAACTATAAGGTTAGCAAAAGTTAATGGTATTGGCAAACATTACTACAGGCCCTTGATAGATGTTAAAAGAATGGAGAAAGCCCTTTAACATATTTAATATATCATCCCTAGTTGGAAGATACTTTTAGAATTGTGCCTATGCCCAGAAGTTAATAAATGGGTGAGGATAGTCTGTGTGACTAAGAGGGGCTAATGAATTGATAAGTATTTCTGTGAGATTTACTGGATGGTTGAAAAATCTCTGTATATTTTCCCCTGATTGTCTCTACCTTTTTACTGGTTTATTGTCATGCTGATTTTTATGGATCTACATTCAACAGCTAAGGTAAATAAGGTAAAACGCCAGAGAATAATCCACCATAATATAGTAGAAAACTTTTTTAAAATCAAAATTCCTGTTGCTAAACCCACCATCTAACACCTTTTATCACATTTGAGTGATATTTAAAAGAACATCACACTTAAATTCGCTTTTGAGTTAGATTACTGAAGGCAAATGACATACTGAAATAGCATCTATAAGAGTTAATATACAAATATCTACCCAACAGAGATTTAAATATAGCAGTGTCTGTATACCTACCGAAACATGAAAGACTACCAGGAGACAGGGATTTAATGTGGATTGATACTAAAAAGCTAATGGAAATCCGGTGGTGTTTATGATTGAGATGGAACATCTTTCACGGCTCTTAAAACACTGGGCTGGACAGTGAAGACATGGGCTGGTGCTGATGAAGGAGGGCTATACCCCAAGCCTGGGAATCTGGAAATCTGATGTGTTCAGCCAGAGAAACTCCAAAGTTCTCCATGTTTCTGCCTTTCTTTACCCCCACAAACTTCAATTCTTCCCTTGCTAATAAAACACTGGAAACTGAGTAATAAAAGGCAAATTTCCTTTCAATCCTTTGGGCTCAAAGCCAGCTCCCTGCCAAAACTTCTCCTGCCTAGAGGGATAGAGCAGGGAATGAGTTGGGGCAAGCACAGATGTCCTGCTTCTACTCTAGAGGGAGAGATCTGCAATGGGTATGGCTCAGCATCTTGTCTACCAGCTAATGTGATTCATAAATAAATCACAGAGGGAGAAGTGTGGGAGGCCCCTGTGGTTCAGTTCTTTATCTCTTTTTCTCTTGCCCAGTGTGGAAGATTGTCTTGAGAGTGTGGGGACCAGGGGGCAGAGTCACCTACACGGCCTGCTGTACAGCAGCTCTGGCAGCTTAGCACAACCTATTCACATACTGGGCAGAATCCTTCCAATGTTAACCTCTGCCAGAGCTCCTCTTGACATTTTTTTTTTTTAATCCCAAAAGAGGAAGCATTTCAAATGACCTAAATCTAAAAATAGAGTACTTCATGCTCATGACTATTTTAAATAGCATCTAAAATAAAGAATTTTTAAAAAAACATGTTTCCATTTTTGTGACACTTTCCCCTTCCCTTGGAAAACAGAAAATACTGTAGAGCTTGTCATTCAATCTAAAATCAGACTTTGTGCCAGCTGGAATCCTAGGTTTATTTATTACTGTGCACAGTTCTTACATTAACTGTTTGTTAAAGACTGATTTTACCACCGCTGAGACACAATGTAAGTGAAGGTCTTTCCATGTTTTACCAAAAAGATTGATTCAAGCATGACCCATCCAGGAGAAATGATATTAAAGAAAAGGGACAGAAGTACTACTCAGTCACTGATCCAATTATATTTCTGGAGAAATCAAGTTTAAACATAAGGAATTGCCTAATGGAGTTGGGCCAAGGTGGGGATAGGAAAATATCCATGACACTTCCAGTATTTGCAAAACAGGTTCAAAAATAAAATTGCAACATTTGATGGTCTGTAACACACTTAGTCACTTAGTCGCAGAGACATCTGGAAAAAGATGATCTAATGGGGCAGGCTTTCATTCTCTATTTTAGAAAATTGTTCACATTTATTCCCTATCATAGTTTCAGGTGGAATGGTTGTAATTCATCCAATAAGCTTTTTTAAAAAACAGGGAATCAGAGTTTCTGGGCATGGGGCCCATAGGCCTTTACAAAACTTCATAGGTTTATACCTACATAGGTCATAGATTGTGAATGACAGACAAGATGATGACTATGTTCATGAACACACATGCTCATATACATATATACATGCAGTCAAGCTCAACCTAGATTCACAAATCTTACAAGGTTTTACTCCCACAATAATGGGCTCCTGTTCAATCTCTCTTGCCAGCCAATTCTCCAAGAAAGACACCAACAAATGTAGACATGTAAACATGCTCCTCTAAACATGGAATATCTATCACTTATTTCAAGTCATCAAATATATGAGTCAGCTATATCTTGATACAATTAGTTGAGGTTCTTTCAATGTACTCCTAAGACACTCCGTGGTGTCAAGCTATGGTACTATGGCTCTTTCACTAGCTCATTACCACCTCCAGCAGAGTCTGCCTTGGTATAGCCTCAGAGGCAGAGAGCAAGCACTCAATAAATATGGAGTAGAGGAAACAGAAAAGTGGACAGGAAAAAAGGGGGGAGGGAGGAAAGGAGATGAAAAAGGATAGAAGAGAAAGGGAAGCCAGTGAAGGAGTGAATATCTAGCTGAGAATGGAGGAGGAATCTCAAAGAAAAAGGGCAAAGTCAGAGGACACTCAGAAAAACAAAAGTATATGGACAACAGTGCCACAGGAACTCAAAGGTGCAATGTATTCAAAAGACAGATAGATTCCAAAGATGGCACCCACTGATGAAGCTTTTCTATTACCAGGGTCACGTACAAATAAATGAATTCAGCACCTAGGGCTGTGGTGGTACAGGGTCACATCCTTAAAATGCCTTCAGGGACCAGGCAAATAGCATAAATATAAGATTATAGGTGAGAAAATGCTTGAGTTTCAAGCACAGCATCTGTTTCAAGCAGAAAAACTGTGCAGATCAAACAGCTCAGCCCAGACTCTATCCCTACACCCTGGAGCTAACAAATCAATTTGATTCAAATATTTGTGGAATACCTACAATGGGGTTTTAATCACAAAACTTTACTTGAATAGCTGCAACCTCTAGCCTCTCCAGGCTTCTTTCCTCATCATGGGGAGAAAAACACAAACATTTCAACATTTGTTGAGAGGAGAAGAGGTTTTACATGAAGTAACCCGACTGACTTATTTGTACTGAGAAAGGAAAAGCAACTAACCCCGACCTACCAGAGCTTCTCACCTTAGGCAGTGGCAGTGAGCAGAGGTCTCAGCAGCAGGAGACTGCACAACCCCAAAGAACGTAGCAGAGACTCCAATACCATGTCTGAAGCACCTTCTTTGAAGTCAAAATGCTGATCTTCTCACATGCTGATTATAGACACTTTCATTATCAAACAGAAGAATTTGGGGCAAAACGGATTCTTAATGGTGTCTGTTTCCTACATTTTCTTATCAGTAGAGTGGCTCAAAATCTAAATCCATCTAAACTGTCCATCATAGCCCCCTCCCCACCAACAATGCCCTCATTTTATCCTGTATTTGTTTTTATAAAATGTCTCACCATCTGTAATAATATATGTATTTGAGTAATTGCTGGTTTACTTTCCATTGCATCCACTAAACTGTAAACTCCATGAGGTCAAGAACAGAGTCTAGACTTGCTCATGACTAAATCACCTGCATCTGGCACATAGTCAGCATGGGATATATATTTATTTGTTGGCCCAACAAATATGACTCTTGCTGCTACCTGTTTTTACACAAGCACACCTCCACTGGCACAAGGCAAGGAGAGGAGAAGAGGGAGGCATCTGGAGAGCTCAATGTCAAGGTTGCTTCCCAGCTGCCATTCCTTACATTTCCTGAATGTAAGTGTAACTAGTAACTGTACTAACAGAGCCAAGGGCTATATATTCTTCTTCATCCCATAAACAAAAAAATAAACAGCTCTGTGGAACTGTGCAAACCCAGCTTAAATTTCAGATTCCAGACCCATTATCTGGCACCCTTCGCTCAGAAATACTTTACTACCACTAGAAGACAATCCAATCCCTGGTCTCACATGCCACATAACGCTGAAATTCTTCCCCATTATGTCTCAAACCCGCCCACAACTCCATTTCATGAGGGCTGAGCCACTATCCAATTTCTATCTTTATAGGGGGTTCGGTTTTAGACCATGCTCACAAATCCCACATTCCCAGTGAGTTCAGGAATGATGCTTCCGTTTACCTTACATAGGACCTTGAAGATTTCTATTACCCACAGATGTAACATGCAATTGTTAAGACCACTCATTGCATCAGCCCACGAAATGAGTTGGGGACTATCCAGCCTGGCCCCTCTCACCAGGCTATGTACCTTGTGGGGGAGCTGTGTCTCCACAAAAGGAGTATTTTTTTCTATTTTATACAAACATGCCGTGTGGATTAGTAACAGTCTTGATACTAGAAAAAAGCAAGCTCAAAACTTCATAGGACATGGCAGATAAAACCCAGTGACCTGATGAGGTACAATATCTCCTTGGTTTAATATTTCATCTCTTCTAATTAGAATAAAATATTCACTAGGAAAAATTTTTATATAGTGTCCTTTGGCATTAGCATGAATACCTCCAAGGAGCCGTATTATTCAAACAATTTTCTATTTCAAAATACACAGGTAGTAAGAACTAACAAATCATTACATTTCCACCAAATGCATGGCAACAACAAACTTAACTAAGAAAATACTGAAGCAGCTTTTCCCAAGGGTACCTCGCCTCCCTAGAGCGGAATGGTTTTCTTTTAAGGAATCCCTACTGATGCCAGAACCACCTTGGAAGAATAATTAATGACATTTTGAAAACTGAACTTCCTTCTCACTGCCTTTCACAATGCAAAGTGAAGGGGATGTGGGGTGAGAGTCTCCCAGGAACACACAATGCGTTTTTACAAGAGCTTCTAAAGCCCCTCAGTGGGACAGAAACACACTTTCTCATTTAAGCAAAACTTTAGAAAACTAACAATTAAAATGTGAGTTAAACTGAGGAAACATCTTACATCTGTGGTTCTCCCTCCAGAAGAATATGACTAGGTAGCTAGCTGCCAGATACTCTTGTTTCAGCAATCACGTGACTATGTGATGAGGGCTGGCTTCCTGATTCGGGTGGGACTGATCAGGGAACTGACACTGATGGAGACAAAGCTTGTCAGGCATGATGTCCTTGTAAGCAACAATACCTGAAACTCTGTTAGGAAATCTGAGGTCTTTGGATAGAAGGAAGGAAATAAGCCAAAGGCTAGAGTCACACAGTCAGTATCACTTCAGACAAGTCAGTTACACTGGATCAACCTCTTCACCTGTAAAATGAGGGTAAGAATATCCACTCAATAAGTGTATGATAAAGAGAAAGTGACAACACAAAGTGTACATAAATATTTAAGCAACATCTACACATAAGAGACCCTAAACAAATATCCGTGGAAATAAAAGCAATGGTTACATGCTTCTCATATCTTGTGGCCCACTGACCTCATTAGTCATTGTCTTGACCAGCTCCACTTGCACAGCATTATGAATTACATGTGTGCAGGGCTATTCAATTGTCTAGTTTGATGTTCTTAACCTTGTGAGGCAGTAAATACCCATTATAAAGATGAGAAGACTGAAGTTTAGTTCACAATCTTAGTGGCTCCAATCGAAGATCGTCCACTGTAAAATTCAGTTATCTGCCTGATGATTTCACGGCTTGTGGCTCTATGGAAGTTCTATTCTTAACATGACGCAAAGGAGGTCAGAAGTTGCAAAACTCTGAGTTAGATAACTAAGCCATGAAAAGTGATTGATGCTAAGCATTTGTACACAACATGTGAACCAAGGGAACGAGTGACTAGAGCCCAAAGAGAGTTTGGAGTTATTTGGCTGTGACTGAGAAATGATGGGCTACAGGAATCCAGGTAACAACAACAACAAAAGTAAATACACATTGTCTCTCCTCTTTGAGAATATGAAGGAAAACATCTTTTTCAGTCCAATGATGCTTCCTGTAGACAGAAATTTTCTCATTGAATGGACAAAACTAGCAAATGCACAACAAGTTAATATTAACCTTTTACCCAAGGTTCCATAGCAAGTTCCACGTGCTATGCAATGATCTAGGCTCCCTGCATGCCTCTTCTCATTGCATCCTCATGACAACCTTATGGCTCTGCTATTTCCAAGTTTTGGATAGAGACCGAGTCTCAGTGGAGGTAAGTTTGTTTTTCAGGCAGGATTGAGCTTTTCGAAGTAGAGAGAGAACTGGGGAATAGGGTGCATCAAAGTCACTGAAAGAGCTGAAGCTGTGGGCTCTAGAAAGACATGCAGGATAACTAAGAGGAGTACCACTATTTCTGCCACCATCAGAAAGACAGAGACTCAGGAAGTCACCAACAGAATCATTATTAGAAATAGACTGTCTGAATTATGAACATGGATCAGAAAACTGCTGTCACCAACACAGCATTTGACTTTATAGGAAAGCCACACTAGCAACGAAATGAATGCTCTATCCACTGCTTCTCAGTGGCCCTGCACTGAGTGGCCAGGTACTGAAAGATGAGTGCCAAAAGCCTGATGTCTCCTCCAATGTTCTAGTCAGCAAAGACCACAGAGAATACAGAAAGTTGACTTCAGTCTCAATTCTGTCTTCCAAAACTCAAACGAGTGCATCTAACTGGAAAACAAGGAATCATATTCAGTGTCTTAGCTGTAAAGCATCTGGGAATGTAATGTTTGACCTTCCCGCCTTTCAGTACAGGAAGGCACATGATGAGGAGGCTAGCAAGGTTCCTGGGAGCTCAATCACTGTGTCTACTTCATCAGGTTTGCCATCCCATAGCTGATTCCTAATTAAAGGGAGTGAGAACCAAAAAGGAGGCAAGGCCAAGTATATGAGTAAATGCACAGGAACACGACAGACTAACTTAACCAGAGAACTCAAAAGGGTTTAGCACCATTAAAGCGAAGAGTGCATTTGGAAACAAGGTGGAGGATATAGCTGGAGAGGCATGAAAAGGCCAGATGATGAAAAGTCTATCATCCCAGCTTAGAAGCTTTCTCAGCCTAAGCTAGATATCCCTTCTGAACTTCTAAGAAGCCTTGCACAATCCTCAGCTACTCATTGATCACATAGAATTGTAACCATTCATGTTCCTGTCTGCTTTACTGTTCCCCTTGAATATGAGGGTGGGAGGTCAAGGGAAAGGAGGGGCTACTCCATTTTGTATTTCTAGAACATAGCACAGTGCCTGGCCCATAAACGAAAGCTCCAGAAATACGTGTTGTATGGAATTATGTCCCGAGGTTCCTTCCACTATCAATCATCTACTTAAAAAGGAGAAAATGCTCTCTTTACCTTAAGTAGCTTTCATTATTAAAAAAAAAAAAATGGTTAACTGTGGCCATGCAATGGCTCTCACCTGTAATCTCAGCACTTTGGGAGGCCAAGGTGGGTGGATCATGAGGTCAGGAGTTCAAGACCAGCCTGGCCAAGATGGTGAAACCCTGTCTCTACTAAAAATACAAAAATTAGCCAGGCATGGTGACACACGCCTATAATCCCAGCTACTCAGGAGGCTGAGGCAGAGAATTGCTTAAACCTGAGAGACGGAGTTTGCAGTGAGCAGAGATCGTACCACTGCACAACAGCCTGGGCAACATAGCGAGACTCCATCTTGAAAAAAAATATATTGGTTAATTGTAGATTACAGATGGATAATTGTAAGAATATATTCCTATAGACATATTTTTGTACATTTATGTACAGTAGTAGACAACTGTTGTTTCTGTTAACTGAGCCACGATTCTCCCATTCTGATAATAGTGCCTCAATTTTCCTGTAGGAAACCACAGCTACTCCCCTCACATGAAGAAATTCACATGAGGGGTATGACCTCAGCCCTGGGGTTTCAGTTTGGCACATGACATGGCTGGATCAATGAAAGTTCTCTGTGGGATTCTTGATATGAGCTACTTGGCAGTGAGGGGGAAAAAGTTGCTCTCTTCTGCTGAGATTGCTACTAGTGGCAAGATAGTAACATTGTATGGCCAATGACCACCACTGGAGACAAGGTGTCCAAAGAAGGCAACGTGGAGGAATCAGAGCCCATGGAGGGAAAGACACAGACTCTATTTTTTTTTTTTTTTTTTTTTGAGACAGAGTTTCACTCTTGTTGTCCAGGCTGGAGTGCAATGGCATGATCTCGACTCACCGCAACCTCCACCTCTTAGGTTCAAGCAATTCTCCTGCCTCAGCCTCCCAAATAGCTGGGACTACAAGTATGCGCCACCACGCCCAGCTAATTTTGTATTTTTAGTAGATACAGGGTTTCTCCATGTTGGTCAGGCTGGTTTTGAACTCCCAACCTCAGGTGATCCACCCGCCTCAGCCTCCCAAAGTGCTGGGATTACAGGCGTGAGCCACTGCGCCCAGCTGGGAGAGACACAGACTCTTAACAACACTGAGTACTTGGATCTAGGGTGTTAAAGCCATCACCAGTCAGTAAATTTCTTTTTCTTTTTATTAGAAGGTCTAGAACGGTTTCAGTCTTGTAACACCAAAAGAAATTCAAAGTTTTAAGTTTACCATACATAAACTATTAGTTGAAGAAATGGCAATGACTGAATAGCAGAAGAATGAAACTCAGCTTTGGGGGACATCAATCTGTCAGTCATCTACTGTGCAGCCATTTCGAGGGGGGATAACTGGAAGAGATGAGGCTATCACCTGGACATTCTTAAGAGAATTAAAACATAATAAGCCCTCTCCCTGTCTAAATGCACAGATAATTGATTAATAGAAAATGATGATTACTCAAATGGCTTCAGAGTTTTTCAGGGTTGTGAGAATTACAATTGTTCTGAAAGAAAACTGATTACTTACAGCTTCCTCCTAAGATTGTAGTTGTGCAGTAATGATATTGAGACAGCATGATGCCCATTAAAAAAAAACATTGAAGACTTTCCAAATAACGGAGCCAAATGAGATATTGAAAAATCAAACCGAGAAAGCCCCATCACTAAAAGCATACAAATACATGAGAATCAGCCAGTAAAACAGGAAGTCACTCTCATCTAAAATGGCCTTTGCTTGTCATCAAACTCATACAGAATTCCTAAAATCTGTCAGTGTAGTAGCTTCTAAGTGATATGTCAACAAATATATTCACTGAGAATACTTATTCTGCCTAGAGCCAATGTTTTTAGAAAAACATCCTAAAGAGTCAACTGTTAAATCACTAAAATGAATGTTTTGAGTAGGTGTTTGGAATTGTGCTGATTTATCCATATTTTCCAGTTTAATTTCCACATTTACCAACAAACTTCTGCAAGAAAACATAAAATGTACCTGGAAGGATTATGTTCATCATAAATACAAGGACAGTTGTGCTAAACATATCTGTACTGGTAACAGTGATTCATAAATCATATTCATTAACCTAAATCCTTAAAGTTTTCTGTTTAAACTGTAGTGATTGGAATGCCAAGTGTCAGAGTTTAAAATGGTATTTTTAAGCTATTAGCAGTTGACATTTTAATTAGGCATATTTATGAGAGACACTGGGGGGATAAAAAAGAAGGTAAGCAAGGAATAAAAGCTGAATCAAGGACACAAGAAAACAGAAAAGAATTACCATCCATTCCTTGTATCCTTTTCTTTTAGCATATCAATAGGAAAGCAGTATAACTAACTGGTCAAGAATGTGAGATCTAAAGCCAGCCTTCATCAGCTCAAATCATGACTCTGATATTTACCAGCTTGTGAGACCCTGAACAAGTTACATAAACTGCATCTGTTTCCACAGGGATAATGCCAGCACGTAGCTCATAAGGTTGCTGTGGGAACTGAATTGGGTACTGCTCAAAAAATATTTTGCCCAGGGCCCAAGAGGAAAGAAGTATTCAGTAAATGCTAGCTACTACTATATTATTTGTAAACTTACTTACCGGTCAAGGGCTAATAGTGGTAGTAAATTGTTGCTTAAATTTTTATTTATATATTTATATTTCTTCTTGAACCAGAAAAGATGCAAGGCTATTTACTTTTTAATTGTTTTTGTTGTTGTTGTTTTACAAAGGGTTTCTCAGTCTGTTGTCCAGGCTGAAGTGCAGCAGCACGATCATGGCTCACTATAGCCTCAAATTCCTGGGCTCACAGAGTGATCCTCCTGCCTCAGCCACCCAAGTAGCTGAGACTATAGGTGCACACCACTACGCCTGGCTAACATTTTTGTGCTTCTTTTTTTTTCTTTTGTTTTAAGAGATGGGATTTCACTATGTTGCCCAGGCTGGTCTCAAACTCCTGGCCTCAAATGATCCTCCTAGATCAGCCACTCAAGTCACTAGGATCACAGGCTTAGCCACTGTGCCCAGGATGCAAGACAATTTAAGAGGCATACAAAAGACAAAAATATAACTCAACTTAAGAACAGATTAAGAATTAACAAGATTAAGAATATTTAATAGGTTAAGTAAACAAGTAAACAAATGTCACAGACAAAACTAGAGCCAAGAACAAGACAAAGGATAAGAATCACTTAGATATGGCTGCTCTAAGCAGCTACTAGTTTGTCTTCAGCTTTCTGGCATCCAACACAAGAAAGAAAACTGGGTGTGCAGCACAATTTTCAATACTCGTGAGGTTAAAATATACTAAATGCCCAGAAAGAGAGAGTATAGTGATTTTGTTAGAGGCAGAGAACATAAGGAACTAAGGCCATGCAGCAAATCTTCAGAGGGGCACATAATAGACACGGTAGATAGCATTGCTGAACTCAATTTCGTAGCCCTCCTTGTATCCACACCTGTACATGGCCTCTGGGGCCACACGTATTTCCCCACCTCTTCAGTTAAAGCTTGGTCCTAGGACTTCCTTAGGCCCTGATATATGGGTAGAAGTGCATCTTCACTCAGTTCTCGCCCTCTGCCTTAAAAGGTCTTAAGCATTTCTGCTTGCCTTGCTGCATCTCCACTACAGCCATAGAAGTAAGTGACATAGTTGGTGTGGTTGCTAGTCTAAGGGAGATGAAAGACACAAAGCAGTTTGGAGCAGAGCCATCCACTGAGCCCAGCCTAGATCTGCTAAACCCCAGATGATTCACTAAGACACAAGCAAAAATAAATGATTATTGTTTTAAACTTCAGAGTTTGGGGATAATTTGTTACGCAGCAATGGAAAACAAATTCAGTAACAAAATGATGACACTTTTTAAAGCAGTATTTCTATTGCCAACTATATGCCTTCTAAATGGCTTACCATAACATATCTTCATAGCTTTGATTTCTAAACTTATTAACCTTGTTACTGTAATTTCAGAGACCCTCAACAATTAATATAAACTAAATTTGTCACTCACCCTACTAAATGAAAGTACTCTGGAATACAGTCACCAAAATTAAATGAAGGTTTGAGGTCATAGGCCTCCAAATATAGGCCATACAGCATAAACAAAATTAACTGGGAGGTGGGGTAGGGAGGCAAGCAGTAGGTCATACCTTAAAGAGAGAGACCAACAACTTCCAAAGTAACAACACTAGGCATGAAAGTGGCCTGTGTGTGGCCCTCAGGAGAGCTGCCATGTGTATGAAGACACACTGGACTGAGAAATCAGTCTCTTCAAATGTGTGCTTTATTCAAAAGATACCAGGGCAGATGTCCCACAGGATTTGTGTTGATTTGAGTTGCTTCTCACACGAGCAAAGCCATCCAGCAGCCACAGGGCAGAAGTTGTTATGGGGACTTATTCACTTACACATGGATAATGAAACTCATGAGCAAGGCTGGGGAGACCAACTAATAACTCTAATAACAATAGTAATAGCTGAATCCCATTGATATGGATGGTGCTAGTCACTGTGTTAAGCACTAAGCATCAATTACTTCATTCAGTCCATTGAACATTCATAATAACCCAATGAGGTAGTTATTTTTATTCATTTCTCCAACCAACTTTGCCTTTTGCTTTTACAGGCAAGTATTCTGGAGCTTGGAGAGACTGAGGGACTTGGCTATAGTTACAAAGGCACCACCTTGTTTGACAGGGGCTCTCAGGCAAAATTAGGACAGTTAAACTTGATTAGTATTTGCTTTAGGTAAGTCTTGAACATTTTCTCAGTTAACTGAAGATTTTTTTTTAATGTTTATGTAGTTTTTAATGAATACATTATAATTGTACATAATATTTATGGGGTACAATTTGATGTTTCAATACATATCCGTGTTGTATAATGATCCAATCAGGGTAGTTAGTATATCCATCACCTCATGCACTTATTTGGTGAAAACCTTCAAAAGCCTCTTTTCTAGTTATTTTGTAATAAACAATATTTTACTGTTAATCATAGTCACCCTACCATGCAATAAAATACCAGAATGTATTTCTCCTATCTGACTGCTGATTGTAGTTTTAATTCTTTTCTTAAATATGAAGCTTCTGTAATTTCCACTGGTCTGTGAAAATATTATGCCAAATAGAAAGCACTTTTTGTAAATAAAAGGGCGTGGGATGCACTATGAACACCTCCCAAATGATTTGGAGAAAAAACATCAATTCCAGTGATATTGTTTCAGATTAGACCAATGGTCTAGGTTTATTCCAAAGACTTGGACCTAAATCCCTCAGTACTCCCCTTTAACTAAATCTCAACCCATTTGAAATCTTATTCATATGTTCTCACTGTTAGATTGTTCACCTACAATGTTTTTTTCCCCTTTGAATTACTTTTTACTGAAAATAATACACAGACCTTGGTGTTATTGGAAATTGCATTGTGAATACACAAGGTTTTTTGTCTAAATTTTATGTAGTTTTATTTCTCTTTCTGTTGCTACCTCAAAGAGATAACAGATTCTGCAGTCACATTATATGTAAATTATGCGCAAGCTTCACCACTTGGGCTTGTATATTATCCTACTGATTTTCTACAATGGTTTGGGGGGGCACGTAATAGCCAGCAACAAATTATTAGAAATTAAATTCAAACCCAGTGTATGCTGGATATAAGCATTTCCAATGCATTTTGCCTCCAATTTAGTTCAGATGACTAAAAACAGACCTGTGGGACTGTTTAAAGGCACTAAATCTCCACAGAATCACACAGTGCTGTGACATAGGCATTCTGTTCTCAAATATTCATCATTTATCAGCAATGGAAACAAACATAGAATTCACATGTGCAAAGTAATAAAATAGACGGTCCTAGTTGACATACCAGTTTGATTCAACTATTACCCTCACAATGAGCAGCTTCTTAAACCACACTTATCCTGGTCCACTTTATCTATGTTAGAGAAACAAGACCATCTCTACTATTAATTCTATCTCAAAACTTCAGGTTACCTAGTTTTTTCCCTCAAAGATTACTCATTGTAGACGGTCATCGCATCTTCACAAAACAAATTTTATTGTTTTCTTTGCCAATTAAGGGCTCCCCAAGAACAGTGAATAATCTGTCAGGTTGTTATAAACCATCAAAAGTTTTAGAAATGTCACATTACCTCCTTCAAATTTTTTTTAACATGCAACAGGGACATGCAGCTTTGTCATCAAAAGCTGTATTGGTTTCCTCATATTTTCTCACCCATACCATAAAGGGAAGATGTTTATCATAATGGCAAAATAAATAATTTAGCCAGTCCAAATCTCTTACAGTTGCATGTGGCAAACCAAAGTCAAACTAAAGGAGAGGAGGGTGGAATAGAGGTTAATTTACTCACATGACAAGAGGCCTTGTGACTTTATTTACGACAGGTCTAGGCAGTGAGGCTGGTAAACATTTAACAATATACTTATTTTTTAAAAAAAGGGCAGGGGGTAGGAGGGGGCTGACTTGCAGCCAATTTCAAGCTACCAACATGCTGTGAACCAGCTCACAGAATTCCTGAACATTTAACAATAGGCTATTGTATGCTGGGATGAGCCATCCCCAGCATGATACTAGATCCAGCTATCAAACAATATCATAAACACCCCATCCTCTCTTCTCTTTTTCCTGCTTTACTTCATCTGATTTCATTCTCAAACAGATTTACTCAAAGATGACTGCAGAGGAATGTTCTCAGAGGGCTCTAAACAGGTTGGCTTTGGATCTGCCCTCTTAAAACTAAACATTACCACAGAGGAATGAAGTATTCTGATCACCCAGTTTGGGAGCTAGAGAGAATGGGGGTAGCTACTTTCAAACCATTTGGATGAGGCAGGACTCGTCTGAAATGGGGGTAAGTGTAGCCCTCCTAAGAAAGAAACACTGCGCAGATGAACCTCATGAACACCATCCAAGTTTCAACATGTCTGAGATTAAATCTGCGGCAAGAGTTTACTCCATTTCTGGGTGTGTAAAGCAGCTAAAACTTCCTACCATGCGTCCGCTATCAATGGAAATCCGGAACAAAAGCTTAAGATCCAAGAAAATAAAATGTGTTTTGAAGAAAAATATGCTCTTGCAACACAAAGAAGCTGTCTTCAGTTACGAATAAATATAAAATGTGAAGATATATAATTGCTGCATAAATTTATTAATAGAAGTGCTAATGCCATAAATCGTACATCTCCATTTTGACACGCAATCCTTTATTTTCCTTTCACTGAGGAAGAAAAATAAAGGAGCGGAACTGGTAATATTGCTTGCAACTAAATTGGATTTTCCACCAGAGAAAGCTGTTTAGAAAAAGCTATTCTAAAAAAGCAAAATAGTACTCACAAAAAGGTATTAATGAATCCAACCAGGAGGAAAAAGCCTCCAACAATACAAAGCTTTCCAAAACCTCTTTCAGGACTGAAAGCCGAAAGGATGCTTTGAACTCTCTGTCTTTGCAGAAACCATCTCACCTGCAAACCGAGTATGAGATAGAGTTGAAATTTTAGAATAAGAACTCTTAACTCAAACTACAAGTCTTAACTGACGATTCAAGAGAAGAGACTACAGCAGCTCTGGGTTTAGAAGGAAACCGATACATCCTGCCCTCAAACTGTGAGGCACTATAAGAACAAGATGTAAAGAACGCACTGCCTTTGCGCTCCCACCTCTGCCACCATGGATGTCATAATACAGAGGCGAAAGTTCAACATGCGACAGGTAGGGATCCAGCAGACTCCGTGGCTTTATGCTGGATAGGTCTTTCACTGATTGGTCACAGAATTTCTTTGAATCCTATTTGTTTATACGTTGATATTTATTTAATAACAAAAGAGTAAGTAAAGAGCAAGGAAACAACCAAGAAACCCTGAGCAATTTTTTTCCCCGTAAGAATAAAGGAGTTTAAGTTAGGCTATCTTCCCAGAGCTTCTCTTTATCGCTAAATGCAGTCAGCTGCAAACATACGCCTGCTAATTGCTGAATGTGTGCTGCATGGAGCAAGCGTGCAGTTGTCAAATGACCTCGGGGAAACAAATCTAGGCCCATTTGTGCATTTCTTTCTTTCACCATGGGACTCAGGTGCTTCGCCAGGCCACTATTAGGACAGTGGAAAATCAAGGTGGAAGGCTCTGATGAAATCAATTGTCACTAAGTTATTTTCACTGGTGAAGGGGTTTCCTCACAGGGGTTTAATACTAAATTATTCTTTCCGTGGGGTGTGCTAGATTAATGGGGGAAACAAAGCAAACAACTGTTGCCTGGTGAGACTAAGAGGAGGGTCCCAAAATACTAATATTCACTGCCCATGAAGAGATAGCCACATTCACAAGAAAATAAATGGATACCTACACTTCCAGAGGCGAAAAGGAAAAAAAAAATGCTAAATGGCAGTTATTTCCTCAGTGTTATACATTACACATATTAATAAACCCTAGAGTCCCATGCTATACACGCCATATGGATAGATAAATGGCATATGTGGTAATAGTCTTTCAAACTGGATGACAGTAGTTTGCACAAGTCAGGGATGCAGCAATTGTTTGAAAATAGGGGAAAATACCATTTTCTAGCATTACCTAGTGAAATGTAAGTGTGGGTACAGTTTGGGAGACTCTGTATAGTATTTATTTTTATCCTAGCAAACTACATTTTACCTTTCTGGTAGAATTTTAACTTTGGATATTTTACTAATATCATATATAGTCTCGGTAACATCTTTTATTTAAAATCACAAATATTAGTTGGATAGATGTGTTAAGGAAGATTTACCAGACTGCATACACAAAGGAGGCCATCAGACATGGGCATCTGAATTGATATAGGTTACACCACACTGTAGTTAAAGACCAAATATCTGCCAGTGTTCCCAATAAGGAAAGACAACTAAGATAAAAGAATGTCTTTTGCAGAATTAAGACCTTGGGATTCTTCTAAAGCCTGGGTTTACATCCTTTGCTCAGAAGAGAAAGACGCATTATTTCAATATATTTTCATTCATTCTTAGGCATTAACTGTCTTAATAAAGGCAGTGCTTCTCACTTAAAAAATAAATGTAGCTTTAACAAAGTAAGTGTAAACGTGACCCTAATTTTCACTCTGCTGTCCTTTCTTCCCTGCTGTGCTTATTAGCTGCTGCTCTTTGACCTTGAACAGTAATCCTTTGAGCATGCCTCCTTCCACCATCAAGAGGAGGTTCCCTATGGTCTGGTAGTATTTCTATCATAGTTGTTGACATGCTAGGGAAAATAATTTCCTTTGGACACTATAACCCTTCTCAAAACCAGCTCCTTCAAACAACTCACCTAACTGAATGTGAAAGACATTAAACCACTGGTGTCAGAAATTAAATACAGGTGTTTCCTTGTTTTCTTTGGCATTTCTTCTATTTACTTTCTGTCATCTATGTCATAGGATTTAGAAAGGAAAGCTATGGAAATAGGCATCATCAACTTGAACTCCAAGAGAGAATTTTGTATGAGGATCACAGTCCACCAGTAGAAATAGAATAGTGTTGGATATACTCTTCAACATGCTTTTTTTGCAGGATCAATGTTGATGGACTCTGTTGAAAACAAAAGGGTAATTCTTCTATGGGGCTGTCTTGCAAAATTCTATTCTAGGGTTTTGTCTTTGTCCTTTGTAAGGACAAAGCAAATGAGAAAACAAGTATATGGTATTTTGATCAAAATATAAACCTAAGGTTCCGGAGCTCTATGGTATCTGGAAGATGCTTTAGAGGGTAGGTAGCCCGAAGATGCTGTGGTGCCATCCAAGGGCAATGAACATCTGTTGCCCCATAGCCCCTTTCCTCCTCCTCCAGCAACAACCCTGACATCATTTGGGAATTACATCATCTCCTCCTCTCAGTCTATAAGGTCTCAGTAGAGTTCCATCCTTAGACATGAAGAATGTGCCTCAGGCCAAGCTAAGAGGCACATCTTACTCCCCTATGCGCCTACCCACCTTCCCCCTACCCACAGAGATTTGCTGTGGGATAGACACACGACCTAACCCATTCTAATCGGGGTGACTCTCAGGATGTCTACAGGAGCTATAATGAAAGAGTTGTAATGTCTACAGCAGAAATATTGTCTTCTGCTGGAGCTTCTGCAGCCATACTGCCACCACTGGTTAGGCTGGATAAAAGGCGAGCCTTTAAGCTTTTTTTTTTTGAGACCAAGTTTCGCTCTTGTTGCCCAAGCTGGAGTGCAGTGGTGCAATCTCGGCTCACTGCAACCTCCGCCTCTGGGGTTCAAGCGATTCTCCTGCCTCAGCCTTCCTGAGTAGCTGGGATTAGAGGCATGCGCCCCCCACACCCGGCTAATTTTGTATTTTTAGTAGAGATGAGATTTCTCCATGTTGGTCAGGCTGGTCTCGATCTCCTGACCTCAGGCGGTCCGCCCACCTAGGCCTCCCAAAGTGCTGGGATTACAGGCATGAGCCACTGTGCCCGGCCTGCCTTTAAGCATTTAATGGGATGTTAGGAATACAGTACTATAATTTCTCCTTGGGTATAAAATATATTGGAGTTAATCACTGTTGCCCCTACCCTAGTGGGGATATGGAAATGATCTCACCCCATAGGGCAAACGCTAGAAATTTCTGCTACAGAATTCCATCTGGCTTTGGTTACTTTTTGATACTTATGATTATTATTTTAATTTGAAACAGAGGCTCACTATGTTTTCCAGGCTGGACTTGCATTCTTAGTCTCAGGTGATTCTCCCACCTCAGTCTCGAAAGTCACTGGGACTATAGGTGTGCACCTTAATTTTTTTAAGAAAAGAATTTAATGGCTGGGTGCAGTGGCTCACACCTGCAATCCCAGCACTTTGGGAGGCTGAGGCGGGTGGACCGTCTGAGGTCAGGAATTCGAGACCAGCCTGGCCAACATGGTGAAACCCCTTCTCTACTAAAAAGATAAAAACTTAGCCAAGCGCAGTGGCACATGCCTGTAGTCCCAGCTACTTGGGAGGCTGAGGCAGGAGAATTGCTTGAACCCAGGAGGCGGAGGTTGCAGTGAGCTGAGATTGTGCCACTGCACTACAGCCTGGGTGACAGAGCTAGACTCCGCCTCAAAAAAAAAAAAAAAAAAGGATTTAATTTTTAAAAATCAGCATGAACTGAAATTTACTTCACAATGGAATTAAAGACCCCCAACAAGTCATAATAGGCTTATATGGCAATATCACATTGTTTGTGTGAGTTATAAAGTTGGATGGATTTGCACTGGCATCTTTTCACTGTTTTAGTGCGAGAATCATGCATCATCCAAGGAACTCTGATGTAAAAGACTGGACACGAGAATTATTACAGCTTTGAAATTCTGTCCATTTCCTACCCATTTTGTCAGATTTAAGAACAGTATGGACCTATCTTATCCAAAAAATAGGTTCTAAAGTCAGTACATAAATTACATAATCATGTGATATGATTTTATCATATCAATTTACATTCCTGAATATAATATGGTCCAATATCTTCAAAACATATCAAGACTCTGATCATTTCTTGCCATTCACACCATTATCACCAAGTAGAAACCATCATCACCTGTTTTCGGAGTTACTTCCAAAGCCTCCTTATCAGTCCAAACTTACTCCCATGTAATGTATTTTTCAAAGAACCAGTAAATTCTTTTAAAAGGTAAATAAACCACGAGATCACAGTGCTACTTAACACCTCTAACGTCCTCCCATTGCAAAATCTGTAGCATGACTTACAAGGTCCTCTCGATTTGATTTGCCCCATCCCTATCCGTCTAATCCCAATTCCCACCACTCTCCTTCTCTCTCACAAAGCTTCAGCCCCACTGTCTTTCTTGCTGTTCCTTCAACATTCCAAGATCTTTCTCTCCTCAGGGGCTTTAAACCTTCCTACCTCTGCCTGCAATTGTTTTCCTCTTAATACTTCCAAGGTCTCCCTTTTGAATCCATTCAGTTTACTGCACAAATCTCATATCTTCAAAAAGTTTTTCCTAGACCTCCTATCAAAAATAAGATCCCTTTCCTAATACTCACTATCCCCTTGTTTTATTTTCCTCCTAGCACCTGCAACTATATAATTTCCCTGTTGACATGTTGATTATCCATCTTATCCACTGAAATATAATCCCTACGGGCACAAGTATTTTTGTTTATTTGCTGCTGAATCATAGCATCAAGCATAGAGCCTGGCACCTATAAATTGCGCTATAAATTTCTGGTGAATAAATGAATCAATAAATAAATGAATCTTCCAACAACATGATGCAACACAGACCAACGTTCAGATCCTACAAGGTCTAATAATGTGGCTAAAGGGGCACCTGTTCTTGGTTCCCTGTGGTGAAAATCTGATAATCAATGAATGGCAAGCATATTTATATACTTAAAAATGTGCCTGCAAGGCTCTCATATCTTGAGGCTGTGTAATAGGAGTAAGTATCTATTAGCTGGTAGGAAGCACATGCACACATATACACATCTGTATGTACACACATAAACTACTCTGATCTCTCATGTCTTCAACAACTTGACTACATTTTTACCTGAAAAAATTATTGTAGATATTACAATGTGATGCCCTAACCAGAAAGCGGAAACAAATTGAGTTGTTTCTCCAGGAGGGAAAGCAGGCCACAGCTACTTCCAGAAGGTCCAGAGATAAGGGTATGAATACCTAAGACATGTGCGTGTATTTTTCTGCCACAAGGAGTTTTCACACAATACACAAATGGAGGATCAACTAACAAGCTGCCCGTCAAGGGGAGATTCAAGAAGTTTCAAAGAAATGCTCTGAACCCCAAAATAACAAAGGAAAACATGTTTTGAAAAGTACACAAAGACAGTTCTCTTAAAAATCTGCCAGGACTCCTCACCAAAATGGCATGTTACACATCCCTTTCTCTATAATCTATACCATCTGGGCTTTCCGTACCCCGCCAGCAGGGTGTAAGAATGCCTATTCATTTGCACCCCTGCCCATATAAGTTATTATAACTTTTTAAAAATCATTTCCAAATCTGTAGGTTAAAACATGATGTCTCCCTGCTTTAATTTGGAGGTCTCTAAGTTGCTTACAGTACAACCTCAGGATCCATTCATGCTCATTTTGTAGCTACAAAAGAAAAAGCTCTAAAGGAAGGCCGAGTGAAATCCTGGACATGCAGTGTGATGAAGAAATAAGGGCTGCTGCTTAACCAAGAGTCAACTCAAGCAGTCTCTGTGAAGTTCTTTCTCACTGCTTCTGTTTATTTTCCTCCTCAGCCAACAAACGACTAACAGCAGCATCTTGAATTTGCGTTACAATTTACCAAGCACCTTTATTTTTCTCAATGATCTTCATAAAAATTCTGTACTATGGATAAGATGACTCTGTTTTCCAGACGCAGATCCAGAAAATGGACTTTCCCTCAGTGTTTCCAGTTATTAAGTAGTAAAACCCAGACTAGAACCTGTGTTTTCTCATGGCCTGTTCAAAGTTCTTTCTACGATGGCATAGTTCCTTAAGATAAACCGAGTGAAAGAAAGGTAACTTTCACTCACAATTCACCAGAAAAAAAAAAAGAAAGAGGAGCTGGGGGAGAAAGAGGTGCTACACTCAGCTGAGCCCACCTGTTTGGTTTCTGTTAGCTTTGACCAAAGTGCCAGTTATTACACTAAAATTCTATTTTGAGGTTTATCATGAATATTGGTTTCTACAAAATTCTTGATTAAGAAATGCTAGAAAACACAGCTCTCAGTCAATTGCCATGGGGCACAATACCCAGGGACTACTTTTCTTTGTTCTTCCCAGTCTTAGGGACACCAATCCAGATAGAATTACGTCCAAAGTAGCCTAAGGCCACGTTTATGAAATAAAAACACCAAGGACACAGGCTGATTTTAGGGCAAATTTTAGGTCTGGCGTTTTATCATTCTGCTCTAGATCTAGGGGTTAAACTCTACTGAAATAACTATGGTTGCTTTCGGTGGAAACCTCCCTCCCCAGGCCCTTCCAGCCCTGGCCAGGATTCAATCATCCATTCAACAGCTATTCACTACACATTCATATTGTGCTAGGTGCTGGGCATACAATGAAGAACAAGACAGACACTGTTTTTGTTGTTTAGAGATGACATACTAGTAAGAGAGACACACTAAAAACAAGTAAACAAACAAAGTTATGATTGACTATAAGTATAATACTCTAAAGGAAACAAACAGGGGCACTAATGGAGAATAATGAAGGCACCTTCTTTGTATAGGGTGGCCAGGTAAGGCCTCCCTGGAAAGTAAGTTAGTAACACAACTGCCATTAACCCACTTAGGCCTAGTGTTCCATTACTGGAACGCCAAGCATGTGGCAGTTATCCATATCCTACTGCTCAAAGTCATCGCCAAGGTCTGATTTTTCACTCATGCAAAAATTCAAAAAATTGCAACCTCTCGCATATATGAGTCAATAAGCATTCCTTCCTTGACCTATACATGCTTCAATCCATATTCTTTCCCTTAGTAGGCGGCTGAAGAACAGGTTAAAAACCAAACAGGCCATGGTAGGGATGGCATCAGGCATACCAAAAAATTCTGTTTTAGAAATGAGTCATGAAAGGTCATTCCAGTTTAAATTACCATCAACATATAGAAGCTAGAAACTCCAATCAGGGCAAAAATGGCCGCTTTAGATCCCATCAAAGAATCATTTATCTAAGATGACAAGAGGTATATTGCCAACAAATCCACAATTCTGTTTCCAATTAATGCAAACTTATAATATTCCAAGCTGTTATTAGATTTCAGTTAATAACCTGTGATGCCTCATTAATGCAAATATGCTCTTCGTGGTGCTAAACCTTCATTAGTGAAATGGGTCCAATGACATGACGGTTTCATATGATAATGGAACTATGATTAAAAGGCACAATTAATCATTTTCTTCTACTACATAATCTCTATGACAGTTTACTTATGCCTATATGAAGCATTTGTTTCTTGCAAACAGCCAATTTATATTTAAACTATTCAATAGCAGAAAGAAAAGCAGAAATATCATACTAAATTATCGCTAATAGTTACAAAGAATCCCAGCACCAAGTTAGGTTGTGCAAGAATAAGGACCGGGCACGATGGCTCACATACACCTGTAATCTGAGCATTTTGGGAGGCCGAGGTGAGAGGATCACTTGAGCCTAAGAGTTTGAGACCAATCTGGGCAACATAGTGAGATCCCATTTTTACAAAAAAAAAAATTAGCCAGGCGTGATGGCATGCACCTGTAGTCTCAGCTACTCGGGAGACTGAGGTGGGAGGACTACCTGAGCCCAGGAGGTCGAGGCTGCATAAGCCATGATCATGCCACTGCACTTCAGCCTGGGTGACAGACTCAAAAAAAAAAAGTCACAGAGCTGGTGCCATTCTCCATTAAGAGCATAAAGTGTAAAACAGAAAATCTCAGTCACACGGCTGTCAGGGCTTTTTCTTTCTCTTGTCTGTGTACTTTCCATTCTTTGAACCCTGAATTGCTCCACCAGCAGGTTCAAGCCAGCAACAGATCCCGAACCAAACACAGCAAAAACAGGACACTATTCCCACCCCTCATTTTCTCCCCAACTACCCCACGCAGCAAAGTTTGACTTGAAGCAAAGCTGCCTGGAACAGTCCATTACTACTACCTGCCCAGTGTCCTTCCCCAGTTCTGACAATAACACTGTTTTGCCTTTGCAGAACTGCCCATCTCTCATATCCATGTGGGCCTGGTTGGGTGGTCAATTGCAACTCTTCCCTCAAGCAGCCAGAGAGAGGGTCAGAAGCAAGTCTGGGCCATCAAATACCCCAATACTCAGCACAGTGATTGATCCAGGAATGGGCTCCTGAATCCAGCAGTCTCCTGGGTTTTTTTTCTGACATTCATTTACCGCTAATAAAGAATACCATGTCGACTCCATGCATTAGCTTTGTTTGCTGTTTGTGATTTGTGGAGAATCACAGAAGTGAAAAGTAACAAACACATGTCAAGGGCCATCCACTCCACTTCAACCTCCACCTCAACCATCACCCAAGTAAAGTCCAGCTCCTTTAGCCTCCTTCTCTCTCAGTCCCCAGTGTTACTTATTGCCAAGAGACATAAAGTGTGCAAAAGCCACACACTTCTCCTTCTAAAGTAAATATAGTTTTAAAAATCTATTGAGATTTCATTTTAATTGTTGCTTAGTAACCACTGCAAGATTGGAACTGTTTCCTAGCTTAAAAAATAACACTATAAAAAAGATCATTTAGGGCCGGGTGTGGGGGCTCATACCTATAATCCCAGCACTTTGGGAGGCCAAGGTTGGAGGATCATGATGTCAGGAGTTGGAGACCAGCCTGACCAACATGGTGAAACCCCTTCTCTACTAAAAATACAAAAATTAGCAGGGCGTGGTGATGCGCCTGTAATCTCAGCTACTGGGGAGGCTGAGGCAGGAGAATCACTTGAACCCGGGAGGCAGAGGTTGCACTCCAGCCTGGGTGACAGAGTGAGGGTCTGTCTCAAAAAAAAGAAAAATAGATATTTAAAATTAAGCTGTCTAATTGTTTTAAAACTCAGATGTTATAGTAGCTTTGCATCGGAGATACAATCCTAAAAAATTTAAAACGAAACAAAATGACCGGGTGCAGCGGTTCACACCTGGAATCCCAGCACTTTGGGAGGTCAAGGGGGAAGAATCACTAGAGCCCAGGAGTTCAAGAACAACCTAGGCAACATAGTGAGATCTTGTCTCCATAAAAAATTTTTTTTTTAATTAGCCAGGCATAATGGTGAGCACCTGTAGTCCCATCTACTCAGGAGGCTGAGGTGAGAGGATTGCTTGAGCGTAAGAAGTTGAGGCTGCAGTGAGCCATGATTGTACCACTGACTTTCACCTGGGCAATGGAGTGAGACCCTGTCTCAAAAATAAATAAATAAGTATAAAGCAAAATGTTTGAGGATTTTATTTCAATAATGCCAATCTATTCCTCTTCAATGTTTTGATCTAATATATGAATTGTGACTCTGTCCTCTAGGCAACAAAAGTAATGCTGGGTCTTAATCAATGTGCATTAGCAGGCTAGCAAAATGATACTTCTTCCATATGTAGTTATATATTAAATATATATAAAATCAAAGTGTTAGATATGGCTCTTATGATTAAGATATATCTTTAAATAACTATCCCTTATTGGAAAATAAATATTGATTTATAAATTTTTGATTAATAAAACAATAATTATTTATAATCTGATTTATAAATATTTTTGATTTACAAACATTTATTGATTTATAAAGTGCACATGATGTAATAATGGTTTCAGTGCCTCTGCCAACAATCACTGGCTGCTAAGAGTTGCTAGAGTAATGCATTGAGAAATGCAAAATGGCCTGAAAGCATGGTACGAAAAACCACAGTGAACGATCGGTTATGTCGGCCAAAGATGTGGGTCTCAGAAATGGTAGCAGGTACATCAAGAGCTTTTTTTAAATCTACCGCAACGTGGAAAAGTCCAGTTGTTCTACCAGTAGGTGCTTCACCTTTGTGAAGTCACAATTCTCTGGCTCTCTGTCTACTCATCTTTAAAATGAGAGTTTTGATTAGATGACCTCTTAGGTCCCTTCTAGTTTGAATATTCTATGATATTCTGAAAAAATAATAATAATAGCTCTTGTGTTAGCATCCCAAGCAGTCTAGTGTGGGGCTAGCTAAATACAGGCAGCAGTGAGCTTTCAGGTGAAAGCTCTGAGGAAAAGGCAGAGTAGAAGCAGCAAACTTTCACTGAGCTGTTTAGCCTGGAGAATGATGCCTAAAAAGCAAATTACCCTGTAAGAGGACTTGGGAGGAAAGAGCACAGTGAATAAGTCCATCATCTTCTCACATATATTTTCAAAAATTATTCCTAGAATTATTTCGCAAAGGAGTCTCAGGATGTTTGCAGCCACGGGAACTGGAAACTATTTCACAAAATAGGAAGTGTAGAGATCGGGCAGATTCAGTGACTTCACAATGTTATGGGTGACCCCAGATCTTCTGAGCTTTTTGCTCTAGTGACCTTGTGAAGGCTTTGTCTTCAGGCTAGTTCCCTGAATGCTGATTAGATGGCTGCGTGTAGCAATTGGTGCTCTGTGCTTCCTTGTTCAGTTCCTGAAAGAGACTAGTTGTTCTTCCTTAGAAGCATGAGCCAAGTTCTCCTTACTACTGTGTGGTCCAAATTGGTTCCTACCAGCTCATCTTTGAATCCCTGGCAAGACTGATGGAATTATTCTCATAAGGAAGGAAAGAAGAAAAAAAGCAAACCCTTGACATCTGGAAACTGCTCAACGCATATAGCTGGGCCTCACTGTTAGAAACTAACCTGGCACTCACAGCCAGGCCACATCATTATCCTGCTGGGCATAAACAATGTCGCAGAACACAAACAGCTCAAGAAAACCCACTCTGAGACCTAGATAAAGTAAGACAAAACAAGACTATTTCATAATTTCTCTCTTTTTTTTTTTTTTTTTTTTGAGACAGAATCTCTGCCCAGTCTGGAGTGCAATGGCGCAATCTCTGTGCACTGCAACCTTGGCTTCCAGGGTTCAAACAATACTCCTGCCTCAGCCTCCTGAGTAGCTGGGATTACAGGTACCTGCCACCAGGCCCAGCTAATTTTTGTATTTTTAGTAGAGATGGGGTTTCACCTTGTTGGCCAGGCTAGTCTCAAACTCCTGACCTCAGATGATCCGCCCGCCTCAGCCTTGCAAAGTGCTGGGATTACAGGCGTGAGCCACCGCGCCCGGCCTCATACTTTCTCTAAGCACAGAGAAAGAAAAGGTGACTGCACAACTCCTGAGATACCAAACATCCCTGTCCATTAACTACTAAGAGTGACTGCTACTTCATTATGAAAAACAGGTTTAGCCTTGCTTTAGACTGTCTTCCCTTTAGAGATTTGAGATCTCCAATCATAAAATTATCCCCACTTTGTGACAGCACCCTATGCAGAATGAATCTCCTTCCCTTCCTTAGACTCTCCTCGAAATCACCCAACTGAACTCCAAATTCGTTCTAACACCCTCTTACTGAGATATGCTATGGTTCTCTGTGGTATGTGTTCTCCCTCATTGCAATGAGCAAAGAACCCAACTTCACCTCCAAGTGTGTTCCTGGAGGTCTATAGCTACAGGGCATTAATTCTGATTTTATACTAATGTTTGCTAACCTTTTTCATTATTACCCCCCAAGAAGCCTCTTTAGACTTTTTTTTTCTAATCACCCCCCACCATTTAATTCCACAGATATACTGTATATGTTTGACGGGAGGGGGTTTGAGAGAGGGTCTCACTCTGTTGCCCAGGCTGGAGTGCAGTAACCTGATCATGGCTCTCTGCAGCCTCAACCCCCTGGGCTCAGATGATCCTCCTGCCTCAGCCCTCTGACTAGCTGAGACTATACGTGCATGCCACCACACCCAGATAATTTTTGTATTTTTAGCAGAGACAGGGTTTTGCCATATTACCCAGGCTGGTCTCAAACTCCTAGGCTCAAAGGATCCACCCACCTTGGTCTCCCAAAGTGCTGGAATTATAAGTGTGGGCCATAATGCCCAGCCAATGTGTGTTTTTTATATAGAAAGGGTAAGATTCTCTCCGCCTATACATATCCTCACAAGCCAATTTTGGCATGGTTTGAATTAAATTATAAGGGGGTAGAAAGGAAGTTGAAGAGTCTACCACAATATGTTAAAAAGCACACATCTTCTTAGCAATCTACCTTTTTAGCACAGTAATAGTAACACTCAATGTTTTTTAGCACTTTCCATACACCAGGCATTGCATTTATACATCTATTAATTTTACACAGATTAAATAATTTTATCCATCCAAAAAATCTACATGGTAGGTGCTAGAATTATCCCCAGTTCAAAGCTGAGGAAACTGAAGGACAGATGAGCCAAGTGTCATGCCCCAAGTCACTAGGTTAATAAATGGTGGAGACACCAAATAACTGCCTTCTAACTCCAAGGAACATGCTCATAACCATGAGGACACATTGCCTCACACTCAACAGCGGCTTCAGAAACACTCGCTCAATGCATGCACAAATGAGCAAACGAGAGTCATAATTTGCATGATACTACACTGCCTTGTTCCAAATACAAACAAGGCAGTAAAAATTATGAACATAGGGTAAGACTTAAAACTAAGATGTCTGTTACGCAGAGAAACATATTGACGGAAATCTTTCGGGGCAAATTTTTAAAGTCTGTGCTGCATGACTGTCAAATGTTTCAGAAAACTAATCCCATTCTGTGCTTATGTGTGTGTGTGTGTTTGTGTGTGTGTGTCTGTGTTTGTATGTTTACAAGGTGGAAAATGCCTTGGTTAAGAAAGGGAGGGAGAGAGGGAAGAGGAAAAGGTAGTATGTTTTCCCCTAAAAATTAGAGATTCTGAAGTGATGATGACATCGATGACATCCTCCAACCACTAGATGGAACACAGTTCTCCCACACCATGGCCATGACTGCTCATTTGAACTTGCTGCTTCACGGTCATAAGGCCAAGACTTCCCGGCTTCCTCATGAGCCACCACATTTTCCACATTTTTAGAGCATTCTTCCTACAGAAGAAACCTATTTTGCATTGTTTTTACAACTATCTTTTTTGTTGTTGTTCTAATGTTGCCAAGGAATCAAGAACCTCAAAACCTATCTTCTTCTGAGGTCAAGCCATCCACTCACAGGACTTCTTCTCAAGCTGGAGCCCTTAGTTGAGCTGATTTTACACAATCGAGTAGAGAAAGAAAATGGCTTTTGTGGTGAGCATCTGCTGTTTTGTTAAAAATGTGGTTAAAGACATTAACAGAAGTGACATTACCAGCTGTTGTAATGTCAAGCAGCTTAGCTAAACTGTTTTTTATCAAATGACAACATATGACACCCAAATCAATTCCAAACCAATAACACATTGTTACTTGTAAAACAGAGCTGAATGAGAGTGAGAATGAGAGCATGTGTGTGAGTGTGACAGAGAGAGAGAGGTTAATTAAAATACAAATTCAAATTTCTCCTGAAGTAGGAACAACAGACAACACGATCCTGATAATTTTCATTAAGAAATTTTTAACTTTATCCCAAACAAAGCAAAAAAAAAGACGATTATGCAATCCATATTCTTACACAAGAAACAATGTATTTCTTTTGTAAAATTCTTATAATAGCGAAAAGATATGACTGAGTTTCTGGCCACTTAAAATCTGACTTGGCTTCTGTCCTTCAGCCATATACCTCCTAATGAGTATGACAATAACAGAAGAACTGACTTGTGTGGCTATGTTCGGTCTCCCTATTTTTATCCGCCCATCACGTTTAATTATCAGGCTATTAAAAGGTGGCAAATCGGTAGCATAGCCAACTGCATTGTCCTTATGGCTGAAAAGCCTGTGGCAGTTGGAACAACCAACACCCTTCCCATGGGCATCACGAAGCTTGTAAAAGCAAAACGGCACAACGTCTGCCTGCCTGCCATAGTTACGGCCAATCCTGAATAAATGTTTAATTTCCACAACTGTGATGAGGGTAGGGCCTGACTTATGCCAGTGCTTAGGAATCTCTGGGTATTTCATGTGCACAATTATTAATAGTGTAATTCACAAATGCCAAGTCTACCCTTAAGGCCTGAGCTCAGTCCTGCTCTGCTAGAGTTGGCGTGACTTAGTCATCCAGAAAGAAGACACTTCCAAGGGCATGATTCCTCCGGGAAGGAAAATAAAGGAGTGTGCTTAGGGGATAGGATGCTTGCCAGGAACAGAAGGTACACTGCACATGGAGAGTGTTTCAAGGTAGGTAACTCAGGAGGGACCTGCATTTGGGGGAAAAAAAAAACAACCCAGAACCAACAGAAGAAGCAGAAATAAACAAGCAGCTGTGTGCCTCTATGTCTACTACATGAAAGGAAAACAGGGCTGAAAGTCACAATCAGCATATGGAGACACACAAAGAGGGGCACCTGGGAAAATCAATGTGCATCAGGCTCGATGGTGCCTGCTTCCTCGAGGAGCTCACTGCATTATCACAGGTGGATAAAGTCACCCCTTCAATGGGCACAAGTAGATGATGCTTCTCTGCTGAGATTGGATTAAAGGCAACACTGATGCTAACAGCAAGAAGAAAGTAAACTAGATGTTGGAAAGAATTTTCAACAGAAAAGCCTCAGTACAGGACAGATCACCAGGAGAAATGTATGGGGAAATGTTAGAAAAGTATGGAAAGCCCTGGAAATTTCAAAAGTCCAGCTCTGTGAGGAGACAGAGGAAGGGGCAGAATGTCAAGAAAGGCCATTCTAGTGCTATTACTATACATAGGAAAGCTTCCTTGAGGGCATTACGTTTTAGGTTTCCAATAAAGGAAAGACCATTTTCAATATTTTTTAAAATTTTGTTGTGTCATTTTACAATAACTTCCAATGTAGATCTTTTAATTTTACTCTTGGAATAAACCTGTACATTTTCTATAGTCACCTGCCTATTTAAGTCCTCTATTACAGAAGAGGTAGAATTTAGGCCAAATGCCAGAAGTAAGGGTCCGTTATAAATTCTCAATTGCTTGTTTATTTCTGAATTTGTTTATTGACTCATTTATGTAACCAATGAGATCTTGCAGTCCAGCCTCAGTTTCCCTAAATATTTAGAAAACAGGTTGACCATGGGATCATAGTAGTGGGGAATCTGGTTTTCTTCTGATACTGCTATTTGTTAAATATTCTGTATTATCAGATGCCCTACTGTGTGCTTGTATATAGACTTCATCTTATTCTAATGCTAACTTTATGAAACGCATTTCATTTTTGCCTTCTTTATAGATGAGAAACTGGCTAGCAATCACAATTAATATGAGGAGATGTTAAAATTGGAACCCATGACTGATTTCAGAGCCAACATTTGTTAATCAGTACACTATATTCCTACCTATAAACTTCTAAAAACACTATTCACAAGTACATCATTCCCCTATGGCTTCCCTGGATATTGAGAGACCTGGATTATAATTGGAATTTTTGACTAAGGTAAACATTTCAACCGCAAGACCTGATAGAATCTTTCCTATGAAAATTGGTCTCAGGCTTACAACAAAACTAGCAAGTTCTTCCAGGGTACAGAGCACCCCTGTTTGAGGCAAGACCCAGAACTTTAAAAAATTCTAACAAAGGTCCTAGTTTCTCACACAGAGCTCTTGGTTTTGGATGAGACCCCTTTAGCCTAGGCTGGACTGAAGACATGAGGGGAAGTTCTGCAAAAGACACTGTGCACACATTATCTCTTTCACTGCCCTATGGCCCCACAAGATGTTCCTAACCTGGAAACTGAGAACTGTACAGGTCAAGTAAGGTGTCTAAACTCACCCAGGTCCTAAGAAACAGAGCACAGATTCAAGCCCAGTTGTATCTGCCTCCAAAATGAGCGCTCTTTTCTGTTACAATACATGCTACTATGTCACCTCCAAAGGTGAGTAGGTACTACCTTTACCCACACGAGTGTTCTTGAACTCACCTTACATCTCACCTAATGTGAAAAGCCTGCATGACCCTCTGGGACATATAAGGTCCTGGGTAGTCCACAACCACCACCCCTCTATGTACACATCAGCCCCCTTTCTTCCTGTTAACTGCCACAGAAGCCTCCTTCTGTTCCTCCAAGGCCCTCTGTGCTTTCCTTTGTACATGTGGTTCTCCTGTCAAGAAAACTGTTCCCTACCCATCTCTGCCACCTTGCTGACTCCTGCTCACCCTTCAGACCTCCCTGGAGGAAGCCTCTCCAGCATCCCTGGCCAGGCCAGATTTCCATGGTTTACAGCAGAGTTTCTCAGCCTCAACACTATTGACATTTGGGGCCAGGTGATTCTTTGTTGTGGGGTCTGCACCGAGCATCATGGAAAGTTTAGCAGCATTCACCAGACGCTGGTAGCACCTACCCCTCAGTTCTGACAACCAGAAATGCCTCCAGACATTGCCAGAAGTCCCTAGAGGACAAAATCACTCCTAGTTGGGAATCACTGATCTATTGCTCTTTAGAATCACTTTTCTTATCTTCAGAGCACTGGCTCCAGAGCACAGGATGTGCTTCTGTCATTCTTTGACCATCTCCTCCACATGACAGTGAGTGTCTTAAAGGCAGAGACAGTGCTGGCTTCTGCTCACCCTTAAATGTCCAGTGTTCAGGGGCATGCCTGGCTCAAAGCAGGATTCCAAGAAAAACATTTTTTTGGAATTTCTACCTAAAAAAGGTTTGGTGGGAGATCATAAACTTAAGTAGGTAGCTAGTGGAAGACTGCTGAAATTTTTTGAATAAAAAATAATGCCAGAAGAGTTCAGTTCAGGGGAAATGAATCACTGGCAGGATGGACATTAACCAAACACCCAACACATCAGCAGAACTTCCTGCCAAAGGTATTGAGAGGTTATCAGCAGCCCCGACAGCACAAACAGCTGTCAGAATGACATCCCACCAAAATGGCAGCAGGGCCCTAATTAAAAGAAGAGGCTGTTCTTTCAAGTATTGCCACGCAGCCATGTCACTGCTGGGATGTGGCAAATCACACCTATCTAAAAACACACACCATGACCTGGCATCTTTGCCCAGCTGCACCATCCCATGTTTCCGTGATGGATATTAGAAAATAATGTAACCTCAACTGACAGGTTTATTAAGACATAGAAGACATTACAGAGGCCCTTTTGACATTCTAATCTCTAACGCAGTCAGGGGGAGATGCTGACTTGCCATCATTATTGAAAGTAATTGGTCAAAAAAAAAAATAAAAGAGGTGAGAGAGAATGAGAGCAATCCTATAAAGCTGTCAAGTTAATTATTTGGCCTACAGGTGTGTTCAGTGCTCTTGATCTGCCTACCCCTGGGCTCGCCAGTGCTTTGCCAGTGTTTTCTCCACCCTCACTCCTAGTTTGGGATAGTTCAATCTAAAGCTATGAGAGTACATTTAAAGCAGAATTTTACCTCAGCCAAGTTATTTCCTTGCCTAATTATACTTACATACCGGTCCAAATCCCCATTCTTCCCTATGGCTCTGTCCTGTTGGCATACCAAACTCCAGTTTTCCAGGACAAATAACCCAGTTAGAAACAATCCACTTGTGTGAAATGCCACAGAGAGTCACAACACAAAAACAAGTTTTATTCAGATTAAATTTAATTTCCTAGGCAGTTTAGATCACAGATCCAAAACCCAGACATTTTCACAAGCCGGGCAAATAACCTGAATGAGTCAAGTAAGTCAGATGGGAGCCAAAAGGAAGTGATGAGGATGATGACAAACAGGAACAGCAGGCTGTGAGCTCAGTGTTAGCAGAGAAAACCCACTATGCCAGGGAAGCTGCTGATGCTACTCCCTGGCTGTAGGTCCACCACACGCAGAGTAGATGCTCAATTAATATTCAGTGAATGAATGAATGCCTGCCCAAGCGTTCACCCTGTTGTTTCCATGTCTGTTATTTCCACCAGAAGAATGTTTTTTAGGCTTAAATCTCCAGTGGCTTCAGCGCAACTGTCATTTGGAAAGTGGTGAACTTTAGGAATTAAAGAATGGAAACAAAGGGTACATGGGAGTCACTAATGCATGTGGGAGATACCATTCATGCCACTTCCAAGAATGGGGAATCCATACAGCTCATTGTCATAAGTGACATTATTTCCAACTCGTTATGGGTGAGCATTATTTAGAATAGCTTGGAAGACCACAATATTTTG
Source organism: Pongo pygmaeus (assembly GCF_028885625.2). Classification (NCBI taxonomy): domain Eukaryota; kingdom Metazoa; phylum Chordata; class Mammalia; order Primates; family Hominidae; genus Pongo; species Pongo pygmaeus. Next base: position 93,323,073 of record NC_085930.1, on the reverse strand, counting down.
CAATAGACATGGTAGCCTGTCAGGGATACAAAATGAAGACTAAGACTAAGAATGTCAAATGAGATTCTAAAGATACCTATCTTTGCTCAAATAAGCAAAGGGAAAAAGTACACCCTCTGCCTCTTCTCCTCTCCTTAAAGAAATTCCTTTTCCCCTTACTCAGTACTCTCAAGGAGTAAATACATATGCTCATATATACAAACATAAAAAGGATATTGGTAGAAGCAAACAATACAGAAGAGTATAACAGGAAAAATACAGGTCCCACTACTGAGAGGTGTCCTCGGTGAACAATTTCAGGGCTGTGTGTGTATATTTATGTGTGAAACATAAATAGGATCGTGATACCTTACGGCAACTTCTGTTGTTTTTTTCACTGGACATCTGTGGCATTTTTTTTATACTTATAAAAATGCCTACTTTGCTCTTTTTATCTACTTTCTGTAAAAACTCACTTTATAAACACAAAAGGCCACTTTTTCTCACATTCATCAAGGAAAGACTCCTATAATATTGTGCTATTTTTTCTATCTCCAATATTATGTTTAAGCAAATCATGAGAATCAATTAAAAAGTGGCTAACATTGGCTTGTTTCTACTGTAAGGACTGTTTTTACATAATTTGGGCTTGAAAAAAAATAGTGTTGTCAAAGCGTGAGGTAATTAGAAGAGAAGAATTACCCAGGGGTGTTAGGAACAGGAAATGTATTTTTGAGGAAGGTTTTGGAAGAGGAGTTATGCATCCAAAGTGTTCAGAATTATGGGCCAACTATTCCTATGTACAAATTGAAGACATTATATAAACACTATAAGAATTGAATGTATACTCATCTTTGGCCGCTATTTCAAACTTCCAGGGACAAATATTTGTCCTTATTATAAACATACATCCAATATGTGTTAAGTGCTCAGAACATGTCAAGCAGTGTGCTAAGCAGTACCCATGTACTATCTCACTTAATTCTCAGATTCACCCTGAAAGTAAGGTACTATTATTATCTCCAGTGGAAAGATGAGGGAATTCAGGCTTAAGGCTACACAAAGATTGGTGAGGCAGCAAAGATGAATCCCAGAAATCTATCTCCAGAACTTGGACCCTATGACCTTCACATTATACGTTTAAAAATGCCACAGACAGACGGGCACATAAAATAGTGTTGCTTTCATGTCCTGGGTTTCTCTTCTAAAAGCAAAGCATATTTTTGTTTTCTCTTTTCCTAACTAGATTTCCATTTTCTTTGGTGAGCTTAAGGGAGTGCCCTGCCACCTTAATACCAAATATTATATCTAGGGTGAGAAGGAGAGAATAGGAAGAGCAATCAGCAAGGGCCTTCAGAAACTATTTGTACCTGCCTCCCAAAATAGGGCAGGTTGACCTTATCCGTGTGGCTGACAGTCCAGTTGCTCTAGTCATGCACCTGTGAGACTACTTTCTGCTCCCTAAATATGCCAAACACACACCATGCTTTGCGTGGAAACTCTTCTACCCCTCGCCACTACCCAGTTATTCACATGAAGGAGTCTTTACTTTCATCAGATTTCTGCTCAAAGACTGTCTTTCCCCACTTTCTAAGAGTTCTGCCTCATTAACCTCTTATCCTATAATCTGTTTTGTGTTATTTTTGGTACTTGTGGAAATAAAGTGCCATACACAGTCAAGTGTTTTGTGAATGTCACCATCACTTTAAGCCTCATAGATATCCCACTTCCGGAACAACAGAAGTATGATGCTTGATAACTATTTGTTGACTAAAATAATACATTGCATACTACTTGAAACACTCCTCTTGTTATTTCTAGTAGGCATTGTCTAATCAAAGTTTGTGCATGTATGTACATATATCCATATATACACATGCATATGTGTATACACACACACATATTTGCATTTTGCAGTTTAGACTCTTAATTACCAATAGAGGAAACTCAATAAGTAGCATGATAGAAATGCGAGTAGTATAAACCAACTGAATTACAAACACAGGACTTAGAGGATAACTGGGCATTGCAATAATTGTGAAGGAAGATGCTTAGTGAATGATTAGTGGGCAACTATGCTCTGATATCTGTGAATGAACTGCACAATCTTCATTAATTTCACAGAAAATTCATTTTTGTCCTATTGCCTATCCTGCCATGAAAGTGGAGAACTGCTCAGAATCTAGCTTTAGATAATAACATCTGTAAAAAATTAAAATTTGTAGCGGGGCATAGTGGCTCATGCCTGTAATCCCAGCACTTTGGGAGGCTGAGGCAGATCAGTTGAGCTCAAGAATTTGAAACCAGCCTGGGCAGCACAGTGAGACCTCATCTCTACAGAAAAAAAGCAAAATTAGCCAGGTGTAGTGGTATGCACCTGTAGTCCCAGCTACTTGGAGGGGGAAGATGGGCTGAGCCCGAAAGGTTGAGAACTCAGTGAGCTGTGATCGCACCAGTGCACTCCAGCCTGGGTAACAGAGTGAGACCCTGTCTTAATAAGTAAGTAAATAATAAATAAATTTGTTATCAACTTGTCCTGAGTTGATCAAGTTGCTATAGTTAACTATGAATTTATTTCTGATTGTGATGTTCATGGTTGCAGAAACTCCAAAAATTCCTAGTCAGTACACAGACGGAGGCCTGGCAATAAACACTTGAAAGAATTGCCTGTTGGATGAATGAATGAGACAAGAGACCGACAGACTTCATCCCTCCAGAGAGATATCTTCTACTCCTTCTCTATGATTGTTAGGCCGATGTAATTAATCTAACAAATGGAGCAGATTTTACCCTTCATTTCCAAGTACATTGTCTATTAACAGTTTCCATGAGCCCTCTGATTATGCAAGGTTCCTGTTAATGGATCTCTGCCAATACCAACCATCAAGCTAATGATCTGAGCTTGCCAGCTCCAAGGTAAAGGACCACTCTTGGGCATATCTGTCCAGGACTCAAAGAAGAATCCCCTCTCCAAATGATCTTGGAGAAGCAGGTGTCCACTCTGCCTGCCAGAAGCTCTGCCAGCACAGGGTGGGGGCATCGAGGGAGGAGAAAATAAAACCCAGTAATTCATATTGGTTGAGATTATTGACTTCACTTTCAAAGAAGATAAAGTGAAAAAGGAAGAGCCGTGTTTTTGAAAGGTAAGACAGGGGATATTATCCTGCGTTTCATCAATGTCAGCTTTTTCATGTCAGGTGACGGTATATCTCCTGTGACTTGTCAATGGCACCACACAGTGAAGCTAAAAGGTTGAAGGTTACTTTTGTAACGATTGATACGCTTTCTGCCACAGCAGTCAAGCATCTGAAGATTCTTCCTTTCTCTCCTCTGCTCTGGTGAATCCTGTTTAAAGCTCTTGGGTGAAAGAGCTGCAAACCCCAGCAGATATCAAACCTGAAACACTAACTTGACATATCAGGATGTGTGCTGCTATATTCACTGCTTGGCTTCAGGCCCCTTCCAGAGCACTTGAAATACAGTTGGAGGATTCTTTGAATATGGGGTAAAAGTACGTGGATGACCTAGATTGTCAAAGGATTCTCTTCAACCAAATAAGAAAGTAAGTTTGGGTCAGCACATGCTATCAGCTAGAAAGACTGCTCAAAAGTGTGTGTGCCAAAATAACGCAAGAACGTGCCGATACGTCAATCCACGTTTGTTTCCTGCCCCCGTTCCTGCCACTTCACAGTGCCAAATAGAAACAAATGAACAGAAATTCCAATGAAACAAAAGGAATATCTGAAGGATCTCATAGCTTTCAGGGGTAGTGTAATACCCTGAAAACAGTGTGGTTATTCGGGGCTCCACAAACTAGGTAGAAATAAACATGCATCATTGCATAGGGCAGGAAGAACAGCAAAAACATGTCGGCTAATTTATAAATGTCACATACGGTGTTCTTTGTTTCATTGCATAGGGAGGCAACATAACGAAAACATTAAAAACCATCTTTTGGTGATAATTGTTGTTTTAAACTGACAAATTATATAAGTCAAAGTGAAATAATCTTTGCGACTCCATAGAGAAACAGAAAACTATTAAGGCCCTTAGAAACATCACAATCCATGTTCCCCTTTCAAAGGTTAGAATAATCCTTAGTATATTTCAGGAAAGTAATATCCCAAGTCAATAAAAGGTCAGTGACAGTGAAGATTCTTCCACATCTTCAGGAGACAAAAAGACCCCTGGAGAAGAGAAACCAGGTTCCCTGGTGACATTCAGTAGAAATCTCCAGCTGTTAGAAGAACTTGGATCTCCGAGGCCACCCAAACTTCAACTTAAGAATGCAACAAAGTGGGGATGAAACAGTTCCCGGGAGGGAGGAGGTAGAATAAAAATGGAAGCATAGCTACCCTACGGCACTAATCTGTAAACCTGCTTCAATTGGCAAGAAAAAGAGGAAGTACTACACATGCCTGAAATGACAATGCTACATGGAATGGACCTCTGCTGTTTTCGATGATCCAGGATTCCTCCTGATTTTCCTTTGGGAGAATCATTTTTCACTTACTCTCAGTTCGCATGATCGGAGAAGGGGCCTTCTGGGTACAGGCATATAACTAAACTGAATAATCCATTCCCTGACTTCATCTTTCCTGTGAGAGTTGGTCCAAGGACTTTTGTTGAAACCACTGGAAGAGAGGGGCTTTCACCACAGCGGGTTAATAAGATAGATGGAGGTAATCAGGTTGGCAAGTGGCTGGGCAACTGTCCTTATCACCGTACAAAGGAAATCTTCCAGAGAACAAAGGAATCACAGAAGGAAGTGGATGTGAAAGACAGCCAGAGATTCCCAACAGTATATGATTCTGTAAATCCAGCCATGAATGAAGCTCGGTATCCCCACTATTTGAGCCAATAACTCCTCCTGTTGGCTGAAGTTACTTTGATATGCATTCTTATCACTTGCAACTGATAATCCATCCCACATGAGTATAAATGTGAAGAAATCATTCTAAGTACATCCACCTTACCAAATGGACCATGTCTTGCTCACCAGTGTGACCCCAGCACTTAGGACAAGAGTTGATGTGAGAAGACTTCAAATTATTGTTCAATAATTTTTTTAATGATTATTTGTTAACTCATGAATTATCTGCCATATTCATATCTTTTAAAAATGAAAGAAAATCAAAACAGGTTTGTCCTTTCTGTCTAAATCCTAGCAAGATCAAACACTAGGAAAAAAAAATAACATTCTCCCATATCTATCTGACCCCAGAAAAATTATTACTTCCAAACAGTATTTAGTTTTTGGCAGATATTTATGAACAGGTAATCTATATAATTTAATAGATAAGCCTATTTAATTATCTATTTTTTCTCCCACAAACAGGAAGACCAGTGTCAAAATATTGAGCAACTCTCCTAAGAACAAGGCATGCAATCCCAAATTCCTGGTTTTCAGAAAAGGTTAAATGGACAAGCAAAAACAAGGAGCCAACTTATTGGGGAGAACTAGAGGCCTAGTAAAAAGAAAAGGCCCAACTTTTTATCCCCAACGGACACTTGGGAAACTAACAAAATTAAACATTTTTCAAAGACCCTCCATTTCCTATTACCACAAGAAAGTAAAAATATTTCTATCTTTTAATTTAACTATCTTGCTTTTCTTTTTTGAAATTTTAATTTAGGGTAATATTTCTAAGGGATGCTATTTTTTTAAAATACCTTCTTTCCTTCAGCTAATGTAAAACAAATAGTTACTCCCGGAAATTACTTTTTACTATTGGTTCCAAAGCTACAATTTGCAGAAAATAAAAGGACTCTTCCCTTCTACAGAAACATTCAGACAACTACATATTGAGAGGAAGGTTTATGTGTACTTGGAGCCTTTGGGTGATGTTCTCTTTGGCCATATGATGTGGTACTCCCATCAGCCTGCCATTTAGTGACTCCTATCAAAGCAAACCTCTCTAAAAACAGACACTTCAAAGAAGATGACTAATTGTGGGTGCCAACTGGATGCTGAACTGCTGAATGGTTTCCATCTCATTTTCCAAAGAAAATGTAAAATTTCAGAGTAAAATTGCCACTTTTCTTTTTTCATGATGTAGTATTTGGTGGCTTTTAAATTCACAGCCTCCTATTCTTGGAATTTTTTAAATTTTAAATTAACTTTCCTTCCTTCATTCCACATTCATCCATTCATTTAGTCATTCATTCATTAATTTTTTGGAGACAGTATCTTGTGCTGTAGCCCAGGCTGGAATACAGAGGCATGATTATAGTTCACTGTAGCCTCAAACTCCTGGGCCCATGCAATCCTCTTGCCTCGGCCTCCCAAACAGTTAGGATTATAACCATGTGCCACCCTGCCCAGCTATTTTTTTTTTAATAGATGGAATCTCACTATGTTGCCCAGATTTGTATCGTACTCCTGGCCTCAGTGATCCTTCTTGACCCCTCAGATCATTAAACGTTTATTAAATGCCTTTCATGTATCAGGTAGTGAACCAATGCTGAGAACATAATCATGAACAAAAATCCAAACAGCCCCAGTTTTTACAGAATAGCCAGATTAGTAGGGGAGAGAGGTATTATTCAAGGAAGCACATAAGTTTCTTAATACAACAGAAGGTGCATGGCTCTTCAAATACAAGTAACAGAGGAATGAAACTGAGCTCGGGAAGTCAGGAGAGCCAGTTAAGGGAGTGAAAATACGAGTTGAGAGCCAGGTAATAAATAGGCCTAGAAGAAGTATGGGGTTTGTTTTGTTTGTTTGTTTGTTTTGAGATGGACTTTCACTCTTGTTGCCCAGGCTGGAGTGCAATAGCACAATCTCGGCTCACTGCAACCTCCATCTCCCAGGTTTAAGCGATTCTCCTGCCTCAGCCTCCCAAGTAGCTGGGATTAGAGGCATGCACCACCACGCCTGGCTAATTTTGTATTTTTTTTTTTTTTTTAGTAGAGATGGAGTTTCTCCATGTTAGTCAGGCTGGTCTCGAACTCCCAACCTCAGGTGATCTGCCTGCCGTGGCCTCCCAAAGTGCTAGGATTAAAGGCGTGAGCCACCGCACCAGGCCTGAAGTGTGTTTTGTTAGAATAAGAGAAAGAAAGAAGTGGGATAGGGGCAGAAAAAATGTTGGGAAAACGGAAAGAACAGCAGGAACAGAGACCCTGTAGTGGAAAAAAGCTTAGTATGTGTGAGGAACTAAAAGGCAGCCAGGGTGGCTGGATCCTAAGACAAGGCTGGTATGAGATGGGCAGAGGCTCCTCCAAGCAGGACTGTCCAGGCTGTTGCAGGATAGAGGTCTTCTGTCTACTAGTAATAGAAATGATCCAATTTACTCCATTAAAGAAACAAAACTGGATATATTCAACACATTTTCTCTGTACCTAACATTTCAGTAGAAGTTACATAAAGATTGCTACCACATATTCTGCTTGCTTCACCTACATCTTACTCTATGATATGGGTAATGAATAAAACACATTCCCCCTACCTCCATTCTGTATGTATATACCATTATTTTATTTGATGATGGTATCTGACAAGCAATTATAAATTATGATTACAGCAGCTGAAATTTGCCGAAGACTTACTATGAGCACGGCATTGGACCAACTACTTTCTGTCCATTTCCACACTGAAATCAGCTACAACCTGAAACAGACTGTCCCATCCAAAGCTAGCCTCTCAGGTTGAAAGATCATGATGGGTTATGCAACAGGGACCCACCATCCCCAGACTGGTATCTTAGGGTCCAGATTCCATCCATCAGGCACACCTGGGAAGAAGGCAACCTCACTTGGCCTTCTGTTGACCAGTGAATCTCAAGTATCTCTAATGATACCTGTGGTAGTGCAGTTTTCCGAGTCATCCACCCTGGTACGAATTAGACTAGATAAAGTGAATGTTCATCCACGGATGCAGCTTTCCATTTTTTAGTGGCTTATAACCAAGGCACACTGCTCTTAGTTTATTTCAGAGAAAAAAAGTATGAGCAGCCACCATCCTTAAATGTACAACCTGTTCTCTGCAACAGCTTGTCTTTAAATCCAGGACACAGATGACAAATGGCTTTCCCTGCCAGGTCCTGAGATGTCTGTGGGAAGGTGAGGCCTAGGCAAGAGTGGAGATCAATGAAGCACGAAATGGTGGATGTCTCTGGGGCTGCAGAACTTTGGAGAATTCCTCACGCTGTGCACTCAATTGGTCCCAATTCTCAGTGGACTCTGTGGGGTCAGGAGGAGCCCTTTCTCTGGGTTTTCCCTCTTTCTCCCTCAGCAGAGAAAATCGAGAAAAGGACATTAAATTCAGTGCAGTCACTGTGAGTGCTAAAATATTTTCAGGATCAATGGTGGTGCTAAACTATCTCCATGTTTCTAATATATATATATATATGTTTTTTGTTTTCAGATCGACTCTCCCTCTGTCGCTAGGCTGGAGTGCAGTGGCGCAATCTTGGTTCACTGCAACCTCCGCCTCCCGGGTTCAAGTGATTCTCCTGCTTCAGCCTCCCGAGTAGCTGGGATTGCAGGCGTCTGCCACCACGCCCAGCTAATTTTTGTATTTTTAGTAGAGATGGAGTTTCACCATGTTGGCCAGGATGGTCTCCATCTCTTGACCTCCTGATCCGCCCACCTCGGCCTTCCGAAGTGCTGGGATTACAGGCATGAGCCACTGCACCTGGCCTATTTCTAATATTTTTAAGACTGAAGTGCTTTTTAAAAAAAAAAAAAAATCTTATGACTATACCACAAAAATGCAGTGTCCTTGGGTAAGGGACCCACCCAAGCCCCTTGGCCTTTTACTTTCCGGGTATCCTTTTTCCCTTTGATAGTACTCTTGTGTCTGCAAAAAATGCTCTGTCTTGGTATGCTCCTGGACAGTAAGATTTGGATTGTTTTGTTTTATATTTTGTTTATGTTTATATGCATCTTATATTTCCCTGAAAACTAATTAACATTGTTGGCCTTTCTAACTGGAAAAAAAAGTCTATTATTTTTATCCTAGTGTTACAAAACAGAAGTTCAGAGAGAAAATATAATTTGGCCAAAATCACATGGCTAATGACAAGTCAAGTTGGAACACGATTATAAATCTATTTGCTTTCAAGGTCCATGCTTTTTTTTTTTTCAAACTCAGATAAATTTCATATAATTTAAAATTAACCATTTAAAATAAACCACTCAGTGGCATTTATTAATATCAATTCATAATATCGCACAATTATGTCTATCTAGTTTCAAAGCATTTTCATCATCCCAAAATAAAACACCATGCCCACTCAGCAGTTATTTCTTATTTTCTTTTTCCCCCGCCCCTAGAAACCACCAACGTGCTTTCTGTCTCTATGGATTTACTTATTCTAGATATCTCATATAAATGAATTATACATTTGAATCACTCCAGCAGTTAACACAGTGCCTGGCACATAGTGAATTTTAAAAAATATAGGTTGACTGTGTGAATGAAAGGATAGGGGTGGATAATGATTAAACCACCATAAAATCCTGAGCTATTGTTCTAACATCCACTGCGTGCTCTCCACAAATGCTCCTTCAAATTTTATCTTCTGTGACAATGACACTATGTCAACCTATCCACAGAGCCCAGCAGTGTTAACGCCGCATGTTAATAAAACCCCCCTCTTTCCCCACAGAGCTGGATTTTTATAAAATGAAGCTTTAGAATCTAGATTACCAGGGCATAGTGCACTGAATGTCTACTCTTAATATGTTTGCACAAAGCTAAACTACACATATTGCTACCTAAAATATAAAACTAATGTGAGTGCCTACAGAGGAAAATGTGGAATGCTGAATAGGGTGAGCCCCCTGTTATTAGCCTGGAAATGATGCTGTGTTGTGAATCTGTCCTACAGGGTATCTCAGGGTCTGAGACAATAGCATAATTATATATGCTAACTCTTCCTAGTTATAATATCTTAGAAAACAAAAGATGTAGGGTAGGAGGGAAGAAAAGTTAAGCCAAACAAAAAGAAAAGACTAAATTATTTTTACTCAACATAATGACTCTTTGGGAAGTCTAAATGGCAATACTAGCAAAGTTACAATGCATACTTCAGAAAGGAGAGGTAAGATAGAAGATAAAAACTGTACACATTTACAAACATATTCTACAAAGGACAATAAAATGAGAAATGCACAGTTTTTCAGAAGGGCAACAAGAACACCTCTACCTCCTCTAAAAATTAGGATATCACCAACAAATCTTTCACCAAGTTAGAAGTTGAAGCATTTTAGAACTCAATGCTATTAACAACAGCATACTTGATATAAGCAGAAGACAGTGGGTTTCATTAATGTTAACTACCCTAGTACAACCCAGAGAAACCATGACTCAGTCTGAAGTAGCACGCTCCAATAGAACTTCCTGTGATAACAGAACTGTTCTAGATCTGTTCTGTCCAATATGGTGGCCACTAACCACGTATATTTACTGAGCATTTGAAACGGGGCTAATGTAACTGAAAGATGAGTTTTAAATTTCATTGAGTTAATTAAACTCAAAGTTAAATTTAAATAGCCACATGTGGCCAGGCATGGTGGCTCACGCCTGTAATGTCAGCACTTTGGGAGGCCGAGGCAGGTGGATCACCTGAGTCAGGAGTTAGAGACCAGCCTGGCCAACATGGCGAAACCCCGTCTCTACTAAAAATACAAAAATTAGCCGGGCATGTTGGTATGTGCCTGTAATCCCAGCTACTCAGGAGGCTGAGGCAGGAGAATTGCTTGAACCCAGGAGGCAAAGGTTGCAGAGAGCTGAGCTCGTACCACTGCACTCCAGCCTGGGTGACAGAGTGAGACTCCATCTCAAAACAACAACAACAACAAAAGCCACATACTAGTAGCTACTGTATTAGAGCAACTCTATCGGATATTAATTAGTAAAGAATATAGAAATACTCTCAAGCATAGTTTACCTGCATTTCATAAAGGCAATCAAAATAGCTTTAAGCATGTGTAGTACAGGCATACTTCTCAAACTTTAAGGCTGTGTGATATATAAACAAACACCTGGCGACTGCCATATGGAAATGGACAAACACCTAGGTAGATGGGGTAGAGATGGAACAAAGTGGAAAAACACAAGTCAGGTAAGTAAAAAAGCTCATCGAGGGCTGAAATGTCCCAAAGACTTGGAGAGTCAGGCTTCCCTAGGAGTTTTCCATCTTTCAAAGCTGAGTATTGGCAAATGCTACCAGAGAGATTTAGCACGAGGAGGAGGCTGGTTTAATGAAAAGAGCTGCCTCAATCATGAGCCGCTGGAAGTCCTGCTATAGCCTTTGGCTATCAAGCCATAAAATCCGTTGCTTGGAAATAGGAACCCCTTTTGGCTACTTAATGTTTTCTCCATTCCTCTAACTCAAGGAAAAGGATCATGGAAAGAAACCAAGGAGGGCAAAGCAAGGAGAAAGGCCAGAAATTCAAAGAGGAATACCAGAAACAGGAAGAAAAAATACAACATAAAATTGTGGGAGAAAATAAAAATGCTCATAGGGAGACTGGATGCTCCCAGGGTGAAAATGATGAAAAATCTGTGTGAAAAGAGCATGCCCAAGCAGTTAGCAAAGACCTTTGTGAATTTACGTACAAAACCACAAATTACACACATGCTTCCCAGGAATGACAAATGCTGCCCATAAAAATAAATACCTGCCATTAAAATAAATAATAAGGAGGAGAAGGAGAGAGAGGTTCAGGGAAATAATACAATAAGCCAAGGTTAAAAAAAAAAAAAAAAGCTAGAAGAAGTTGAACTTGACCTAGAATTTGAAAGTCAGTTACTCAATCCAGAAAAAACGAAACCGCCAGGCAAAAGTACTAGCACAACTGGCTATGAAAAAACTAAAGGCATTCACACAGGTATTGGTAACTCGTCTTATGATCAATTTCTCCCTAACACTAAAGTTTCCAATTAAAAATAAAAAACAAGTGAGATAAAACGAATGATTCTAACTACAGTCCCTTTGCACAGAAGTAGGTCAAAACAGAAGAGGCTTACTGGGATTAGGAAACAGACAAATTCCATTTTGTAACACACCATGGAGAAAGGTGTTTATTGAAATTGCCAGCTTTAGCACCATTGTTTTGCACTCTGAGATTAGTGATTTTTGAATCACCTCCTATGGTATTACTTTTACTGAGCATTTAGCAATGTCAGGTGAGATATAATTATGCCAAACCTAGTGATATAGTCATCTACCTTTCAGGTTCAGCTAAAGAGTTCTCACTCCATCAAGACTTCTTTTTTTCTGAAAAGGATTCCCACTAAAATACTGTCATTTCCTTTGCTTTGTCACAATCACATTTTGGTATAGGTTGGACTGGTTCAGTGCTGTGAATCTGAGAGGAGTTAATGTACTTCAAGTCCCAAAATATTTTGAGTTGCTGGTATGCCACATAGGATTACAGTCACAAAAGAAAGTTAATAGTGTGACTCAATGCTGAGAGTCCTAGCTATGGGAAAGTGAGGCAAGATTGGTTTCATACCTGGCAGCACCAGAATTTAACGTTAATATGAAGTGTCCCGATTAGCTATTATATAAAACACTGAAAGAAGAAATTTCTGTTCAGGAGGTATTCGGAAGAACTGAGGAGGATACCTGGCTATTTAGTGCCAGAGAGCCAAGTCAACTTCCAATCCCCATGGGCTTCTTCAGTGCACACCACCTATGGCCAAGCCCCATCCTTTTATTTCAGAACTGTTAACTTCCCAAATGGGTTAGCAAGGGAAAACTATCATTATTATAAAGAAGCACAGATAAGGCAGACACAATGGCTCACACCTGCAATCCCAGCACTTTGGGAGGCTGAGGCGTGCGGACCACTTGAGGTCAGGAGTTCGAGACCAGCCTGGCCAACATGGTGAAACCCTGTCTGTAATAAAAATACACAAATTAGCTGGGTGTTGTGGCGCATGCCTGTAGTCCCAGCTGCTCAAGAGACTGAGGCAGCAGAATCACTTGAACCCGGGAGGCAGAGGTTGCAGTGAGCCAAGATCATACCACTGCACTCCAGCCTGGACGACAGAGCAAGACTCTGTGGTGGGGTGGGAAGAAAGAAAAAGCACAGATATGTCAAGTCAGATTCACTTCATCAACTCTAAGATTTAAATAATACTAACACTTTACTCATTATTTAAACTACGTTGTTTCTGGTCCATTATCTCTTCCTCAGCAATCTGATCCCATGTGATATATATTGAAGAAAGACTTTCACAGATCAAATAAGGTAGGGAAATTCTGAAAACTAATCTTCCTAGATCTATAACTATATCTTCCTAGATATATACCATGGTATGGGCATATTAAAGGCCCTGAGAAGTTCTGCAATAAAGAAATCTGATTTCGCCCTCTGTATTCTCCTAAAGTGTTTTAGCTTGGGGACCATTTTCCCTTTGTTCTTTATATAAAATACTTTTTATCCTCTCATATTCAGAGCCCTATAAAATATACTTCAAGAAATACTGAGGGGCCCCTTAATTACACTATAAGACTCTTAACAGACAGTAGGTTTGTAAAAAGATAGTAAAAGAGATTAAAGATTCCTCAGAATTAGCTTTTCATGGGCAGCAAAAGAAGTGAGAAAAGAATGGTATTTATCGCTATCCACCACGTGGCCGCATTCCATTAGGAGCATTTCAATCTCAGTGAATCACAGCAACAATTCTCTAGTAGGTATCATTATTCTCTTTTATGCAGAAGAGAAAACCAAAGTTCACAGATGTCACACAGCCCACTCACGGTCCCAGAGTTAAGAGACGGCAGGGCAGGGATTTGAAAGGCCTGTGCCCTTTCCCCTATATCACAGTGGTGTAATCTTTTCACACTATGCATACTTCTGTAAAGCAAAACCATTTTGAAATATCTGTCCTGTGTGACATCACAATATTGTTAATGGTTTCCTTCTGTTTCCAATTGTCTGCTTAGTATAATGAAATTAAACCATTAAAATGGAAATGGAACTTGTTCTGTGACCTTCCCTTTGTGAGAATATGCCAAAGTAAATCAACATGGGATTTTTGGAGGACATGCCATTTTTTTAAAGAACAGGGTCTTTCTTCCAAGACAGAAAAACTTATAAGAAATTAAACTACCTAGCTACAGAACCTCAAATATTAGGTTATAATACATGTTTCTGTAGGTTGTAAGTGTAAAAAAAAAAAAAAAAATTGGTTCCTTTAGGTTTTAGAAATCCAAGGTCATGAAAACAGGCATCTGGCCCAAGCTAGCACCCTTGTCTAGAACACTAAGGAAAAGCTAGGCCATCTTTCATTTCTTCCTGACATCTTGGTCTCTCTAAATGGGTTCTCTTTGTTTTGCATGCTACAGGAAAGGAAACAGCTACCATTAATTCTCCATTTTGCTCTCTCCTCATATGTGAGGTCAAATAGATTCAAGATGGAATCTGAATGACAATTCTAAATTCTCTGAGGAATTAGAGCCCAACCTTGGATGCAGTCCTCCGTGGGGACTATATGTAATATATTTATGTAATGTAAATATGGCCAATGGAAGTTGCACAACTGTAACCACACAAACTAGGACAAGCAGCCTCTGGATAGCATAGAGAGCAGAGATGTTTAGGCCACCAAAACAGCTTCTACAAAGACTTGACAAAAAGCACACAAGCTCGTCAATGGAAAATTTATGAGATAATGCTGAAGTGATTTATAACTAGGAAGATCACGGGCAGCAAAGTGAGTCAAGTTTTAAATGAAAAGTAGAAAAAGTATACCATGCTGTTGCAACAAAAATAACCCAACTTGTGCCTATGCTGAAGTTATAAAAAGGAGAAAGAGAAAAACTTCACACCTGCAACAGCATCATTAAAACATAACAGGATGGTATAGGTTTGTCAGAATTAAGGGCCACCTGCTGTTCCACACTTCACCCTCATCCCAATCCCAGTCCCTGAAAGAAATGAACAGAAAGCTGAAGGAATTTTCACGGAGACAAAATCGAGCAGAGACTGGATCTGCCAAAGACTATTTTTCTAGTCTTCAAGAAATATCCTGAAGTACTGTTTCTAACAGCTTCATTTTAAAAAATATTTTAACTCTTTGTTTGTCTTAGGCATTCAGAATATAAAATGTACATTTTATATTTTAATTCTCTGTTAGAAAAACAGGGCATATGTTGTAAAAATGTATGGAGGTCTTCTTTTATAATTTGACATTGATGCTTTTTCACAGAAAAGCATTTATCTTTCAGAATCTAAATAAAATACCGTATTTAAATTTTGGAATTTTAATCTGTATGGAAGAACCAAACAGAATTTTCACCATCTCTAAATTACTGGATTGCAAGATTAAAGAATCAAGTAGTTTGATCTTATTTAACTTGTATGGTACTCACAAAATTTAAAACACTGCACATATTTTAAACAAACTAAGCATTTACTTATATTTGATAATCTGGATATTTTTAAATTTTCTATTTTAAAATGAAGTTGAGTAGGAAAAATTATAGTCTCTTCAAACTACCATGAGTTAAACTGCCACATTGATGGTACCATTTACCAACCAGCTATGAGAAGTAACAAAATACAGTTGCACCAGGAATATTACTATTACTCTCTACAATCATTACACAGATTGCAAATTTTTTTTAATTTTTTTTTTTTTTTTTTTTTTGAGACCGAGCCTCAGTCTGTCACCAGGCTGGAGTGCAGTGGTGCAATCTTGGCTCACTGCAACCTCTGCCTCCTGGGTTCAAGCAATTCTCCCATCTCAGCCTCCCGAGTAGCTGGGATTACAGGTGCCCACCACCACGCCTGGCTAGTTTTTATGTTTTTAGTAGATACGGGGTTCCACCATGTTGGCCGGGCTGGTCTTGAACTCCTGACCTCAAGCAATCTGCCCACCTCGGCTTCCCAAAGTGCTGGGATTACAGGTGTGAGCCCCCGTGCCTGACTCCAGATTACAGATTATTATCCTCATTTTACAGATGGGAACACCTAGGTTCAAAAAGGTAAAGGAACTTCCCAAGGATATACAGCTATAGGCTAGGATTCATGGCCCGGTCTGATGTCAGAACCACCCCCTATTACCACTGGCATCAATAGAAAACCAGAGTAGAGTTTAGGTTGTTAGTAAAGACATGTTTAATAAGCACAAATCCTCTTGGTAATAATTAAAATTAAAATTAAAAATCTTCATACAGATTTGTGATCTCGTCTCACAAACACAAAGTGAAAAGCTCAATGCATTTCTTTTGCATTTATTGACTTTAATTTTCATTTCCATAGCTCTTTATAGCCTTGAAGATATTGCCACATTATCTCATTCTGACAGTTATATCCTTCATATTTTAGCATTTATTAACTTGTTACATGTCTGACTCCAAAAGAACTGGAGGTTCACCCTCCTATATATATCTCTACCTGTGATACATCATAGCAACCACCTTATACATGATGCTATGAAAAACAAATCCGAAATATGCAACAGTATAGATAAATGGGATCACAAAATCCCTGGCGGGGACTTTTAATTATATGCTAAATAAGAGGCAGGTTATTCAGAATTTTCTGAAAAAGGGGCAGAGGGTTTTCAGAACCATATAAGGTAACTTCTAGGCTGTTGCCATGGCACTTGTAAACTGTCCTGGCACCAATGGGAGTGTCCATGCTAATGAGCAATGAAGGCAACTAGAGGTTGCTTTCCTCCCCACCTGGTAGTTTTGGCTGGCTTCTTCACTGCATCTGAAAACAGGATTGACTAAATCCTGCTTCTATTAGTGGGACCATGACCTGAAAACAAGTCCTACAGGCCTGCTACCTCAACAAGACAGCATCAACTGTTCTCACAATAAACCAAATGTCAATGATTCCATGATTTGGTGAGAGCAGTGCCTATTAGCATCTTTAAGTAGCACAAAACACGTTAACAGACGCTCTCCTTCATATTAGGTTGCATCTAGCCACTAGGCAAAATCTTGGTTAGTTTCCTTTCATTTTAAAAATTTGCTCAGAGGCCCAGTGGGCACAGTGGCTGACACCTATAATCCTAGTACTTTGGGAGGCTGAGGCAGACAGCTTGAGCCCCAGAGTTTGAGACCAGACTGGGCAACATGGCAAGTTCCTGTCTCTACAAAAAAAATAACAACAAAAAAGTCAGGCACAGCAGCACGAACCTGTAGTCCCAGCTACTTGGGAGGCTGAGGTAGGAGGATCACTTGAGCCTGAGAGCCTGAGGCTGCAGTGAGCTATGATGGCACCACTGCACTGCAGCCTGGGTGACAGAGTGAGACCCTGTCTCAGTCAATCAATCAATCAATCAATACTTGCTCAAATGAGTTGTTAGTTCCTCCTTTTATTCTCTATAAATGCTGCCAGTGGGGGGCAGTATGTAAAAAGCAGAAAAACAAAGTCAAAAAATAATGGAGGGTTAAAAAAAAAGAAAAAGAAAAAGAAAAAGAAATAACAGAAGGTTCCACTCCTTTAAAAGATATTCTGTCCATGACAACTCCCCCTCTGCCCATTTCCTGAAAGAATAAAAACGATACGTAGTTCTTTCTCTCTGACATCCTCTGAATAAAGTATCACCTTCAATTCGAACAGGTAAAATATCTTGAAAAAGTAGTCAGAGGAGCTGGCCAGGCATGGTGGCTCACACCTGCAATCCCAGCACTTTGGGAGGCCCAGGTGTGAAGATCACTTGAGGTCAGGAGTTCGAGAACATCCTAGCCAACATGGTGAAAACCCATCTCTACTAAAAATACAAAAATAGCTAGGTGTGGTGGTGCATGCCTGTAATCCCAGCTACTCGGGAGGCTTAGGCAGGAGAATCACTTGAACTCAAGAGGCGAAGGTTGCAGTGAGCAGAGATCACACAAGTACACTCCAGTCTGGGCAACAGAGTTAGATTCTGTCTCAAACAAACAAACAAACAAATAAATAAATAAAAGTGGTATGATGGAGGATTGTTTTGAAAGTGTTTTGTTCAGTTTGAAGTCAACACCGTGACTAACAAGTTTGACTGACAGTGTCCCTCGATCAGACACACTTAGAAGCTCCACAGACTTGACCAGAGATTCCACAGACATTCTGGGTTCTTCAAAAAATCACACTAAAGGCTCAAGTGTGCGATGTCACACTCTTTTTAAAACTTGACAATGCCAAGTCAATCAAGGACACTGATTAACTGATGCTGACACCCTCTTGCCTCCCCGGAGTCCCTTTAAAACCAAGACCAACTGTGTCCAATCTCTAGTAGGGCCAGTAACTTTTACTCAGAAAAATCTTTCTTTCTGTGGCCCAGACCTTGATGACAGTCAACAGCATTACGTTTTCTTTTACTTTTTTATTTTAGACTAGTTTTAAATCTACAGAAAAATTTTAAAGAGTTCAGAGTTCCTATATATGCCACACCTAGTTTCCACTATTACTAGCAACTTCCATATATGGTAGAGTTGTTACAATCATTGAACTAGCATTCATAAATTATTATTTATATTTATTTATTTTTCATGTTTTTTTAGAGTCAGGGTCTTTGTCACCCAAGCTGGAGTACAGTGATGTGATGAGAGCTCACTGCAGCCTCAAACTCCTGGGATCAAGTGATCCTCCTGCCTCAGCCTCCCGAGTAACTGGGATTACCAGGCATTATCACACCTAATTTGTTTTTTATTTTTTGGTAGAGACTAACTCTTACTATGCTGCCCAGACTGGTCTCAAACTCTTGGTGTGAGCTACCATGCCTGGCCTCTGAGACATTACTATTAACAAAAGCCTCTACTTTATTCAGATTTCCTTAGTTTTCAATCTAATATGCTTTTTCTATTCCAGGACACCATCCAAGATACCATATTAACATACTTATGTCTCTTAAGACTCTTCTTGGTTGTGACAGTTTATGAGACCTTTACTGTTTCTTATGACCTTAATAGTACTGAAGCAAGTATGTTGTTGAAGTCCCTCAGTTAAGGTTTGTCTGATGTCTTTCTCATGATTGGACTATGTCTATGGTTTTTTGGGAGGAACACCACAAAGATAAAGTGCCATACTCATCACATCATAGCAACGTCCATATTATCAACATGACTTATCACCAATGATGTTAACCTTGATCACTGGTTGAAGTACTGTTTACTCAATTTTTGCATTCTGAAGTTACTCTTTTTTCCTCCTTTTTAAGCTGCACACTTTGGACAAGAAACCACATGTGGCCAACATTTAAGATGTGAGAGCTAGGCTCCAGCTCCTGGCAGTGTTTATGAGAACTCTCCGAAATTCTGCTAAACAGATTTTTCAATTCTACCTCATTTATTTGTTTATTCAATCATTTATTTCTATCCCTATTTATTCAAATCTTTTTTTATATTTTGGGTTTTAATTCAATAGTCTTTATTCTGATGTTTGAAGTGACCCATCTTTGGCGCTTGGGAACTCCTTGAGTTGGCTCCTATGTCCCTTTAACACACTCCCATTATTGTGATCGATTTTGTTGTGTTTTCTGAGCACTGTCTTACTTCTTGGCACTATAACGTACTCCAGGCTCATCATGTATATTTCTTGCTGAAGTCCTAGAATTTGCCATTTCTCCAAAGAACCTTGGTTTTTTTTATTGGGAAATGTAATTAGAAACAAAGATCTGGGTGTTAGGTGTATTTGTTGCTCCCAGGGTTTATTCTTGGAGCAGAAATGTACCCTGGTTTTCGTAAATGCCGAATGTCAGGTATCCAGCATTTACAGCATCAAATTGAATAGTTTCATGGTGTGGGGAAAAAAAAAAATCGCATGTTTCACCTATTAAACCTCACCCCAGAACCTTCAGTAACAATGATTTGTTTACCATCTCCATGGTTTTGTCTTTACCAGAAAGTTATAAAGTTGCATCATGCAGTAGATAGCCTTTTCAGACTAGCTTCTTTCCTTAGCAATATACATTTACTATCCATCCATGTTTTTATGTATAGTTCATTCGTTTTTATTGCTGAGTAATGTTCCATTCTACAGATGTAACAGAGCTTGTTTATTCATTCACTTATTGAAGGACATTTTGGTTGTTTCCAGTTTGAGGAATTATGAATAAAGCTGAGACAAACATTCCAGTGCAGGGTTTTCTAATTTCCTGTTTTCATATCAGTTGGGTAAATATCTAGGTATATGATTGCTGGGTTGTATGGTAAAACTATGTTTAACTTTGTAGGAAGCTGCAAAACTGTCTTCCAAAGTGCTTGTACTATTTTACATTCTCATAAGCAATATATAAGAGTCCTTGTTGCTCTACATCCTCCCTATTAATGGTATTGTCAATTTTTGGTATTTGGTATTTGCTCTACATCCTCCCTATTAATGGTATTGTCACACACCAGTGGCTGTGTGATAGTATCTTGTACTAATTTGCAGCTCTCTAGCAACATGTGATGTTGAACAACTTTTCATATGTACATTTTCCATCTGCATATCTTTAGTGAGCTATGTATTCAGATCTTTTGATCATTTTTAAAATCAGCTTGTTTGTTTTCTTACTGTTGAGTTGTAAGGGTTCTTTCTATATTATGGATACAAGTCCTTTATCAGATTTGTATCTTGTGTTCTCCCAGACTCTGGCTTGGCTTTTTTCTTCATAGTGTCTTTTGCATAGCTTAAGTTTTAATTTTAATTAAGTGTAACTTATGATTTTTTTCATGCATTATGTTTTTGGTGTTGTATATACCTACTAACACATTACCAAATACAAGATCCCAGATTTTTTTCTAGATTTTATACTTTTGCATTTCACATTTAGGTCTATTACTCATTTGAGTTTTTTTGTGACATATGCAAGGTCTTTGCTTAAGTTCATATTTTTACATTGGATGTTCAACTGTTCTACCACCATTTGTTGAAAAGTTATCCTTTCTCCATGTAGTCACTTTTGTGCCCTTGTCAAAGGTTGACTGAATTTGTGTGAGTTAGTCAATGTTTTTCAAAAAGGCTCAGCATTTTCAAAAATCCAAGAAAACAGGAAGGTTTAACTTGAAGCCAAGAGCAACTTGACAATGGCAGGTCAATGTCATCACTACTGTGTATGTGGGTCAAACCAAGAATGTTACATATCATAACAGAGGTAGGCTGTGTACAGAACACCCTGCGTCTCCTAAATGGTTTCTAATTACTGATTAATCCTCTGCGCATATAGACGGCCCTCATTAGCTCTGGTAACAAGGAAAGACAGTGTTAGATTGATAAAGCTAAGGTTGGGAAAGAGAAATTAGAGCAGAAGAGCTGTAAAAAGGATGAAAAGTGCCATGCCCGCAAACTTTGTAGATGGATGTTGTTATTGATTTTTTGTTGTTTTTTTTTTAACAAATACCACCATCTTTTCATTTTCTTCCTATGTTCTACACTCCCTCAAATTAGGAGGCATAAGATATTTAAATTCAAATGGGAGCTTTCTACTCTAGCTCCCACTGATGTGTATTTCTTATTAAAGCTGTGTGATTATTTTGTATTTTACCAGTTCATGCCCATAGAGTGTTGAGGCCTATTTTATCAAAACTGAAATAGCTCGTGATTAGAGCTTACTTAAAATATGCAAACCAAGACAAGGTCAAAGCAACCTTTCTTTCAGAGGGTCCTGTGGGGGATCAAATGGTATACATTGTGATTCATTTTCATTCTTCTTCTGTGCGTTTACCCATGATGGCCAGGGAACACAAAATACAAGCTTCTCACTGGAGTCAGCCTGCAAAATGTGAAACCCCCTAATGTCAAACTGCAATCAACACATCACAAGCCTGTCATTAAATTGGCTTCACAAAATAAAAGTGAGAAAAAAGACAAATGAAGTTACTACAGGTAATAGAGAATTGAAGTGGATGAGGCTGAAGTTTAGAAGAGAGCTTGTCCTCTGAGGACCAAAGTATAAATGCAGTTTTTAAATTAGGCCATGGAGGGAAACTCTTAGATTATTCCATTGCTGGTGCCCTCGGAAGCCTTCACGGGTTTCCTGTGAAACATGCAATGTAAAACAGTGAATGCAGAATATTTGATCCTATCTTTGTGTTAATCAGTCTTCATTCTAGAGAGTGTGTGATCACTTACAAAAATGGCATTCTGCTGAATCACCAGCCGTGCCTATTACATTCACCCTGCAACTGCACAAAGCCAGAACAACTGAACAACAAGCAGCAAATAAATTTCAATAAACAGATTTATTGTCCTATTTCAATACAAATCACAGTCTGTTAAGAATAATGCACTCTAGCCCAGGTTCTGACAGTCAAAAATGCTGATTTAAGAAGAGAATTGTGTTCCTAATTTAATTCATTCATTTGCATCTCCCTCTTCTAAGTATGATATAATTCAGGCTTACTGATCATAGCTGGTAATCACTCCTCTGCTTTATGGTTAAAATTGTGCTTTTAAAAAATTACAATTCTACCTATTTATGTGGGAATTTTTATATATTATGGTTCTAGGATGAATGGTTATTAGATGACAATAATGAAAGGCAAGATTTATCAAAGTGACCTCTGAAATTATCCCATACATTTTCAAAATGATGCACCTGTATTACACGGAGCATCATAGATTCCAAGCACATTTTCCATAACTAATGATACGACTTGGACCATTTACACCTTTTGTCAGCACTGTTTTCTGATTTCAACATAGTACAACCCATTGAATGTCAGACTCTAACAGGTGTCTATGAACTCAGAGATCTTGACAGTTTCTTGGTTTTTTTTGTTTTTTTTTTTGTTTGTTTTTTTACCATTATTACATTAAAGGCAAACAGAATTCAGTTCCTTCAAAATTAGACATTTTCAACTTATGTCCCAGCTTTCTGTTATTCCACCTCACTTTTGTACTTGGTAAAATAAATAGATCACACCATAGATGCTGACATGCTTCTATCACATATTATGATATTTTGGCTTTATTTTTGTTGAAAAAGTGACTATTTCGTAAAATTATACACAACCAAGAGTTTAAATTGGATTCAATGTGTGTATGCTTTCTGCTGAATGATTCCTTTTTCTCTGGGTCTTGCCTCAAACAAGAAACCATTAATGAATAGTGAAAGCTTTGGACACAGATTTTGTGAAGTTTCATATGAGTTAAGGAGAGCCTTCATTTCATCCTTCAAATTTTGACAGTAACTATTTTTATAAAGAAATTAATTCAGCTCTTCCAAACATCTTTACATTGCATCATAATATATATCACACCATGATGACAAACATTCAATCTATTTCTATTAAAGACAAACACACACAATTTCCATCTCAAGTGAAATCTTGAGCAGGGATGGAAACTTCTCAAAGAAAGAAATAATAATAAGCCACCTTGTACTCTTAAGAATGCAGAATTTCAAAATGAGACATTTCTGAGCTGCCTCTCACAAAGCAATTTTTTTTTTTTTTAGCTGCAGGGCACCCCAGTAGAAGTTAAAAATAGATTACACTTCTATTCATCTAAAAGAAGGACACTAATGTGAGCACTGTAGCTTTCTGCATTTCAGTAAAAATCAGAAATGATCTGCAGCCCGGTGAATAAAGTTGATTCACTTAGAGAACACCAGCATTTCTCTCCTCACCTAGCTTTTGAAAGCAAGCCTGAAACAGCCCCTGCCTACAAAATTGCAGAGGAATTACTCTCAATTACAGGCTTCTGTCTGTTAAAAAGTAGAGCTGGTGATCAGTCTGACCTTTTTTCTCTGACAAGTCAAATAAATGAAAGGGAAAAAAAATCTGACAGGTGTTCAATTTAGAAGCTGGGGGTCGGGGAAAGAGGAAAAAGAACAGAAAAGCTTGTATTATCTAACTAGATCTCCAGATTTTTTTTGTATTATTCATCTTATTTTAAAAGTTCCTATTCAGTGAATAAATTGCATGTGGCAATGTAATTTTGCTTAAAGTCACTCACTTAATGTTTTAATTTGAGTATCATTTACTGAAGTCTTCCCACAATCAATCATTCAGGCTTTTAGTTTCATACTTTAGGGCAATTCTGCTGAATGCTACATCTCTGCCCTACCCCGCTCTTCCTTCCTTCTTATAAGTAGATTACAAATGACCACAGAAGAATGACTTTTCTGGTTCCCTGCATTTGCTATATTTATTGCAAGACACGGCTTGTAAACATCAGCCTCCACATTTTACCTGATAATGCGATCATTACAGAATTCACTAGAATTTGGTTGGCATTGGTATTATTTGAATGTGAATGTTTTAGTAATGACATGAATCGTTTTTCAGCTCTCTGACATTTACCCATGTTTTTTCATTTCAAAAGAGTAACTACTTTGCTAAGGACTGAAAAAGTTGTTCTGATGAAAGTTAAATTCTAAAACATTCTGTACTCTTCGGAGTTGGTTGGTTAGGTTCTTGATAATCCAGCACTTGTTCAGCAAAACTACTAATAGAGGTGGAAGCCATGTATGCATTGAACAGTTACCTCTTCAAGTTTCAAAGAGAGAAGAAGGACCAAAGGATGCTCTTTCCCTTAGGAACCCATCTGACCTGCATTTAGGCCAGTTAATGATGACTTCCATTCAGCTTTGAAACATGTTTCTTTTAAGTCAGCTACTTTTCAGTAGGGAAAAACTATTTTGAGAATTAATCATTCTCAAACATCATACAGAAGCCAACCAGTTAAAATACCACAATCTTAAACAGACCTGCAAACAACATTTGGAAAGTTGAATTGTGATTGACTGATGACATCACAGAACCAAAATAACGTCCCACATTCACTTCTTGCTCTGTTATTTTTGTTTCCTTCAGAACAGTCAGAACTGCTTTTCTGAGATGGCTGAGACAGTTTTCTCAGAAATGACACAGTGAAATGGCTAATGGCCAGAGAGTGGGAGTGAGATGAGACCAGAGAAAAAAAAAAAAGAAAAACTAAAAGAAAAAAGGTGGAAAAGGACAAAGGTGATATACACATACCCCTAAAAGCTGGCCAAAAGATAGTTATAGTAAAAATTCTAAGGGAGGGCTGGGCGTGGTGGCTCACACCTGTAATCCTAGCACTTTAGGAGGCCAAAGCAGGCAGATCACCTGAGGTCAGGAGTCTGAGACCAGCCTGGCCAATATGGTGAAACCCTGTCTCTACTAAAAATACAAAAATTAGCTGGGTGTGGTAGTGCACAACTGTAGTCCCAGCTACTTGGGGAACTGAGGCAGGAGAATCTCTTGAATCCGGGAGGTGGAGGTTGCAGTGAGCCGAGATTGCACCCTTGCACTCCAGCCTGAGCAACGGAGTGAGACTCCATCTCAAAAAAACTAAGGGAGATTTTGAAGTTGTGTCTTTTTCCTGTGACTGGGAGGCCCTGGGAAGCTAAGAAAATTTTATTGAACATTTGCTTTGCTTCCAGGAGATAGAGTCTTCCTGATACTTCCTTCTAATTTAAGTGAGGCAGTATCCCACAATTAAAAAAAACAAACAAACAATGGTTCCTTTCTCCAAAGAGTCGGCCAGCAATGATCAAGAAAACAGCACAGTGGTGTATACTATACAGCTTTGGTACCAATGCCAACAACCCAAAGTGATAAAAATTAAGAACAGAATTTATACAAAAATAATGCTTAAACAACATGTTTTATTAAAAGCTATAGAAAAAGGGATACATTTGAAATAAAAATAGCAATATTTTCTGCTTTAATAACCAACTGTTGACTAGTCTCGTACTTAGGAAACGGCAGGTCATCACCTAGTGAACTACTCAAAAATCTCTCTAACTAGAAAGAGAAAAAGCAGTATTTCAAGTCCACTGAACTGAAATGAATATACCATATGAACATAATGGCAGTGTGCCTTGCTCACATACAAAAACACATCATAAAGCCGTAGTGATTAGAAGGGTATAGTGACCAAAGCATGATCCTCTCCTCCAGAAATAGATTCAAACACACAGAAAAGTAGTATTTTTTATATGACACTGCAAATTCATGAGGCAAGATGAATTAATCAACAAATGTTATTTTGGGAGAGTGAGGACATTGAAAAGAATGTGAACCCTACCTCACACCTTATCCCAGATAAATTGGAGGCAGATTAAAGATTAAAAATTTTAAAAATAAAAATGTTTCGTTTAAAACATAAAGCATTGAAAACAGCAAAATAATTTAAAATACTTTTAAAAAGTCATTTTTAAACATTTTTACAGTGGGAGAAACCCAAAAGAAAAGACTAACAAAGCCAATTACATAAAATGAAAAGTTCAGATAATACAAACCAAGCAGAAAACAAACCAAAGCACCTACAATCAAAAAAATAAAGGTAAAGGGCTGGGTGTGGTGGCTCACACCTGTAATCCCAGCACTGAGGACTGGAGACTGAGGCGGGCGGATTACTTGAGACCAGGAGTTCGAGACCAGCCTGGCAAACATGGTGAAACCCTGTCTTTACCAAAAATATAAAAATTAGCAAAGCATGGTGGTGGGTGCCTGTAATCCCAGCTACTCAGGAGGCGGAGGCAAGAGAATCGCTCGAGCCTGGGAAGCAAAGGTTGCAGTGAGCTGAGATCGCATCACTGCACTCCAGCCTGGGCAACAGAGCAAGACTATGTCTCAAAAAAAAAAAAAAAAAGTTAAAAGACAGACAGGCAAAAGTTGAATGGCCTTTGAAAAAGGTAAACTGAGGGCTGCTGAAAGCCCTAAAGCAAGGAGACAAATGCAGATGTAGGTTTAGGACTCAGCATGAATGCTGTGGCTGGAGACATGGGGTATGGCAGATGCCTTTCATGAAAGCCAACAGAGATTCATCTCCCTACCTCCCAAATGGCTGTGGAGGAGTTTCCACTCTGTGACTCTACCTCTCCTGTATGGGTGGACACATAACCAGGGGTAAGCATCTGATCTATGAACAATCAACACAGAAATTGAGTTGAGCCATGCTCTCTACAGGGCATTCAGAAGTAAATGGGATTTCCAAGTTCAATTAGCAGAGTTCCTGCATCTCATATTTGACACCTCTACCCTACATGCTGCTTACCTGCCCAGGATCTGAACTTCTGGATATGTATCTTTATTTCACCCCACACTCTGAGTCCTAACTTTCTACCCTCTAAAATGATTCCACCACCATCCGTGAAAGCAGAACTGATAACTACAGGTTGCATGACTCGTGTTTGGTTTTGACTTTTTGTAACCACAGTCCACATTAAGAGCTTTTTCAAATAATTGTTTATATGTTATAAGAACTTCATAATTTTGAATGACACAAGTTTCTACTGAAGTGATTGGTCTGCCACTTCCACTGCCAGTGAAAGAATATTCTCTCTGTGTTTTTAAAATCATTCATTCTAAATGATACTGGGGTAAGATGACCAAAAACTAAAGGGATGACATTTTGCTTAAAAGGTAGAATTGTAAACACCAGACTGCACTCAGGAAAATGGAGATTTCTAAAAATTTAAAATCCTCAACCATGAGAAGGATAATTAACAAAATACACTTCAGAAATATGAACACTTAGAATGCACTTAGTCACTTTACGAGAACTACTGTAATCGTGCCCAAGCCTAAATGCAGGTGTGAGTATAATCACTGACCCGTTGCAGCAACACTGCTGCTGAGAATGGACCTGCATCAGGACACATGCCGAGGGACAGAGATGGTCCAGCACCCTTAGTTTTCAATGCACGTAAGAGCCAGTGTTCAGGCTGCAAAGGTCTGGGCATATGTCTTTCCAGGCTAACAGAGGAGGAGACAATGAGACTCTACATCAATTTCCCAGTATATTCTGCAAAGTGATAATGAATTTCTAAAAGAAAACTAAATAAAAATATCATTTAGTTGGCTAAAGAGCTTCCAAAAGAAAGGCCTCAGACCATTTCAAAAAGAAAATGGACAACTCTCAAACACAGGGACATAGATGAGGCAGAAAAGAAGAAATATGCATACCTATGACCATGGCCTTGACAAGTCATTTTATAGAAAGGTAAGATCTAAGTCTTGAGGCACTTGCTCAAGCATTCAAATATTTCTGGGGCCAATCAAGTCCTGGCTGTGGAGATGCCAGATCCTGACCCTGCAAACAGTTTAGTGGGGGACACAGGCTTTCACATATATGACTGTAGCACAGTGTGATATGTCCGATGTCAGGGGCCAGTACTGAGAACATGGGGGCAGGAAAGGAAGGAAAGAGTCCTCACACCTCAGCCAAAGTGGTTCAGGAAAACATCCCAGGAAAAGAGGTGTTTGATATGGGTGTTAAAAAATGGGCTCACTTTCCAATCTAAAGAACTTGAAAGTATCACAGATGACACAAATGTGAAGACATCCCATGATGGATCGGAAGAATATCATGAAAATGATCATAATCTGATTATCCAAAGCGATCTACAGATTCAATGCAATTCCTATCAAAAAAAACCATTTTTTTCACAGAAATAGAAAAATCAATCCTAAAATTTGCATATGGAACCAAAAAGAGCCCAAATAGCCAAAGAAATCCTAAACGGAACAAATCTAGAGGCATCACATTGCCTGACTTCAAATTATACTACAAAGCAATAGTAACCAAGACAGCACGGTACTAGTATAAAAGTAGATTTATAGGCCAATGGAACAGAATAGGGAACCTAGAAATAAAGCTAAATACTTAGAACCAAGTGACCTGAAACAAAGCATTAAAAAAATATAAATTGGGGAAAGGACACTCTATTTCATAAATGGTACTGGGAAACCTGGATAGCCACATGTAGAAGAATTAAACTGGATCCCTTATCTCTCACCATATACAAAAATCAACTCAAGAGGGATTAAAGACCTAAATCTAAGGCATGAAACCGTAAAAATCTTAGAAGAAAACCTAGAAAAAACTCTTCTGGATATTGGCCTAGGCAAACAATTTATGACTAAGACTCCAAAGCAAATGAAACAAAAACAAAAATGCATAAGTGATACCTAATTAAACTAAAAAGCTTCTGCACAGCAAAAGAAACAAATCATCACAGTAAACCAACAGCCCACAGAATAGGTGAAAATATTTGCAAACTATGCATCAGACAAAGGACTAATCCAGAATCTGCTAGGAACTCAAACAAATCAGCAAGGATAAATAACAAATAATCCCATTAAAAAATGGGCAAAGGACATGAACAGACATTTCTCAAAAGAAGATATACAAGTGGCCACCAAACATGAAAAAAATGCTCAACATCACTCATCATCAGGGAAATGCAAATTAAAACCACAGTGAGGGCTGGGCGCAGTGGCTCACGCCTGTAATCCCAGCACTTTAGGAGGCCGAGGAGGGTGGATCACCTGAGGTCAGGAGTTCTAGACCAGCCTGGCCAACATGGAGAAACGCTGTAACAACTAAAAATACAAACATTAGCCAGGCATAGTGGCAGGGAGCTGTAATCCCAGCTACTCAGGGGGCTGAGGCAGGAGAATCACTTGAACCCAGAAGGCGGAAGTTGCAGTGAGCCAAGATCGCGCCATTGCACTCCCCAGCCTGGGGGACAAGAGTGAGACTTTGTCTCAAAAAAACAAAAACAAAAACAAAAAACCCACAGTAAGACACCACTTTACCCCCTCCAGAATGGTCATTATTAAAAAGTCCAAAAACAATAGATGTTGACATGGATGTGGTAAAAAGGGAACATTTATACACTTCTGGTGGAAATGTAAATTAGTACAACATTTATGGAAAATAATATGGTGATTTCTCAAAGATCTAAAAGCTGACCTACCATTCTATCTAGCGATCCCAATACTGGGTTTCTACAGAAAGGAAAGTCAGTCATGAGATAAAAAAAGACACCTGCACACATAGGTTTATTGCAACACAGTTCACAACTGAAAAGACATGGAACCAACCTAAGTACCTAAGTGACCATAAACCAATAAGTGGATAAGGAAAATGTGATATATATATATATTTTTTATATATTTATATATTTTTATATATACTTATATATATTTTATATTTATATATAATTATATTTATATATAATTATACATATATTTATATTTATAATTATATATATTTATATACATATAAACGTGATATATACACACACACACATATATATGTATACCATGGAATACTACTCAACCATAAACAAGAAAAAAATAATGTCTTTTGCAGCAACTTTCATGGAACTGGAGGCCATTACTCTAAGTGACGTAACTCAGGAAAGGAAAACCAAATACCACGTGTTCTCACATATACAGAGGAGCTAAGCTACGGGTATGCAAAGGCATACAGAGTATTATAACGGACACTGGAGACTCAGAAGGGAGGGTGGGAGGGGTGTGGGGGATTTTAAGAAACTACATATTGGGTACCATGTGCACAACTCAGGTGATGCATGCCCTAAAATTTCAGACTTGACTGCTATACAATTCATCACATAACCAAAAACTACTTGTACCCCTAAAGCTATTGAAATTTGTTTAAATGAGAAAAACTTGAAAGTGATACAGTTTTAATCAACCAGTTACTGAGGATGGACATATTAGTTTATTATTGCCGCTGTCACAAATTACCACATATTTAGGGCTTGAAACAACACATATTTATCCTATAGTTTTGGAAGTCGGAAGTCTGAAATGGCTGTCACTGGGGTAAAACCAAAAAGTAAACAGGGCTGTGTTCCTTCTGGGGGCTCTAGTTCAGAATCCATTTCCTTACCTTGTCCAGCTTCTAGAGGAAGCCCACATTCCTCGCCTCATGGTGCCTTCCCACATCTTCAAAGCCAGCAACATCAGGTCAAGTCCTGCTCACACCACATCACTCAGACCTCTGCATCCCTCATCAGACCTTCTCTCACTCTGACTCGCTTGCCTCCCTCTTTCATTTATAAGGACCCTTGTGAATACATTGGACCTACCTGAATAATACCAGATAATCCCCCTATCTCAAGATTTTTAACCTAATCACATCTGCAAAGTCCATTTGGTCATGTAAGGTAACATTCACAGGTGTTGGGGATTAGAATTAATACCTCTTTGGGGGACCATTATTCCACCTACCAAAGTGGGTTAGGGACCACACACTGGCCCTAAGTGCAGACGGAAGCAGCAATGGCCTAGGATGTGTAACATACATACATATAAACATATATACAGACATACATATATAACATATATTACACATATATACATGCACACACATATCCATTACATAGATGATATCATACATATATACAATATATACATACTATGATAGTAAATGTTTTATTTGTAAAAAAATAAATCAAGCAGGATTATATTAGTCTCATTTCTTATACTTTGCTATGCTTTTGTGTGGGCAAAAAGCTGTATGGATCATGTGCTGGGGACCACAGGTAAGTACATACAGCCATGCAGACACCCATGCATATAAACTCCATCCAACATGTACATTACTGCACCCCAAATAGATAGATACATATATACGTAGATAGATAAAAGAACTGCTTTTCAAGTCGGTGTTCCTCATAGTGTGGTACATATTCCATTTACTAATTCAAACTTTAAAATTCGAAAAGCAGCATATTTAACATGCATTTAAAAATATATAACCATCATGTCAGTCATGATTTCATAAATGCCACAGCTTGGAACTATTCTGCCCATAGTAGTCCCTAGCCACATGTGGCTCTTGTCGATGTAAAATGTGACTAGTCCAAACTGAGATGTGCTATAAGTGTAAAATACACACAAGATTTCATAGCATAAAAAATATAAGAAATCTCATTTAAAATTTCTTATTGATTGCATGTTGAAATAATAGGATACAGTGGGTTAAATAAAATGTATAATTAATTTCTCCTGCTTCTTTAATATGACAACTAGAAAATCTCACATGTGCCTTGCATTATATTTCTTTTAACAGTACTGGATTAAAACAATGCCAAAGTAGTTGTGAAGTGAAAACAAAATGATTTGAGCTAAAGTAAATATTAGTAAAGTTAGCATAAAGATATTACAAATATCTTGAAATTTCAAAGCTCATAACTGATGTTTGGTAACACTATACAACATCCCTGGAAAATGGAATCCAGCTTTTGAATATTTTCTGGAAAGGGTATCTTAGTACTTCTAAGGTTGCTCAATGTAGTGGTGGGGGGGTCAAATGAAAAACATTTCATCTTTGTATTGACTGGAAATCTGAAAAACCTTTGTACATTTCTCTCCATTGGCCTTAATTCTGGCTTATAAAGCACAGCACAAACCTACCCACTACTATCCATAACTAGCTGGTTCTGGCCTTTTGAACCTTTAGTTTCAAGGCTCCCATGAAACTAACACAGCAGCTTTGTAACTTCACAAACTTGAAAGACCACATTGTTGGAGGAAGATTCTTACTGCAGGCCCTGGCATTCCCCATTGATGAGCTGAAATCAGTTATTATGAGGTTCTGTATACACCTTCTGATGATGGATAAAACAAATGGATATGCCTCACAGGCACAGCAGGAATTAAAAATACATTAGTTCATCGCAACTTCAGATCTGGGACTGAGGAACGTTTGGATGACTTTTTTTCTTTTCAAATAAAGTTTAGATGAGGCAGGAATTCACTACAGAGTAGAGTTCTGAGACTCTCCAGGTCCAGTTCAGTACTTGGAGAGAAATCAAATACATCTTATCTTAGGTATGGCACTAACTTTCATCAAAAAATTATCATATGCTCAGTCACAAATGGTTATTGTAAAATCTTTATTAACCTAAGTGCATATAAAAATTGTGAATTCCTAATACAAAGCAGTATTTGACTTTTAAATTTCATTTTAAGCTTGGCCCGTTCACTTGGAATGTGATTACAGAGTAAATTAAAAAGTAATCACATGTGAATTACATTTCCTCATGAATGTAATAACTTCAGGAGGCTGATTAATGTTAAGCAGTGCCTGTCCTACTGCATGCATACCTTCCCAGGTGAGATATGCAACATAGCTGTCGTGAGTTGATTTAATTTTCTTTTACTGGTATTCCAGGGAGACTGCCTGAACACATAATAGGCTCAGCACGTTCATTAGGACTGAGGATGTTCTTCCCTTTCGTATGTTCAAGTCCCACCTGCAAAATACCATCACTGTCAACTTATGGTTATGAGAAAAGCCCAAGGGAGGCGGTGCAGCTCTGGTACCATTTTCTACCTAGCCAAGTTTCAATTTCTCAATCTCTTTTTATATCTTTTTGGCAAATTCTTCATATTTGAATGGAATAATTCCAGAGAATCACTGAAAAAATGCATTTGTACCAGTGTAAAGGTAACGAATTGTCTCACAAGGAATGAAGGCTTATTAATAATCTACAACAGTATTACTGCAAAGAACAAAATTTAAACTATGTGGAGCACAGGATCATTAACATATTTGCTCTCAGGTAATGGGGAATGTAGTAGTCTAAAATATTTACTCCTTTCTGTAGTCAGGTTAAGGTATTGTTTTCTAAAGGAGTTGTCAGAGGAATCACGCTATTGTTAGAAGTGGAAAAGGCCTGGTACTTCATTATTTCTGTGCAAAAGAAGAGCAAATACAGTGGATTTAGTAGCAAGCCAAGTAAAGCCAGGTACTAAAAATTACCTTGGGACAAGAGTTGGTCTTTTATTCCTGCGATTCCCCATTCCACTGGGCGGAACAATGAACTAGTAGAGCAGCCTGAAAACGTGTTACATCATAACCTAGAACATATAGACAGCTGTTGTCATGAAACTGTCATACTATATGTGATGCTCTCTGACATCATCTATTATATAAAATTTCGTTTTTCTTTTTTAAGTTTGGTGAGACAGGCTAAATTGAATTCAAAATCCATCAATGACTCATGACCATCAGTTAGAAACATTCTGGATTGGGAGCCTTTGGAATCACAGGAGTTGAGAGACTGCCAGCTCACTTCATTGTCATTTAATTGTGGGTCCTCAAAGGGGAATGTTCCAAATGTCATCTCTTCCCAGCTTTGTGTGGGTGGTGGGAAAATGAAGAGGGGTAATAGCAAGAGAATTAATGTCAGGAGAATAAGACAGAAAAGGCCTACAATTCTGTAGTTTCTCCTAAGACTGGCTTCAGGATTCCTTTGAGTTTAATATTTCTGTTATGTTTTTATCCTGAGATATGTAAATTTCCAGAACATTCAGGGTCAATGATAAGACTATATTAGAAAGATTTTTATTTAAACATAAACTCAAAAGCACTCAAGGATAAAGAAGAAACCCATGAGAACTCTGAGTAGGTAACCTACAATGCTTCTGTGTTAAGGAGAGAGTAGAGAGGATTACTCTTGTGTTTCGAACTGGGGGTGTCAAACATAGGGGACTAAAAACGTGAAATATACCAGTATACAATGTAACTCCACTGCCTTAACTGAGATGACAGATACTAATATTCTTTTGTTGTACTAGGGTTTTTATTCTGCATTTATTGTACCTTATAACATTTTTAAGGCCTTTACTAACCCACTGTGTGATTCAGAAGAGGGTGATCAAGAAAGTGAGTGACCTAGAGAACACACCATGGGATAACAAATGAACATAGACAAGCTAAGACTTGGACACTAGGGATGGGATTAGGAACACAGTGTCTCCATCCAGAGGACAGTACTGGGTCCAGGCTATCAAGGCAGAGACACTGGATTGTGGGTGCTCCCTGACGTGCTAATGAGAGTTCTGTTACCAAAAGGACTGGGATAATCAATTCCCCTTCTCTTCATCCCCTTTCCACTATTTTAGGGCCTGATGTTTGACAGCCATCTAATGAGCTAAATGAATTCTACAAATTCTGCTCTACCATGTTGGATTTGCTCTTGTGGATAATACTCAGCAGACCACTACAATTTCTAGTGGGTCACAATCTACTTTTGACCTCCCCCTTCTCTAGGACATATCCCTGGCATTTTCCTACACATGACCAAAATTACTTTTAGAGAATGTAATTTTGTATAAAATGAGAAAAATTAATTAAATCATTAAAATATGAAAAGGATCCTCTTCTAACAAGGTCTTTCCTCTACAGGGCATCCATGCTTTGAACTTTAGGGACAGCATTAAAATGAAGCACCAGTGTCTTTCTTCTGGAATCAGGATCCCTTTGTTGTTTTTGGGGAAAAAAAAAAAAAAGGCTGTCATTGAACTTTTAATTAGGTTCCAAAAATGTGACCTGAGGCAATAATAGAATGATTTATTTTAATGCTACACTGCTCTTGATGATATTTGCTTAAAAATGGGCCAGTCTTTGAAACATCCTGACATCACACACTGGCATCTACAATGTTGAGGCTACTGATTCAGTTTTATTTCCCAAGATGCCTTTCTTTATTCCTTTGTCCAACCACCATCCTTCTATCCATTCATCCACTCAACAAACATCAACATTTATCGCCAGGCATTAAGGACAGACAAGCGACAAAAATAAAATGGTCCCTGTCTCCGACAGAACTTACTAAAGTTCAGCTGGGAAGACAACCACTTACCCAACTTAAAATAGAACAACGTGGGTGGAAAGTACTCAGTCCAATTTAAAGAGACCATAATATCTAAGTTTTGGTCTTCACTGCTCCCTGTAGCCTGGGTTTTATGTTTGGTTTAGCCATTTAACCACCATTATGTATAACAACATGCAAGTTCCGCTGCTGATTTTACCAACAGAGGCCAGTCTCACGGTGGGAAACGCGGCTCCCAATGGTATCTTATATACCAACATGATCGTCTATGGTAGATTTCAATCATCATTCTGAATTCTACATTGTGGGTTTGTATTTCTGAGTGCCAATACAAACCACAATACTATCTATTTTTTAAGAGATGGGGTCTCACTGTATTGCCCAGGCTGGCCTTGAACTCCTAGGCTCAAGTGATCCTCCCACTTCAGCCTCCCAAGTAGAATATCTTAAAGTCCAGGGCCACTCAGAGGAAGAGAGATGCTACACTGGGTAGACAATCAGAAGAAAAGAATCATTTAACAACCACCCTACCCCCAAAAAAACCCTTTCTCTCTGCAAAATGGAAGGGCCATCTAGAAAGAAACAGAATAATTCATACATATTTATTTTAAAACCAATAATTAACCACCTATTGCAGTACTGAAGTTCATGGCCTACATGGGATTTATTATACTGATTAGTCCACTTCTGTGTATATTTAACCTATCTCAGAACTTTTTTTAAAGTCAATACTAATAAATAGCTGAGTTAATCTAAAATATATTGGATCTAAGACTACCCAAATCTTCCTCAAACATCCTAACTAGACCCCAGTTAAACTTCTTTTGGAGTCTCAGGGAGAAAAAAAAATAGAATGCTTTAGAAATCCTTGACTGAATTTTGTTACATTAGCTCAGCATAAGCATTACAGCCACCAAAACCACTCTTACCAGTAAGTTCTCCACAGCAAGAGATGGCTGCCTGTCCCAGGATTGGCCACATATGTCTTCTTAGGATACTCCAGGAACAAAGATGAGAAAAATAATCTTGGAAATTCTGTAGACTGTTTTGAATTTTTAACCCTTTCATTCAATCCATAAAAATGAACAAAGTGCTATAATGTTACAGTGGAAAGAGCATCTTTTCAGAGGAAAATAGCCGGAATTTTAGTCAAGACTTTGTCACTAATTATCATTGTGCCTTTAAAGCATATTACTTCACTTTTCTGGACCACATTTACTTACAAGAAAAATGAGGAAGTTGGACCAATGACCTAATAGCACTCGTTTCTGATTCTCATAGTCTGAAGTCAATGGATGCTATTAACGTGGAAGTATTTTGAAGCTGCATTTCCTGCAGGGGCAAAGCAATGCTTCCTCCACTTTTCCTGACTCCTTTCAAGTTCTCCTAGAGAGCCCCTAAGACGACTCATAAAGAGAAAGAGGGTACTGCTGCCCAAGCACACATCCTTTGTCACAGTGTGTGGTCAGGCACTAGTTGGCATTAATTTACTTGTTCACAGTTGTACATGAGACATTACTGGTAGAGTAGTTATGGTTGCCTGATTGTGGATGTGTAATTAATTCTGGAAAAGGATGCTATAAAATTACAATCCAAACAATCTCAGCAGGTGTCACTGTAGTCAGGAGAACATATCTTCACAAACACTCATTATTTATTTATCCTTAAGTAAGAGAAGGTCCCTACCAGCCAGCCTAAAAGTGCTGAGCTCTGTTTCCCATCATAAGGCCAAGAATCATCAACTTTGTAAGATCAAAAGGGGGTTTTATGTATGCTCTGTCTTCTTGCAGGTCTAAGTGGAGCCATGACAACCTGAGGCACCTTTGTAGATTTTTTTTCAAGGTTATATGCAGAATAGCACTCCATAGCATCAGTCAGAAAGCTACTCCCATGCCCTACTTTGTCTACGACCTCAGTTTTCTCTACTTTTATTTATGAGTGTGGAGCTTAGGATTTCAGTGACAGAATAATTTGTTTGACACATTACAGTTAAAAAAAATAACCCCAATAGAAGTACATGGACACACACACACACGTGGCTGTAAAATTGGTAAAATCTGAATAAACTCTGTGGATTGTACCAATGTTAATCTTCTAGTTCTTACGTGAGACTATAGTTACTATAGTTAAGCAAGATGCTAACTATAGAGAGTTAGCATGAAGTGTGCGTGGGTCTTTTCTTTGCATTTTTGCAACTCCTGTGAATGGTGAATTATTTCAAAACACAAAGTTAAAAAAAAATTGACAACCACCAAATAATTAAGAAACCTATACCTTTAAAAGCAAGATTTAAAAAGTAACTGGAAAAGTTCAGGAATAGTGTAATGACACGGTTCATCATCAGTGAATACCTCTCCTTCAAAAAATATTTGTGGGATAATAAATATCCTTCAACAAAGGCATATAAGTCACCAATATTCATTCCTAAGAAATAAGGACTGTCTCTTTTAAAAAATATTTAGAGGACCTGAGATGACCCTTTTTCCCCAGGTCACACCAAGAGTTTTTATCACTGAAAGCTCCTTTTTGCGATTCATAGTTTTGACAAATAAGATTTTAGTGATGTGTCTGTGTCTCCAGATGCACTGCTCTGTGCAGCTATATAATAACTATTACCTGGTCAACCTATGTCAGCCCGTTTGAACTGATCTTTAAGGAACACAAAAACATATGTGTACACACTGGTATGAACAGCAAATTATTCTTAAAATATTTGATTTAGAAAAAAATGCAAGAGAGATGATAGTTAATATCCACAAAAGGCAACACAATCTCACAAATAGACAAGAAGGGGACAAAGAAAAACTAAAAGGAAAAAATGGGGGCAAAGACAGGAACAGGAAGACAAACTTCGCATGTTCTCACTCATTAGTGGGAGCTAAAAATCAGAACAATTGAACTTGTGAAGACAGAGAGTAGAAGGATGGTTAACAGAGGCTGGGAAGGGTCATGCGGAGGGGGGTGAATAGTTAGTGACTACAAAAAATAGAAAGAATGAAGAATAAGAGCTAGTGTTTGATAGCACAACAAGGTGATTATAGTAAATAATTTAATTGTACATTTTAAAATAAAAGAGTATAATTGGATTGTTTCTAACACAAAGGGAAAATGCTTAGGGGGATGGATACTACATTTACATTGGTGAGATTATTACTCATTGCATGCCTGTATCAAAATAGCTCATGTACTCCATTAATGTATACACCTACTATGTACCCGTGAAAATTAGAAATTAAAAAATGGGCAAAGATATGAAGAGGTATTTTATTTATTTTATTATTTTATTTGAGACAAGGTCTCAGTCTGTCACCCAGGCTGGAGTACAGTAGCATGATCTCAGCTCACCTCAGCCTCCACCTCCTGGGCTCAAGTGATCCTCCCACCTCAGCCTTCCGAGTAGCTGGGATTACAAGCGCGCATCACCATGCCTGGCTAATTTTTTTTTTTTTTTTTTTTAAGTAGAGATGGGGTTTCACCATGTTGCCCAGACTGGTCTTGAACCCCCGGGCTCAAGCAATCTGCCTGCCTCGGCCTCCCAGAGTGCTGGGATTACAGGGGTGAGCCACCCTTCCCAGCCTGAAAAGGTATTTTTAAGGCAGAACAATATAAAAAGCCAATAAAAATGAAAAGATGCTCAAATTTGATAGAAGTCAGAAAATGTTAAATAGAGAAAACAATGAGATGTCATTTAGACCTAATGCACTAATACAAATGAAAATAAGGGGAAATACCTACTCTGGATTTAAATAAATGGATATTCTGATACATGGTAGATTAAAATATCACTTTTAAGGCTTTATGAAATGTAATCTAACAATACCTATCAATATTTAAAAAGTACATTTTCTTAAATCTAGTACTTTCATGCCTGACAATCTATCCCATTAAAAGTAGGTTATTAGTGAGACCCCATTTCTACCAAAAAAAAAAAAAAAAAAAATTTTGGCCAGGCATGGTGGCATGCACCTGTAGTCTCAGCTACTCAGGAGGCCGAAGTGGGAAGATAGCTTGAGCCTGGGAGGCCGAGGTTACAGTGAGCCAAGATCGCATCACTGCTCTCCAGCTTGGGTGACAGTGAGACCCTGTCTCAAAAAAAAAAAAAAAAATTATATGAGCTTTTTGTACAGTGATAAGACAAAACAAAACCACACAAAGGCTGGATCCCACCAGCAGAAAATAGTTTTAAAATTATGTTACAGCCACTGGACATAATGAATTAGATTTATACAATAGCCTGGAAGGGATTTCCTCAGAGAATTACTGAAAGATAAAAGAATGAGTAATACTCCATTTTTGTAAAACAATGACTGAAAAATATCTCCAGATACGTATGTATAAATACACGTATGTATTAACATATTAGCAGGTTGACAAATACGGAAGTATAATCATAGGTCAGAACGTCCCAAATTCTGCATCTTGGCACAAGTATAAGATAATAACTTTTATCTAACACTGGGTGGAAAGATAAAGGTTGTTCATCACCAGAAATGATGAGCCAAAGGATACGGCCACCTAAAAAGCAGTATTTGAGCAAAGGAGTTGGGGAGTTCAAAAGGAAGTTGCTGCCTAAGGAGGATTCTGGGAGCACTCCAGGAAGTGGGAGGATACAGCATGGTGGATGAGATGGGTCACGTGTACGGGAATGGGATAGTACCAAGTGAAAACGTGGGAACGAAATGACGCAAAGTTCAGAAATATACATACATACATTTACATATATGAATACGTATGTGTATTCTTGAATTTCATGGTCATATTTATGCATTTTTGGTGAAATTGTGTTTTTAAAACTTACTTTATGTCTTAAAAATAACACTTAAGGCTGGGCGCGGTGGCTCATGCCTGTAATCCCAGCACTTTGGGAAGCCGAGGGGGGCGGATCATGAGGTCAGGTGATTGAGACCATCCTGGCTAACATGGTGAAACCCCGTCTCTACTAAAA
This sequence comes from Pongo pygmaeus, assembly GCF_028885625.2. Classification (NCBI taxonomy): domain Eukaryota; kingdom Metazoa; phylum Chordata; class Mammalia; order Primates; family Hominidae; genus Pongo; species Pongo pygmaeus. Next base: position 93,282,856 of record NC_085930.1, on the reverse strand, counting down.
ATACAAAAATTAAAAAAAAAAAAAAAAAAAAAAAGATTAGCCAGGCGTGGTGGCAGGCGCCTATAGTCCCAGCTACTGGGGAGGCTGAGGCAGCAGAATGGCGTGAACCCGGGAGGCGGAGCTTGCAGTGAGTCAAGATGGAGCCACTGCACTCCAGCCTGGGCGACAGAGCGAGACTCCATCTCAAAAAAAATAATAATGATAATAATAATAACAGTTAAAAATGAGCCCAGGTAGATGATCTTCCAGTAATTTCTCCCTTGAATTTCTTGTTCTTGCTGCTATTAAAATCAAGAGGGCACCATATTTCTCCCTTTGCTCTTCTAAGATCTAGTGCTTATGATAAGAAAACCATAGTCCAACACACCCTATGTAAGTTATTCTGTGTGTCTGAGCTTCAGATGTAAAGGAGCTCTTTCAGACTTCAGAGTTATGAGAGTTTCCGAATAGCCACCTGGCAAATCTGGGTAAATGTTGACTTTCCCAGCAGGCCATGATTTATTGCCAAAAGCACAATTTTTTTTCTTTTGTTTTGACTTAACATGCCAGAAAAACAACGCAGGACTATAAGAATTAAACCTAATGCATTACAGCTAAGCTCTCTAAGGCATAAACGAGGCAAGGGCTGCACCAAAACGAATTTATCAATCACGCAATGCAGGACCCCTTGTATGATTAGCTAAATTATTTAAAGAATGCAAAACAGGTGGACTGTTCTACCATTAAATTATCCTGTTTAAAGAAAATTCCAACTCGGTAAGTATTTCTAAGTGGACAGGCTATTTCAATAGAGTACATTGCTGAATATGTGTGTGTGTAATAATAAAAGAGGCTGCCCTTTAAAAATCCCCACACCATGTACTTTTATTAATTTAATTTGGTGTCAACTGTACTTTTTAGTTCGCTCCAGTTGCAATTACTATTCTAGTTTAATTTCACATATATTTGCATTATTTCATCGAAACCCTTACCTCGATAAAGAGTAAAAATAGATACCTCCCACTAGACCCACCTCAAAAGGATATATGTGTGTGAAAATATACATACACAACTAAGTGGGATGAAAGTGATCTTTAGAGATATGGGATAAAGGAAAAACCATTTGAAAAAAGTCTCAGAACACTTCTAGGAAGACCATATGTACTTCCTCATCCAGCAAAGTGCTATCTCAAATGTGTTAAATAAGTAGGGAGTGTGTCAGTGTGTGTGTGCATGTGTGTGTGTGTGTGTGTGTGTGTGTGTGTCTGTACCAATAAACATCCAGAAAAAAGAGGGGAAAAAGTCAATATAAAAATTTAGAAATTAGAATATTTACTTTTAGTTAAGAAAATTTCTAGAAAGTTTTATTCTGATATACAAAATATAAGACAACTATCTCAACAATCGTGTCCAGTCATTCAGCAATCAGCCACCACTGACAACTTACACCTTTCCTTCCTTTCAATAATGGCCTTCCAACAGACCTCAAAAGGCTTCTATATGGGTCACTTTTCTTACTATATCTGTATTTTTTTCCAACCCTAATCCTATATGTTCTGAATTATATTGAGTTTCTGATAAACTTTAAAATGTTTTTCTTAGATCCAGCTGCATTAAGAGTATAAAGCGAATTTAGAATCACCACCCCACAGTCCCCCCGCTGACAAATCATACTATTTAATATGGCGGTGATGAGAACAACGTATGTGACTACCATGACACTCAATAAAAATGCTATGATTTGCTTTTTAAAAAGTCAGAAACCTATAGAATCCGTATGTGAGTTCCACTCATTGTTTCTATAAAAAGGTCATTCTGATATGTTTTAGGGCATTGTCATGAGAATGTGTGAAAAATCTATAGGCTTACAAAACATGAAAACTCAAGACACTGGTTGGTAAGGGCATGGTAGGGGTAATGTATTCTTAGAAGAGAGGCTGCATCATTTCTGCAGATAAATTTGAAATTTTCTTTGTGCAATTTAGAATGTAATCTCTTACTAGATTAAATTTTACAGTTCAGGAAGGTGAGGAGCTGGTAAGAGCAAACTGCATGAGACAAGAGTATAGATATCCAACAAACAATGAGGCAACCAACCTGAGCCAGTTAGTACTTGACAGCAATGCTTTTATTAGAAACACTTTACTTATGACCTATTACCAGTGGTTCCTCTACTATTGGGATATATTTAAATTTGTCATTTTAAATGTGTTTACACTTAATCTATGTACAAGAACTGCTGACAAAGGCAAGCGTGACATGTCATACTGATGACGTGTTAAGCTGAGGAAATTTCCACTGCCACAGGCAACACTTTAACTTTATGAAACATTTTAATCACATTTTTATTGAAGAAGCTTATTAAAAGATGCAGGCTTTCAGAACTTGACAAATTTTCTTGATCCTTTGCCAAATTAGAGGTAGGCAAAGTGTACTCTGAAATCACCTCCCTCCAAATTGTAAATTCATTTTCTGAAATTAGATATTGACATTTAAGCATCATATAAAAGTCAAACTTTTCTAGGATGGCTGAGAAGTTGAAAATCCTAAATGCCCACATTATGAGAAAAGAAGTTAAGGCAAAGGCCAATATGGTGAGTAATTTTAACATTACACTTAGCATTTAGCCCCTTTTCTGCATTAGTCCCATGTTAAGAACCAACTCATTCTTTTATATCCAACATATGTATTTTCATTATTTGCTAAGAAATAATCCTCTTTTCAAAGCATTGGTTATTATTTTCTACAAAAGCTTGGTTTCTCAATAGTATAATACTGTGTTTGCAGACTATAAAAATATAGCTCTGAGAATATGAAAGAATATAATCACCAGGACAGGCAATTGATTTCTGTGTGGGCAAAAATTTTAGACCATTTTTTAGGTGAATGACATCAGAGAGCCATTTAGCTCTAAGTTTCCATGACTACCTGTAAAATGGAGATATCATTCATTCATTCATTCATTTGATAAATATCAAGAGAACATCCACAATATTTCAGGTACAAAACTAGGTGGCAATGGGGTGACAGAGAACACACTGGTTTTGCCTTTAAGGACATTTATAGTCTACTTGCTTTCTGTCCACTTCGACTCAGACATAAAAAATATGTATCAAATATACCAGAAGTCCCAGAATAAGGGTACTCTAAATACATCATTCAAATTTCAAAACAGAACCTAAAAAACAAATGCCAAAACATTTACCCAATGTATTCAGGCCTTATGAACCTAGTGATTAACATATTTTTAATATGTTATTTCAGCTATACTATAACTAAATGGTGAAACACAACAAAGCAAACTACTTGCTTTATTTGGCTTAGTATAAAGCCACACTTAGTAGTATTCCAACTCAGTGCTCTTCGGCAAGTATGTGCACAACTATATTATGTCTAGGCACTGTAACAGTGGCTAGGGACATGATGACATGATGATCTGTCAGAACCCTGTGACCTTAAGAAGCTTATGGTCCAGAAAGACAAACAAATGTGTCATTCACTATGTGATACTCCTCTCAATCTCTTCCTCTCACCATCTCACCATCTTTCTTACATTCCTACCCCTGATTTGGTCCAAACAATCCACCCATCTTCCAGAGCCAAGAACTTTGTTGAGCCAATGGTAAAAATCTCATTCCCTCTGCAAAGGATTTGTTTGTTTAGGAAAGTTGTGTGACCCAGTTTCAGCCAACAAGGAAAGTGGGTGAAAAACTGTTCAATAGGGCTTTTGAAAAAGACATGGAACCAATCTAAATGCCCATCCATGATGAACTGGATAAAGAAAATGTGGTACATATACATCATGGAATAGTACACAGCCATAAAAAGGAATGAGATCATGTCATCTGCAGGGACATGGATGAAGCTGGAAGCCATCATCCTCAGCAAACTAACACAGGAACAGAACACCAAATACCGCATGTTCTCACTCATAAGTGGGAGTTGAACAGTGAGAATACATGGACACAGGGAGGGGAACAACACACACCAGGGCCTGTTGGGGGTGGAGGGGGTGTGGGGAGGGAACCTAGAGGATGGGTCAATAGGTGCAGCAAACCACCATGGCACACGTATACCTATGTAACAAACCTGCACGTTCTGCACATGTATCCCAGAACTTAAAATAAAAAATTAGGTGTCAATCCAAAAAAACACAAAAACAAAAACAAAAAAAAAAGTTTCTTCACTCTTTCCAAAAAGAGGTAAAAGATAAACCCAACTGAATGTAGAATTTGGTATATGATAAATATGCTATCCTTAAATCACTGGGGAGAAGACGGAGTTTTGATATGAACTGTTGGGATAAGTGGATAGTCACGTGAAGAAAGGTAAAATCAGATCCATTCCTTAGACTTTAAACCAGGATAAATTCCAAGTGGATCAACTATTTAACTATGAAAACTAAAATTAAGGACTAGAAAAAAACATGGTAATATGTCATCTCAATAACCTAGGAATGGGGAAAACTTTTCTAACAATTATTTAAAATCCCAAAGTAATAAGGAAAAACATGGATACCTGTGATGACATAAAGTATTCCAGAAACAAATTGGGAGAACATATTTGTAAGCTTCACTAGAGATAAAAATCCCCAATATACAAAGGGCTTCAAAATCAGGAGAAAAACAGCCCAAAATCACACTGAAAAATGAGTGAGAAATATGAACTGATTAGCTCATAAATACATGCAAAAGGGTCTTAAACATTAGAAAATACACTGGACTGTGCTGTTAATATGACAAATGCAATCGAAAACAATACTGATATAACATTCCTCACCTATCTGACAGGAAAATCTTAAAGTTCAACAATATAGTATGTTGGCCAGACTTAGGGAACTAGGAATTCTCATATAGTTGTGGTATAAATACAAAGTGACATATGCAAACCCTATGGATAAGTATTCATCAATACTTAGCAAAATTACATATGTATTTATCCTTTAACACAGAATTGCACTTCTGGGAGTCTATCCAAAAGACACACTGGCAAAGATAAAATATATGTTTGCACAAAGCAATTCACTGCAGCATTATTTATAATAACAAGAGATGGAAAATAACAATGTTTATAAATAGGGGATGGAGTGAGAAAAAAACATGGTACATGCCCCACGATGGAGTACTATAAAACCGTAAAAAAAAAAAAAAAAAAAAAAGAAGAAGAAGAGGAGGAGGAAGAGGAAGAAGAAGAAAAGAAATCATTCTAGAAAGTGCAACTAAATGCTCTCCAGGCTATTTTTCTAAGGAACAAAAGCAAGTTGAAGAAAAATGTATAGAGTATCTATAACTTTTCAAAGAAAGGATGGAACACAAATATAAATGTATTTATATACATACATGTATGTATAGCCACATATAAACACATATATGCAACCTTATGTATATATTGTATTTATATTTAATAAACAGAGTAAATATTAAAAATTGGGGGGAGGAAGAAATAAGGTATAAGAGAGATATAGAAGTTATACTACTTTGAACATACTGGTTTTATAGATTGATTCTGAAGTCATAAATATTCTACATAATTATAATGCAAAATTAAACCTAAAAAAGCAATCTCTATAAATTGAAAGTAAAATAAACCTAATTTCATATCCAGTTGCTGTCATAAGTACTCACAGAGGTGCTATTTCTAGTGATTTTATTTAAGATACATAACAATTTAAAGGAAAAGTCTAAACTGCTCATGGTAATTATATTATTTGTAGTAGGATTGGTATTGATATTCTGAGACTCTTGTGCATGTACTGTGAATAAATCAAAGAATTATGATGGTATCATTAAGTGCTGAGGTTTTGTTGGGGAAGGAGAGTGTGGTTGAAATGAAATAAAGATGCGAGATCAACGGGGTAAGGCATTCTGACTGGGGAAAACCACACTCCCAAAGACGAGCCTACAAGTTGCCTCAGCTGATTCTCCAGGCTTCTGTTTCTAAAGTTACTGTCATGACATCTTTTTCATGTTTGCTTTTCATATGATGAGGCCAATATATACACATTAAAGTACATGTACATGCATATACACACATAAACTTATTTAGATAGCATGTTCTCATGCATCGATCACATTTCTGATTTGAGATAATAGTACACTAGGTTAAATTCTTCCAAACTGACTGTGGCCAAGTCTGCTCATGCCCAGCATCGGACCTCACATTCTTTCCCACCTACTTGTTTTAAGCTGCTGGCTCCTTGCAGTCACTTGGCAGAAAACACTTCTCCTCAAACTTGCATCGTATTTTTAGCTTTCACTCATCAATATGAATTTTGAGGCTCCCAGTGAAAACCAATTTAAGGTATGGAGCCTGTTTAAAACAAGGACTGGCTCCAGTCACACTCTTATTTTCAGAAAATAAGCCTCTGAGGCACTCCCAACTTACGGACATGCAGCCAGGAAGCCAAGTGGTATCCTTTGGTAGAAAGAATCAAAAACAACTTAGTATAAAAATATTAGGGTATTTGTTGGATTTTAAAAGTTTAGCTAATGTACATGACAGCAGACCTCAAAGTACCAGAAGACTCCCTTGTCTGTAATAGAGCTTCAGATAGAACACACCTCTTGAAATAATACTAATATCTATTTTGGGGATAATATAAGGTATTTTCTCCAAAACACATATCTCTTTAACATAATGGGAGACATATAAGTAAGTAGAAATATCTCTAAAGACAACTAACTGTTGTTTAAGCAGTAAAATAACAATCTAATGAATTAGTAAGATAAGAAAAAATCTATGGGGAGAGGAATATTATTTCGTTTGGGAAAATAAATATGGTTTGCAACGTATATGAAATATCACTGGGAAAGAGGACAGGAAATAATACTGGGCCTGGGACAGGATATGAGAAAAACAGGATGAAATGGAAGACGTGAGAATTCAGAATAGACAAAGAAAAAGGACATGGCGGAGCAATCCTGGGCACTAATGATTTTCTAAGAAACCAGGAAATCCGGGTGCCTGAGGATGTTCCAAGTGGAGCAGCTGTCTATCTCAGGGATTTTGCTAACTCCAGAAGCCATCAGCCTTTAGTGCCCAGTGAATGTTTAACACTGAGATGCTTTCATGCCACCTGAAAGAAAAGCAAGAGAGGGATCTGTGTCCCTCTCAAAGTACCTAGTACTTTATGATAGCTTCATTGGTTTATTGTGTTGATTATTCAAGATTCCTTGGCTGACGATGACAAGAACACAAATCAAACTAGCCTCAACCAGAAAGAGAATTAATTGGCTTATATAACTAGGTATTCCAATGATAGAACATCAGACAAATCTGGATCCAGGCACGTACTCTTTCTTGCTCTCTCTCCCCGCATCTCCTTCTTTCCATCTCCCAATTCTGTTTGTCTCTGATCAGCTTTTGGCCTCATATTCTTATTCCATGAGCAGGCTCTGAAATCCCAAACCCACAGCTTTTTTGTGTCAAGTCGTCTCTCTACATAGATCAGATTTCACCAAAGCAATCTTACTTAAAGCTACATGGGAGATGCTTCAGCTTCCTGGAACAATCGCTGGGGCATATTCCTGTGATTCAGACATTGGACAGACCCAAGTCAAGCTCCCACAGGCCACTACACTGGCCATTTCCACCACAACCATACAGGATGGGGAAGGAGCAGTTTTCCAATGAATCCCAACAACAGATTTTTCCCACTATCCTTCCAATAAGACTATTTTTCCTCCAAGGGCATGGCCATCTCAAATATTTTTGACCTTCTCCACACTTTACTATAACATCTCCTAAATACATGCCCCATAATTAAACAGATGGAAACCAGAATTTTTATTGTAGACGTCATCAATGAATTATTTTCACAGATTGCAAATACATTCCTTCAATATTCCATTAGCTGATTGTGATCACCTAATTAGCAGATGAAAACTATTCAGAGTATCAGGAGCATAAGAGGAACAAGGACATGTCAATTTGAAAATGACATCCTTAGAAAGCATGTCTATCTACATCTCCTATCTCTGAGTCATAAATGGAAAGCATTTAACATACTTATTAAAGATTTTTATACCTGAAAAATGGGATGGTTCAGGTAGCCTACAGATCCTGCAGCTGTGGTGTGTGGAACATAGGTGTCATGCAGAATAATCTCATGTAATAAGAGGTTCAGAGGGTGGTCGTGACTAGCGCAATGGAGAGCTAAGTAGATACGATTCCAGGCCCTACCCTCACTACAAACAGAAGGTCCAAGATTTCATCCTCTTTCTTATTTGAGAGTTTCATAGTTTTCATTTTTTTGAAAAAGCAATTGTACTGCCAAACTAAAAAACATACAAACAACCAAAAAATTGTATTAGTCTAATCACCTCATTATACACTAAAGATGAAATAGTTTCTAAATACAGATCCTAAACTTGCCGTCATTTGAATTTCAACACAGCTATCCTTTTACTTCACCAGGCTGCCTTTCTTAATTTGATTTTACAAAGGAAAGCTTTTTTTAAAAAACTAAAACTAAAAAAGCATAGTATTCTATGCTTGAGTTCTTAGACTAAACATAAATATTTAGGCCGTGCTTATCAGAATTTTACAATTCTGAAGAGCCTCCTTGAACTCTCAAAACCTCTAAAAGCCACACGATGCTGGTGAGGCGGCAGAGCAAAGGGAACACTTACATACTGCTGGTAGGAATGTAAATTAGTTCAGTCACTGTGGAAAGCAGTGTGGAAATTTCTCAAAGATCTTAATAACAGAACTACCATTCGAACCAGCAATCCCACTACTGGGTATATAACCAAAGGAAAATAAATCTTTCTGCCAAAAAGACATGTACACTCATATGTTCATCGCAGTACTATTCACAATAGCAAATACACAGAATCAACCAAGATGCCCATCAACAGTGAACAGGATAAAGAAAATGTGGTACATATATACCATAGAATACTATGCAGCTGTAAAAAAGAATGAAATTATGTCCTTTGCAGCAACATGGATGCAGCTGGAGGCCATTATCCTAAGCAAACTAACACAGGAACAGGAAACCAAATACAACACACTCTCACTTATAAGAGGGAGCTAAACATTGAATACATATAGACACAAAGGTGGGAACAAGAGACACTGAGGACTGCTTGAGGAGGGAGATGAGGAGGGGTACATGGATTCAAAGCCTACCAATCATGTACGATACTCACTACCTGGGTGACAGGATCATTCATCCACCAAGCTTCAGTGACACTCAACTTACCCATGTAACAAACCTGCATGCATACCCCTGGAATCTAAAATAAAATAAGATAAAAGTAATTTATTCAATTAAAAAAAAATAGGCTGGGCGTGGTGGCTCACAGCTGTAATTCCAGCACTTTGGGAGGCCAAGGTGAGTGGATCACGAGGTCAGAAGTTCGAGACCAGCCTGGCCAATATGGTGAAACTAAAAATACAAAAATTAGCTAGGCATGGTGGTGCACACCTGTAATCCCAGCTGCTAGGGAGGCTGAGGCAGGACTAATCACTTGAACCTGGGAGGCAGAGGTCACAGTGAGCAGAGATCATGCCTGTAATGCCAGCTACTAGGGAAGCTAAGGCAGGAGAATCGCTTGAACCTGGGAGGCGGAGTTTGCAGTGAGCCAAGATCGCACCACTGCAGTCCAGCCTGGGTGACAGAGTGGTACTCCATCTCAAAAAATAAAATAAAATAAAATAAAATGCCACACAAGCATCAAATGTGGATAGAAGAAGAAATATCTACCTATGCCTCTGTTGAAATATCAATGAGTCTATCTAATAAATGCCTGCAATAGGCTACTTAGCTAAAATGAATAGCTTTAGCAATCACCTTGGTTGACAACATTCAGAATGAAGAGCAAATAATAGTTAACGCTTATTCTACATAATTTCTCTTCCCTTGCGTACACAAAACATGTACAGAGCCTGGGCCTGGTAACGTGAAATTTCCAATAATCTATGAGAGAACACTTAAAGACTTTACACTTAAGAAGAATAATTTTGGATTAATTTTGAATCTATTTTCCAAAAGTAAATGACTTTTTAAAGGCCTAGTCAGTTACCACGATAAATAAAGACATATACTGCAAGTATTTGGCACATGTAATTATAGTAAAATGAACACACCCCATATCAAGCACATCTTTGTAGGTCAAGATGGCAATAAGAAAGTATTTTTCACTCCAGTCCACAGTGATCAAAGGGGGATCAGCATTGAAACTGTATTTCAGAATGCCAGCCAAAAGCTTTGACCATGAAAGAGAAGCAGTGCTGGCCAGTTGCCCACAAGACTGCATATTGCATTAGGTTTTAATACATTTCAAAAACAAAGAGAATTTATATAGAAACTGTGACAATTTGAAGAAGTTTGCTGGGATAATCTTAGAAGACTGATCTAAAGACAGTCTAGGACAGCTGCATGCAATTCTAAGAGTCAGATCTGTTTGTTTGTTTCCGAGATAAGCATCAAATACTAATACAGATAAGAGCTAAAACTAAAATACCAACTCAGTGAAAAAGCTAAAACCCAGAAGACGTTTTATTTCATCACCTGTCTGATGTTCTTTTTAACAGCGATAGGTCATGTTCTATTTCTTCACTGGGGTAAGGTAGAATATTTGAGTATCCCAAATATATTAAAGTTATAGGCAAAAATGCTCACAAACCATTTAGAAAATGATTCATTTTACTGTCTACCTAATACTGAGATGAAATACTCTACTCTAAGCTGACCGCTTAGAGTATGTTTATAATCTGCTAATCCTATAGCTTGCACTTAAACAAGGCTGGTTGGATAGATAATCCAGACAAATGCAGGGTTCCATAACGGAGCATTTTTAAATGTCTTAGGCTATCACCTAAGCCACAAACAAAATTGATTTTTCCAGACATGTTCCAGTGTCTGCTTACCCTTTCCTGCTACCAACTGTCATCTCACTCCCCTGATAAAACTCTTGACATGTTTTGCAGTATCCTCTACTCCCTTCCCATTCCAAACAGCTGTCTTCCCTTCCTGGCAGAAACTCCCTGACATCTGGATACTCAGGATGGCTACTGTTATGATGGACAGATTCCATTTTATCCAACTACCCAGCTCTGAGAATACAAAAATGAGCGAAAGGAGGATGAGTGTAATAGTTTCACCAGCTACACAAATACTAGTTCAAGTAATGGCTGTATTAAAGCATTAGCATGTTGAATAATTTTCTTTTAAAAGTCCAATTTTGTGACATCTGTAAAATGATATAGAATGTTAAAATGCAATGATTCTGAAAGAATACACAATTACAAGCTTCCTAAATTTCTACTCAGGTAATGACAACAAATCCAAGCCCATAGCTCAAACATAGGATTTCCGCTTCATGGCCTAATTTGATGTTTTGTTTACTAGATTTAAGAACAAAAACATGTGTGTTAGATGAAGACAGATGAGTCCAAGAAAAGACAAAACATGAGTCACTTTCCTTGAGCTCATCGCCCATATCCCATCAATCACCAGTGGCACTTTGTGCTGCTTCCTAAATATATATAATCTCTTGCATATTCTGCTACACTGGTTTCTTAAACTGTCTTCCTATATCCATTCTTCCCACTACTCCAGTCTATTCTCCATAAGCAGCCAGAGTGATATTTTTTTGAAGTGCAAATTGGGTCATATCACCCCATTATCCCCTTTCCAAATCCAATCAATGGTCCCCCTTCCTTGTAGAATAAAACCTACGCTAGTCCACATGGACACTAAAGCTTTGCATAACTCTGGTCCCAGCTTCTCTCTGGCTTCATGAGGAGCCTGTCTTCCGCTCACTCAACATATTCAAACCACACTGGCCTTCCCTCCACTAACCAAATGCATCAAATTTCTCCCATTCCTAAGGTCTGCTTTAGCGCTTTTCTCTTTGCCCGGCTCCCTCCTGCCCATGGTTCAGATCTCAATTTATATGTCACTTCCTCAAGGAATTACTCTGCAATCAACTGCAATATGTTAGGTATCCTTTTATATCTCTCATGGGATCATGGAATTTTTCTTAGTAGCACTTTTAACAACTGTATTTAATTAACATATTAAGTCAGACATTAAAGAGATTTGCAAAACTATAAAGCAATGCCATTCTCAATTTTTGGTTTTGAAAAATGGTTAATTTTTGTTTAAAAATGTTATCTTAATGTGCAAAATGTTTATTATTGTTTTAAATAAAGTATTATTTTTTAAAAATTTTAATTTCTAATATGGCAAATATCAATAGATTTAACAACATAAACAAAACTTCTTTTGGTCGTCAATAATTTTTAGGAGTATAAAGGGATTCTGAGATCGAAAAGTTTAAGAACCACTGAATAAGAAATTAAACTATGGCTTGTGAAAGAATGAGATACTACATTTTAAATCCTTTAGGAATACTTAAAATTGTACTTAAATATACTTTATGTAGGAAACAAAGCTTTCAGGTAATGTTGCTACCTTAGAAAGAAAATGCTTAATTCTTATATACTAAGAGAAGTATAACAGGATTGTTCAGCTCATCATAAGTAATGTGTCAATTATAAAACAGTTGATAAGAAAGTTCAACTTGTCATGACAAACATAGTTTACAGCTTTAAATGAACAACTTTTTCTTCGAAAGCATTCTAACAAATGTTATCTTTAATAACAAACACATATGGCCTTTAAACTTTCAAGGCAAAGATTCTTGAAAATCGTAATTAAAACAAACCTTTCGATCTTACAGAAAAGTTCTTAACAGAAGACTAACAATTGTGCAATGACAAGATGGTGAATATGTGCTCAATACTAATTACTGTCATGATGACTGTGATACCAGCAAACCCATATGTGGTACTTTTCTAAGAGCTTAGAAATCAGCCTTAGTTACTATTATTATTAGCCCAAGGATATGTGACTTACCCTGTGTGTGTCTGACAGCTAAGTAAGTGACATAAATGAGGTTTGAATCCAGGGTCTGAGCTCTTAACTCTATACTGCCTACATATCTACATGCATACATACATACATACATACATATATAAATTAACCTTTCTTATCCTGCTTCTAAACAAAGGTAAGGGCCACCCAATCAATGCTTTGTGTTCTCTCAATATTCTTTCCTAGAACTTCTTCAAAGGCTCTTATGAAGCACTGGAGAAACTGGAAATCACTGAACTACTACCATTTTAACCAAGGCTGAATCAAATAATGTAGAACTTAATATTGTTTATTTACCTAGGGTCTATCTACCCACATTACTCTCATTTTGTTCACAAATTATCTAATTTCCTACTACATCTGGCTTTGCTTATTTTGGGTTTTCATTGCTCCTGAAGATTTTTCTGGCAAATTCTGGGTTTCTGCCCCTCGTAATCCTTCTGTGGACATTCAGCATGAAATGCTAATGTTCCTAGGCCACTGGACTCTTGGAAAGCTAATGCTGTGAAATCTTTGCTTTGTAATAGCCCTATACTTTGTTCAATATCTATTTCATCTGTGTAACAAATATTATAAATAATAAAAGCTGGGAGTCTCCAGTAATTGAAAGAAAATTCTAACCAAGGTCAACGTATTTATGTTAAACAAAAGGTAGTTTGTATTCTCAAAATGAATTGAGTTATTGGGTCTGACATCCTCCTGATTAAAATGTAAACTTATTATTGAGTAAGGAACTTTGAACATAGTCAGAATTTTAGAGAAACATCACTTTAAAATATATAATTAAACAGACAGAGGGCTGTAAGTTCATCTGACAGAATATGTTTACTTTTGTTGAAATGTTAATAATGTCAGTGATACCTCCCTGTCCCTTCGTTAATCTTGGGAAAATAAAACATATGTTTCTCCTCAAAGCTTTGTTCTCCTCACTCCATTTCTTCTTGTCCTCACCCAGAAGCTAATGAAGTAAAAGCTTTAGGGCTTCTTACGCTAACACCCCTTTCTAAGATCTTGTATCTAAATGTGTGGTTATAATTGTGTAGGCTTTATCCTAAAGAGGATAAAAATTGTGTAAGATTCAGATGCTACTCAACCTGGATCTGCCTTACCTGAGTTGTAAATATTTCAGTCAACTTGCAATTACTGCGCATATTTTTGTTTCTCTGTACTTGCAGCCGAGGAAAATCGTTTGGAGTGGCTCATGGACATCAGTCCCCTGGATACAAAAGCTTATTTTGGCAAGAAAGTGGCAAAGAATTACAAGTCAGGATAGATGCTAAACATGAATTTTAGACGTAAATTTCTATCAATAGGTAATTAGATGAAAAACAATAATTAGGTAGATCCATATCAGAGACAAAGTGGAGGCCTCTAGTCCTAAATAGGCCTGAATAATTTAGAAATGTAACTTAAAAATGTTTGGTTTTGGGAACATTTTATGTGAAAATTCAGGTGTCAAAAATCAGACCTGATAAAACTGGGTATAAATGCTCTGGCCTGAATATATTTCCTATCTACCTCCCTTCACTCATTTCCAAAGCCTGCCTGTCTCCACCTAAGTTAAATTTAGGCAAACCCAAATGCTTATTATTAAAGTTATATCCCTCAAATTATGGAAATAATCCCCAAGAGATACTAATTATTAAAAAAAATCAACTGACATAATAGCATTCATACTATGTTTCAACTTTTATTTTAAATGATTTACATTATAATTTCTAAGATGAATTCAAATTATTTATTATGGTATGCAGTATTTTTTAATATCCAGCAGAAAAAAGTAAGCACAAATTTTATTTTAAATAACATTTCCTACCACCTTTAAATATAACTTCAGTAGCAGACACTATGTTGATGGTTTGGCTAAAGGAGGACAAGAAAATAGGACCTGCTCAAATTCATGCATGGTGGCAACAAAAATTCAGGGATCATGGCACCAAAAATCTTGTTTTCCAGGATGGAGCACAGACTGAGGAAGCACAGATTACACATTTGGAGCCTACATTCATTTCTTCACAGCAGTGTTAGAAAAGAAAAGCCACAGTCGATGCCATTTCCGTCTAGCTGCATCCAAGCCTTTCTGGGTACAGAGAAATATCGAATTACCCAATACACTGGAGCAACTTGTGGGGATTGTTTTAATATATATTCACAGCATGTGTCATTATGGCTCCTGGCGGCTATTAAAAGGGTGGGCTAGCAACATGAATTAACAATAACACATTTGGTATATTATGGCTTTATAATGCCTACAGCATTTAGCTTGTCTCCTTATTATTCTTAATGTGCCCTACAGCTCACAAGAATCATGTAACTGTGTATTCAGCTGGTCCCAAATGCTAAATGGAAAGCAAAATATCTCCTAAAAGTAGTTCTGAGTAACTGTTATGTCTAGTTTTCTTCCTTTTTCATCAACTAACATGGCATATGTTATAATCAACAGATAGTTCTGTTTTCAGAACCTTTTTTTCGTTTTGTTTTAGACAAGCAGAACAACTCTTAATAGTAGACAACTTCGCCAGGAGAGCAGCAGTTCAGTACAACAGGAAGGCCAGTGTCTCCCCAGTACCACCTGCCTAAGCTACTACAAGGGTTCCCCTAACAGAGATACCTGCCTCTATCCATCCTCCTACAGCCCATTCTCCAGTCGGCAACTACAGGCATCTGTGAAAATATCAGATCATATCACATTACTCTTCAGCTAAAAGTACTCCAGTGGCTTCAATATGTGCTAAGAATAAAATGCAAACTTCTGGTCATTGCCCACAAGGCTCCTTCATGCGGTGGCTGCCTACTTATCTCTGCAACTTCTCTTTTTTTTTTTTTTTTTTCTTTTTTTTTTTTTTAATTTTTTTTCTTTTATTATTATTATTATTATTATTATTATTATTATACTTTAGGTTTTATGGTACATGTGCGCAATGTGCAGGTAAGTTACATATGTATACATGTGCCATGCTGGTGCGCTGCACCCACCAGCATGGCACAATCATCTAGCATTAGGTATATCTCCCAATGCTATCCCTCCCCCCTCCCCCCACCCCACAACAGTCCCCAGAGTGTGATGTTCCCCTTCCTGTGTCCATGTGTTCTCATTGTTCAATTCCCACCTATGAGTGAGAATATGCGGTGTTTGGTTTTTTGTTCTTGTGATAGTTTACTGAGAATGATGATTTCCAATTTCATCCATGTCCCTACAAAGGACGTGAACTCATCATTTTTTATGGCTGCATAGTATTCCATGGTGTATATGTGCCACATTTTCTTAATCCAGTCTATCATTGTTGGACATTTGGGTTGGTTCCAAGTCTTTGCTATTGTGAATAATGCCGCAATAAACATACGTGTGCATGTGTCTTTATAGCAGCATGATTTATAGTCCTTTGGGTATATACCCAGTAATGGGATGGCTGGGTCGAATGGAATTTCTAGTTCTAGATCCCTGAGGAATCGCCACACTGACTTCCACAAGGGTTGAACGAGTTTACAGTCCCACCAACAGTGTAAAAGTGTTCCTATTTCTCCACATCCTCTCCAGCACCTGTTGTTTCCTGACTTTTTAATGTTCGCCATTCTAACTGGTGTGAGATGGTATCTCATTGTGGTTTTGATTTGCATTTCTCTGATGGCCAGTGATGATGAGCATTTTTTCATGTGTTTTTTGGCTGCATAAATGTCTTCTTTTGAGAAGTGTCTGTTCATGTCCTTCGCCCACTTTTTGATGGGGTTGTTTGTTTTTTTCTTGTAAATTTGTTGGAGTTCATTGTAGATTCTGGATATTAGCCCTTTGTCAGATGAGTAGGTTGCGAAAATTTTCTCCCATTTTGTAGGTTGCCTGTTCACTCTGATGGTAGTTTCTTTTGCTGTGCAGAAGCTCTTGAGTTTAATTAGATCCCATTTGTCAATTTTGGCTTTTGTTGCCATTGCTTTTGGTGTTTTAGACATGAAGTCCTTGCCCATGCCTATGTCCTGAATGGTAATGCCTAGGTTTTCTTCTAGGGTTTTTATGGTTTTAGGTCTAACATTTAAGTCTTTAATCCATCTTGAATTGATTTTTGTATAAGGTGTAAGGAAGGGATCCAGTTTCAGCTTTCTACATATGGCTAGCCAGTTTTCCCAGCACCATTTATTAAATAGGGAATCCTTTCCCCATTTCTTGTTTTTCTCAGGTTTGTCAAAGATCAGATACTTGTAGATATGTGGCATTATTTCTGACGGCTCTGTTCTGTTCCATTGATCTATATCTCTGTTTTGGTACCAGTACCATGCTGTTTTGGTTACTGTAGCCTTGTAGTATAGTTTGAAGTCAGGTAGTGTGATGCCTCCCGCTTTGTTCTTTTGGCTTAGGATTGACTTGGTGATGCGGGCTCTTTTTTGGTTCCATATGAACTTTAAAGTAGTTTTTTCCAATTCTGTGAAGAAAGTCATTGGTAGCTTGATGGGGATGGCATTGAATCTGTAAATTACCTTGGGAAGGATGGCCATTTTCATGATATTGATTCTTCCTACCCATGAGCATGGAATGTTCTTCCATTTGTTTGTATCCTCTTTTATTTCCTTGAGCAGTGGTTTGTAGTTCTCCTTGAAGAGGTCTTTCACATCCCTTGTAAGTTGGATTCCTAGGTATTTTATTCTCTTTGAAGCAATTGTGAATGGGAGTTCACTCATGATTTGGCTCTCTGTTTGTCTGTTATTGATGTATAAGAATGCTTGTGATTTTTGCACATTGATTTTGTATCCTGAGACTTTGCTGAAGTTGCTTATCAGCTTAAGGAGATTTTGGGCTGAGACAATGGGGTTTTCTAGATATACTATCATGTCATCTGCAAACAGGGACAATTTGACTTCCTCTTTTCCTAATTGAATACCCTTGATTTCCTTCTCCTGCCTAATTGCCCTGGCCAGAACTTCCAACACTATGTTGAATAGAAGTGGTGAGAGAGGGCATCCCTGTCTTGTGCCAGTTTTCAAAGGGAATGCTTCCAGTTTTTGCCCATTCAGTATGATATTGGCTGTGGGTTTGACATAAATAGCTCTTATTATTTTGAGATATGTCCCATCAATTCCTAATTTATTGAGAGTTTTTAGCATGAAGGGTTGTTGAATTTTGTCAAGGGCCTTTTCTGCATCTATTGAGATAATCATGTGGTTTTTGTCTTTGGTTCTGTTTATATGCTGGATTACATTTATTGATTTGCGTATATTGAACCAGCCTTGCATCCCAGGGATGAAGCCCACTTGATCATGGTGGATAAGCTTTTTGATGTGCTGCTGGATTCTGTTTGCCAGTATTTTATTGAGGATTTTTGCATCAATGTTCATCAAGGATATTGGTCTAAAATTCTCTTTTTTTGTTGTGTCTCTGCCAGCCTTTGGTATCAGGATGATGCTGGCCTCATAAAATGAGTTAGGGAGGATTCCCTCTTTTTCTATTGATTGGAATAGTTTCAGAAGGAATGGTACCAGCTCCTCCTTGTACCTCTGGTAGAATTCGGCTGTGAATCCATCTGGACCTGGACTTTTTTTGGTTGGTAAGCTATTGATTATTGCCACAATTTCAGCTCCTGTTATTGGTCTATTCAGAGATTCAACTTCTTCCTGGTTTAGTCTTGGGAGGGTGTATGTGTTGAGGAATTTATCCATTTCTTCTAGATTTTCTAGTTTATTTGCATAGAGGTGTTTGTAATATTCTCTGATGGTAGTTTGTATTTCTGTGGGATCGGTGGTGATATCCCCTTTATCATTTTTTATTGCATCTATTTGATTCTTCTCTCTTTTTTTCTTTATTAATCTTGCTAGCGGTCTATCAATTTTGTTGATCCTTTCAAAAAACCAGCTCCTGGATTCATTTATTTTTTGAAGGGTTTTTTGTGTCTCTATTTCCTTCAGTTCTGCTCTGATTTTAGTTATTTCTTGCCTTCTGCTAGCTTTTGAATGTGTTTGCTCTTGCTTTTCTAGTTCTTTTAATTGTGATGTTAGGGTGTCAATTTTGGATCTTTCCTGCTTTCTCTTGTGGGCATTTAGTGCTATAAATTTCCCTCTACACACTGCTTTGAATGCATCCCAGAGATTCTGGTATGTTGTGTCTTGGTTCTCGTTGGTTTCAAAGAACATCTTTATTTCTGCCTTCATTTCGTTATGTACCCAGTAGTCATTCAGGAGCAGGTTGTTCAGTTTCCATTGTACCATTCTCATTACTAAACCTGAAACACGGCGCACACCTGTAATCCCAGCTCATAGTCATTCCACACTTCTAGCATTTCATGGACCCTCAGCCTGGAATACCCTTCCCATAGATCTTTTAATGACTGGCTCCTTCTCCTTCTTCAGAATTCTGCCTAAAAGTGATCTCCTCAGAGACTATCCTATCTGTAGCATCCATTTTTTCCCAATTCTCTATCGCTGTCCTATTTTTTTTTTTTAATCAGGCCTAGTAGAGGGAAATTAGTTGCTTTTTTTTTCCAGCATGATTTCTTATCAACTATCCCTACATAAACGTGGGTATGCACACACACAGCAATTCGCATTCCATTAGGAGCATGGCCTTATCTATCTTTCCTATTATCATCTCCCCAGTACCTGGAACGGATACTGGTAGGCAGTAAGTGCTCAAAAAATTATTGGGCATGGACAAACGAACCTGCTAGTTAAAGATTTCCATTCAGGAGACAATCAAGGGAGCTCAACTTGGGAATGTATTCAAATCAACTGTTTGAAATTCCATCTAACAACACAGGAAATCATTCTCTCTTATTTATTTATTCATTCATTCATTCATTCTGGGCCAGTATTCAAGTCCTAGTCCCTCTTACTAGGGCAGAAAAAGTATAAGCTCTCAAGAAGAAATTATATTCTTCTACCCTCCCCTCCCTGTTCTTCAACTTCAGTCATTCACCCACTCTCTGGTATGGTTTCTGCCATTTCTGTGTATTACAGCTACCAACTTTCACTCAATGCTCTTTTCACCTTTTTACAGTAGCCTCACACTAAGCATTAGGTTGGTGCAAAAGTAATTGTGGTTCTTGCCATTAAAAGTAATGGCAAAGGCCAGGCAGGGTGGCTCACGCCTGTAATCCCAGCACTTTGGGAGGTCGAGGCGGGTGGATCACGAGGTCAGGAGTTCGAGACCAGCCTGGCCAACATGATGAAACCCCGTCTCTACTAAAAATACAAAAATTAGCCAGGTTAAAATGTTATTTTAAATAACATTTCCTACCACCTTTAAATATAACTTCAGTAGCAGACACTATGTTGATGGTTTGGCTAAAGGAGGACAAGAAAATAGGACCTGCTATGGTGTGGTGGCACATGCCTGTAATCCCAGCTACTCAGGAGGCTGAGGCAGGAGAATTGCTTGAACCCAGGAATCAGCGGTTGCAGTGAGACAAGATCGCACCACTGCACTCCAGCCTGGGTGACAGAGTGAGACTCCATCTCAAAACAAAAACAAAAAGTAATGGCAAAAACCGCAGTTACTTTTGCACCAGCCTAACAGTCATAACTTTAGGATAAAGAGTTTGCTAGGACTAGGTTTTCTCGAATTACACTACTATTACTCCTTGACTATTAAAACACATACCCATACGTATACATTTACACATATTTTTCCATCTACAATAGTCTCCTCCAACATTTGGGAAAACTGGATCAGAGATGAAGGAAGACTTTCTTCCAGGGATAGAGGCTCCCCTCAGGCAGAATGACATTGCAGAGTCCCTGGAGGGCTCCTAACTTTTACTAGGCACTCAACGGTGTCATGCTCTGTGCTTTATTTATTACAATACCCCTTTGAGGAGGTATTCATATAATGTATTTTGCAGGGGAGGTCCCAGGTACAGGGAGCTTAAGTCAATAGGTCAAGGTCACATAGCCAGCGAAAGGCAGAAGTCGTGTTCAAATTCAGGTCCGTCTGGGCACCAGATCCATTCTTGGAACCACTGAATCATACATCATCTTTGCAACACATAAGCGATCTGTGCTTTGTTTTACAATATACTTCTTTCCTAAGGTAGTAATGCAAGACCTTTTATTTACTTATTTTATTTACTAATCTAAAAACTGCACACACACAGCTTCCCTTCAATATTCCCAAGTAACAAGCTTGTTGAGAAACCCTACTGAAAACATGCTGAGCCTTCTTTTCGGTACTCAGTGATTTTTAAGTGTTGCTAGTCTAATCACTGTCTTTTATACCATTAGACTTTTATTTTCATAATTACAGGCTGCCATGGGCTTCTTCCAAAGCCCCCTGCCAAGTCTTCATTCCTACATACAGGTGCTAATTGTTTTCTTAGCACCACTGGTTATTCTCTGAACCTTTGGATTTCACTACCTACAATAGGCCCCTGGGTTTTTCTCCCCTTCAGTAGCCCTTAGCACAATGGTCACAGCCACTCCGTGGCTGGCTTGGTTCTGGCCCACAAGTCTCATCTCCTCATTCTCAAAGTGGAGTCAAGTCAGTTCTGTGCCCGTGCTGCCTCCTGTTCTCTCCCAATTCTTGGTCATGATGCTTGATCCTCAGGTTAAAGCAACTGAACTCTAGTAGCTTTGAAACAAATTTGTATGTTTCCTCCTCCCCTCCATATAGTGTGAACTATATATAATTTAAACATTAACAGTAATAGCAAACTTTTACTGAGTTCCTATCAGTCTCCACACCAAAGCCTCTCAACAAATTTATTTCGTAAAAAACAAACAAAAATGAGCAAACCTCCCTGTGGAGTAGTACCAATTTTATCCCCCCTCCCCTATCTTCCAGAAGAGAGCACTGAGGTTCACAGAGGAGAATCCATTCTTCCTGGTTCCAGAGTTCCTACTCTAAAGAGCCGCTACCCACTATCCCTCCTGTGAAAACGGGCCCAACCTGATCCTGATGCAAAATGATGGCAAATAAAAGGCAGTAGATAGATTTTTACAGTAAAAGAGAAACAGAAGATAATTAAGTTGTGAAAAGAATTCAAGAAGGGAGATGCTTCCTTTCAAGACCTATAATCTGCTCCTGTATGTCTTTCACTTGTTCTTCAAGGAATCTTTGAAATGTTCCCTTCACAAAGTTTCTCCTTATGCTCATATCCCTCCTAAGCCATCCATGAGGGTACCCATGAAGGCCCAGTTCACCGGAGCTGCCTGACATACTGATTATCACTCTCTAAAGCATCCTCTTTTGGACAACAAATTATATGGCCACCCAAACCATAATCTCCATGAGGGCAGGGATGTGCCTTATTCTCCTTTTTATCTCTCACCAGGATTTTTATTTTATTTTATTTTATGTTATTTTATTTTATTTGACAGGGTCTTGTTCTGTCACCCAAGCTGGAGTGCAGTGGTGTGATCTTGGCTGAAAACTCCAGCTCCCAGGTTCAAGCAATTCTCTTGCCTCAGCCTCTTGAATAGCTGGGATTACAGGCATGCACCACCATGTCTGGATAATTTTTGTATTTTTAGTAGAGACGGGGTTTCACCATGTTGGCCAGGCTGGTCTCGAACTCCTGACCTCAAGGGATCTGTTTGCCTAGGCCTCCCAAAGTGCTGGGATTACAGGAATGAGCCACCACGCCCAGCCAGGATTTTCCAATTTTAAATCAGTACTGGATTAATGCTTGCTAAGTAGTCTTCCTCCCAAGCTAGGTAGAATTTTGCCATTACTAAGTCCTTCATAGCATTTTGTGTTGGTCTCTCTTACAGAAATTATCACATGCCAACTTTAATAGTTCACAGACCATATATGCCATGCCTCCGTGGCAGGCCTGAGTTTCCACTCATCTTTGTATCCCTAGATACCTGGTTAGATACTTTATCCAGTGATGTGGTTAACTGCATGCTGACCAACTGAACTCAATATTCTTTTGATATCCTCATTTTGCATGCAAACTCTTACTGTCCTTCTGCCAATGGAACAGAAAATTTGAGAGTTGTGAGATCAATGATACACCAAGTGCTGGAGGAAAGGAGACAAGAGTATCTGTACCTGGAGAACAGGAGAAAGTTTAGAAACAGGGCTAAAGGACTAGGAGGTATTATCTAGGTGTAAATGTCTGGGTATTAGGGATGGGAGAGACTTGAGAGAACCTCCCAGGAAGAGGGAAAAGACAGGGCAGATACAAGAGAGTCTGCACGCAGAATGGTGTGAGCAGGTTGTGTGGCTCCTGATGGCTGAAGTTTAAAATCAGAAGGGAGATTTGAGTAGACGCTTACTTCTCAATAGGCTGTTCTGTTAAATACCAGAGCAACAGTAAATAAGCATTTAATGCAACACTTGCCCTCTTAAAACAGTGACTTTGGGATCATCAAAACTGCATTGTAACTGAAGATAACAGATGGACAGGGGAGCAAATAGATGACCTCAGGACAGCTTATTTGGGGCTGAGACAGAATACAGCATTCTCTCTCTCCACTTTTGCACTTCCCTCAGCAGATCTACAGAACTGCAGAGGACCAAGTCTTGACCAGGAATGTGACCATACCAAAGGGAAAACAGTCATTTCAACATTTCTGTGGGTCCCTCTGCTGAAGGGACCCAGTGAGGCTGGGTGCTCTGTTTATAAAACATAATACGAATCATGGGATAAAGTGATTTAGCAGAGCGGCAATGGGACAGCCCCACAGGGAGAGAAAGGGTGAGGAGATGTTAACAAATGGTCTCAGGGGAACGCATTTGGGGAAGAAGGTCCCAGTGGTGAAGAAGGACCAGAGGACTTGTACAACAGAGCTGTCTTCTGTTCAATTAAAAAGCACTATTGGCTGGGCGCAGTGGCTCACACCTATAATCCCAGCACTTTGGGAGGCTGAGGCAGGCAGACCACCTGAGGCAGGGAGTTCAAGACCAGCCTGACCAGCAGGGAGAAACCCTGTCTCTACTAAAAATACAAAATTAGCCAGGCATAGTGGCGCATGCCTGTAATTCCAGCTATTTGGGAGGCTGAGGCAGGAGAACCGCTTGAACCTGGGAGGCGGAGGTTGCAGTGAGCTGAGATCGTGCCATTGCACTCTAGCCTGGGCAACAAGAGTGAAACTCAGTCCCTCCCCCCCACCAAAACAACAACAACACTGCCTGCACTATACTAACATGTTCTGTAATCCCTCTCCTTTACCCTAAGACTTTACTGTGTCTGCTGCACACAATGATTGCAGGATTAAAGCACTTTTGGAAAATGAAAAACTGGGAAAGTGTCCAGGCTGAAAGGAAGCATGGAGGGAAAACAACAGTTGGTTGTCTCTCCAGACGAGATATAGAGGAAGGAGGGAGAGTCAGAAAGGGGACTTATGGGGGCACGTGGATGTGTCTAGGGATAAGAATGAGAAACAAATAATCATACAGCCCTATGGCCTTGAGAAGTGCTGGTTTTGGAGCATGCATCTATCTCTGGACACTGATATCCTATCTTGTCTCTATTGTCACACCACTTCTCTATGTGAATGTGAGCCGTTATCTCCTCCTCTGGCTAGAACATCTATCTACCTAACATAGTAAATGAATCAAATTTAATTTAAAGAAAAATCAAAAGTCATTTCCATGCACTGACATAAGAAAGCACTTAATCTCAATAAACTAGCAGTTAAGATGATGGGAAAATCTACAAGGGCTCAGAGGTATGTAGCAAATCAAAATTATCCCCATTTGTATAATGGAATAACGCCAAAGTAAGCTTTCCTCCTGGCCTAAACCACATAACCTAACACATATTAGAAAGATGGGTTGGGGCAATGAGCTGTGACCACCGGTGATTCAAAGGAATCCCTAAACTCTCCCCAACAGTTTCACAGAACTGCATTGGCTCTGGAAAATGACATTTACCAAGATTCTTAATAAAATGAACATCTTTGCCTGTTTCATACGTTATTAGATTTTTTGGCATGCATTTCAGAACTCTAATACCTTAACTCTGTCTGCAACTGAGGTGGGAATCCCCGAAGGACCACCATCCCACCTCTGAAAATATTTTCATTACCCAAGTCAGAGGAAGTAAAGAAATGAAAGTTTCCTGACCCTGGCCAGCTAAATAGCTTGATTCAAGTGTGTTATGTTTTCATTATTTACATTTCCCTTGGAATGTGAGGGCTGTCTTCAAATTTTGTGACACCTGTATTTTTTTCACCTACTTCTGTTCAGTGATTTCCTGGAAGAAGGACGAACACGGCTGAAATGAACAATCAACGAACACTGATTTAATCTACGCCACATTTACCTCCAATTAGGTAAATCATGGATCACTGTTTAAAAATATTCTTACAAGGCCATTGGATAAAAACAAGTATTAGGTATCAATCAGTGCTCTGATTTGGGAAGAGCCATTTATAGTCTCTAAGCTTATGTCATCTCGTCTACAGAACAAAAGTGACTGATTCCCCACATGGCTTCCAACTCCAAGAACTTCTGGAATGCTGTACTGACACTCATACAGAGATGTTTTGGGGTTAATGATTGTTCTTCATTTCTGCTTCCTTTTCCTGATGGATTTTATCAAAAAGTGAACCATTTTAAAAAGCAATTACTGGACATTTTTTAAGAACTGCAGGGGAGGTGGAGATAGTTGCAAGAGTGAGACCCATTAGGTTTCCTTTTTCTTTTACTACCATTTAACTTTTTCCTCCAAGCCTCTTGCCTTACAATAAACAAAAAAACAGATGACCCTGTCACTCTAGACTGTCCTTCATAATGGCCACAACAACAATAATACAAGCTTTTAATTTTTGAACTCCCACTGTACGGCAGACCTTTATCTCATTATTGGAAGGAGTATAAAGTAAGGCATGAAACCACTGGCTCTGACATACTGTATGATCCCATTTATGTAAAATGTCCAGAATAGACAAATCCACAGAGACAGAGCAAAGAAAATTAGTGGTTGCCAGGGACATTAAGCACAGGAGAATGGGGGTGACTTCTTAACCAGCACAGGGCTTTCTTTTGGGAAGATGAAAATGTTTTGGAACTATTAATAGACAGGGGTATTTATGATTGTATGACCTTGGGAATACACTAAAAAAGCCACTGAATTGCATACTTTTAAAAGGTGAATTTTTTTGTTATGTGAATTATATCTACTAAAAAGATAAAATTTAAAAAAATAAAACACACATCCATAGCTCTGGATGGAGATCGTCCAGGTTCAAATCCCAGCCCTACTGCTTCTCAGCCTTTCTAAACCTAAGTTTCTACATGTATAAAATGGGAGAAATAACAAATACTTCACAGGGAAATTAGAGGACTAAATAATGCTATGACTTTTAGGTACAAAGGCCAATCTATAGCACGTTTAAAAATATTCTTACAAGACCCTTGAATAAAACAATATTAGATACCAACCAGTTCTCTGATTTGAGAAGAGCCACTCCTGGTCTCTAAGCTTGTCTGCAGAATGAAGGGGACTGGTTCCCTACATGAGCACCCCAAAAATTTTCCTATTATTATTTAATCCCCACAATAGTTCTATAAAATACGTAGAACATTACTGATTTTAGAGATGAAGAAACATCTACAAAGGGCAAGGAAGTTGCTGAACCACTAAGTGGCAGAGGTGAGATTCGAGAAATGTCAGAATGGAACCTCACACTCTTGAGTAACACATCACTACCTCCTGACCCACATATTAATAACCCAGCATATGTATGAACTGCTTACTGACTTCTTACTATGTTGTAGAAACTCAGGGACAGTGCCCTCAAGAAAGTCATTACCTGGCCAGTTGCAGTGGCTCATGCCTGTAATCCCAGTACTTTGGGAGGCTAAGGTGGGCAGATTACTTGAGGCCAGTAGTTTGAGACCAGCCTGGGCAACATGGTGAAACCCTGCCTCTACTAAAAATACAAAAATTAGCCAGGTGTGGTGGTGAGCATCTGCAATCCCAGCTACTTGGGAGGCTGAGGCAGGAGAATCACTTGAGCCAGGGAGGCGGAGGTTGCAGTGAGCCGAGCTCATGCCACTGTACTCCAGCCTGAGCAACAAAGTGAGTGAGACACCATCAAAAAGAAAAAAAAAAAAAGAAAAAGAAAAGAAAGAAAGAAAAGAAAGCAAGCCATTACCCAAGATGGGAGAAGAACAACAGTGCCCAGGGATTAAGGAAATTAAGGAACAGGTGTACACAGAAAAAGCATAAAACTAGGTATTTTTTACCATATGATTCAGAACCTTCTGTCTTTAGAAGGGGACTTTCCTATCAGGGAAAATCCAGAGTAACTCGGCTGAGAAAAAACATTATGTAGATGAACTTTTGAGAGTTTCTTAGAAAATAATTAAGAGGCTGAGTGCTGTGGCTCACACTTATGTATAATCCCAGCACTTTGGTAGGCCAAGGTGAGAGGATCATGGCCAGGCATTGAAGACTGGCCTGGGAAACAGAGCAAGACCATATCTCTAAAAGGACTTTTTTAAAGTTAGCCAGGCATGGTGATGCATGCCTATAATCCCAGTTTCTCAAGAGGCTGTGGCAGGAGGACAGCTTGAGCCCAAGACTTTGAGGCTGCAGTGAGCTATGACTGTGCCACTGCACTCCAGCCTGGCCAACAGCACAAGACCCTATCTCTAAAAAAGAAAACAAGAATTAAGCGTAATCAGCCACTCACCTCTATGCCAAATACCATATTTTACCTAAGATTTCAAATCTCATTGTTCAATACCATGGCCACTAGCCACATGTAGATAAATTTAAATATATTAAAGTTAAATAATGTTAAAATTTTGGTTCCTCAGTTCGCACCACCACATTTCTAGTTCACAAGAGCCACATGTGGCCACTGGCTGCCATATTGGACAGACCAGATAATAGAGCATGTCCTTCACTGCAAAAAGTTTTATGGGACAGCACTAATCTAAATATAAAATCACATCATTCACAGTCAAATAATAAGAGAAAATGCAACATTTTATTTCATATCCTAAAAATAGATTTGGTATCCAAGTGAATACCTGGAACTACTATAAATGCTCACCTAAGTTGTAAGATGACATTGTAATTTCTTATCTACACTTTAAAAATAACATCATCTGATCATATTGCTCTGGTGTAAAGATTTTCCAGAAAAAAAAATCACTTTCCAAGACTACCTAATTTTTAAAAATCGCAGATAGCATAGGCAAACAGATAATGAAATGTAAGCTCACTGCATCTCAGTTTTGAAATGGATACAATTCATTGGTCTTAAAAAGAAAAGTTCAGGACATCGGGGAAAACTCAGTTGCTCTGGTCTCTGAGTTAATAGCCTTATGAGTAGAATGCCTTTTTGTCCAAAGAATTCTCAAAATAGTACTATTTTTATTTGTGTTTTTTGAGATTGAGTCTCACTCTGTCTGCTCAGGATGGATTGCAGTGGCATGATCTTGGCTGACTATGAACTCGCCATCCTGGGTTCAAGTAATTCTCCTGCCTCAGCCTCCTAAGTAGCTGGGATTACAGCCACAAACCACTATATCTGGCTAATTTTTGTATTTTTAGTAGAGACGAGGTTTCGCCATGTTGGCCAGGCTGGTCTCAAACTTTTGGCCTCAAATGATCTGCCCTCCTTGACCTCCCAAAGTGATGGGATTACAGGCATGAGCCACCACTCCTGGCCTCAAAATATTTCAATAACCATTCTAATGTGAGCAGACATGGTAGTGGCAACAACTTGGAAATAAAATAATCTTATGAGGTTTGGTCAAATATGCCAATAAAGCTCCTCTCCCATCTTGCCTCTGAGCCATGCTCATATTTGTGAAACGGGAGGAAAAATTTTTCTCCTTCTTTGCAGGTATATTATTCTCCTTCTTTGCAGATATATATATGTGTGTATATATGTGTGTATGTGTATACATACACATACACACACAGAAGCACACATATATCCAATAGAAGTTGATATCTATCATCCAGTACTTAAGTTTTTATTTAAGTATAACTGACACACATATACATATACATTCAATTAATTATTTTACAATCTGAACACTTTCATGTAACCAATGCCCAGATCCAGAAATACAGTGTTACCAATACCTCAGAGTCTACCTGCTGCAGCCTTCTGGGTACCTCCTCAAGGGTAACCAACATCCTGACTTCTAGCACCACTGGTGAACTTTGGCAGTTTCCACATCTTACATATGTGGCACTCTTTTGTGTCTAGCTTCTATCACTGAACAAGACACCATCTAGTTTTGACAGATCTTCTTAGTTGCCACAAGGCAGCCATTTAATGCTTTCCTGCTTTATAGAATAACTAATCCTTATTGATCACATATTATGTGTCAAGTGCCTTCTATGCCTTAACTTCTTTAATTCCCCCAAACAAGGTTATCAGTAAAGTATTATTATTATCCCTATTAAATAGATGAGGACATTGATGTGTAAAATTGGCTAGGCTATAGTTCCCACTTATTCAATTACAAACTAATCTAGGTGTTCCTGTGAAAGGATTTTGCAGATGTAACTCAAGTCTCTAATCATTTGACTTTAAGTTAGAAAGATTATCCTGGGTGGACCTGATTTAATCAACTGAAGGCCTTAAACATAGGCTGAGTCTTCCAGGAGACAGGGAGCATAAAATAAGGAGGGAAGGGGGCACTTTTTCTGGAGCAGATAACCATGAGCAACCATCATCCATTAACTTATACATGCCAATAATAGATGTCACACCAACTCAAAGATAAGTCTCTTCAGTTCATTCTTGAATAGGAACTTGTGGTAGAAATGGTATGCGCTACATTATTTTTCAAGCCAGCCCTGATGTCATTTGTTCATGCACACTGTCCCTGTAAGAACACTCTCATTTTTCAAGTCCTGCATCAGATTTCAAGTTAGGAAAAATAAGGTCACTCTACCCATGGTAGGGTGATGGAGGTGTTTTTGGACAGCCAGACTTTTCAGATTTACTCATCTTTCAAAGCAATCTCAGTGAAAGGCTTCTCTTCAGCGGATCTAAATAGATCTCAAGTAAACCTAGGAGATTTTTTAAGAACAGGAGCAATTTCTTCCATTATCATATCCCCCTTAACATATATCATTGAGCAGGACTGAAGGGAAGTCTTGGTAAGTACAGATGCATATTATCATTTGTCTTCTCTTTCCCTCTTTAAGGCTGATTTTAAGGATTTTCCATTTTCAGAGGTGAAATTAAATGGAATCCTTAGTTTTCCCTTCCAACCCTCAAGACTTCCTCCTCAAGTCTTCTCCATCTCAATTATTAGTGTCCCACATTCCCTGGGTTTCCTGGGCCAGACTCAGTAGGGATCAGAAGTCAGTTCTGCCTCCAGGCATATCCCAAAGCTAATATCTTATCTCCATCTCCATTATAATCACCCTTGTTCTGACCACACTGTTTGCTAAACACAGACAAGGAGGCCTGAGTGATCTCCCAGCTTCCACTCCTACCCCTCCAAAGCCATGTTATATACAACAGAGAGCTCATTTTAAAGCTGCAAATGTAATAATATTACTCTCCTGCATAGAATTCCAAATGAGACTGGATATGTGATGATACTAAGGAATTACTGTCAACTTTTAGAAGTGATGATACCATGGCTATGGTTTTTAAAAGAGTTCTGATGTTCTAGAGATCTACGGTGACAAATGACACCATGCCTTTTTCAAATAACACTGTGCAGTGGTGGTGACTGGGAAGCGGTGCAGTTGGAGAGAAGGGATAGGTAAAATAAGATAGACCATGAGTTGATAATTATTGAAACTCGGCAATGGGTACATCGGGAGTCACTATACTTTTCTATTTTCATATCTGTATAAAATTTTTATAATAAAAAACTGTTAAATCCCCAGTGACTCCTGACTGCACTTAGAGAGTAAAATCTTAAGAACTTATATGGGTCAAAAGGTACTTTACGATCTGAATGATGCCTGGCAATCCCTGATTTTATCCAGTACCCAGCTTTGTCCATTAACTGCCAAACAGCTAGAACAGCCATCCCGTGCCTTGCAGCCCTTTGCCAACATAGGGCCTTCAGACAGGCTCTTTTCATCCTTAGAGGGCTCCTCTCCAAGATGTGCCAGATATGCCCAGTGTTGGGCTCCTTCTCCTTCAGGTGTCCACTCCAACAAACTCCTCAGAGAGGGCCTCCTCCACCATGCTACCTAAGGCATCTTCCCTCCCTGCTCTCCTCCTGCCCACCCCTCTGCACCCTTCCCACTCTACCTCCTATTTTATTTCATTGTTATTTCTTCATAATCCTTATCACTTTTTGAAATCAGCTTTTCTCTTAAGTCCTTTTGAAAAATAAGCCGATATGGTTTGGCTGTGTCCCCACTCAAATCTCATCTTGAATTGTAGCTCCCATAATTCCCATGTGTCATGGGAGGGACCTGGTGGCAGGTAACTGAATCATGGGGGCAGGTCTTTCCCATGCTGTTCTCATGATAGTGAGTAAGTCCCACAAGATCTGATGGTTTTATGAAGAGGAGTCCCCCTGTACATGCCCCCTGTACTTACATCTTGCCTGCCGCCATGTAAGATGTGCCTTTGCTCCTTTATCTTCTGCCATGAGTGTGAGGCCTCCCCAACCACGTGGAACTGTGAATCCATTAAACCTCCTTCCTTTATAAATTACCACATCTCAGGTACATCTTTATTAGCAGCATGAGAACAGATTAACAGACAAGTCATTTATTATCAATATACTCCCCATACTAGAACACATGCTCTGAGATCATTGGGACCTTGTCTGTCCAGTTCACTTGCATGCTTCCTGTGCCTACAATAGTGCCTAGCATAAAAGTAGGATTCCAATGATGACACATTACACAAATCCTTTAAATCTGACCAGACAATTAAAGCTGTGTACATAGCACAGGGACAACAAAAAATAATAATAATTAATGCCTCGGAAAGCGAAATTATCCTTACATGTATATATCTGTAGTATTAATGAATAGTAAATACTAATGGACTTCATTTGAATTAAACATATGTCCACATAATGAATAACTAAATACTTACACATATTAACACAATTAATGAATAATTAATAACTGTGAGTTTTCCCTGAATTGCATTCAATATATCCATACACAGTACGTGCATATACACACATAGTCTTTATTTCATTATTCTGATACCAAATATATAAGATCATTGTTGGCTTATATGTAAGGAATGTGACAGTTTATGATTGCTACATCTTGAGCAGGAGATTTTGCTAAATGTACTGTTGCCAGAGCTTACATTTTAAAATTCATTTCTAAGTCTTAGCTGGTGTTAAACCATGTCAGCATAATAAGCAAGTTTTGATTTCCTTTCAGATGTTCCTGTCTGCTAAAAGAATTGATTTTGAAGATGTTTCCATTGACCTATAAGGCTGTGAAGAAGAGATAGCTCTTCTTAATCTCAAAGATCCAAACTGAGCTTACATTCCCCAGCCTTTGTTCAGATGTCACCTTCAGAGCTTGCTTCATTATGTATCTCAGGAGAAACACAGAAGTATTAGTGATAGGACACTGACTGGTAGACTTTAATCCTTCTTTGAGATGTTGTTTAATAATGATGGTTTAGTATCACATTCGAGGATAACTGTAGTTAGTTAATATTTTTACTTTTAATATACCTACTTTCCCAAGTACAAATTTATCCTGGGGCTACGTAGGTGACCCAAGAGCATCAGGAGCAGTTTCGAACAAGGTGTAACTTCTCAGTGTTACATGGAATAAGACAGAGATTCAAAAATCACATCCAAACTCAAACATCACTTCAAAAGGTCCTTTCCCATCTTCCTCTCCCCAAAAATAACTAAAACATGGCATATTGCATCTTTCGACCATGGTCAAAATCCTTCTCTGTTAAGGAGATTCTACGCGTTTTTAAATATCTATGCTTTTTTTTGTTTGTTTTGTTTTTTGTGGTTTTTTTTTTTTTGAGACAGAGTCTCACTCTCTCACCCAGGCTGGAATACAATGGTGTGGTCTCGGCTCACTGCAACCGCCGCCTCCTGGGTTCAAATGATTCTTCTGCCTCAACCTCCTGAGTAGCTGGGATTACAGGCACCCATCACCAAGCCCGGCTAATTTTTGTATTTTTTAGTAGAGGCAGGGTTTCACCGTGGTGGCCAGGCTGGTCTCGAACTCCTGACCTCGTGATCTGCTGGCCTCAGCCCCCAAAGTGCTAGGATTATAGGTGTGAGCCACCATGCCTGGCCATATCTATGCTTTTAAGTATTGTTTTCCTTCTCAGACATTTGAGAAACTCAAGAAGGAAACATTGTATACAGACTCAGACTTAACCTCAGTGTGAACATACACAGCAACATCACTGACAGTCTACAGTTACATGATCTAAACGGCAAGTGTGGCCCAGTGTGATGCCAATTTTATAAAGGGAAGCTTGAAAAACATCACAAAAGAAAGAAAGTTGTCATGCTTGCTTTGATTAAAGAGGGTGTAGTATGTTTCATAAACAGGTTAGTTCTCACAGGAAGGTTCAATAAATAGAAGCAAAAAGCAGAAACTCACAACGGAGATCCTCCCAGTGTTTGAATTTAAAAAAATAAAGGTCAGTTTATCACCAGAGCTTTCAACTGGCTCCAGTGTTCATAGGATATTGTTAGACTAGAACTCCTTTTGCTAAAAAACCCAGAGGATTTCTTGTATTTTGCCTCTAGCTATCTGGGTCTGCTTATAATTCCTCAGACATACTCTTCTGCTACACGTAGTTCTCACACCTCAAGACCCAAGAGTTTGCTGTCTGCCCAAATGCATCTTCTCTGTCTTTCAACATCCAAGTTGAATGCAACTTCTTTCAGAAAGCCTTCCGTTTCCATGACTCATTTTCAAATCATTTCCATCGTTCTAAGTGGTTTGACCTTGCTGGGTTCATGCTTTAATTCCTGTGATTGTAACAATAAATAGTAATTTACTTTCTATGTGTTTGCCACACATACTGGATGAGGGCCTTGAGGACAAAGACAGCATCTCATTCGGGTCTGTGTCCCCAGAGCCTTGCTCCTCAGAAAATGTTGAATGAAAGAATCAAATAAATAAAGGAATGATGAATGAAGCAAGCCAACAGCACCCTTCAACTCCCAGTTTGTTTCCAATCCCCACTACTACCCTTCCATTCTATCCCCAGTAGAATTTTTCTATTCTCTTTTCAGTCTTAAACACTGTTAAAATTTCAAGGTAATCATCGCTGAAGACTGAAGTGCTGTGGCACATGGGTTTTTCTACTGAATAATTTATCTGTAAGCAGTAATTCATAGTCACATATTTTTTACAGACCAGCTGCCTTTCTTTGTGAATGGATACGTTCAGGTATCCATCTATTAGATGCTACTGTCTTCTTTTGCAAGGCAATTGAGTGTTTTATTTCATTTTTTTTTTACTTATACAGTAATATTTGAAAATATTCTCACTGTAAAAAATTCAAACCATATAGAAAAATATAAAAACTCCCTTATCACTCCTTTTAATCCACTTTCCTCCCCAAAAGCAATCTTTATTATCAGTTTCAGATCTTTTTCTATGCATTTAGCTACATACGCACATATACAAGCTTTGTGTTTGGGTAGGAGTCTCATGCATATGTAGAATCATAAGGTTTTATAAACTTCTCCCTTCAATTAACCATGTATCTCAGAGATAGATAGTCCCAGATAAGGAACATACCTCATACACTTTAAGTACTAGCATTCCACGCTTTGGATATACCAAAATTTATTCATCATGCCCATGTTGACTAAAATATATTGATATTCCATTTTCACTCTTACAAATCCTTGAACACACTTCTTTATGAAAAAGCACCAAGAGTTTTCAAAAATAGAATTACTAGGTTGAAGGGTATGCACAGACAGGCTTCCCAGAGTATGGAACTGTTTATTTCTCCATATCCTTAAAAATTGTGAATATTAACAGGTTTTGTTTTCCCTTTTTTTTTTTTTTTTGGTTAATCTGATGATAGCACCTATTTCCTACATGACCTAAACCAGTTGAGAAATGCCCATATTTACACCTACCATGGTGTGTTGTGACTGGAACAGTTCAAGTGAAATATACCAAGTGACCACTAACAATCTCCTAGCTAACTCCTTTCAGCTTACATCCCAGTAACATAAACAGGGATCCACACTGAATTCACGTTTAATTATCAGAAGACAGGGAACTTGTTGAGTGTCTTCACGTAAACTATCTTGTTTAATCCTCTTAGAATCCTATGAAATAGAAACTTTTATTCCTGTTTTATGTTTGACCACAGTGAGGCAGGCTACCCAAGATCACAAGATTGTACTTGATTCCACAAAGCGCTCCACTGCCCCCAAATTAAGAAACTGCCTCATACTTGCATTCGGTTTGCAGTTTTCCACTGTTATTGCTTCTTAGTGCCTAATGTAACTACCCACATAAAAACTGAAGATGTGTCCACCTATTATTTCAGGAAAAACTCTGGCTTTGAAAATACTGAATTTTTCTGGGAGAAGCAGCTGGTTAGAGGCAGGTAGAAATTAAGAATTTGTGGGCCGGGCGTGGTGGCTCATGCCTATAATCCCAGTACTTTGGGAGGCCGAGGCGGGTGGATCACCTGAGGTCAGGAGTTCGAGACTAGCCTGGCCAACATGGTGAAACTCCGTCTCTACTAAAAATAATAATAATAAAAAAATTAGCTAGGAATGGTGGTACATGCCTGTAACCTCAGATACTCAGGAGGCTGAGGCAGGAGAATCACTTGAGCCTTGGAGGCGGAGGTGGCAGTGAGCCGAGATTGTACCATTGCACTCCAGCCTGGCACCAAGCGAGACGCCGTCTCAAAAAAAAAAAAAAAAAAAGAAAGAATTTGTATATCAGCAACAAATACAAACTTTATTGGACATTCCCTCCCTTTTTTAATGAGTTCCTCAGGTTTTTTCCAGAACTAAACCAAGTCACGAAATGTCAGATAATAAAGCCCTTAAGGATTAATGTACAGTATAGGTGAATGACTATTGTACTTACTCTACCTTAGCGATATTTAATAATACTAAATGTTTTAAAACTATCCTATCTAAAAAGGAAATAAAAGAAAGCCATAGTTTTATTATCTTAAGAAATTTATACCACTCAACTAGCTGTACTAAGCAAAAAAAAAAAAAAAAAAGTCACGGTTTAGCACCATGGAAAATGAACAGAAAAGATGCTTTCTAAAATGTTGAAAAGCATAAAATAAAAGGTTAAAACATTTCACTATGCATATGTTATGCTGGAACCTTGAAGCTATCACCTAGATGAGAATGGTACTTTAAAGATTACTGAATATGTTTTCTGAAAGTATAGAATGATCGATTCATTTTTCAAACCCTTAGTGTAGTGGCACTCTTCCTTTTCCTGACAGATGACAAGGCTCAGGGAAAGCAAAGATCAGAGCTGAGGAACAACAAAAAAAAGTTGGCACCTGATTCGCTTCCCCTTCATGCCAACCCTTTTTTTCTCCCTTATCATACAACAAAGCAAAAAGAAAAGTATTGAATATGAAAACCAAAAAGATTCCCCATGACTGAGCTTTGGCAAGTACAAATGCATTAGGAATGGAGCTGATTCCTGTGACCTTTTCAATTATGATAATCCTGCAAAGAAAAATTAAAATCATTTTCTAAAACATGGTCGAAGGAGTTCCATAGATAATTGAAGAAAATATTTAGGAACATCCCTGGCATTTTTCTAAGAATGTATATACTTAGCCCAGGTCTGTTGCACACTGCAGCCATTTCAGCCACGAGTATTTGTGAGCAAAAGGTCAAATTAACTTGAGAGATATTTTTGCAAAGCCTACTTCCAGAGTTTTTGCCCTTCATTTTTTCTTTTGTACATATTTACATTTTGAAATGGGAAGACTGAAAAAGAGGGAAGCTATATACTTGTTTCTGCTTTGGTCTGAAAATTTGGTAGTTGAATGTGCTTCTTTTTGAAAGGATCTTTTTGGCTGGGTGCAGAGGCTCATGTCTGTAATACCACTAACTTGATTTGGGAGGCTAAGGTGGGAGGATTGGGTGAGCCCAGGAATATGAGAGCACCTGGGCAACATAGGGGGACCCCAGTCTTTTAAAAAACAAAAAACTTGGCTGGGCATGGTGGCACATACCTGTAGTCCTAGCTACTCAGGGGGCTAAGGCAGGAGTATGGCTTATGCCCAGGAGTTCCAGGGTGCAGTGAACCATGGTCATAGCAATGCATTACAGCCTAGGCAACAGACCACAACTCAAAAAGCAAACAAGAAACATAATCTTTTTGTTTGGGGCATGAAAAATAAGTGAAGAGGCTTTAGAGTTCCTAGGATCTCCATTGGATTTCTAATAAGCAAAAGTTTCCCTAAAGCATGGAAACACACACAGATTTAACTATATTTAAAGTAAAATGATCTACAAAGCTCATCCTTGCCCAATTCTCATTTAATGAATAAGAAGGCTAAATACTTCAGAAAATCAAAGACTACCTCACTAATAGACTTAGATAAATGGATTTCAGTTTAGACTCAAGAAGGGAAGTCAATCTATAGATACAACATCTAAGAAGTTGAGACCTTGGTTCTCTATTCTACTCTCCTTCTTATTGGCCTTATGACTACAAGTTAGTCAGTTCGTCTCCCTAAGCCTCAGTTTCTCATAGGGAAAATGGGAATATTAGCAAATAACAGAGCAAATTCACGGGACTGCTATCATAGGATTAAATAAAACAACACAAAAAATTGTAAAAATTATATAATACAATGTAAACAAGCAAATGGCATAATAATTATTCGTTCTTGTTCACCAAGTTAGGTTTTCAATATCAATATGCATCTCCCTACCACAGCAGGACAGAGACAGCTACAGTTACTGGAAACTATAAAATGGGTTCCAGTCAACAAAAGCCATTGGACTGCTTTCTGATTCTTCTAATAGAAAATGAGAGCATTAGTAGGAGAGAATGGGAAAAAAAGGCTTTGCTTCAAATTTATATTTCTGTTCCTGATACCTATTAAGAGCCAGTTATGTAGCTATTAAGCTACAGCTTGCAATTTAAAATAAATAAACTGATAACAAAACCCTTAAAATTCCATCATCAGAGCAGATCAAACTACAACATATGCTACGGAGGATGCAAAGCAGCTAATGAAGACTTCAATATCAGGATTATGACCCTTAATTTCAATAGGAATGTGTTCTGTTGTTTGAGCTCACACATAATGAGAAAAAACATCACGGAAGCACAAATAAACTATCTCATAAAAGAGCACTTTGCCTTGGTCCAAATATAATTTCGTTTTTATACAATTCAAATGCCATAGAACAAAGAAAGAGAAGGAAGAGGGATGATAAATGCAGAGGACTTGGGAGGGAAGCCTGTTCTGCAATAACTGAGATGGAAAGGAGGGTTCAACCTGCACTGCTTTGTTTGTGGAGACAAAGTCCTAAACAGCTGGCAGATAGCAGGAAGTAGAATGCTGATGGCTTTGCAGTTAGCTTCAAAACCTATTAGCAACCCTCAGATCCAAGAGCTGTACCTGCTTTGAAATAAACCAGGAAAAAGGGAATAAATCATTTCTTCTGGAGGGAAAAAATTGTTTCAAGTGATTAAAATATGCCACGGGTTTCTCACACCGGAGGAATTAAGGAAACTATTTCAGAACTTAAGGGGACCTGTTAAAAAAAAACAGATTTGTAAGAATTTAAAAGTAAATATTCCTTTATGCAAACTTATCACAGTGAGTATCTTTTAAATACTAAAGCTAGGGATGCACTTGCAACAGTTTTCAGGGAATGGGGGTGGAATGGGGAGTCACTTCACTGAAGAAGTTTAAAGACATATTTATTTCTCTGTGGATTCCATTTCTTAAAAGACTGCCCTGAAACTTCTTCCTAAATTCTGTCATAATTCCCTAAGACAGTATCAAGGGAATTATCATTCTTTATTAGATGCCAAGGAAGCATAACAGGGATCACAAATGAAACACCAGAAAATTTATCAAATAAGATTGGATGTACAGACCCACTCTAAAGAGCATTCCTTCTCCCCCACGTTTTAAGTCAAATTTATATTAAAAATGTTGAATTTTCTAGGAATTTTAAGTACTATCCCCTAATTTTCCATTAATAAGCACGCTCATGAGTATGAAAAAAATATTTATTTACATGCATTTATTATAATGGGCCAAGAAAATATTTCTATATAAAGGTACTATCTTCCTATTAATCTGTAGTTTTTTTGCTTTTTTTGTAAGGGTTGAAAGAAAGAGAAAAGCAACAGATTGCACGTGGGGATAGAGGCAAAGAGAGATAAATCGTAGAGAAACAAGTTCCGAAATGTCAGGGAATTGCCTGGGGAGAGCTAAATAACAGAAAATACTCTTTCTGTGGACCCATTCCCAGATAGGTACCGCCTATTCCTACATAGGAAGAGAGAAGAGATGAGTTATATTCATGACTAGTAGGAGTTAGTTTATCTTGCTTCTGTTTTTTAATTTTACTCTAAGAACAAAGGAACTGCTATAAAAGAGGAAGAAGTGGAGCTTACTCTAATTACTCTTTATTATTCTCTTGATCATCATCACCTCTAGTAGTTTTGTAATTCATTACAGTAATTTATCTAAGTTTCCAAGGATTTTAATACGCTCTTTGGCTCCTAGGTAGAGAAAAATTGTGGTAACAATCAAATGACTAATCACAATTATTGGTTAGGAAAATGAAAATCACAATGCAGTCATTATAAAAACAGGGTGTGTATGTAATTATACTAAAACTTCATTGATTTAGGCCATTATTAATATTGGGTAACAACTAAAAATATGTACTATCTTTCACATTTTATTTCTTCCCAGCTTCTCCAGTATGAATAAGAATGTATACAAGAGGATGTTAACAAAAACAATCTTACAGCATCACATGGTATTAAATAGATTTTTATCTGTAGCTATATATTTCAAATAAAATTGATATTTTACTTATTTTCAGAGGAAATTTGTTTAAAATCCTATAATATTTCACGTTGGCTTCAAACTCTATGTATTTCACTCCAAACCGTTTCTCAGTACATACTTACAACCTTTTTTCAT
The DNA here is from genome assembly GCF_028885625.2 of Pongo pygmaeus. NCBI lineage: Eukaryota > Metazoa > Chordata > Mammalia > Primates > Hominidae > Pongo > Pongo pygmaeus. The sequence continues at coordinate 93,243,018 of NC_085930.1, read as the reverse complement.
TAACATGTTCACAAAACCCATTTGGGTCCTTATTTTTCTGCAAAGTACATATTATTTCCAGGCATATTCTATATTCGTGTGTATGTATGTTTGCTTCTCCCCAATCCATGTAATCTTCATGAGATAAATTACATGGCCTTCTTCACTACTATCTATAGCTTCAACACTTAGAACAATGCCTTGCAGAGAGCAGGTACTTGAGGCAAAGTTGACTGCTTAGATAACCCCAATACCTCTTCACCTCTTCCCATCAGTAACTATATTATTTATTTTTAGGTGAGCACATGGCTCCCCGAAATAAAGACCACATCTTCTAATCTCAAGTTGACTGCTTTTGCCCCTTCTTCTCTCTTTCATTCTTTCTGTTGGTTAGAAGATGGTCATAATGGCTGAAAACTCTATTAGACAGCACTGCTTTCAGTCCTTCCTCCTCATACAAACACATATGTTCACATATATATATTTATATATACACACACACATATGTGAACATCTCCCCAAGCTTCTCCATCTCCTTGCTTTTTGTCAGCATATTAACACACCAGGAGAAGTAGATGTTAGTCTAATCTCCAAACCACTAGGTCTTTACTTGAATTGGTAGGCACATTTTCAAGTGAACCACAATGGCCTTGAATCAGCTTTCTCATTTTATCACTGTGATGTCAATATTCAGCCCAAAACTAAAAAAAAAAAAAAAAAAAAAAAAGATTTGGGCCACTCATATTTAACACTGAATATGAAGCAAATGGATTGTTTGCCTTTGGGAAGGTGGTCTACGATTAAACAGAAATACAGGGTTACCTCTAAGCAGCTTCATTTTGCTCACTTGGATGACTATCTGGTTAAGTGGTATTCACAGATGGGAAGAGAGTTAACACTCAATGAATGTTATATTGTCATTAATCAACAACTGAACAAAAGGGACATGATCCCCACACTGATAAAGCTAACGTTCTAGTGGGGCAAACAAAGAAACAAGTAACATCAACAAACCACACTCAATTGATTTCTTCAGAGAATGTAACACTACTGACAAATTAGTAATGTCAAGAACTACTTGCCATGGAGAGGTGATGGGGAGAGCTTGACCTGTGCTTGCGTACACTCTAGGGACTGAGCTTAAAATCTTGACTTTAAGCTCAACAAATGGCTACATCTTTTGACCAAATTCCATCATGCTTTAAGCTCCACGGTTTAAGCTACTGAAGTCCTTCAGAAGATAGAGGCAACGGCTCTTATTTAATCTATAGACACCAGTTCAACAGCAGAAACTATTATCTTGAACAGGGTAACATCTACAACCATGAGGAATGATAACCACCTTCTTAAACTTTGAAGATATAATCTGTATAACAGTGGCAGGTGATACTTTACATTGTTTTATAATATTATTCCACCACCGAGTTCTAAAATAAACTTTAACTTTTTTGTTTTTTAAAGCCAGGAAAGGAGATACAGAATCAATGAGAGGTCAACACAGAACAGACAAAAAGTACCAGATGTGCTCTCTAAATTATGTTCTGTAAGAGTCAGCAGGGAGAACAGAAATAATTTATTTCAGGAATCCTGATGTTACCATCATCTACACTCGGTTAAATGGTTTGTATAGCTGAAAAACTCAGGTCTTACACCATTCTCCTTTACTTCTACCACTTAAAGAAATTCAGTCAAAGGCTGAGGTTAAAGTTACCAGTTCCCATCAAGCCAGTATATTAAAAATGGCTTTTCTGATCACAGCAATTCTCAGGCAGTTTAGGTGTAGTGATAAGCCTAAAAATATAATCTGACAAATTTTCAACTGTTCATTCTAATGTTCAATACTTCAGTTATTATACTTCATATTTTTCCCTATAAATGGCAAGGAAAGGGAATTGTCTGTAGGATACACACACACATATATACACATAAATGTATGGGGGGAGGGATGGAATTTCCATTAAATAGAGAAGGATTAAAGGTCACACCATTGTCACTTTCTAAAAATAATTTCCCAGGATCTATAATTTCTCAGAGCTGTAGTAAATTATTCATTTAAACTTATTAAAACCAGAAATTTAAGGAATACCTCTGAATATAACTCAGAATAATGTAACAAGATAATCATGAGCCTTTACAAGATTTCTTGTTGATTAACAGTAAATAGCTTTTTTACTGACTGATTTCTGCTTCCAAATGACATCGCCTAAACAAACTTTGTTGCCACAGAAGCCACAAAATTGTAAAGCAATGAATTTCTGAATTGGGGCCTCAATGAGAAGTTTGATTTTTAGGATCTTGAGTGTTCTGAATTGTGCTCAACAGTATTTACCACATGTGTTGCTTGTTTATGAGACAGAGACTACAAACATCTTGAATGGGACTTTTATTTAAAATTCTAGATGTTTCACATTTATATTTTAAAGCAAAAGATCTTACATTTGATCAGCGTGGCTTTTAATTTTAGTTATAATTATTTAAAAATATGCTAAGATATTCCTGACATCTCAAAAGAACAAATTATTACTGTCAATGCATTTTTAGAAAAGCTGTATCATAAAAAATGTATAGCTTCATATAATTAAAACATTCAAGCAGTGTGCATTGACTGAAGTAATATGGACTATTAAATAATTCAAAATTGTGTTTAGCGGCAGCAGCTGTTTAATTAAAAGGTAAAAACTGCAACTAATCCACTATGGTTGACAGAAATACAGCCTATATCAGCAGTCAGATCCACCAGGATAGAGAATATGGATATGAATTCAAGAAGTCATGAGCTTCATTTAATGAATATAATGAAAATAACCACAATAAATCAGTACTGAAACATACTTTATATCTAAAATTATCTGTATGTTGGCCCACTTTTAATTTCCTTGTAGCTAATAATTTTGCATTTCGATGTAGCAAAAAATCCTTTAACATACATATTGTCAACCATCAATGCACACAGCTTTTATCAGAGGGCTCATAGCATAAGCTCAACTTATAAGGAGGCTAGAAATGTTCTTAGAATCAGATGATCCCATCAAAGTTCTAAATTTCAGGGTTCAATATTTGAAGTACTCACTCATAATTACCTTCTATCATGGAGAAATACAAAATGGCCAATAAGCTCATAAAGTTAATCAACCTTACCAACAAGTGACTAATTGAACATTACAATTTCATTACAAAATTATTTTCACCTACAATATTAGGGAAAAAACCTTTTTGTTAATTGAAAAAAGAAACTAGTGATGATGAGGATGATACAGTCATTTGTAAAGATAATCAAGCAATATATATGATATTCCCAGCCCTTGATCCAGAACTTCCAATTCTAGTCGAATTACACATGTGGGCAAAACTTTAAGTACAAAAATATTTATTGAAGAAATGTTTTTAATATCAGGAAAATTTGTAAAAATATAAATCAATATTGGGAACTGATCCAGAAACTATGGTAACCATACAGTGGACAATTATCTGGCCATTAAGAAGAACTGGAAAAAAACTATCTGTATGTACATTTTATATGACAAAACTAAAACAAGCCATTGGACAATAAATGCAGAATAAATTCATTTTTATACAATGAATAATTGTAAAATCAAAAGATATAAAAATAAAAATATTTTCTTAAATTTGCCTGTGCTTACGTTAAAGTAAACTGTTTAATTCCCTTCATAATTTTTTGCTTAAAAAATGCTTATTTTTATATTGTTTACCCTGACTGTGCTTTAGGAAATAGATCAGAAGTATGGAATGAGGCAGACCAGTAAAGAGGCATTGCAGTAATACAGGCAAATGAGGTAGAAACGGAAATGTAGAGAAAAACATAATTATAAAAGGAAAATAAATGAATTCTTTTTAGAACAGTTATACTAAAATAAAAAGTCTACCTCCAGCAAATATATATATAGAGTTATCTTTAAAGGAGGAAAATCAAATCATTTCAACAGTGTTCTTTTATTTCCAGAAGGAGGGGAAAAAATGTCCTCTTAAAATGGCAGGAGAGAAAAGGGGAAGGAAGGGGAAGGGTCTCTCTTTTACTTTACAAACTAGAAATAAACAGTTCACAGGTTTCTTAACATTCGTATCAAATGTCCTATGGATTTTATTTGCAAATTATGAGGCCAGCAGAGCAGAAAATGGGAGTCTTTAATTAGGAAGAACAGGTGGCTGAGAGGCACAAAGTGAATATTAGCCACATCTCTGTCTTGTGCGAAAAAACACAGATCTGACCTACAGAACAAATTTTAAGGGTGAGAGCCTAACTGTCTCCAGTTGGAGTGGAGCTTGAGTGGAGCTCAAGCTCTGTGTTCAGCTTTTCTGAATTATATTTACTCCTATTTAACATGAATTGGTTTGCTCTTCAGCTTTGGTTGGAATTTACCAATTACAAATTATTGACATTCTTCATATTGACATTCTCCACACAGTCTACAATCCTCTCTGCTGCAGTTGAAGCAAATTCTTGACCTGCCAAATGTTCCTGTTTCTCTTACTGGGTTTTCAAAATGATTCTCCTAAACAGCTGATTACGTATTTTAAGTTAGAATGACAATATAGGGCTCATAAAAGTGGAAAACAGAGGATTTTCAGTGTATTGAAACTATTCTGTATGATACTCTAATGGTAGATTACATGCAAGTACATATTTGTCCAAACTCATTGAACATACATCACTAAGAGTGAACCCTAATAGAAACTATGGACTTTGGGTGACAATGATGTGTCAGCTCATCAACTGTAACAAATGTAACACTCTGATAGGGGATATTGATATGTATATGTGGAAGGGGAGGGAGTATACGGGATGACTCTGTACCTTCTGCTAAATTTTGCTATAAACCTAAAACTGTTCTACCAAGTAAGGCCTATTAAGAAGTTCTCAGAGCTGGGTATGGTGGTGTGCACCTGTAATCCTAGCTACTTGGGAATCTGAGGCAGGAGGATCACTTGTGCCCAGAAGTTTAAGGCCAGCCTGGGCAAATATCACAAGACCTTGCATCTAAAAACAGAAGAAAGAAGACGAAAGAAGAAAGAAGACAGAAGACAGAAGAAGAAAGAAGGAAGAAGGAAGAAGATGATGAAGATGAAGATGAAGATGAAGAAGAAAAGAAACTTAAAAACCACTTGTACATAGATAAATATTTTTTAAAGCTTTTCTGTCATTAAATGTTTTGGGTTTACAAAATTAAACATTTGGCATTCTTGCTCAAAAACAGCAGTAATCTTATCTTAAAGTTCATAATAAACATATACGCCCAGCCTCTGGCTCTCAACTTATGAGTCTGTCACATTTAGGCAAATTTTTATGAATTGAACCAACGGCATTTCATAGTAACATAAGTTCATGTCCAAGTGCCATAGCTTGCCACTTGCTTGATTTTAGGCAATTTTCATAAGATCTTATGCCTCAGCTTCCTCATCTCTAAAATGAGAGAAATTAACATATCTACTTCACTGAGTTGTGACAATTAAATGAAAGAAGGCAGTTAGGAGCTCAGTGAAGGGCTTAGCACACAGTAAAGACTTAAGAAATGTTAACTCTTTTTGTTATGACTAACTACAACTTAATGCAAAAGGGAACTACAAGTAATTTTTTAAATCGATAAGCACATGGAGCCTTCAAGGAGAAAACATGACACCTTCAAAAATGAATATGCAAGGTTTGGAATTCGTTACTTCAGAGTATAATTTTACCAGGTTAGAGGAATGACTTATAACCAGATCTAAAGATTGTCATTCTTCAGTGCATGGTTCTTCATCTGCATTTGAAGCTGCCTCGCTGTAAAACAGCTGTAAAACGTCCTCAAAGTAATTTTAGTTCTTCCCCCTAAGAGTTCAAAATCCACTCCCTAGGTTTATTCTTTGGTATAAAAACCTTCAAAAGCAGATTTGCTGATGATAACAAATTTGTTTTCAGAAATAATATTCCTGATCTAATATGAGGTGATAAACAATTCAGAACTTTCATATTATCAGGGAATTACATTTAAGAGATCAACTGGGGATCTCTGAAATAAGCAGCATTTACCTTGCTAGAAGAATGCTAGCCTGCATTTAATTGTATAATATTCCCCCTTCAGGGTGTATGAGACAGCTTGTTGGAAAATGGAATGATTCTTGGCTTTATTCAGAAAGAGAACAAAGGAGAGAAGGCAGGTAAAGGACACAGCACCATGGAAATGACATTTCGTTTCCATTTGAATTCTAAAGTACTGAACTTTTAAAATCTTCATTTGAAGAAACTCTGAGAAATTTGTCAGGAGGAAGTAAGAAAAATGATATAGCCTGGCACTTAAGATAGGGTGCCAAAAAACATTAACAATTATTCAACCTAAATGGTTAGTATTCAGGTTGAAGGGTGGCAGAATATGCCACCCCTACATGTGCCACTTTAGCATAAGGATTATTTTGAGCTAAAGGCACTTAAAGAACAGCAGGTGCTAGAAGGGCACTGTGACTCACCCCTTTTTCTTCCCGAATGCAGGGATAAAACCCCCATACAGAAGATGTCCTCTTTATACCAGAAGGAAAGTCACATTTTTATCATCAAGGATGAAAAGGTGAGACCTGGAGAATTCTGCACTAAGATACCATGTTAAAATAATTCTTATCTTCCTTTAGCCTGCCTACAGAGTTCACTTACTTTTCCACAATTGCATCTTTTCAGTCAATCGAATATAAAAGCATCTAGGTTTTGCCATTTCTTTACGTCTTCATTTCCTAATGAGGGCTCCATAAAACTTCTATTAAATATATTTGCACGCTTTTCTTCTGTTAATCTGTTTTACATCAGTTTAATTCTCAGGCCCAGCCAAAAAACTCTAACAAGGTATGGGTAGAATTTTTGCCTTCCCCACAAGGTGTTCGTTTTTCTATTCTTGAAACTTTCCGTATGTTTCACAATTTTTATTAAAAAAGTTGGGGGAATGAACTATTACTAAAAAATTTGGAAGACAAAATTCTGTTCTCATTTGACACACCAAGTATCTATTTACACTTTTCTTGGAAACAGCATCTTCTCCTCCACAAAACCCATGTGCTCTGAGGGAGGCTGACTCCATCACTTGGGCTATAAGGATAAGCCACAGCTCTGGTGAGGACAACTGGCAAAATCCCATCACCCTGTTCATTCGATTGGCTCAGGGGATGAGCGAGAGACGAAAGTTGGACCAATAAGGATGAAGGATTTTTTTTTTTTCAACAGTTATCAGAAGAGGCTTTCCATTTGCCTACAAGACATGAATGGACAAATTAGAAAGGCCCAGTGCCAGGAGTGACATTAGAACCATGATCTGAGAGTCTCCTGGAGACTGGGCACAATATCAAGGAAATACAGCCAAGATACACACACACACACACACACACACACACACACACACACGGGAGAAGGGGGAAGGAAAAAGAGGGAGAGTGTATTAGTCTGTTCTCACACTGCTAATAAAGACATACCTGAGACTGGGCAATTTATAAAAGAAAGAGATTTAGTGGACTCACAGTTCCACATGGCTGGGGAGGCCTCACAAGCATGCCAGGTGAATGAAGAGCAAAGTCACACCTTACATGGCAGCAGGAAGGAGAGCTTGTACAGAGAAACTCCTGTTTATAAAACCATCAGATCTTGTGAGACTTATTCACTACCACAAGAACAGTATGGGGAAACTGCCCCCATGATTTAATTATCTCCACCTGTCCCTGCTCTTGACACATGGAGATTATTGTTATTCAAGGAGAGATCTGGGTAGGGACATAACCAAACCATATCAGAGAAAAAGGTAGAGAGAAAAAAGGGGAAAGAGGAAAAAAAAAAAGAGAAGGAAAGGTAGAGGAAGAGAGGCCATACACGCACTAGATAAAGTCACACCTACAGCTGAGCAAGATAGTTTCCAATTATCCTAGCCAATAAATTCTATTGTCTGCTTAAGCTAGAATGGGTCACATTTTTAGTTGCTTACTAGTGAAATTGTCCTAACATGCTAACAGGCAAGATAAAAATAGTCTGAGCAATGACTAAAGGAGCACATTTTTTACCTCATATACTGACAATTCAAGAGCATTATTGCATCATTTGCTGCCGAATGGAGAGGAAAGTTGGTTCCTAAGGACCCCCTGGGCCAGAAAAGTACAAAACATCTGTTGAAGTCATGAGTGACTTGTTAGCAAAGTTCAGCAGCAGTAAAGCTTCCTAAAAAACAGATCTTTTCTCACCAGTGGGTATTGATATAATTAGGGTCAATTACAATTTAGAATTTCTGGGGCATGGGGCTGAATTACAGTGGCATTTAAGAGCTCTGCTAAATTTTCCCATTTATCGTGAAGATTTCTGGAGGAACTTGTTGTAATTAAGTAATCTTCTTCTTTTCATTTTTATTACAATTTTCTTCTTCAGGCTTTGCAATTACCCACTACTCCAAGGTACCTTTCTTTAGAAGAAGAAGAATTTAAAAAAAGACCACCTGATTTTCAATCGACAGTGAGACTTGGTTTTGCTGCCTGCTAAGTGATGGATTGTGATGTGTACAGCAATCTCTAAATGAGCTGCTTCAACAAGATTTTTTAAACTCCCACCGCCCTCACCAAACCCAGATAATCCCAAAAACTCATTGTCTGAGTGGGTGATCAAAACCGAAAGAGTTGACATTATGATTGCTGGGCATCCTTTACCCACATGGTTTGTAAGTAGCCCTGGGAGATGTGCAAACAAACTCTATTACTTCCTTGTGGGTTTTCACATATGCTTCACCCATACAGATTTTATGAAGACATACATTTTGAGCTTTATGCAATCGAGGGGAAAGAGCTTTCGCTGGATTAAACTATTCCAATTGCATTTACCTTGGGCAACAAAGTATACCATATCCATAAAAAACAGCCAGAGGCTTTTAAGTATTAGGTCAATAGCACTTGAGTATCATATATTCCCAAGAGAAGCTATAACAGATCATGTTGATTTTATGGAATGCCTTGGCTCTCTCTGGGGAGGGAGTACATAGGGAGTGAGGAACATGATGACACCTACTACTATCAACCACTGTTAAGTGATGGCTTGCTATGCAAGCACCCAACCACCCTGAGAAAAAAGTACTAACAGCTTCAATTGCACAAAACGAGAGGGAAAAATAATTACAGTTAGTTGTCTGGTCTGTGATCATCCAGCTCAAGTGAAAAAAATAAAATTTGAAAACCTCATCTTTCCAATTCCAAAGTTTATATTTAAAAATTGTACTTCCAGTGTTGAAAAGTATCTTTGGGAATAGTTATGCCAGTTTCTGACTCACAATAAGATACACTCCATGCATGTTGTGTGTGTGTATCTAAAACCATCCTTGACCCAGTACAGGCACTTCTAGTTAATCTTTCAAGTGATCTTATCCTTGTCCAGCGTCTGGGCCACTGCTCATGCCATTTGTTCTACACAGCATACCTTTCTTTCCCCTCCCATTTCTACGTATGGAAATCTTGCTTGTAAGTCAAAGCCCTGCTGTGAACTAACTATGTGCAAGACATGACAAACACAGCAGTGAGACAGATGTAGTCTCTTTGTTATCTATTCCATAATAATACGAGGCATTTAATAGTGTTTCACAGTTTATGAAGACCTTCCAATGCACTTCCAGAATGGCCAAAATTCCAGCTAACTCTGGAAAATGCATTCCAAAGATAACCAACTAGAATAAATGGGGAAAAATTTTATGTCATGAGTACCGAATGTGTGCCAAATATTTCCATATATGCCTAATTTAATCATTGGCTATATGACAAAATATGAATGCAAGCATATTAATGTATTAATTCAAAAATATTTTTGCAACAGCTCTATTGTTAAAGGTGCTGTGTTAGACACTTGATGCAAGCAACACAAAGATGAATCAGACCAGAGGAAATAAAGTCTACATAAGTGGACAAAGAAAATCAGTGCTTTATATTGGAGATTAACAAACAAAAGGAACCTGTAATCCCAGAACTTTGGGAGACCAAAGCGGGAAGACTGCTTGAGCCCAGGAGTTTAAGACCAGCCTGGGCAACATAGCGAAACCCTGTCTCTATAAAAAAATTTAAAAAATTTTAAAAATTAGCAGATCATAATGGCAAGTGCCTATAGTCCCAGCTACTAGAAAGGCTAGGTGGGAGGGTCACTTGAGCATAGGGGGGTCAAGGCTGCACTGAGGCATGATCACGCTACTGCACTCTAGCCTGGGTGACAGTGAGACTCTGCCTCGAAAAGAAAAAAATAAAATAAATAGAAGGAAATAAACATGTGCTCAAAGGGTATTATGGTAGTAGACACCTTTATTCCAGCAGCTAGTACTGTACCTGGGAAAGAGCAAATAACGATTATTTAATAAATAGATAATAAAAAAAAGACTGGGCTGGGCGCGGTGGCTCACGCCTGTAATCCCAGCACTTTGGGAGGCCGAGGTGGGTGGATCACTAGGTCAGGAGTCGAGACCATCCTGGCTAACAAGGCGAAACCCCTTCTCTACTAAAAAAAATACAAAAAAAAATTAGCCGGGCGTGGTGGTGGGTGCCTGTAGTCCCAGCTACTCGGGAGGCTGAGGCAGGAGAATGCTGTGAACCCAGGAGGCAGAGCTTGCAGTGAGCCAAGATAGCGCCACTGCACTCCAGCCTGGGTGACAGAGTGAGACTCCATCTCAAAAAAAAAAAATAAATAAATAATAAATAATAAAAATAAATAGTAAAATAAAAAAGACTGTGGCCTCATGGAGTTTCTACTATAGTATACCATTGAAAGAGCAAAGAACATTGACGTATTCATTGCTACTTATATTTTTAAGTTTTTATTTCCATTCTACACTCCAGTGAGCAAATCAAAATACCTACTGCCAAAAAAGGCTCATAATTAATACATTTTTACTTACAATGAAGGCTATCATTAGTATATCACCAATTAATGTCAGAAAAGGAAGATCTGTCATGATATTCTGAATTGACATTGTAAAAAGGAGAAAATATATGGATGGAAAGTATTCTGGCATGTTTCCAGTTATTAAGAACAACTCTGCTGAACAGCAATTTGGGAAGATGTGAAATGAAACAAATGATATCACTCATTGTATTCAGTGTGGTGATCAGTTGGCAACAATTATAAAAATGTGCCAGTAAGGATATAATATCAAATGTCTATAGATAGTCAAAATTGCAAATGGCATGGAAAAAACATAAGAGAAAACCACCACACCTTTCTCTCTGTTTTGCAGTCAATGATTTTCTCATTTGTATTCTCCTATACTGTAGACTTCCCAGGACAGAGATTACCTGAGGTTCTTCTCTGGATCTCTAGACAAAGCCCACTGTCCAATACTTAATATATGACTGTTAACTATGGAAACAAGGAAGGAAAGAAGTCACAATTTCATTCTGAAAACTAATCCACCTTCTTATCAGCCAATATGTCCTCCTTCAAGGAGCAGCACTGGAAAAACTAATGAAATAAAAGACCAGGACAAAACGTGGTATCCTTCTCCAGAATGCACGGAAATTTCTGAATATTACCAAGAATTAAATATATTTGATTGTTATATAGCCTCAAATGGGCCAGCACTTACTTGTGAGTGACTTATCTAATCTCAACTATTTATTTTCTTTACAACATTGTATTTCAAAATAACTCAAACTTCTAATTGGTTGTGAGCTAGTACAATGAATACCTGCAATACCCTACTTCAACTGCTAAGGTTTTATCATATCTGCTTTCTCTCTTTTACACACACAGACACACATATAGGCACACACTCAGCAATATCATCATCATTTGCCCAATTGCTTCTTAGGGCACAATGGTTTGGATATTCAAGAAAACAAGATGAAAAGTCATGGCATCCTGCAGACCAAAGCAAGACCTAACCCTTGTGTGAGGTATAATCAGTACCTTGAGTGAAATCATTTCCCTGGAGTGAAGAGTTCCCACTGCAGTGAACGGTGAGAACTACAACTGGAAAGACAGGGAGCAAAGACCCTAATAACTCTATGTTTTATCTAATAAGAAATGAAGTTTTGAAGATTTGTGAGTGGGCTTGTAACCAAATAATATGATTTTTCCCAATATAAATTAGAGATACTATATCAAAGGCACAGCAGAGACAAGAGGTTGGTGGCAGGAAAATCAGGCAAGTTTAAAACACCTAGAGTATTAGCAAAAAAATATATAATATAGCTGGATTTGTTCTATTCCTCTAACAAAATATAACTAAAAGGGTTTGAAAAGTCATCGGCCAACAATATTTAATATAACATACTCAAATCACATATATTTCAATTAATTAGGTTTCTACAGGAGTAATGTGGTATTTGGACTTGGACATTAAATCAATACTGGCCTTACAGTTACTTCCCATGTTCTTCAGCCCTCCATTACAATCCACTCCCCTGCCCAAAAATCAATACCAAAGCCTTATATCAGACAGAAAGGACAGTAATCTTTAAGTGGAAATAGGAATCTAAATTACAATTGTAAATGTCTAAAGCTTGTAGTCTGGGGATTTTCCTAATGGGAATATTTGATGTGACTTTTTGTTATTCTTATGGTTGTGCTCATGAGCACATCGCAAGGATGGTTTAAAGGCCCGAGCACCATAAATTAGATATTCTTTAAGAAATCATGTCCTTGACATATTTTTTCATTATCTGAGAAGAATGAAACAGATTTTTTTTGTTAATTAGTGCTAAGGCATGTATTTTGCATTAGAATTAAGTTTACCAAAATGGCTTTAAAAACTTGAACAGATGGCAGAATTATAATAACTTTTCCTTATGATTTAGGTTAAGAATAAAGTGTCATGAGAATTCTCCTCCTATCTAACTTTTCTATAAAGTTAATGCATTTAATAGATACGGCATGTTTGTTTTTCTCATTGAGGTGTAAACAACTCTATCACACCTCAGATGGGTATAATGAGATGCGGGAATACATTTCAATACTCTCTACCTAGGGTACAGGGATTTTCCAGGGTTTAAACATCAAACCACACAGAAACAACTCCAAACCTCTGACAATAACTGCACAGGATGGCACAGGGGTTGCAAAGACAGATGTCTTTAGGGGCCTGGCAGGTACTGAAAATGAGTAAAGTAGACTTGCTCTGAGGATAACAGAGAATAGTGGGAACTGCAGCCAACTGGACAGAGCAAGCATCACCTGGGGCGACAAACCCTGCTTCTCACCAACTGCTTTCAGGAATGGAATGAAGGCCCTGAGTAGCTGGAATCACTTATTTCCCAAAAGCCGCCCCAAATCTAATTTTTCTATGTGAAATGTCCCCATAAAAATTTCGGTAGCTATTTTATATTTTCTTAAAGAAAAAATAAAATAAAAAGAAATGAGGACTAAAGAAAACAGTCAGTGGCCTCCAGGGGGAACCATAAGACATTAGTCTGCAACCTTAGATGGAGATCTATAATTGGTGTTCATGGACCTGGGAGGTGGAGGTTGCAGTGAGCTGAGACTGTGCCACTGCACCCCAGCCTGGGCAACAGAGCGAGACTCCATCTCAAAAAAACAAAAAACAAACAAACAAACAACAAAAAACAAAACTGGTATTCATGGTTAGTGCTATGGCTTATTTCATGCCCTGTCCTTGAGGGGGATCTCAGCCTCTAAGTGAAACACTTGAAATTAGTAAACTGGGTCTGCTTTCAAGCCTGATTTTTGAAAATGTATTATGGTGAAACCTGGAAACCTGAATGATTTCTAACGTGGCCCACCTTTATACCTATGTGAGATGATCTTGAGCTCTGTAACCTCCATTGATCTTACCAGTGCTCAGCTAGCTCTCATTTTATTTGTATTCTTGACTCTCCCTTAAATTCCCCATAGTGCCTATTCCCAATTTATGCCTCTTGAAAGTCATTAGCAACCGAAATGAGTAAAGTTTAAGAACTGGTGCCTCTTCCTGGCCTCCATATGCTTTAATTCCATTGCAGCATCGGATATCTCATCTTCCCATGTCTCTTATCGTCAACCTCAAGCTCCCCAAATTTCCTTGCTCTCACTAAATTTACCCATTTTTCTCAAGCCTTTTAAGATTTCTCAGAATCCAGAACAGTAAGCAGTAAATATTTGTTGTTTCTAAATCACCCAGGCTAAGGTATTTTGTTATAGAAGCAGGAACTGACTGAGGCGAAATGTTATCTTGCTTAATTTAGAAGACAGACCCTATTGTTAGGCCATTTTGTAGATGAGCTAACTAAGGCTAAGAGAGGACAGGTAACTTGCCTGAGGTTACACAACTAGGCAGATGCGGAATCCAAACACCAGTCAAGCATTAGCCACCGGGCTTTCCTTTCTCATCTCCCACTTCTAATCAATTGATAACTTTGGTAGATCCCACCTTGGTTTAGTACCTTGCGTCCACCCCTCTGTGCCATCCCAGCACCATCATAATTCTAATCATACCTTTCAGTATGATTGGTCAGGTGCAATAGTCTCCTAATCTCCTTAATATCTCTAGTTTCTTTCTCTTCAATGCAAATTTCCACACTCTACGATCTCACTAATATTCAGCTCCCATCATGTTCTTCAGAAAAAGAAAAATGTGTGGGACCTACGCAACGTCTAGGTCTGTTCAGTGTCTTTAAGGTATTTTACAACTCTGTTACATTACAGGTAACTAATAGTAATGCAAAATATTAAGACATGCAAATTATTTCCTGTTTGATAGAGGTTTACTTTGACCTCCTTCCTTCCTGCCACCTGGAGGAAGAAAACAGTTTTGCCTCCATTTTCACACGCATTTCAATATTCCTGTTTTATAAACATGCCTGTTGTTTGGATTATCTTTTAAACCAGTTATATCATCTGCAGCTTCCCTTGAGAATTAAATAAAATCTTTAACACAGGTTGATTTCTGTATCTGTCTGAGAGTCATGACTTAACCTATTGCTGAAAATGATCTTCTAACATGTTTAGCTCCTAACAGGTCCTTGCTCTAAAACCTTCAATGGACACCAGTTGCCAAATGAATGAAATCCAGAAACGTTACTCTGGAATTCAAAACTAAGAGTATCATCTACTCTGTCAGTCATATATTACACTCCTTGTCCATTCACATCCTGCATGGACAATAAAAGAAACTCCATGGGGGCCACACATTTCACTCTCCCAGTTTTCTTCCTCTGCTGATGCTACTCTTTCACCCTGGATTGTGGCTTTTCATGGAGTGTTCAACATAATAGCTGCTGTGGATGCCCTAACCCATGCTTCTCAAACATTTCACAGCAGTAACATGGCATAGGGATTAACATTTGCTTCACTAAAGTAGGGGAGCAGGAGGAGGACAAGGAAGGTGGAGGTAAAGCAGACTGCTACAAGCAGAAATTTCTTTGATGTCTCATGCTTTATCTTTAAAATACATGCAGATTAAAAAGGAACGAGATCATGTCCTTTGCAGTGACATGGATGAAACTAGAGGTCATTATCCTTAGCAAACTAACTCAGGAACAGAAAACTGAATACCACATGTTCTTACTTGTAAGTGGGAGCTGAATGATGAGAACACATAGACACATGGCACAAACAAAACAAACTGAGGCCTGTCGGAGGGTCAATGGGGAGGAGAAAGAACATCAGGAAGAAGAGCTAATGGATGCTGGGCTTAATAGCTGGGTGATGGGTTGATCTGTGCAGGAAACCACCATGGCACGTGTTTACCTATGTAACAAACCTGCAATCCTGCACATGTACCCCTGAACTTAAAAGTTGGAAATTAAATACACACACACATACACACATCCTGCAGATTTTGTACACATTTCCATCATATATCAGCAGGGGCTTTTGTGAAAAATAATACTGCCACCTCCAAATATTACAATAAAATTTCCCTTCCTGGCACGTGACTACTCTGTGGTGTTATACATCCCATGAAACACTCTGTGACAACGTTCAACTTTACCTGAGCCCTGTGCTCCCAGAAAACCAGAATTAAGAAATCTTCAATCCTTTCTGTAAAATCCCATCTCCATGCTTCCCCAGGATTCCCTTGTTTACCGGCCTCTCTAAAACTCCAGGCCCACTTCCTCTTCTTCAAAATGTTCTACCATAATTAATGCTCTCCCTGTAGCAGTATCCTAAATAAAATCACCTCCTTAACTGTCCAGTGCATTATATCTTTGACACATGGCATCCCTTCTTTGAGAAGCCCATGATTTTAGGTGGTGCTTCTTAAGATTATTACTTTAAAATATTAAATTGTGATAGCAGCATAGGGGAAAAATATATTTTCCTCACTCATCACTAAGTTCATGGCTGAGACACCTATAACAAAAGGTAGATCAACAAGGAAAAAGCATATAAATCTATTGAATGAATTTTACGTGACATGGGAGCCTTCATAGGAAAATGAAAACCCTCAAAATAGGGAAGCCTGTGTCTTTCTCTATGTCGGTTTGACGGAAAAGTGGATAGTAATGAAAAAGTATTATTGGATTAAAAAGTATGATCTAATGGTAATAAGCTAGGAGGGCCTTTGGAAGGCCTGTTTGCTAAATCTTCTCTGTGTCCCTGTATCTTCAGAGATACGGATGTTCCCTTTCTCCAGATCTATGGAGGGTACCTTTTGAATGAGGGTCTTATGAGAAGGGGAAGGGGAAGGTAAGAGAGATCTTCCTGCTTCTGCTATGTTCTCAAATATCAAGATGCCATATTTTGAAGTCATGTGCCCTGAACTCTATTCAGTTAAAAAAAAAAAAATCCAACCTTGACACAGTTCTTAAAGATTTTTTTCACCTGTCCCCATTTAAAATAACTACCAAAGTTATAGCCATCAAAACTACATAGGAATCCCTGCAGCAGGCCAGGAATTGCTCAGGTAGAGAAATAGGAAGAAGTGGGCAGAGACCTTTCCTATCACCCTTAAAATATCTGAAAACTAAAACTACTGGAAATAGACACTAGTTTTCATTCAATCTTTCTTTCAACAAATGTTGCTCAGACATAGCAGATGAGAGGCTGGGTACTGGCTATACAATCTGTTCAGGGGAAAGCTATGGAATCTTGATTAAAACTTTGAAATCCAAACCAGAGATAAGATGAAAAGGAAGAAGATGAGTAGTGGGTGTGGAGAGACCTTCAAGGCTGGAAGGGCACAAAACATCAAAACATTCTGAGCACAGGATGGGAAGACCTCAAGTTATGGCAACTGTAAATAATAATGGCTTACATTTGTTTTAAGGGAGTATCATAAAATATGCAGGAACCAAGCTTAGTAATTTACATTCATTACCTTGCTAAATCCTTACAGTAACTCCAGGAGCTAAGTACTATTATTATCCCCACTTAACATAAAAAGCAACACAGCCTCAGAGAGGTTAATTAACTTGCCCAGGGACTTGTAGACAGTAAGTAGCTAGGCCGCCCAACTCAAAATCATGTTTCAATAATGCACCCCAAGTGCTGTTACCATGGGTTTTCTAGAAAGGGTATCCAATATAAATTGGAATCCAGAGTGAGGTGGAGAAACAGTAAAGAGTGGGTCATATTTCCTATGCCAACTCAGGGAGTGTGAACTTCACCCTGGCAATGGGAAGACAAGGAAATAATTCAAGGGGGGCAAAGCAGGAGGCTGGGACCTAGCAATGGATACCCCTGTACCACTGGGCCCCTTCCAGAGCATGAAAATGAATGAGCATAGTGTAGAATAAAACCACAAGCTCAAGTTCCTCAATAACCACAAGGTCAGAAAGGATTTGCTTTCAGGCAATATTTAAACGCCAGTGAACACTCAAGTCTGAATTCTGTGCATCTAACCACAACAAGTTGGAAGAAAAAAAATATTAGTGTTCTTAGGGAAGATCTATCAAAAACATCCTCCCAGTTCTAAGGGCCTTTGAGGGTGTGGGAGGTTGGTTCACACTTCAGGGTGTGCCAATTAAGTATGATGACTGCAGAAAACTAGTGAGTAACACAGCTAGTTATTTAAAAGCCTCAGTTACTGGATTACTGCCACTGCAGGAAACTTCTCTCTCCACTCAATTAAAAAGAAAAAAATGGTGTCAGGAGAAACAAAGTGTAAAATATGGAACTTATTTTTCTTCCTGCAAGGTGTAAGTGTTAAAACTTGGTGTATTCACTATTGTTTAGAAGTTTGAAAACTTTTAACAAAACAATAGAACACAAAAGTGAAAAGAAAATGATTGTTGGGGCTTCAGACTCAACACAAAGTTTTTGCAAATAAATGCCTCTATAACCTTAATGAATTCTAATAAAATATATTATGCTATTTTTTTCTTGTACCTGTCAGAGGTGTTTGAACCAGAGCAACTCTATCTTGAATAGGGGCTGGGTACAATAAGGCTGAGACCTACTGGGCTGTATTTCCAGGAGGTTAGGCATCCTAAGTCACAGATGAGATAGGAGGTTGACACAAGGTGCAAATCACCTGATAAAACAAGATGTGGATGCGTAAAGAAGCTGGCCAAAACCCATCGAAACCAAGATGGTGATAAAAGTGACCTCTGGTTGTCCTCACTGCTCATTATATGATAATTACAATGCATCAGTGTGCTAAAACACACTCCCACCAGTGCCATGACAGTTTACAAATGCCATGGCAAAGTCCGGAAGTTACACTATATGGTCTAAAAAGAGGAGGAACCCAACCCTCAGCTCCGGGAATTGCCTATCCCATTCCCAGGAAAGTCATGAATAATCCACCCCTTGTTCAGCACATAATCAAAAAATGATTGTAAGTATTTTCAGTCGAGCAGCCCAAACTGCTTTCCAAATAAACTTGCTTTCACTTTACTTTTTGGAATAAAAAAGTATTTTGGAATAAAAAAGTACTTATTCCTTTACTTTCCCAATAAAGTTGCTTTCACTTTACTCTTTGGACTCACCCTGAATTCTTCCTTGCGTGAGGTCCAAGAACCCTTTCTTAGGGTCTGGATTGGGACCCTTCCCAGTAACATATCCATGACAAGTGAGAAAAGAAAAACAAAAGACATATATATCATATTACATCCTACCTAAGATGGTACCAATCGCCAGGAACGTATTAATTTCAGAGATGGTATTAGAATCAACAAAATACAATATAATTATCACATTCATCAGTCCTGTTGATAAATTTATTTTACTGTCTAAAATTCAGGAGTTTATGGTAAGGGAGTCTATTTGTAAGAGACTCTGTTGATTTTCACAAGTCAAGAAAGAATAAACTTCAAGACATACTAAAAAGAAACCAGCCTGATGTCAGATCCTCTTCAGCATAAAAACTATTCTCATAGTAAATTAAATTGAGGAAATATTTAATAGATAAGCTTGACTTTGTACACATGCCTTCCTGACCAATAGGTATGATACTGATGAGGTTCAGGACACCCCACTTTGGCATTGGAGGAAACAGCAGAAGCAAGAAGGTCTCTTGGACCTTCTTCCTGCCCATCTCCTCTGAAGCAGACTATACAACAATTCTCCGACCTCTGCAGTACATCATAAGACTCCCATTTCAGAGGTTCTCTCACTGTACCTGGAGAAAAGGAACATCTCTGTCTCTCTGAAGACACAGGGACACAGAAGAATCTGAACAAATAGGCCCAAGTCAGCCCAGTTTATTACCACTAGATCATAACCTTTTATCCTCCTATCATATTTCTCCCCTACCATCTACTTTATCAAACTGAACATTAAAACACGTAGATTTCCCTATGTCTTTGGGTATCCATTTTGGAATGCTCCTGTGTCACATAAAACTTATGTTAAATAAAGTTGTATGTTTTTCTCTGGTTAATCTGTCTGTCATAGTGTCTCAGTCATGAGTCTAGTGACAGATGAAAAATCTTTTGCCCCCTACAGCATCTATGAAGATCCAAAGCATGTCAAAGTACAATTTTTAAAAAGTTACGAACACTGCTTTTAGATAAATATAAAGCAAACATATCAAAATGAATTTCTTAATGAGGGAACCAGTAGCATGGTGTATTCATACGAAGAAAATTAAAGAATCTAAGTACAAATAGGCCCTGACAATGTCAAACTTTACCTGAGCCCTGTGTTTGCAGAAAAGTGATGCTTAACAACCACCCCTACAAACCTTTTGAAGATTGAGGGCAAAACATCCCCACCCTTTTTGGTTCTGGGAAATGGCTGCTGAAGAGAACTACCCTTCCCCAAATGACTTAGATATGACTATTCTTACTCTATCATAATTTTCACAAAATTTTCACCCCTTTTGTTTACCTGTAACAAGGCCAGAAAGAGACCCAACCCTTTTTACCTCTAGCCAATTTCCCACTCTTTGGCTCAGGATTGATTAGCTAAGATTAGAACTCTTTTTACCCCTAAAACTGCTAGATGCTGAAATAAACATTTCCTGTTCAGCTAACTGACTGAAATTCCCTGACAGGAAAACAATCCCAGCTGTGAATCTCTTACCTAAAGAGTTAACCAAATAAACTTTTTATGTGGTTAGGTACTTTATGTGACTTAGTACATATAAAGTACAAAGAAAAAAAGAGAAAAAAATGACTTGGATTTGAAGAACGAAGAACTTTAGTTCTTTGAAAGGCACAGTTTAGGAAATAAAAAGCCAAGTCACAGACTAGAAGAACATATTTTTAATTCAAATACTTAATAAATTACATATCTAGAATTAAAAAAATAGCTAATATCTCAATAAGATAGTCAACCCAATTAAAAATGAGCAAAGTACCAAAAATGACATTGTACAAAAGAAGACATAATTACAGGAAAAAAGTGCTTAACATTAGTCATTAGGGAAATGCAAATTAAAACCCAATGAGATACTGCTACACAGCTAAATAGAATGGCTAAAATAAAAAAGACTGACAATATCAAGTGTTGACAAGGATTGGCAGCAATTAAGAACTTCCAAATGTTGATGGCAGAGTGAAAACTGATATAACCATTTTAGAATACCAATGGCAATTCCTTGAAAATTTGACTTTAAATATAGCATGTGACTCAGTAATTCCACTTTTAGGTATGTATCCAAGAAAAATGCAAACATATTCTCCAAAAGACTCATCTATGAAAAATTATAGCTTTCTTCATAATAGCCATAAAGTAGACACAACCTAAATGTCCACTATCAGATGACTTAACAAACTGTAGTATAATCATACAACAATACTACTCAGCAATGAAAAGGAATGAACTGTTGATACATGCAGCAACAAGAAGGAGAAAAGGCCCCAGGCACAAAAAGATACATGCTACATGATTCCATTTATACAAAATACTTAAAAAGCCAAACCTAATCTATAGCATCACAAAGCAGATCAGTGGATGCCTGAGGCCAGGGGTGGTAGGGAGGAGGTGGAATGCAAAACTGTGTGAAGAAACTTATTGATTTGATGACAGTATTCTACAGCAATCCATGGTGTACGTAAATTTTATGTGTGTTGCTGTATATAAATGATATCAAAAAATTAAAACTAAAGAAATAAAGTCTTTAGCTTAAATGCATCTTTCAACAAGTTCTTCATTTGCAATCTAGCTTATCACACTAGAATAATTGGCAGTCTCCTAGGAAACTGGTCTGGAGAAAGTGAGTGTTTTTTTTTTTTTTAATGAAGAGATTTTAGATTTATGTTGGGAATTTTACCAACCATCTTAAATATTTTTCCTTTGAATCTATTTGATCTGCTGAAATTAAACTTGTCATGTCCTGAGGTGGTTGGCTAAGGGTACCATCAACAAAGTATGTGGCGTCGGTTTCCAGTGTATTCCTCAAAGGGGGGAGAAAAATATTAGAGATGGATCCAAAGAGAAAGGCTTTCACCAAAATATCCATTCAGCCTTGCTTTTCATTACTTAAATTCTAGAAGAAAATGTTCTCTGAGGACTACTCTGTATGTAGGAGTAGCCTGATGAGCAAACATAATACTTCTCAAGTATAGACATGATAAAGCAGCAAAGTCAAAACCATGGATAGATTCACGTCATAAAAGGATTTTGAATACATTTAGCCATGGAGTCACTGATAAAGCCTTCCTACCAATGGTTCAGCCCATATTACATATAACAAGACCAGTAGCTAGAAAAGCTAAAGCTTAAAAAGAAAAAATTATCACAGTGGAAAATTATCATAAGACATACTCAATTTAAGAAAAGACTTGAAAACCTCTTCTGTACACACAGCACTTTATCACTATAAGTTACAGGTTCTATTATCTTATTTAATCTTAATAACACTAACAATAAATATATTAAGAGAGTTAATAGAGAGTTAATATAAAAGCACAATAGAGCAAACACTGCATGTAGAGCATTTAGAAGTCCTTCGAAAGTCTCTACTAGGAATGGCTTTAAAACCCAGGGAGTTGAATGTGGACTCTCCTTTTCTCCTTTCTTTTATTTCAGTGGTTCTCAAGTGTTCAAGTACATATCAATATATCAAAACCATGTACACATTAATGAGCCACTTAAGGAAGGAATTTTTAAGGAAATTTTGATGAAATGCGACTTTCACCTCACTGTTTCTCAATCTTTTTTTCATCATCATCCCTGCAAGGAGCCTTTTCTAATTGCCCCCCTGAAATTTTGATACCACAGATTTTCTTTATATCTTTATATGTATTGTCTCTATGTCTGCACTTTACACATAAAAAAAAGAATAAGACTTTTTATTGCTCCCAAGAATTAATTTTCACCTGCTTGGGGGTGATATCACTCCCACTGAGAATGCATGACCTAACCTGGACCTCTAGCTTAATATGAACCTCTCCTGTTTATCTTCAATGGCTTCTTTCAATGAAAAGTCTACATCCCAGAGCCTTCTTGGTTGAAGCATATCTATTAAAGTTTGTTTTCTTTATACCAAGTTTTTCCAAACATTTCTGCTGAAGTACACAATGATAGTGGAGAAGGAACATACATGCTGAAAATGAAAAACATATATAGACATATTTAGCACAGCAGGAAATGTATTTGAACTCTGATATCTGAAAACATTAAGTGAACAGAGAAAGAGTAGTCTTTTTAACAGATGGTCCTTGGACAAGTGGATATCTACACACAAAAGAGTGAAAGGCTCCTACTTCATAGCCTATATAAAAATTAACTCAAAATAGATCAAAGACCTAAGAGTTTAAAGTATAAAACTTAGAAGAAAACATACATGTAAACCTTCATGAGCATGGATTAGACAGGGGTCTGTTAGCTATGTCACCAAAAGCACAAGCAACGACAGCCACAACAAAGAAAAAATATATATAAATTAGACTTCATCAAAATGTAAAGGTTTGTATTTTGAAGGACATCATTAATAAAGTGAGAAGGCAATCAAAGAGGAATGGGAGAAAATATATGCAAATCATATATCTGAGAAGGGACTTGTATCTAGAATATATAAAGAACTTTTTCAGCTCAATAATAAATAGATGATTCAAATTTTTTAAATGGGTAAAGGTTCTAAATAGACATTTCTCCAAACAAGATACACAAATGGCCAATACGCAAATGAAAAGATACTCAGCATTAACAGCCATCAGAGAAATGGTGATCTAAACACCATGAGTCACCATTTGGCACCCACAAGGTCACCTATAACTAAAAACACAATTAATAATGATGGGGAAAAATCATCCTGCAAGTGATCATGTAAAATGATGCATCTAATTTATTATATACATAAAAATAGTATACATAAAGGTATACATATTACCCAGCAATTCCACTCCTAGTTATACACCCAAGAGAAATGAAAACATATGTTCACACAAAAGTTGTATATGAATGTTTATAACAGCATCATCCATAAAAGCCTAAAAGCAGAAACACCCCAAATTTCCATTGATTGATGAAAAGATAAATAATGTGGTACACGCATACAATGGAATATTATTAGCAATAAAAAAATAAAGTACTGAGACACATTACAGCACGATGAACCATGAAAACATTATTCTAGCTGAAAGAAGCCAGTTACAAAAGACCACAATTGTATGATTTCATTTATAGGAAATGTCCAGAACAGGCCAAGATATAAAAACATAAAATGGAATCATAATGCCCAGGGCTGTGGAGGGGGCTTCATGAAAAACAGAAATGACTGCTAATGCATCTGGGGTTTCTTTTGGGGGTGATGAAAATGGTCTAAAAATGACTATGGTGATGGTTGCACAATTCTCAGAATGTTCTGCAAATCACAGAATATACACTTTAAATGGGTGAATGGTATGCTACATAAATTATTTCTCACTAAAGATGTTCGAGCAGGGGAAGGGAAAGGATTAAGAAGGAGTTAGATCTTCAGATCCCATCTCTCACTCCTGATAGCCAGGACACTGCAACACCCCCTCATCCTGGCCAGTGACTGAAGCTTTGTTCCTGTAGAGAGTAAAATAGAAGGTCTCTGACATAGAGTACACCAGCAAAATTAGAGAGCAGGGCTGCAGGAGAGACGTCGCTAGGAAGATGAAATTGACAGAATACCAGAAGTGCATGAACATCTTGAGAAGGTATTTAGACAACCAGTGAAGACTTCGGGGGCTAAGACAGTGGTAAGTACTTACAAAACAAAGAAAATTAAAAAACAAGATAATTATTACATCCAGAGAAATCAAAAGTCAGGCAGGATAGAAACTGGGATGGTAGTTTACTCCACAGTTCAGCTTTAGATAACATTTCAAGTGTACTAATATGAATATTAATTTCATCAAATTTGCAGTAAAACTACATTGAGATAAAGTAGGGACAGAAGAAGAGCACGTGCAATAGAAGTGAAGGGAAGATTAGTGATAGTAGTTATGTTCTCTGCTTCCATAGTGCAAAATCAAGAGAAAAAGCTCGAAATGTAAAAAATAAAAAAGTATACATATTACTTAGAGATACAGAGATAAATACTAAAATAATCGGTTTAAAAGAAGTGAGGGAGAGGGAGGAGGGACACTGTAGGGGTTTTGAATTATTTTTTAGTAACAAGCCTTATAGGGCTACATGAGGTCACATATACACATGCATACAATAAATGGGAAATGCTTGCAAATTGCATAATGTAATGAAAATTTTCAAATACTTTATAAAGATAGCACGGAAAAACTATGCTATTATAAGAAATGTTATGTGAATTGTGTTCTCAATAATATGATTTTTGTCATAATACAAAAATATTTTAAATTACTCAGCAGGTAAAGAATTTAACTTTGTTCTCAAATAACCAAAATTCCTCAAAAGATGCAGCATGTTTATCCCAGGTCTCCACGGGCCTCTGAACACAATAGCAATTACCACTATAAAATCCCAGTCTGAGATTTTGTGCTTAACATATGACTGTTCTTCCACACTTAGCATTTTCTACTGTATACATCATTAATTCGTTTAGTAAATATTTAAGCATTTACTAATGATCAATTCAAGTAAAATAAAAATATCTGATCTAGGACTGATCCTAACAAATTAGTTTTCTGGAATTATATTTTTTCTAGATTGTTGATCACCATGTACTTGAATACAAAACCATTTATTGAAGATGTGTGATACTTAGCCTAAATCTTGTAAAACTTGGACTTGATAGTCTAAGAAGCTATTATGTGCACACATATTTGAAGGACATTTTTAAAAGTGCTAAACTATAAATATTCTGATTCACTGCTCTCTCACACGCACTAAAAATGACTTCATGCAATCACTAACCAGGAGGTAGGTTTTGTATCTTACTGAAAATGTCACTTAATAAATAACCTTCAAATTTAAATGCAAACTGTGGATATCATTCATAGAACCTCAAACTTGCCCTTGAAGTCTAAATGGGCAAACAAGGTAACTACAAAAAGCTTTTCTGCTATTAACACCCTACTGCTTTAACTCCTTGAAAAGCAGTCTAAACTTTTAAGTTTTTAGCATAATATTCTTAGGCTGAATAATCTGTATCTCCTATAGTATTTAGACTGAGGATGTTAAGTATGATGTACCATTGGGATAATTTGCAATTTTCACTTCTCATTCTCAGATTAGATTACTAACAGTGTTGGAGAAAATCACTTTATTGCATAATTCATTTATAGCAATTCATTTGTCTATTCAAAACCTGACGTCTTGTTTATGGCTATATATCCTAATGTGTTGCATTAAGGTGTTAACAGAACTAGTTGCTCAATAGTTGCAACCCTAAAATTGGACTAGGCAACACGACTTGGGACTGGCACAGTCAGAGACCAAGAAGCTGGACATTTATTGAGTAAGAAGAAAGGGAAATTTTGAGACAGAGAATTTGCAATTATATATTATTTAGATTATCTGAAGTTGACTTTTTCATTAGCCAGTATACATCCTTGATTGCGACTGCTATATATAGTTTACTTTTATATCCTCCATAGTATCTGTGTTCACAGTAGGTGTAGGTGTGGTCAACAGAATCCTGGCCACCTATAGATGTCCATGTCCTAATACTCAGAACCTCTGAATATGCTTACACGGGAAAGGGGCATTAAGGTTGCAGATGATGAAGGTTGCTAATCCACTGGCCTTAAGGCAGGGAGATGATCCTGGATTAACTAGGTGGGCCCAACATAATCACAAGGGTCCTTAAAAGATGGGAGAGGAAGGCTGAAGAAAAGGTCACAGTGATGAAAAGTGAGAAGTCAGTCTGCCCTTTCTGGCTTTAAACATAGAGGAAGGGGCCATGAGAAGCTGGAAAAGTCAAAGAAACAGGTTCTCTACTAGAGCTACCAGAGGGAACACAGCCCTGCTGACATCTTGATTTTAGCCCAGTGAGAGCCATTTAAGACTTCTGGCCTCCAGAGTTGTTAAATGATTTTATTTTTGATGTTTTATGTTACTAAGTTTTCACTAATCTATTATGGAAGCCATCAAAAACTAGTAAATGATTAATTTAAAACGTTCAAAGTAAAAAAATAAGAACTAAAAAGAACACCTAAAGGAATACGTATGAGCCATCAAGATATTTTCAGTTTTCTATGTCTTTAACCTTACTGGGAACCTTTGGTTGATATAGTCAATCACTGGAATTTTCCTGTCCATTCATTTGAAATCTAGAATTTCTTTCAATTTGAAATAGTTTTCTTTTACTGACCAGAAGCTACACTGTCCTGAATCACCTGCTGGCTGTTCTTTTGAGAAATCTTGGTATTTTCCAGTGAGTTATGACTGCACTATGGGGTACTACTTCCTGAGAACACAAAAGTTGCTTTAGCTTATCACTTTAGGCAGATATTTTTGCCTCAGTTATCTTTTAGCTGTGTATGACTTAAACACAAAAATTTTTTAAATGTGGGAATGCAAAGAAATATCTTTTGAGGTAGGCAGTCTTTTATCTATTTCTCCATTCAACCAGAATTTGCTAAGCATTTAAAATATCCTAGCATTGTGCCAGGCATTGAGTATGCGAAGACTGAACAACACAGGGTCATTTTCTTCAAGAAGCTCAGAGTCTAGTGAAGGAGATAGAAATGTTGAAGCAAGTAAGAGTTTAAGAAAGGAATCCATAAGTGTTACAGGAACTTTGAGGGAGAAATGTCTAACTTCATTTAAAAAAATTGCCATTCCGGGTCATAAAAAATGGGGACTTACACACCTATGGGTGAACATTTGCTGACCTTGTAATTAGTTATAAACTCATGGGTTGGTTAGAAGATTCTTTTAAGTATCTATTCAGGCCCATAGCCTTCTCTGAAAATGACCAGGCCTCATACAACCCCAGAACAAAAATGACCGAGGGGGTGTATCTGACTCTACACTAGGCCAGCCAATCAGATTCTCAGTCCAGAGAATTTGGAATTAGAATTCATGGGATGAGTTTGTATCTGTTGTTCCAGTGAAGTCAGGTGATAGAGACTCCGTGGTCTAAGAGACCAGGTCACGCAGGCACATGGAGCCCCAGCACAGAAGGCAGCAAACAGAGAAAAAGGAGGGCAAAGCAGAGACTCCGACCACAACTGCAGTTCTTGCTTGACTCTCCTAGTGAGGCTTTGTTGCACTCTCTCTTTTCTGTTGCAGTGAGAGACACACTTGTGTCCTTCACATACAATCCCTATTTTGGTTAAAGTTACTTCGAGTTTCTATTACTTGCACAGTGACATGGTTCTACCTTTTTAAAACAGATTCCACATTTTCAACAGTCCATTTGCCTCAATAACCTTACCTGCAATATGGGAAGAGGAAAGCAGTTTCCTTTCAGGGAAAAGGCAGTAGAACTCATAAAAGATGTTCAAGTATAAAACCACTTGGACTATACATTATCATACATATGCAAAAGATTGAAATCTGTAACTGGTTATGAAATATTGTTCACAAATGACCCCTATTAAAAGCCAAATGGAAGGATTTTCCAGCAAAAATGAGGTAGGAAAAAAGCTCAAATAAAAATGGGCCAAGATTCTAAGCAGGGCTCTAATATTCAGAGATTAGTTCGGCTTTGCCCATTTCCAAGTGTGAAAGAGGGATGGGGTGAAGAAGGTAATGGCAAAAAGAGAAAGAATCTACAAAGAACATGGGGAGGAACACTGGCAAGGATTTTATCCTTCCAGAGAAAGCCATATCTGCTGTTAAACCACAGTGCACAGCAGACTGACGATGATCTTCTTGCAACAGGTCATAGAAACGGCATTAAAAGACAACTTTCAAAGGTCTCAAACTAGATAAACCAAAATCAGTAATAGAGGACTTATGCTTGACCTATAGGAGATTTTCTTCCAGGTGACTACTACCAGGAGAATCTATATAACAGTGGACTGCTGCTGTTTGGGGGCTAACTTTTGCTGCCCACCTTTGAAGTCACTAATAGCTTGTTAGCACAGAAGCCATGCTCTGTGGCTCACACCTATAATCCCAGAACTTTGGGAGGCCAAGGTGGGTGGATCTCTTGAGCTCAGGAGTTCAAGACCAGCCTGGCCAACATGGTGAAACCCTGTCTCTACAAAAAAAATACAAAAATTAGCCAGGCATGGTCACACACATCTATACTCCCAGCTACTCAGGAGGCTGAGGCAGGTGAATTACTTGAGCCCAGGAGGTAGAGGTTACAGTGAGCTGAGATCCCGCCACTGCACTCCAGCCTGGGGAAAGGGAGTGAAACCCGGTCTCAGAAAAATAATAAAATAAAATAAAAGCCCATTAGCACAGACAAAGAGAAAGACAAGAAAGTAAAACCTTAGTTTATGTTATTCCCTATTAGCATCTCTGATAATGGATTTGTTCACTAACAAGTTAGGAACTAACTGAACTGGAGATTCGAAATAATCTAAAAATTTCACTTCTTAATGTTAGTACCTCTGTCTCTATGCACTATCAAGTGCACGGTAAGTATCGAGGTCAATGTATGGCACATCCGCTTTCCATTACCATGAAATTCACTTCAACACATCATTGTCATAAAAAAAGTCCTATACTAAGCATTCTGTTGTTGGTATTGATCCTTCCCTTCCATGTTATGAAGATACTTATTCATTTTTGCAGACTCAACATGGCATAATGCCTGGCACAGAGCTAATACTCAACATCTGTGAATGTATAAAAGAGCAGATAGTAGAGGCTCCATGCGCTTCTGAATTGCTGACCATAATTGTTAACATTTTCTGAAAACTTACCAAACTCCAGGTGCAGTACCAAGTGCTTTATGTACATTGTTTCATTAAACCCTCACAACAACCCAAGGAGGAAACTGAGGCACAGAGACCTATCCAAGATCATAAAGACTACTAACTGGAGGAAGTGAGATCCAGACAGAGGCAGCCTGGTTCCAGAGCTCAAGCTCTACACCACACTGTAGTACTGCCTCCCGTATTCTAGTCCTCTCATGAAGCCTTGCTGATGGTCTAGCACATCCTTCATGCTCTGCGGAACACAAAACCAGACACAATTGTAACCTTGCTCTTTGGAGTTAAGAGTGAGAGTTAAGTGGTATTTATACAATTAACTCCAATATGAAGCAAAATTTAACAAGCATGCCTAGAAATGAGGCTGAAGGTACAGAAGACAGGAACACAACTCTTAGCTAGGATGGGAGAGAAATGGAAGGCTGCACAGACCAGGGACACATAGGCTGGGCCTTAAATTATATAGAAGATCTGCAAAGGCAGAGATGGAAACCAGATTATAGTCAGCAAAATCATCTCATGTCAGAAAAGTCAGTGTGTGTCTGGGGCTATCTGGGGCACAGGGTATCTTCAGGAAGCAGTAATGATGAATCATTTACTGATACTCTACCAACTCCCCCGGTATGAAAACGTATCAAATCCTGAGGTACAGAAAGGGGGACAAACTGAGGACTCCCAAAACTAATCAAAGAATACTCATGAAGTTCTGAACATTAATGAGGATGAGGACCTCACTGAATGGCCACTTCTGTCCAAACTGAGTTTGAAGTCACAGGAACAGAAATGTTAGAACTGTAATCCTAAAACTCAGTAAAGAGGCAAGTGGATCTACAAATCAAGACAGACCTCCAGCTGAAAATGCCTCAACAGACACTTGTGTGGTCATTCCTTCCACCTTTCCATGTGCAAAAGGATACTGTAATTTTGAGAATGAAAAATGATAGCTCCTGCATCCACTACTAACAAAAGCAGGTGACTGGCAATGAGGGTAAATCAGGCCTCCCTTGAATTGGTCCTTGAAGGTGCTATCAAATTAACCTATGTCTAACAATTCTTTCTCCATTCAAATCAATTCGCCTAGGTAGCTAATCTGCTCACTGTTTCTCTAACAAGGTAACAATGGATTAGTAAAAACTACACATATCAGACCTGGTTTCTTACAACATTAGGCTCAAAATGCAAGATTTACATAAAGAGAACATCTATGGTGAGAAATAATTTGCTTAGACAGGAAATTTTATCACTGCCATTCAGTTAGTTGGAAAATGAAGACTTCGAGATTTGGGGAATTCTCTAATGTTCTACATAAGCATTGGGTAAAATAAAAACTTCATATTTCTTTGAATTAATATCCAATTCTCTTCTAGAGGAAATTTTATTGAATTGGAAGTGTAATTCTTCTGTTTAAAAGAGAGACTCAGCCAGGCATGGTGGCTCAT
This sequence comes from Pongo pygmaeus, assembly GCF_028885625.2. Taxonomy (NCBI): domain Eukaryota; kingdom Metazoa; phylum Chordata; class Mammalia; order Primates; family Hominidae; genus Pongo; species Pongo pygmaeus. The sequence goes on along the minus strand of NC_085930.1, from coordinate 93,212,074 downwards.
ACCTGTAATCCCAGCACTTTGGGAGGCTGAGGCAGGTGGATTACGACGTCAGGAGTTCAAGACCAGCCTGGCCAACATAGTGAAATCCTGTCTCTACTAAAAATACAAAAAAATTAGCCAGGGGTGGTGGCGGGTGCCTGTAATCCCAGCTACTCAGGAGGCTGAGGCAGGAGAATTGCTTGAACTCGGGAGGCAGAGGTTGCAGTGAGCTGAGATCACACCATTGCACTCCAGCCAGAGCAACAGTGCAAGATTCCGTCGTCTCAAAAAGAAAGAAAAAAGCCTCACTATTTTTTATAATGATCATGCTGATCATACTGCTATTCTAGTCACTGTCAATAAACAATGACAATAAATAACCATTACAAGGCAGCAATTAACATGATGGTACCTCCTAAGTTCTAAGCTTGTTTCTTTAACATGAAAACACTATTTCTATTGGCAAGTATGTAGATGAGAGCTGAGTCTTCCTGAAGGACAGGTTGAAAGAATTTTCACAAATATTTAAAATCACAGAAAAAGTAATGTCCTGAAACATTTAGAGAAATTAATAAAAGTATCTCATCTTTGTGTAGATTAAATATTAAAATGCACTTATATAACTTTTATTACAATAATTAATATTTAAAGAAGACAATTGAAAGAACACAACTATGACAAATTACATTTTGGCAGTAATGATAAGCCTTTGAGTTCTAGTTCCTTCTCCTTAGGGATGTTACATATCTGTTTTCTCTACTTAGATCACTCTGCCTCATTATCATCTCTGCCTTCTACTCTCAGTTCAGCTTGAAAGTTCATCTTATACAGTGTTACATGATTTTATAATATCAGATAACTCTCTTTCACACCACTTACCAGAGCTCTAATACTAACTTACGTGTCTCATTCTTGGTTGAACATTTCTCTACCTCACTAGATTATAAACTCCTTGAGGGCAGGCACTGGTTCCACTCTCTTCCACTAAATCCCCAACTCCAAAATCCTAACACCTTAACACCTAATATATATATCACCATTTACATATCAGTCACTCAATAAATATTTGAAGAATGAAATGACAAAATACCCTTTACCTGAATGCTTGCCTAAAAATGTATCTTATATATGGAATGAATGATCCACACTTACTACATGGATGTATAAACTCAAATACTATACTTTTCTTTGCACATTTGAGAATATGTGTCATAAGCTATGTTTACAATGATATGGAAACAAAAACTTGTCTATAACAAAAACATGCCCATGGCAATAACAGCAACAACAAGAAGTGGCTCCAAATTCAAGGTGGTAGCACAGCTTTTTCAAAAACTCGAGAAAAGACAAATCTATTAAAACAGAAGATGTAGCCTCTTGGACTCCACTAAAATGAGTCTGTTCAGGTCTACTACAAACACATCTTTAAGACAGATTCATGGCCTTAGTAGCCAGATGGTAGGTATGGCCCAGCCCTTCCCAGCACAGCCTATGTACTGAAGACTTTAGTGAAAACACTCATGTCAGCAAATTCAGCACGGATAATTGCAATAGCAAGTTCTGTAACTTTGCTTTAGGGAAAAAAATTCTATTTTAATTTTCATTCCCAAACAGAATTATGTTAGAATAACAAAATAAATTTCCCCACATTTATCTGTTTTTTAAAAATGATAGTCTCAAGGAAGAGAAACTTTCTTTTCATTCATTTAATAAAGATTTTTGCATTTTATTTAAAGACTCCTTATGGCTATACTTTAAGGATTCAAGTTCATTTAGTTGTGATAACTAGAACAATTTTTTGTCCCTTTGTGAAAATTTTGGAACTAGGCATATTTTCATTACTGTTTTCATTATTACTGACAACTTGGCTCCCTGCTCTGGGAAATATTTCTGGAAGAAAAGAAAAAAAAAACAACTATGAATCAACTAAAATAACTTACTTAGCAAGGTCATCAGCTTACTCACCAGGGCTTATTTCAAGACCTTCTCTGTGCCACAAACACAAGACTACTTTGTCTAAACTCTTGTCCAATTCCAATCATTTCTCTGACTTGCAATACCTGCCTTAAAGTAATGCAGAACAAGCCCAAAACTTCATAAATGTGCTCTCCTAATTTATCCATTTTGAGCAACTAATCAGATTCTCTCAAACTCGTATATTCTTTTCCTATAGATCTAAAATCATAGCTTTGTTTGATCAACAGGTTTTTCTGGTAGTCTTGTGGAAAGTTGACAGCAGGCATTCTTCTTATATCCACTACACAGAAACCTGAGTTCAAAGATGTTGTCTTAGTCAATGCCATACACACACACACCTGTGACCAGCACAGTGGTTGGCACATAATATGTGATCAATAAATGCACACTTAGGAAAGAAGATTTTGTTCTATAGTATTACAGAGGGTCAAAGTTCTTATAAAGGAGAGTCAGTTACTAAAACTAAACTGATATTCTGTCTTCTCATGTGGTCTTTCAGCATCAGTCCTATCCTAAGGTTATCACACAATAATGCCTTGCAATCTGTAGTTGTGAAATTAGACTTCTTTTTATGTGTGCACAAATTAAGCCAGTTTCTACAAATTAAAGAACATCCAGCAATTATTGCTCTCCTTCAAGCTGACCAACAGGATAAGTTTAAGCAGTAGTTTTGAGAATTTGTTTTTGTAATTTTTTTTTTTTTTTTTGAGATGGAGTCTCACTCAGTCGCCCAGGCTGCAGCGCAGTGGCACGATCTCGGCTCACTGCAAGCTCCGCCTCTCAGGTTCATGCCATTCTCCTGCCTCAGCCTCTCGAGTAGCTGGGACTACAGACACCTGCCGCCAGGCTGGCTAATTTTTTGTGTATTTAGTAGAGACCAGGTTTCACTGTGTTAGCCAGGATGGTCTCGATCTCCTGACCTCGTGATCCGCCTGCCTCAGCCACCCAAAGTACTGGGATTACAGGCATGAGCCACTGTGCCCGGCCTGCTTTTGTAATTTCTTATACTACAATGTTTCCTTCTGGAGACAGAGGAAGTCCAGCAGATGAAGTCTAAAATACTCTGCTTATTTTGTGAAAAGACCAGGCATTCACAAAAGCATTTTTCTCAAAGCTGAGAAAAAGGAGGCTGAAGGTGCAAAAGATATCAGAGTACTCATTCAGAACCCGAGTCTATAAAATATAAACCTGGTGAGAGAACTGGCCTCAGCCAATGGAGATGCCTCAATAGTGTTTGTGTAACCAGCGAACAAGGTGAATCACAAAAATATTTTTTAAACTCCTGTTTCAAAGGTGCAAAATGTATATATGTTAGTCTCTTTGCATTACTCTAAAGGAATACCTGAGACTGGGTCATTTTTAAAGAAAAGAGGTTTATTTGGCTATGGTTCTGTAGGCTGTATAGGAAGCATAACACTAGCATCTGTTTGGCCTCTGGTGAGGGCCTCCTCGGGGAGCTTACAATCATGGCAGAAAGCAAAGGCGAGCCAGCATGTCACAGGGCAAGAGAGGGAGAAAGAGAGAGAGTAGAGGAAGTCCCAGCCTCTTTTAAACAATCAAATCTCATGTGAACTCACAGACTGAGAACAAACTCACTCATTACTGCAAGGATGATACCAAGCCATTCATGAGGAATCCACCCTCATGTCCCAAACACCTCCCACCAGGCCCCTCAACCAACATTGGGGATTACATTTCAACATGAGATTTGGAGCGGACAAGCATCCAAAGTATATAAGTACAGCATCCAGAACTTTCAGTTACTTAAAAAAAATCTTGGTGACATCTTAATTACCTGCTGAAGTCCTGGTGGTAGTCAAGAAAGCAGTGAAAACATTTAAAATTTCAATTTTCATATTAACTGTCCTAATTTCTGGATCTGGTTTTCTCTTTTAACCATTTGCATAAAAATGTTTTGTGATGGACATATAAAGAAGTTGGAAGCTGCAGATATAGGCGTTAAAAAGGAATTATTTAGCAGAGAGTGAGGGTATGGAGTCCTCCGTAAGGTTTTCCTTTGAATTAAAAGCAGCCCCCAAATCATTTTCTTTTCTAACAAAGAGCAGCCTGTAAAATCAAGCTGCAGACTCAGACAAGCAAGCTGGAAGCTTGCAATGGATGAATGCCAGCAGTTGTGCCAATAAGAAAAAGCTACCTGGTACTAAGCATGTTCAAAATGGCAGCTCCATCTTCCCTTCTCTTTGCCAGCCGCATGCAGAGTAAGGAGCAGGCAACATGGCACCAGCTGGGAGAAGTCGCCATTTGCTCAAGATCAAGGTGGGGCATCCAGCTTCCTCACATGTTATGTAAACATCACACCTCATCTAACCAATCTTTGGGCCCTATGTAAATCAGACACCGCCTCCTCAAGCCTGCCTATAAAATCCGGTGCACTCTGCCACAGGCTGGAAGTCTCATTCCGGTGCCCTTTTCTCTCACAAGAGAGAAAGCTGTTCTCCTTTCTCTTTCTTTGGCCTATTAATCCTCAGCTCCTAAACTCACTCCTTGTGTGTGTGTCCCTGTCCTTAATTTTCCCGGCATGAGATGACAAATCTCGGGTATTATCCCAGCCAATGACACGGCTTCACTGCAATTTGCAACAAGAAAAATATTTAAGACAAGGAAAAAAGATGAACCAACTGGAAATTAATGACTTTTTTAGATTCATCAGAGAACTGAGGTCACAAAGCAAACTACTATTCCCAAATTTGGAGAAACATGTAAACACAAAGAATCATAAGATCAGATTACCTGAAGCAAAAACAGAAGGACCTAGGAACTGATAGGAACACGTGTATGATAATTTTGACAAATTGCTGGAGGCTCAGTGCAGACTAGCTTGAGAATTAAAAACTCTTGCAGCCTAGTCTTAGGGGAGACTCTATACTTTTGTGAGTTTTATCTCCAAGAACCCTACCATGTTCTCATGGGGAAGTCTGGAGAAAAATCTCAGGGGAGAGAAAAAGTAAGCATTTTGAAAGTTTCCCAGATTGTTGTCTGTAAGAAAGATACGTCCTTTCAGGGAAACTATTTTACCAGAGTTTTATCTGACTTGGGGGAAGGGCAATTAGTCCCCTCCAGACTCTTTTAGCCTTCCTGTCTAATGTCAGGGGGCCAAAAAAAGGCTCAGAACATTTCAGAAGATCGCAGCCTAGAAACTCAGGCTCACTAAGAAAACTGAGATGTAATCATAATATTATACAACAGTTATCCTTCCTGAGACCTCATCACCACGTGAAGAGGGCTTTGGTGATTACAACTGAGAGGTGAAACACACAGACTCTGTTTAATAAGGAGCTCTTAGGAAAGCCCAAAGACAACAGGGAAGACAAAAAATACAAGTACACAGAAGCATCTGGCACTTAAAGCTACAGCAAGCATTAAACACAGTCCAGCTCTAAGCTAGATTAACATAAAACCTCGTAACAAAAAAACAATATTCTTAGTTCCCATCACTCGAGGTATTCATTCCAGCTTTCAACAACAAAAATAAGGCATGCTAAAAGAAATTTCTTAAAGATAAATTTTAAAATATTTTAAACTAAATAAAAATGAAAATAGAGCTTAGCAAAATTTGTGGAATGCAAGGAAAAGAATGCTTTGCAGGAAATTTAAAGCACTGAACACATATATCAAAAAAGAAGAAAGATCTAAAATCAATAATCTAAACTTCTGTTAGAAACCCACAGAAAGAAAAACAATTTAAACCTAAAGCAATCAGAAGAAAAACAGGAATAGAAATTAGAGCAGAAATCAATTACATTGAAAATAGGAAATCAATCAGAGAAAAATTAACAAAACCAAAAGCTAACCATTTTCAAAAGATCAATAAAATTGCTAAACCTCTAGTCAGGCTAACCAGGAAAAAAAGAGCAACAATACGGATTAGTAACATTAGAAATGAAAGAGGGGTCATCACTACTGATCTCATGGATATTAAAAAGATGATAAAGAAATATGATGAACAACTCTGTGATCTCAAATTTGATAACTTAGATAAACAGAGGCAATTCCTTAAAAGAAACAAACTACCAAAATTCACAAAAAGAGAAATAGATAATCTGAATAAGTCTATTCAGGTTATATCTATATCTGTATCTTTTTAAAAAATTGAATCAATAAATAACTTTCTAAAAATAAATAATAAATCGGGTCCAGACAATTTAACTGATGAATTCTATCAAATATTTAAGCATAAAATGATACCAATTCTCTACAACCTTCTTTAGATAGGTAAAGCAGAGGGAACACTTCCTAAGTCATTATGTTATACCAGCATTACTCTATAGCAAAATCAGAATACATGTGCAAACCCCATTAAAAGAAAGAAAAACTAGAAATTAATATCACTCGTGAATATGATATAAAAAGCCTCAACAAAACCTTAGCAAATCAAATCTAATAATGTATAAAAGTTATTATATACTACAACTAGGATTTATTTCAGGTACACAGCTGGTGGAACGTTCAAAAACTCAACAAATGTTCCCAGCACTTTGGGAGGACGAGGCGGGAGGATGAGGAGGTCAGGAGATCAAGACCATCCTGGCTAACACAGTGAAATCCCGTCTCTACTAAAAATACAAAAAAATTAGCTGGGTATGGTGGCAGGCACCTCTTAGTCTCAGCTACTTGGGAAGCTGAGGCAGGAGAATGGCGTGAACCTGGGAGGCGGAGCTTGCAGTGAGCGGAGATCGTGCCGCTGCACTCACTCCAGCCTGGATGACAGAGCGAGACTCTGTCTCAAAAAAAAAAAAACCAAACAACAACAACAAAAAAAACTCAACAAATGTAATTTATCGTATCAACTGGCCAGAGAAGAAAAATCATATAATAGCAACAGATTCAGAAAAGCATTGACAAAATCCCACGCTCATTTATGAGTAGAAACTCTCAGCAAACTAGGAATAGATGAAACTTCCTCAACTCGATATCAAAAAATCTACAAAAAAACCTACAGCTAACATGACATCATACTCAATGGAGAGAAACCGGATGCTTTAAGATCAGTGTAGTATAGTAGGCTGACTAATGATCTCCCAAAGATATCAAGTCTCAACTTTTAAAACATGAAAATGCTACCTTCTTTGAAAGAAAGGACTTTGTAGCTGTAACTAAATTAAGAATTTTAAGGTGAGAAGACTACCCTAAGTTACCTGAGTGGGCCTTAATGCTATCGATCATAAATATCCTCATAAGGTAGAGGCAAGGGTGAAATAACACAGACTCATCAAGAAGCCAGTGTGACCAGGAACACAGAGATCAGTGTCACACCCACACCCACAACCCAAGGAATATATGGAGCTACCAGAAGTTGTCAAGGAATGGATTTCCCCCCACAGCTTCTGTGGGAGTATGGCCCTGCTGACACCTAGATTTTAGACTTCTGGCTTTCAGAACTGTCAGGGAACAAATTTCTATTGTTTGAAGCTACTAGTCTGTAATAATTTGATATAGCAAGCTTCTGAGAACAAGGCAAGATTTTCCCATCAATACTCCTATTCAACAGCATAATGGAAGACCTAGGTAAAAGTAAGACAAGAAAAGGAAAGAATATTAAGAAAAAGATATAAGGATTGGGAAGAAGAAAATAAAACTGTTTTTGCTCTCAGATGATGTGGCTGACTCTGTAGAAAAATCCTAAAAAATTGACAAAACATTCTCTAGAACAAATAATTAACAGCAGCAATGTTTCAGGATAAAATTTTTCTTTTATCCTGAAACAAACAGGATTTTTAGCCTGAATCAAAAGAACAGAAGAGGAAATCCAGAAAAAGACCAATACAAACATAAACAACTTGCCCTGGACAGAGGAGCAAAGGCAATTCAACAGACAACAAATAGTGCTAGAATAACTGGACATCCATATGCCAAAAAAAAAAAAAGGGGATCTACACACAGACCTTACCCCTTTTACAAAAATAAACTCAAAACACATAGAACTAAATGTAAAATGAAAAATGCAAAATGTAAATCCTCTAAAAGATAACATAGGGAAAAAAACTAGATTTGAGTTTGGCAATTTGTTTATAGATATAACAACAAAAAATTATCTACAAAAAAATTTTAAATTGAATTGTATTAAAAGTTAAAACTTTTGCTCTCCAAAAAATACTGTTAAGAGAATGAAAAGACAAGTCACAGAGTGGTAGAAAATATTAACATCATATGTCATTAGGGGATTACAACTTAAAACAATGACATACCAGTATATACATATTAGGATAGCTAAATCCATAAGACTGATAATACCAAATACTGGCAAGAAAGTGGAGTGATGGGAACTTTCATGCATTGTTGGTGGAAATAATGGTAAAATGGTATAGCCATTTTGGACTACAGTTTTACAGTTTCTTATAAATCTAAACATAGTTTCACCATTGAATCCAGTAACCAAGTTCCTAAGCATTTACTCAACTGAGTTGAAAACTAATGTTCACACAAAAGCCTGCTTAGGGAAGCTTATAGAAACTTTATTCATAATAATCTGTCTTTCAACACGAGAATGTATAAACAAACTGTGGCAAATCCATACAACAGAATACTAGTCTACAATTTTTTCTTTAAAAGAGCTCTCATGCCATAAAAAGGTACGGAAGCACCTTACAGACACACTGCCATATGACATTATGGAAAAGGGAAAACTGTAGAGGCAATAAAGGGATTACTAGTTACCAGGGATTCAATATAGTCTCTTAGGGCAATGTAAACTATTCTATATGAAACTGTAATGGTGGATACACGACAATATGCATCTGTAAAACTCCATAGAACCATAGAAGGCCAAGAGTGAACTTTAAAGTAAACTATGAACTTCAGTTAATATAAACGTGTCAATATTGGTTCATTAACTTCAGTAATAAATGTGCCATGCTAATGCAAGGTATTAATAGTAGGAGACACCTGGTGGTGGGGAGGGGGTGGGGGGAATAGTGGTGACAGGGAGGGAAAATGTTACGAGAAGTCTCTCAACTATCTGCACAATTTTTCTGAAAATCTAAAACTGTTCTAAAATATAAAGTATTTTAATTTTATTTTTAAAAATACATCTTAGAAAAAATACCTAGAATGGTATCTAGGCTCCGGATCCAGAAACCCGTATTTCAAACAAGTAGGAAGATTCTTATGGCCGCTAAGATATCAGCAGTCCATGGTTTCAGGAATACAGAGCCCCAAGGTGAATACAACAACCAGATTGAAATAAGTGCAATTCCAAGAAGGGAGCTTAAATTGGAAAAACTAGAGAGCAGCTGGCTAGCTGTTTAGAGGTAATAGATGGCAGAACCCTCAGGATCAAGTCATCCTGAATGAAGAAAGACCTTTGGAGAGTACACACTTGAGTAAATAGTGGCCTCTGTTCATGTTCTTCAGTAACAAAGAAATAAACTAATTAGATGGCACTCATAAGCAAGCTAAAATTCCTTTCACTGGAAATCTGGAAAGAACTGATTTAGGAGAGTGAAAAACAGGGATACACACACACACACAGACACACACACACACGTGTTTGTAGTATCAGGCAATGCTCAACTTTGCTCCCTCAAGTCATCCAGTTCCAGTGTTTTATATATGCTATTATGTGACAAAATCATATAATACATATTAATACATATCATTAAAAATATGTAACTATTAATATATCATAGGTATATATTTTTCACATACCATAACATTTATCCTTCTAAAATATGTAATTCAGTGCTTTTTAGTATATTCAGAAAAACATGCATCCATCAACATTATCTAATTCCAGGACCCAATTTTGTTTTTAATACATCTCATATGTAGATTACAAAAAAAGGATTGATCCACTAGGGATATGGTCTGTAAGAAGCAGCCTAGATTTTTTTAAATGTTTTTCTTCTACTCTATATGTAAATAAGTCTCCTTCCTGTCAGTATTTAAGGTTTTCTTTCTTTCTAACAGTCATGTAAGGCTGGTACTTTTTAAAGTTTCCACTCAGAAGACTGTCTTCCTGACCTGTAAAGAAATTAAGTGTAAAAATGTATGCAGTTGGACTAAATAATGAAAAAGAGGTTGAGAAGAGTGCACTGAAAGAGGTAAAAAAGGAGACTATGGGCCAAAGGTACACAATAGGGAAAATAAAAAAAGTTTCTAGGGCACTGCAGAAAGACAATGTAGTCTAGTGATTACCTTTATTAGACTCTATTGGATCAGGAGCCAATTCATTAAACATTAATGGCAGGGGAATGCCATCCATATATTATAAATAGCCATTAAGTTGAGATAGACAGCTCTGCCCAGGGTAAGTATGAATTAATAAAAAAACTGAAGCTGGCATTTCAGAATCATAAAAAGATAGGTTTAGTAGAAAATATTCAATAAGAAGGAAGAAGAACAGTATATATTACACTATTTGTCTGAAGAGCAAACTAAAAATGAGAACAAACTTACCATAAACCTAAAAATACCCTTCATGAACGAAACACTTATTTCTTGAAAATGGATGTCACTTACATTTAAGAATCTTAACAGTACAATGTGTGACATTGGCAAATGGTAAATGTAAAGACAAATGAGGTGTAGATGTTCAGCTAGAAATTAGATCAAATGTGAATGCAAACAAAATATCCTCACTGAACACAGTTCCATACACAGTATGTGGCAGCAGGAGAACTGTTATTAACAGATAAGGTCTAATTTCCAGTTTATCTATTGGGTTAATCCCACTTGCCTGTATTTACAAGGTAGGCCATCTTAGTTTTACCAGCAGTTTTTACTATTTTAAGAGAGAAATCATGTTATGAAACATGGTATTGATAGATACTTACATAAATAGCTACACTTTTATAATTTATTTTTCTCACTTTCTTTGCTAATTTACACCCATTGTTTCTGAGTAATCTGAAGAAAGAATGAGACATTCCTATTTTTTTATATATCATAATGTTTCTAAGATAACGCATGGAGTTTTTTAAGAATTTCATGGTAGCAAATATTATGACTCAAAGTCAATATGACCCTGGTTAACAAAAATGATCAAAAACTAGAAAATAAGGTAACAGTAGTGGTAGCAATGGTGTATGTGGCATGTCTGTTCAATACTGTACTAGAATTTTGTTCCCCAAGCCCACTCAAGGATAATTTAATTCTCTAAAAGAACATATCTCTGTTTGGCTTTGCTATCTACGTTTTGATTATTGTACCACCACTGTCAAGTTATAGGTTAACTTGTAGTTTTTGTCTAGTATGAAAGAACCACTGAAGTTTATGGTTTAATTGCCCTGTGGGATACTAATCAGCCTTGTATAAAACCTACTAATTTTATTCAAATATTCTCTCTCTCCAACTTCTTAACAAAATGCCTAGAAGTACCCAGGTCCTCAAAATGCCCCTGGATTGCACTGGTTTCTTCATTAAAGACTTATTAGATGTTGCTATATATTTATTCTGTATTTTTATTATAGTTATATTAACTCTTAGAAAGTAGTATTTTTCACTCCACCAAGCACCTGTGTAAGATTTTTTTAAAAAATAAACTAACATTTGCCAATGGTTTGAGAGGTGAATTAACTGAAGTAAGGCATAACCACTAACGCCAAAAATAGGCTTATGCCCCATGAATTATCTCTGGTCTGCCAGCCACCCATAAAAGTACATTTTTAAGTTATATTATAGAATTAGTGAGATAAATAAAATGAATAATGAATGGCATATTTATGAATTATGACATTTTCATAATCTTCATAAAGCCTGTGATGGATTTTTCACTTGTCTACTTGGCTAAGCTGAACTACAGTCCCTCCCCACTTGTTCAAACACAAATCTAGATGCTGCTGTAAAGAGATATTTCAGGCATAATTACAGTCCCTAATCAGTTGAGTTTAATTTTAGGAAATCATCTTGGGTGGGCCTAACTTAACCAGTTTGAACACCTTAAAAGAAGACTGAGAAAGTCTTGTACTTGGTGTTGGCTGCCAGCTGAGATCTTGGCTGAGACTGTCAGCTAGAACTCTATTTTTTAAATTTTATTGTTTAAATTGACACATAGTCAATGTACATAGTATTGAGGTACATGTGATAATGTAATACATTCATATTACTTAGCATTGGGATATCCATCACCTTAAATATTTGTCTTTTCTTTAGGTAGATACATTTCAATTATTTTCTTCCGTCAACTAGAACTCTCATAACTCATGGCTAGCCACTCCACGTGATTTGGCTTCTCTCACAGCATGGCTGTTGGATTCCAAAGAAAAGCATCCCAGGAGAGGGTAAGTGGGTGTAGAGGGAGAGGAAGCAGGGGTGGGGAGCACACACCAACATGCATGAGGTGAATGCTATTCACGCTACATGCACTGAGTGCATCCTACTCTATTCTCTATCCTAGTTTCAACAGAAGGAAGGGAAAACAGACTCCACCTCCTGATAGTGTATGACAAGAATCTGGAACACCACGATGAACTAGAAATGCAGGTGTGGCCATTTTTGGAAAACGTAATTATGCCACAACATTCTTTGACTATTTTTCTATTGTATACGGATCATTTTAGTAATGGTTTTTAGAAACTTGGAATAAAGTAGAGTCATTAGCCCTATGTACATAATATGAGTTGCAAATATTTTTCCCTCAAACAAATGTATTTGTGTTATTCTTACATATCTTTTATCTTAGAATTCTAAGTCCCTTGGAAGTATGCAAATTTTATTGAAGGGAATTGAATTTTTAAAAGAAGCACTTATAGAGGACATTTGCAATATTAGTGCATATCAGTTAAGTAATTTACAGTAATTCTTATGGTACCCGATCTTTCTCTCACAGTGATATTTACAAATTTAAACATTTTTTATCTCAAATAGAGTTGCCTCTGAATTTTCCTCCTAACAAGGAGCTTAATCTACTATAGCAACCATAATGAAAATGTTATTTAAAAATCAGACAAGAGCAACAGGGAAAGTGAGTGTTTGCTATTTAAATTCTGTTTTTATATCAATGGGCTTAGATCACTGTGGAGCTATATCATTTTATTCAGTTTTCTTTCATTTTAATGTCACTGAAAGGTCAAGCAATAATCCAGAGATCAATTTACCATCCTAGGCACATTGCTTCCCTCCATTTTGGGAATATTAATTCAAATGTAAGATGGTCCTCACCCAAGCTCTTCCCCTGCAAAAAAAAAGTTAAAGCCTTAGATATTTTTATAACTACAGAGCAGAGAAGGCTTTACTTCAAATAAATGCTGTTGCAATTAGCCTGATGACCTTTCTTTTGCCTTTTAATATTTTGATATTAGCAGGTTCTACTTTTGCTCCTGATGCAGAAAAAACCATGTCATGTTAACAAATTCCTTAAATGTTGAACTCAGTCAGATCATCTATAAAATGCAACAGTATCATCTCCCTACCTGTCAAGTTTATTATGAAGACAAAGTAAAATTTCTGGTTTTTTTTTTTTTTTTTTTTTTGTGAGACAGAGTCTTGTTCTGTCACCCAGGCTGCAGTGCAGTGGCACGATCTTGCCTGACTGCAGCCTCTGCCTCCCAGGTTCAAGCAATTCTCCTGCCTCAGCCACCCCAGGAGCTGGGATTACAGGTGTGTGCCACCACACCTGGCTAATTTTTATATTTTTAGTAGAGACGGGGTTTCACCATGTTGGCCAGGCTGGTCTCAAACTCCTGGCCTCAGGTGACCTGCTGGCCTCAGCCTCCCAAAGTGCTGGGATTACAGGCATGAGCCACCACACCCAGCCAAAATTTCTGTCTACTTCTTCTAACATTAGACTGCCGAGAGTACTACATATATGATAGTTTATTAGGATTGCTTTTAATACTTAGAACACTGTTTGGGACACATATTAAGTGCTTAATAAATTTTACCTGGTGTTTTTGTGATATGCTTTATTTTATTTAAGAATTTAAGGGGATCAAGTGTGGAAAGAGAAGAACTACCACCTCATCATCAAGTACTATGTGCATATGGCATATGAGAGGAAGAAGGAAGAAAAATGGGGAGACAAAGAAGGAAAAGGAAAAGAAGGGATTCAGGGTTCTCTGATTATCTCTGTACAGGTAAGCTGAGGGAAACTGCACACACTTCATCAGCAATAGCTGGGTTCCCATCCAGGCTCTTTCATTTACTACTGATATGACCTTGGGAAAGATACATAACCCCTCTGTATCAGTTATCTATTGCTACTTGACAAATTAACCCCTAAAACTCAGTGGCTTCAAACCACCATAAACATTTATTATCTTATACAGGTTCTGCAGATCATGAAGTTTGGAAGCTGATTAGCTGAGTGGTTCCGACTCAAGGTCTCTAGGAAATTGGAGTCACAACACCCACCAGGTTGAGAATAATCTGCAGACCTGGCTGAAGCTGAAGGATCCACCTCAAGTTCACTTACAAGGCTGGAAGGTGGCACTGGCTGTTGGAAAGAAACTTTATTCCTTGCTAGAGGAAGCTCTCCATAAGAATGTTTAAGTGTTCTCACAAAATGGTGACTAGCTTTTCCCAAAATGAGTAAGATTTTATGACCTAGCCTCTGAAGATGCACACTGTTGCTTTCACTGTATTCTGCTGGTCAAAGAGATAACATAAGGTGGGAGGAGATGTCACCAGGAGAATTTTAAAAAGTAAGGATCACTGGAAGCCACCTGGAAGGCTGGTTACCATGCCCTCAAAGTCTGTGATCCAGCATCTATAAAATGAGAATAATAGTGACTTCTACCTCACAATGTTGGTGGAAAGATTAAATGACACCATGTATTCAAAGTGACTGTAGTCCAGCACTTGTTCCATGAATTGTAAGCCTCCTTAATCATTCTGTTTTCTAGGTTCTGGCACAATGTATGTGTGTGTGGGGGGGGCGGGGGGAGGGGTGGGGGGGGTGTGTGCACACACACATGCCTGGGTCCATTTGGCCACCTGATGAAGCCTGTGAACAATTTCCAAAAATAATACTTTTAATAAAAAGTACATAGGATTATGAGAATACAAATTATACTAGAACATAGCCATCAAAATATTTTAAAATATACGTAATACACTAATATTTGTTTCTTTATTAAGGCATTATACAATGAAACCCAATGGCAGCTTTAATAACTACTGTATTTTCAAAGGAATGATAAGCACAAATGTTTTAGGATACATATAATAACTGTAATATGATTAGGCAACATGTGTGATTTCTATTGGTGAGAAAGTCACAAGTACTGCCAATGCCACCGTGGTCTTTTGCCTATATTGACACTTGAAAGAAAGGCTAAATTCTAGTCAGAGGTTAGTGTAAGTGAAGATACCACTTTTTTAATCCAAGTTTAAAGTTTTCATAAACACTCTCCACAAACCCAGTGGGGTTCACTGGACCCTGGACTAAACTTAATTTACTTTAAAAGAAAGAAAGAAGAAGAAGACCATTCTAGTATTTAATATTCTCTACAAATAATTTTGTTCCTATTAAATTTCCTACTGTACACAGGAATATCTATTCTCCATGGTTCTCTCATTTCAAAATGATCACTCGTTGAATTGGACATATACCTACATAATACTTTCATTTAAACATATTTTAATGAATCTTTAGACCTAGATAAATGGATTTACAGAAGTGCTACATTAGAAGGCCATTTTAAGTTTGGGATCGAAAAGACCTTTAATTTATAGCTCCAGAAAATATCCATTCCATGGCTCAAAGATCCTTGTGGATTACAAAAGAGGAAACGACTAACAGAAAAGGAATTATTCACCACATTATTAAACATGACAAAAAGCTTCTGAATTGGAGCTTAAAACGGGCTATTTAAGATTCCAGCAATCCCTAGGACTTTGGCAACAAAAATGTTCAAAAGCCTTTTATAGTTGCTGTCAGATTTCTGTAAAGCATTTGAGAGTTCTGTGAACTTATTTATATAACAAGCTAAAACCTGAAGCTGACTTGAAAGTCTTTCTATTCTAATTATGTAGAAATGGAAATGCCTAGAAATGATGTTCCGTGTTCTCCCAAGAATATCCTCTTGAAATGGTGGTTTCAGAACCGGGTATTTAGAAGAAGGAATGAGAGTGTAGCTGCTATGGCTTATTATACGGAACCATTACAGCAGATATACAAACTATAGTTTAGCAAAGTGGCTTCAAAGAACTGCCATTTAGCTATTCTCTCTGCAGCAGCACATTCTAAATGACTGTTCATAGTGTTCCCTCCTGGCCTACTATAGTGGTTTATTTCTGAAGCTCTATAGTTCATGTGTAATCATGTAGCAAAATAATTCAGGATATAATGACCCACCAGGATCTCAGCTGATTGTGGTTCTTATCACAATACTGTTTCTGATGCTATGTGTGGCTTTCCAAAGCCAACTTTTTAACCTCTTATGCTTCAGCATTCCAATTTGACATCAGGCCCCTCTGTGTTCCGAGAAGTCAGCACATACCCTAAGCTAGAAATGCTAGGAGATATTCCAAAAGAAAAAATAAGATGGGTTTTGGGAAAGAGTACTGTGCTTGACAGCTTCTAAAATGGCTCCTCATCAGCCCACCACCTCCTGCTATTCACACCCTTGTGTAATCTTCTCTTGCTTTGAATGTGGGCTGGACCTAGTTATTTCCTTTTAACAAATAGAAATGTCATTTGTTTATAAACGACTGTGACTTCATCCTTTTCACCGTTTCTCTGCCCTCTTCTTGCTTGATGAGACAAGGCAAGCTAACCTATGGAGAGCCTCATGTGGCAGAGAACTGAGACCAACAGTCAACAACCCTAGAAGAACTGAGTCCTGCCAACAACCATGTGAGTGAATCTGGAAGTGGAATATCTCTAATCCTAACAATAAGATATTGACACCAACAGCAGAGATGTTAAAACACGTAGGGTCTCAGACCTAGCAAGGAAAGGTCTAGAAAAGGAATATGAAACCATTTTTTTCTAGTTCCAAAGCCTGTGCTTCATTCACTGCATTACACTGTGTCTCCAAATGAGTCCTGTTCCAAATACTGAATTGGGTTTTGCCTGTTTGGAAGTTGGAACTCATTTCCCTAGAGATAAAATGGCAGAACTGAAATTAACAGAGATCTGACACAATAGCAGAGACAGGAAGGCAGAGGACATGGGGTGGGAGGGCTCACAAAGGTGCCTGTGCCAAGAACTCCTGAGTTTTAGCAGTCTGATTCAGGCAGCTCATAGGGGCTGGAGGAGTGAAGTCCAAAGGCTGGACTGAGAAAAAAATCACTTCCTGATTTGAGTTAGCTTTTACTTGATACTAGGATCTTTACAGATTAATTAATTAAACATCTCAAGATGAGACTAAAGCGGCCTCATTGTCTGGGATGATACCCAGGTTCATTGTCTCACAGCTGAGGAAACCAAGGATGCAGACATACAAGGAGTGAGGTTAAATGGGGAAGTTTAATAGGCCAAAGAAAGAGAATAGCTCTGCTAGAGAGAGGGGTCCTGGAAAAATGGGTTGCCGGTCCACAGCGAAATACAGGGGGTTTTATAGATACCTGGTGAGGAGGCAAAGTCTGATTTACATAGGGTGAGACTGGTTGGACCACGTGTGCCATTTGTATAGGGCATGAAAAACTGGTTAGGACTAGGTTTGCCATTTGCATAGGATGCAAATTTCTGGTCGCCTCCGCCCTAATCTTTTATTATGCTGTCAGGTCCTCTACCTGAGCTGTGCCATGTTGCCCATTTCTTTACTGTACATATGGTAACAAAAAAATAAGGGAAGATGGAGCCTCCATGTTGGACATGCCTGGGCCCCAGGTAGCCCTTTTCTATTAGCACAGCTGCCGGCATTCCCCTGTGCAAGCTTCCAGCTTGCTTATATATGTTTTCAGCTCGATTTTTCAGGCTGCTCTTTGTTAGGAAAAAAATAATTTCTTGGGATGCTTTTCATTAGAAGGCAAATTCTGCTGAGAACTCTTTTACCCTTACTATCAGCTTAAATAATTTCTTTCTACTTCCTGTATCAAAATCATCCATATTTAGAGTGAGCCTTAAATCCAATGACTGGTATCTTTATGAGATAAAGGACTGGGAGATTTGGGCACAGTGACCCAGAGGAAAAGATCACATGGAAAGAGAGGAAAGATTGGAGCCAGAGTGCCACAGCCTAGGAATATCAGGAGCCACTAGAAGCTGGAAGAGGCAGGGAAGGACGCTCCCCTGAAGACTTCCCATGGAGTCTGGCCCTGCCCATATCTTGATTTCAGATTTTTGGCCTCCAGAACTGTGAGAGGATAGATTCCGGTGATTTTTAAGCCACCAAGTTTGTGATAATTTGGCACAGCAGCCCTTGGAAATGAATACCAACACCAGGGATACTAATATTCAGCTAGACGCGAGAGCCACCACTTGAAGCTGTCGCGCCAACCTTGCCAGGTGAACTGTTATTTAGCTCAAGGTAGGGCCCAGGAGTAAATCACTAGCAATGAGAACACCAGCTGCAATAATCACCAGAAAACCACCTTCACCTTCAAAACAAAATATTAAAAACCCACTGTGTTAAAAAGTCTTTTTTTTTTTAACAAGGCTGTTGTGAGATGCTTCAAAATAGGTGAATATAAACCAAGACCTATATTATACTGTAGTCGGATATCATCTCAGGATTAGCATAGTGTGAACAAATCCTCAACACATGGGAGTTCCTCTTCCCCTTCCAGATAAAAGTTGAAAAGCCTGAGAAAATCAGGGGTGTCCTCCTAACTTGGATGTTAGCTGCCATCCATTTCTCTCGAGGTTTTCCTTTCTTTCTTTAACTTTTACAACCAAATATTTATAGTTAGTCCTGCTCTAAGAAAGCCTTAGAAGTCAGGATAAGGGCATATAATACTCAGAACAAAACTGTGTGAAACAGCAATATTATTCTATCTGTGACTTGATAATTAGACGTAACTAAATTGCTGGCCAAGATATCCCATACCCAAGCAATTATAGATACCAACTGATGAAGACAGGAAATCAAAGAATGAAAGCTGAATGCCATCAGTGGACATATCAGAAAATATCAAGAAAAGCTTTCTATGAAGAAAAAAAGCATGCAACTCTTTTAAAGAAAGCGTAGTCATAAAATGAAATGGAAATGTGTATTTTTTGTTTTATTGGCTTTATTTCAAATGGCTATTAATAAATCCTGATAGTCAATTAAAAAACATTCACCAAACTAGAAATCTGCTGAAGTATATATGTATAAGCATGCCTAAATATATTACAAACTATTGAATTGAAACATTAAAACATTCTCCATAGCAACACTAAATCAAACTGATATTTCATTTTGGTTCCCCTAATGCCAATACATATAGTACATTAAACCCACAGCTTTCAAAGCATAAAAATGTCTTTGAAAACATAAGTAATCTAGAGATGATGTTCAAATATAGTATAATATACACCTTGGTTTCTAGTTATTATTTCTTTCCCAAGATTACACTTCTATGAGAAAGAAGAGGAGCCTAAATATGATATACAGTCATTAATTTTAATGATGAAAAGAGAAATTTTGACTTTGCCAATTCTGACCATTGGGGAATTTGTGCCCATAGTAATAGATTACTCATGTCTTACTTGCACTTTTCCCAAAAATCTCAAGTCGAAGACCACAGAATTTATAAGCTAGAAAATATAAGAAAAAAGGACACAGGAGCTAAACAAGAAAAGAAGAGGAAAAAGATTCCAGTTAAAAGTCACTAATTTCCATGGAAGGAGATTAAGCGTACACTTTATCAACCTTCTCTGCCAGCAAACAACGTTTTATACTGTCACTTAATGGGGAAGGAGGTCAGGTACATATCTGAAGGTCACCTAACTATATGCTTTCTTCCACAGTATTATAGGGCATAGGGAAAGAGCCTAAAATATGCCTTCCAGTTGGAATTGAAAATGAAACGGTCCCTTGTTTAATGCCAGAAAAAGTATCCTGAGAAAGTGTAGCTCTTAGGCTTTTCCTCTCCAAGGATTTAGGGAAAATCAACAGTGCCCACTGGACAAAACCACTTTAGATAAAGAGGAATGGCAGATTTAAGGGCTCACAAAATGTACTTAAAAGTTTAGAAATTGGGCTTTCAAATTATACCAGTCAAGTTTTACATGAATTAAGTCCTATTTTGAGCTAGGATGCATCATTATGGGAGGTAAACCAAAATCTTAAAAATAGATTAGTTTAGAATGAGAACTATGCCTTAGGAGGTGCCATGGAATTCCCTAGGAGGTAAACCTACTGCAAATTACATTTTAAAAAGCAATCTCAGCCATATGTTCTTCCCTAAAACCACAAATTCCTTTTGAATCAATATTTGTTATGAGTCCTTTTCAACATTTTTCCAGGAGCAACACAGCACTGTGTCTTCGGGGTGGGGGTGGGGGGGGTCCAAGAGGGAATCTACAGGACTTAAAAAAGCATAAGGGAGTGAATATGGGGTCATAGCTTTTGTCATTGTTGAAAAGAGATGCCGGTAAGTTCTATGCATTAAAACAGACCATGCAAAGCATATTTGATGGAATAAGATAAATAACAGAACAGACTCACTCTTGCATGTCCAAGTGTACTTTTGAGATGGTGAAATGCAGTTGATGCACTGAAACATGAAACCATCAAAATCTACAGCTGGAAGGGACCTCGGAGATGAATCATTTGAAAGCCCTCCAGAGGAACCCAGGTTCCAGGAAATATGAAGAACGTGACCAAGGTCACAAGTTAGCGGCAGCAGGGCTTGGACCAGAATACTGAGCTAATTTTATTATACACACTTTTAGTTTCTAAACACCAAGAGGCATGAATTTACAAACAATGAATACAGCCACATGCTGTGCCTAAAATAACAATTACAAAAGTAAACCTACAGCCTCAGTTAAATTACTCACCTGTGTTTTTCTCCCACCATAAAGAACATTTCCATTACCAAAAAGATCCCTCATGTTGCCCCTTTCTGGCCACATTAATTTCCTCCTGCCCTCACTACTCCTCTAACCATCCTTAATCACTGCCAGCCACTGATCTGTTCTCCATTTCTATACTTCTGTCATTTTAAGGATGTTATATAAATGGAATCATACAACATATAACCTTTTGAAACTGGCTTTTTACACTCAGTGAAACTCTCTGGAGATTAAGCTGTATGTATCAATAGTTCATCTGAATGCAGAATAGCCTCCGTGGTATGGATGTACCACAGTTCATTTAACTATTCACCTGCAGAAGGACATCTGGATTGCTTCTAATTTGGGGCCATTATGAATAAAGCTGCTAGGAACATTTGTGTAAGGGTTTTTGTGTGGATCTAAGTTTTTGTGTTTCTTGGATAAATGACCATGATCACAAATGCTGGGTTGTCTCAGTCTGCTTGTGTTGCTTAAAGGAATACATGAGTAGCCAGGTCAGTGGCACAGGCCTGTAGTCCCAGCTACTCAGAAGGCTGAGGTGGGAAGATCTGTTGAGCCCAGGAGTTTGAGGCTACAGTGGGCTATGATTACACCTGTGAATAGCCACTGCACTCCACCCTGGGCAACATAGAAAAAGAAATCTCTTAAAAAATAGATATAAAGGAAGACCTGAAACTGGGTAACTTACAAAGAAAAAAGGTTTATTTGGCTCATGGTTCTGCAGGGTTTACAAGCAGCATGATGCCAACATCTGCTTGTGATGAGAACCTCAGGAAGCTCCCACTCATAGCTGAAGGAGAAGGGGAGCCAGCGTGTAGAGATTACATACATGGCGAGACAGGAAGCAAGAGAGAGGGTAAAGGTGCCAGGTAGTTTTTGAACAACCAGTTCTCAGGGAAATACTCCAGGAACTAAGAGTGAGAAGTTGCTCATTACTACCTGGACAGCACCAAGCCATTCATGAGGGATCTGCCCCCATGACCCAAACACCTCCCATTAGGCTCCACCTCTAACAGTGGGGATCAAATTTTGACGTGAGGATTGGAAGCTATCCAAACTGTAGTAGGTTGTAAGGTAGTTATATGTTTAGTTTTTAAGAAACTACTAAACTGTCTATCAAGCATGACTGTATCATTTTACATTCTTACCAGCAAAGATGCAAAAGCAGTTTAATAGAGAAAGGAAAGCTTTTCCAACAAATGGTGCTAATGCAGCTGGGCATACATAGGAAGGAGGGTGATATGGTTTGGCTGTGTCCCCACCCAAATCTCATCTTGAATTGTAGCTCCCATGATTCCCACGTGTTGTGGGAGGGACCAGGTGGGAGATAATTAAATCATGGTGGTAGTTTCCCTCATACTGTTCTTGTGATAGTGAAGAATTCTCACAAGATCTGATGGTTTTATAAGGAGTTTCCCCTTTCGCTTGGCTCATTCTTTCTCACCTCCTTCCATGTAAGATGTGCCTTTCACCTTCTGCCATGATTGTGTGGCCTCCCCAGCCACGTGGAACTGTGAGTCCATTAAACCTCTTTTTCCTTATAAATTACCAATCTTGGGTATGTTCTCATCAGCAGTGTGAAATGGACTAATATAGAGGGGAAGGGGAGAAGGAGGAGGGGAAAGAAGAGGAGGAACAGGGAAGAAAAGCAAGAAGAAGAACTTTCACATAAACCTCACAACTTGAATAAAAATCAACACAAAAGGAATCATTTTCCCCGCATCTTCACCAGTATTTAGTGTTGTCACCACTTGTCACTCTCATAGATGTGCAGCAGTATCTCAACGTGGTTTTATTTAGCATTTTCCTTAGAGTTAATGATGTAGAACATCTTTTTATGTGTTTATCAGTTAAATGGCTGTCCATGTCTTTTGCCCATTTTCCAACTGGTTTGTCTTTTTTGCTGTTGTTGAGTTTTGCGAGTTCATTATAAATGTTAGATAATAGCCCTGTTTTGGATATATGGTTTTCAAATATTTACTCCCAGTCTGCAGCTTGTCTTTTTAGCGTCTTAGCAGAGTCTTTCAGAGAGAAAATTTTTAAATTTTGAAGTCAAACTAATTAATTTTTCCTTTTATGGATCATGCATTTGATGCCAAGTCCAAGAACCCTTTGCCTAGACATAGATCCCAATGACTTTTTCCTCTGCTAGTTTCCAAAAGCTTTATTTTCTAAAAGTGTTACATTAATGTTCATGATCCATTTTCAATGAATTTTGTGCAAGATGTGAGGTATAGGTTAATTTTTTTTCCTAACTGTACAATTTGTTGAAAAGTCTATTCTTTCTCTAACTGAATTGCTTTTTTATTTTTGCAAAAAAAAAAAAAGTGGGCATATTTGTGTAGGTCTGTTTCTGGGTTCTCTATTCTGTTCCATTTGTCTATGTGTCTATACGTCTGTCAATGACACACAGTCATAAATATTACAAGTATGTAAGTCTTGAAACTGGATGATAGACCAATTCCTACCACTTTATTCTTTTTCAAATCTGTTTTAGCTATTCTAGTTCCTGTGCCTTTACATATGAATTTCAGGATAATCTTGTCTATATCTATTAAAAATTGTTGCTGATATTTTGATAAGAATTATATTAAAACTCTGTATCAACTTGGGAGAACTGACATCTTTACTATGATGAATCTTCTAACCTGTGAGAATATGTCTCTCCATTTATGGAGATCATCGTTGCTTTCTCTCATCAGCATTTTGTAGTTTTCACCATACAAATTCTATATACTTTTTGATAGATTTTCATGTATTTCTTTTTGTGTGTGTGTAAAAGGTGCTGTATTTTTTATTTGGTATCTATCTATTGATTGCTAACATAAACATAGTTGGTTTCCATATGCTGATCTAATATCCTGGGGCCTTTCTGAACTCATCTATTATTTCTAGGATTTTTTAAAAAGATTCCTCAGACTTTTCTAGGTATGACTTACAAGGAAGTCACCTGCAAAAAAAAAAAGGCTAGTTTTACTGCTTCCTTTCTAATCTGTATGTTTTTTATTTCCTTTCCTTGGCTCACTGTGCTGGCAAGATCAATAATGAAAGTATTAAAAGTATCAGAACTTGCATAGGGGGCATAAAAAACCAAAGCATTTTCCTACTCTCACACACTACTCAACACTTCTCACACCAGATTCTCCAGCAGATACTAACTGGGTATCCTAGAATTCAATTCAGTTCACACATTATCTACCCAGAGATATTGTCAGATCCAACAGGTTAGGGTTTCAGTCCCACAAGACAGCTCCCACTTTGGATGTCAGTTGTGTACCCCAGCCTGTGAACTGTGGTTCTGACTGGCCAGCTATAAATCAGGATTCCTACAACCTCCTCTTCATGTTCAAGAAATTTGGTAGAGTGGCTCACAGGACTCAGGGAAATGCTTTACTTATGCAGATACACAACCAGATGGAAGAGATGAAGAGGACAAGGTATGTGGGAAGGATTGTAGACCTTCCCTCTCTGGGAAGGTGCCCTCTCTACAAGCACCACCCTCCAGGCATCATCACACGTTCTGCAAGCTGGAAGGTCTCCAAATCCTGTTCTTTTCAGGTGTTTATGAAGACTTCATTTCTTATGCATGATTGATTACAGCATTGGCTACTGATGATCATCCAGACCTTCAGACCCTCTCCCCTCCTTAGAGTCAAGGAGATAAGGCTCAAACTTCTGATGCTTATACCACATAGTTGATTCTCCTAGCAACCAGTCCCCTTTCTGAGGCTATCTAGGGGACCCAGCCACCAGTTATCATATTAGCATTAAAAAACACTCTTATCTCCAGAGATTTCATAAGTTTTAGGAACTGCGCACCCAGAACCAGGGGCAGAGGCCAAATATGTTTATTATATCAAAATATCACAAAAGTATTCGATCTTCCAACACTGTGTTGAATAGTAGTGGTGAGAGTCACCATCTTTGACTTTTTCCCAACCGTAAAGAAAAGCATTCAGTCTTTCAACATTAAGTATGTTACCTTTTTGCAGATATTCTTTATCAATTTGAGAACATTCTCTTCCTTTTCTAGTGTTCTGTTTTTATCACAAAGTGGTATTAAATTTCGCCACATGCTTTTTCTGTGTGAATTGATATGATCATGTCATTTTTGTTTCTTAGCCTGCTAATGTGGATGAAATTAAATAATTTAAACTTAAAATAAGTCAACTTACAGCTGTTAGAGCTTTAAATCATTCTGAACGTTGAGAGGTGGCTCTGCAGCCTGAGTCAAGTGGCAAGCAGCTGCAACTTCTGCCTTTTTTCTTTTAAATAATTAAGAAGACCAAGCAGTGCCAGGGACAGGACCCCCTCAGATCATTACCCTTTCTCACAGAGTAATAAAGTAATCTTCCTTTGAATGTAGCAATCCATAACCAATCATATTACTGTGGCATATGCACTGGTCTTGTATGGAAAATGTTGTAATCCTGCTGGAACTTCTTTGTCCCTGCCTATGTAAATGAAACCTCAACTTCACCACTTTGGGCTGCTGATCCATTTGTGTGGAGTCAGCCATGACTATCCTCAAGCTCTGCACTAGGATAAACTCCACATTTAATCGTATTCTTTGAACCTCATTATTTACGGTTGACATGCGGTAGATTCCATTGCTGATTTTCAAATAAACCCTACTTGATCATGATGTATACTTCTCTTTATATATTGCTGAATTCAATTTGCTAACATTTTGTTAAGAAATTTTGACATCTCTGTCTATGAAGGATACTGGTCTGCAGGGTTTTTCCTACTATTTTCATTTGGTGCAATACAATTTCAAAAATTAAAAAATAAATGAATATTCTTCCTTCATCTGAAAGTGTCTTGATTTCCCTTTCGTATTTGAAAGACATTTTCACTAGACATAGAATTCTAAGTTGACAGTTATTTTCTTTCAGTATGGAAAAAATATGTTGCCACTTTTGCCTGCCTGGGAAACATTGGCCTCATTACCATTGGGCAGGGGAGAAAGTCCTAATTGTCTACTATGCCTCTTCTGATATCACCCCTGAGAGGAGGAAAAGGTACTTCTCTACTGTTGGTAGAGGTGAAAATGCAGGCTCCCCATGTGGACTCGTTACCACCCACTGGATATGAGAATTCTGGCTCTCTACTTGGCTTTCTGTAATACTAACCTAACAAGGAGGTTGGAGTGGCTCATTACATCCCAGTGAGGATAGAAGTTTTGGCTCCCACTTGGCCTTTGCTGTTGGAGGTAGGAGTAGGTAGGCCACACGTTTTTCAATGTGTGTATGTGTGGTGTTAAGCTGGAGTAGTACAGACATTATCTAAAAATTTTCTCTATACTGCTAGACTGCCCCTTTCCCAGTCCTTCACCTACAGTGAGCAGGTTTTCGCTGTAACCTTTCCTTTTGTCTGTGCCCTCTGGCAGCTAAGGGTTACTAGCTTCTTTAGTTCCAGGGCTGGGATATCTAAGGCAAAAACAACATTTAGGGAATTCACTACCATATTGTGTCTTGTGTCTCCAGGTCTCTAGCTGATCTGACTTCTCTCCACCTCTCAGAATATTTTTAGTTTTGTCTTATATATAATAGTCAGGATTTTTTACTTGTCCTAAATGAGAGGAAGAGGAAAAAGTACACCTTTTTCCCAGAAGTGAAAGTCCCTTTGTTTTACTTTTTCAAAAAAACGAAAGTCTTTCTCTTTACTGTTATCACAACAGATCCTATCAAAGAAGAGAAATTAAGACCAAAAAAAGTGTAACTGAGGGATAGTAAGAGAATATTCACAGCTTTACTTGAGAAGAAAAAAGGAAGGGTTACAAAGTGGGGAGGATTAGAGTTAAAAGACTCAAGTTCTAATGGAAAGATGGTCAGCTACTAGCCTTTCATCTCTAAATATCACTTAAGTATTCAGGCAGCCCCGTATTTTGTTTTGTTTTGTTTTTTCCTGTAAGATGGGGATGATATCACCTAGATGCCCTTCCACAGTTGTGGTCGTATAAGATGAAATAGGATATGGGATGGTGCTTTGTCAATTTTCAGTCAAGATACAAATAAAGGGCATATTATTGCACTCTGATGATAAACTGCCTGCCTACTTCCCACCTGCTCCAACAAAACCCAGTTCTTTCCAGTTTGTCCTGTGTTTCAGCATTGATCCAGCAACTATTGATCCATGTGCACAAACTAGAAATATGTGAGGCATTTTGGATACCTCTGACTCCCCTTATTCCCCACCAGTCAAAATAAGAATATCACAGTCCTGATGTTCTCCTTCCAGATAACTCTCAAATCCATCTGCTTCACTCCATCAGCCCTAGATCCAGCCCCCATTCTCTTTTACCTGTACTATAATAGTCATCTCCCAAGTTTCCCTGCTTCCAAACTCATCTCTAAAAAGCAGCTAGATCATCTTTCAAACACCCAAAGCATCTCTCCCGAGTCCATTCTAGATTCCCCCAGATACCTAGCGTTCCCATTTGGGCTTCCCGTTTCTCAGGAGGCTTATCTGTTCATTTATTTAAGAAACTGAAATGGTTTTCTCTTATTTATCCTAAAATAAAATTTTGACCTGAAAGCATGATTTTAAAACACTTTAATACCTTTATAGTCAACAAATAAATAATATTTCATAATAGGAAAATAATTATGTGACATGTCATATTGGCATTGCTTCATAAGGACAAGGGAAAAACTGGACACATAAACTAGAGATAGTATATTTCACCATAGCCTTATGTACATATTACTTAAGAATGAAAACATTAGCCATAACTTGCAAATCTGCATTATGACTCATGAAACGAGTACACTGTATCTCGTCAAGCTATAATTACTGACTAAACCTAAACTTCTTTATCACAAACTCATTCAGCCTCATGTGCTCAACCCACACACAAAAACTCTGTTCTAGAAACTGCCTAGTTGATCAATTCTGACCTAGATCTACTAGGACCATTTCATGGCTAGTTCTAGCTCCCAAAATCTTCTCCTATCCTCCAATTCCTTTTGACATACCCCCCAGTTTCCCTGGTGTTGGTTCACCTTTGCAACAGCAAGCTCATAACATGCCTTGGAATCTAAAAATTGTTCTGATATTCTTTAATGGGTTTTAGCAAAATAAATGATTAGGATAACTATTTAAAATTTTACACCTAATTTTAACAGTTACTAATATTACTTCTAATTAGAGGAGAAGGACTACAGAGTAGGGAGCAGGGTGTAGGAGCATAGATTACCCTTATTTTCTGTAGTGACTGAAGTTCAAACAATAAAAATGCACTCATACATTTCCTCAGAAATTTTAAAAACACACATTAAATGCTAAATATACGTCCTGTCAATTAAAAACTGTAAGAGTAACCTTATAAAAGGAAAAGAAGTTTGCTCTCAGGAGATGATTAAATACCCATATTGACTAAATATATTTAAAGTGGTTATGATTCAATGTCAGACTAATATTTTTGCCTCTACTTTAATTGCTTTTTAAAAGAAGTATCAGGAGGTTCCAATTAGAAATTTAACTGAAGGCCACTTTGAATCAATATGCTGTGGGAATTAAATGATGCTGTTTTTATGTTTTCCTTTTTGAAGATATTGGTCATTCTGTTTTTAAATGTTTATCTCTAAAAGTTCAAGGAAAGCTTGGTTTTTATTGGAAAGGCAAGAAATACAGCTTCTGACTAAATGTTTATAGCTTCAGTGTGGGATGCCCTTCTCCCTTTCTCTCCTCCTGGCATATTTAATCAACAGAATATTCACAGATCTTTTTTCTCCTACAACAGGCCTACTCCAACCCTGCGTAATTTCTCCTATCTTAGGGCCTCTGACATTTATCCAGAAAAAGACAACTAAGTACTTGATTCTATGTTTTACCATATTTCTTTTCTTCCTCCATATCTCACTTTTTATTTTTTAGAAAATGCCTCTAATGCAATTTAGTGATCATCACAGTGCCTAGGATATTGCTTTGAACTAAATAACTATTTAAAAGAAAAAACAAATATGGTTGATTAGTATAAGCAACTACTTTGCAGAAGAACTTTGAAATGTGACTTCCCATTTCAAAGATTGTTTTTCCTATTCCCCAGTCTTCCAAGAATCATATTTCACTGACGTCTAACACATATACCTGACTTGAGAATATTCTGAGGCTGAGTTCCTTTATCAAAGTTAATTGGTAGAAAGTGTCACTCACCAGAAAATTCCATCTAATTGACAACTGGACTGAAATGGCTAGGCTCAAACGGGGGCTGATCTAAATTTCTCATCAAGCAGCACTTTAAGGTATCTTAGACAAGACTGCCTTGAGCTGTGAAAAGCTTTGATGCCATCAGCCTTACACCAGGATCAAAAACAATTTTCAACTTTTACTGCAAGCTTTGTTAATAAGTTTCTCCCCGTTCGTCACAGTTATGAAAAACCTTTAATATTTTTGTTGCATGGGAATAAAGCTAGGAAGGATGTAAATTTCAGGCAAATGGGAGGTACATTTTAAAAATATTGTCATCGAGACTGACAACTGCCAAACCTGGAAACCACTTTCTCCCAAATCAAACACAGCCTAGAGTAATGGTGAATTCAAATTGATACGCAAGCCTGTGACAGAGGCTATCAGAAGAAACTATTTCTTTTCACCTCTAAAATACAATTCACTAAGCACGACATCCAAATTCCTATTGTCATAGGCATTTTCACTGGTTTAGAAGAAGACTGCAGGACGGCTAATGTGTCTTAGTTCTCAGATAAGGCTAATGGGTTTCAGCTCTCTAGCCAGTTTTGATTACCAAATACTGCCTGTGACACAGTAGAGAATTTTGAAGTTGCTCATGGACTTTGTGGAGCAGAGTAACACAGTCTATCAGCAACATTTACCAGTATGGCAAAGCAGCATTCACTAATGAATCTGGGCCCTCTCCCGTTGCTGGACACATGGAAGACCATTTCCAGAGCCTTCAGTGCAGATGGACAGGGCCACATGACCAGTTCTGTCCCACAGGCTGTGATCAGTGTTGACGTGGGCCACATCACAGCCCATATGTGATTTTCTATGCTTCTCATCCCTGAAGCCTTGAGATAAAGGTGTCATAAGACAGCAGTAGACAAAAATGCTGAGCCACCCCTTGGAGGTGAGAGCTGTCCTGGAGCATCACCTATAACCTCCATGGGCTTTGCAAGGATGAGAAATACTCCCAGTTGGTTAAGCCACTGTGATTTTCATATTGTTTGTTATTGCATTATAACCCAACCCACTCTGACTTCTACACACAGCTCTCAGATGAGAGATTGGAGACAGGAGTGCCCAGCACTTAGAGGATTACAGATTAATAGTCAGGAACACTGGTTCCTCTTACATTTAAGACACCCACAACATCATGATGCATTTCCCTCCAATGTGATGGGAATTCTTGTACCCTTGCACAGCTTGCTTTCATTTTGATGACTACTAATTGTGACCTGCACCTTGGCTCTTGCTTGTCTCCTTTATCCCTTCTCTCCTTCTTTACGTAGGCACACAGATGTTCTAGGGCATGCCTGATATATCACACTAATAAATATATTAAGTATCCCTTTGAAAAGCAAAAGGAAACATTACAATTTTTGTGGCTCTTTTAAATGCCTGTGAACACACTAGCACATTACATTTTTAAAGTATTTCAGTCAAGGAGTCACTTGGGTTAGCCTACATTTTGGCAAGTAAATCAACAATTGCTGCCAATTGCATCAGAAAGTCCTTTACTTTTAGCAGATCTGTACCAGCAGAAAAGGAGCAAATGTATTGGCTCATTGGAGCAAATGACCACCACACCTCAGGAACAAAAGCTTATACTTCCACATTGCTTACTAGATGCCAGGAAACAGTCTATGAGCTTTACTGGTATCAATGAATTTAATCCTCCCAACAACCTTAGAGGTCATGGCTACTTTTACTCCTATTTTAAAGATGAGACAAGTGTGTGAGTTTACATGCTTACAAAAAGCACTTATCTTTTATCATCATAAAATAGAGTTTTTAGATAAAACATAGGAAAAGCAGTTAAACTTTAGATAAAAAATAAAACAGTTTTAGTATATGTGCCATATATTGCATGGGACATACTTACTCTAAACTGTTTTTTACATTTATCTGAAATTCAAATTCAGCTGGGCCCCTGTATTCTTATTTGCTAACTCTGGCAATTCTAAATTAGAAGCTGGATTTAAAATTTCATCAATTGTCAATATTTAACTTTATTAAGCAACCATGCTAAGCTGATTGTACATCTCTATCAAACAAAGTTAAAGACAAGTTTTTATTAAAATCTCTGAATCTAATCTACTATAAAAATAAAATGCCAAAAAGATTTTTACAACAAAAATTTGCTTTTGCTTTCCTACTACCCAGTCTGTGGCATTTGGGAAGGATCCAGATATTGACATGTAGCTTGTGCCCGTTGTCACATTTTGTATCTAAATTGGTGAAAATCCTAACACTAGTGTCTGTAAGCCATTCACTTTGTTTGGACTGGGGGCTGGGGTTTGCAAGAAAACACAGAATATTCCTTTTTGTTCTTTTTTTTTTTTTTAACTTTTATAACATGGGACCTGTTAAAACAGAAGCATGAATATTCTAGGTCAGGCAGAGATGAAAGGACATAATAAATAGGAAACACTGCTCTCCCAATGTATCCTGAAGAAGTCCTTGTCAATCACTTCCAGTAAAGTGAATAAAAAATGCTTACCATAGCAAGAGCATACACTGAGTTTGATGTGGTGGGGACAAATCATAAAATAGGTGTAGGGTGAGGCCAAATTTTAAAATCTAAGGTACCTTGGAATAATGTACTTCCAGAGATTCTCAATAACAGCATTTTAAATTCTTCTTCTCTCTTCCAGGTTCTGTTTCATGCAGGGCCATGAGTTACTGCCAACAAGTTAATATCTACTCTCGGCTGTTGATTCAGCCCAAACACTGTGCATCTCCAATCTCCATTCATCAAGGGCTTCAAAACAATGTGTTTATCTTTCTACTTGTTGTGAATATTAATAAATTAAGATCTTTAAACTGTCTAGGAAGAAGTAAGAAATAAGTGCCAAGAGCTTGGGTACAGATGAGGTATTTACATACATTAGAGAAGTACCATTAACAGTAATTAATGGTGCTTTTACATTCTCAGAATGCAGTGCAATAGACTGTCGATTTGTTTTGGAGGTGTCTGCAATCATAACACATATCTCATGCTAAATGGATACTTAGCAATTTTTAATAATTTGAAACTGCTGTGCTATTTAATGGTTTGGCGATAACACACAGTTTTATGAAGATAGTTTTTGAATTTAGAATTTTTATTGAACTTGATTAAATTTAATGAGACTGCATCACTTACATTCTACCTTAATTCTTAATGTTTATAAAGGTCACAACAACTAATTTTAAAAGTTGTATTTTAGAAAAGCAAATTCTGTCAGTTAATGACTATACAATTTAAACCATAATTCCAAGATTTTCTAAAGCTAGCCTACATGTAGTATTGTGGTATGTCTTCATGAGGGGTATTAAAGCATAAAAGTTTAAGACATATCACTGTTGCGAAGGAAAACAAATAGGAGAATTTTATTAACTCCAAATTCTTTTGACTTTGTCTGACTTTTGATTAGAACTAGAGTACACAAAACTCAGCAGACTATGGTAAAGAGGTTTTACATCAACTCAACTTCCCAAGAAGTTAAAATTAAAAACATATCTCCCCTAAGTCAATACATTCCACAGTATTTCACTGGTGACTTTAGTCCCAATTTGTTTGAGGAAACCAAAGGTAAAAGAGAAAACAAATTTGCTTTGAAGGAGTCAAGGCTATGTGGAATAGAAATTTGTGCAAAAATACTTAACCCAGTCTGTAGCCTTTCCATGAAGCAAAGAAAATGTAAAACAGATTTTGGGGAATTCTGACATGAATTACTAAGATATCACTTATATGCCTGTTTTTAGACTGAGAGGTTCCTCAATTCCTTTTTCTTTCTGTCTGCTTCATTTCCGTCAGGAACAACTGTTCAACCCTTACATGTAGATCTTCATAATAATTCTTGACAATACATGTGCAAAATTAAAATGGGTCTCTTTGCACTGTTTGCAGTATGGCAGGAGAGTTTACAAGGCAATAATTCTAAATATAAAATAAAAAACAAACATATTACATGATTTTACAAATTTAAGGGAATGTGTAGAAGGAGTACTAATCACACTTGGCATGTTTAAAAATACACTTGGTGCTTGTCAGTGCTCAAAGAGAACAGACATATTGTTTGAATTATCAATAATAACAAAATCATGGAGGATTGATCATGAGAGTGTTTTCCTTCATCTTAGCCACAGTAATAAGACCTCTATGCTGCACTTCTTTTATAATTAGGCAAAAATCTGACACAAATCCTGTGAAGGCAGATGTAGTTATTTCTGTGTATTCTTTAGACTTCCACATTAAGAAACCATGCCCCCTTTTGACATGACTATCTCTTTCTTCCCCACACAACAAAACTGAGAACATAAAATTATTGACACACCTGGGCAGCTAAATGCAGACATGCTGACTGCAATAAGGCTCTCATCTCACAGAGGAGGAGGCAGTACAGGACTCTGTCTCCAGTAAAACATCTCCTCAAAAACTTCAAACTTTCTTAACATCTACAGAGAAGTCTTAATAGAAAAGTCAGTAAATTCACCAGCCACACACCATCTTGTCATTTGACCTTTGATTTCTCTAGTTCAGCACTCCCTAATTCCAAAAGACAGGATTCAAAGAAATGTCTGTAATACTTCATCTGCCCGAAGGAAGACAGTGAGATAATATCCACACAAGTCTTGAACTTTTAAAATCCATTCTCACTGATACAGGGGAATATGAACTGGAAGAAGGATTGAATGCCATGCTTGAGTTTTTACCATCAAATAAAATCTACAATGTGTTGTGTGACAATGATATTTACTTTGAGTGTGTTTTAAAAAATGACACCTGCTACAAAAATCATGGATCTGTATATCCTTAAAGTCTCACAGGTTATAAAACAGCAGGGGCAAATATTTTATGAGCTACATTGCATTGTTGTTTTGTTCCCAGGAAAAAAGATATTTTCTCAAATACTAAGAGACCAGTCTATTCCTGGGGTCAGCTGAAGCCAGTGTTGACCCTGGACAAACACTGGGAGAGAGCTGGTTCCCTACTATGATGATCCCTGGAGCTCAGATGCTGTCTGTGCCCAGACTCTCAAGGCAACCATGGCCAAGGCAGAGAAGGTGAGGACACTGCTCTTTTCGAGACACATGTGGGTTCGGCACACACGTGTGTTGTGATGATTGTTGCTAATGATGCTGACAGTAGCCAACATTTACCAACGGATCACTATGCAGTGAGCACTGCGCACAGCGCTTTATGTGTTGACTCACTGAATCCTCATAACGTCATTTGGATGTAAGTACTATCAGCAACACTACTTCGCAGATAGAGAAAAACAATGGACGGTAATTGCACTGCACAGCAGCAACCTTGGGAGTTGAACTTGATAAATCCATGCATTTATTAAGCTCAAGTCACCCATATAAGGAGTCAGACTTCAGTCAGTCTCAGCTCCACCTTTACTATAACCTTGGCCAAGTTACTTAACCTCACAAAGCCTCACTTTCTTCATTTGTCACATATGGATGACAGTATTACTTGCCTTACAGAAAAGTCATCTCAAACTTGGAAAGAGGTGATTGAGCTTACTGCATTCCTTCAGTGTAGAGTTCCCACTACTGGGCCTGACTTTCTGTTTACAGGGTTAACTGACAACTCTCAGGAGAGGGAATAATTAGTATGGGCTGTTACAGACCAGGAGGACATCATCCTTCCTGTATCTAACCCAACACTCTACCAAATTGCGCATATATATATATATATATATATATATGCCTCTCAAATGCTCTTTGGACTGACTTTAACGTTACACTGGGTACCCCCCCAACAATTAGTGAGCTGAACAAAATCTTGACGTGTTCATTTTATATTTGCATGAGAGCATGAATTTGCCTTTCTGCCAACTGTCTTAACACAACATTGTTTTGAGAATTGAGATAATGCATATGAAATGTTCAGCATAGGACCTGGGTTACCAATGATTCACTAAATGTCATCTATGACATCACTCCTATAATCATCTCTATAACTGATCACCAAAAGTATACTATTTAAAACTTTTAATGTGAGGAATGGTTGTTTCTATTTACTCATATTCAAATACAAACAGAGAGAAGTTAATCACTAACTGTGAGAATAGCTCTGAAATTATATACTGTTATCCACAGCTGGGGCCACTTTAAAATCTGGCCTAGAGAGTGATTATCTCACACATCACACACCCAATATGAAAATGGAGTTTTTAAGATATCCACTTTCTACGCACAGAAGGTTGTGCACCAGACAGGCTGCTTGGAGCCTTAGTGCCGTCACCTCTGGTAAACAGGATTCATTAGAGTGATAATTGACAGTTGTTTCCCTTTCTAAGTGATTGCTCTGTAGTTCCATTATGTTCTGTCAGGGAAGTGCTAGCAATTAATTACCAATAAACTAAACACCAACTCTGCTTGCAGCAGAAGGTTTGAAACCATTAATCTTGGGGGTTGAGGGAGGTGGTTGGGAGAGGGAAAAATCCACCTCACCAAATACATAAAGTGCTGTGTAAAAACCTTATTACAAGGGTGGGTAGGGATGGTTAGAGGCTCTGGGAGGACAAGAGACCCCCATTTCCACTTTTGATGCTTTGGTATATTAAAAGAAAAAAACCTCAGACCAGTGGTCCAAAAAGTATGGTCCATTTTAACATAGGCTACTTTGAACACTAAGAAAATGCACTGCAGAATAATTATGATAGTAACAAGATGATGACAAAACTTTTTGTTTAAGCCAAATGCACAGCAAGGAAATACTCAAGTGGTGTGACAGAGGACATTTTACATTCTATTAAAGATTTTCTGTGCATTCCTTCTATTGGACATAATATATAAACTCTAAATTGAGGCTTTTTGTGAAACCCTGAGATCCAAGGCTTTGAGCTTCCACTCCTCTGTAAGCCAACAGACTCTGAGGTCAGATTCTTCTGCAAACCATCTGAGATCCTACACCATAGTTGCTTGCTTCCTTTCCTGTTTGCTTTAATTTTTTTTTTCAATATAGAACCATGTGGTGGCTTTTTATATAGATCCTGGGGATACATCCTTGCAGCTCTCCAACATCTTCTATCTGCTCAAGTCGCCCCCACAGCCACAGTGGTCTCTGGGTTCCCTAGATTCTTACTACATATTACTTACTATAATTTTTAAAATATACTTAATCACACATGCTTTCAGTCCACTTCACATTCGAGTGTCTCATTTCATAAGACTGTAGCTCCTTGAGGACAAGGACACGTCTTCACAGGATAATTAACAATTACTGAGCACCTGCCTGCTGTCTGGAATCAGGTCATGCAGGCAGAGCAGGCAGGCAAGAAAGCAAGTAAACAAAAGCAACCTTTATTTACTTCTCCCACATTTCTCTGCCGTGGGAAAGGCAAGTCAAAGCTGAAAAAAAAACCAAAATGGATTTCATGGATTTCAGGTCTCCATAGAGCCCATGACCTGTTATTTGAAGGCTTTTGACCCACCAGTATGTCCAAACATCTGTTGACGTCTGCGTCTCTGTTCTGTGGTGTTTTTCAAGGGATGCTAGGTGTTCTTCAAGGTCAAAAGGGAATGGTGCTCTCTCAAAGAAACTGGTGCTGAAAAGAATAAGGGTTTAGTTACCTGGTGCAAGAAGAACAAGAACTGGGTGAAGGTCAAGAAAAGCCTAAAGCCAAGTGAGAAAGACCAACAGAAGCAAAGGAGGTAGCCAATCATTGATAAATTTCC
This sequence comes from Pongo pygmaeus, assembly GCF_028885625.2. NCBI lineage: Eukaryota > Metazoa > Chordata > Mammalia > Primates > Hominidae > Pongo > Pongo pygmaeus. The sequence goes on along the minus strand of NC_085930.1, from coordinate 93,175,407 downwards.
CCCACCCTAGGCCTACGGGTCAGTACTGATAAAACAGGAACAGACCAAAAAGGCACAGGCACAGGAAGTAACCAGTCCAAGCCTCTCCAATTGGCTTCTGAGAGAGCTAACAGCTACTGGGGAATACTGGAGCCTCCAGTCCAACCTAACCTGGCCTTAAAAGGCACAACCCCCAAGACAAAAGCACTCTAGGTATTCCTGAAACACACAAGGACACAGATTAGAGGAAAGAAAGAAAACAAAGGGCTCATTTACAAATGAAATTTGTAATTGAAATTATTTTGAAATTTATTTCAAACTTATCTACATGGTCCAAGAATTAGATGAGTACAGGGGACAACTGTGTATGCCCCAGATTCACTGGTTATTATATTTTTCCCCATCTGCCTATCATTTGCGCACTTTCTTGCTTGCTTTCTCTCTATATACACCCTATTTTTTCCTGCCTCCTTTGAAAATAAATTGCATTTAGTGCATACTTCTTAAAACTAAAGATATTCTTTTCCACCACAGTACAGTTACTAATTTCAGTAAATGGAGCATTGGTACAATATTATCTCCATTCCACTGTCTTCTGTTTCTCAATTTTGTCAATTAACCCAACATCGTCCCTTTTGGCATCTTCCCCTCTTTAATATAAAATCCAGTATAGGATCTTATTTAGTGTTCCTATCTCTTAAGTCTCCTTTAATCTCAAACATTACTTTGTCTTTCTGAGTGTTTTCTTTTTTAACAATACATCTTCACGCCCCATACCCCTCTACCCTTACGTATGTGTGTGTGTGTGTGTGTGTGTGTGTGTGTGTGTGTGTGTGTTTGTTTGTTTTGTTTAAATAGAACTATTCCTCATTTGGGGGTTCTTTGCTGTGTCCTTTAGTTTAGATTCAGGTTCTGTATTCTGGACCTGAGTACCATATTGGTTATGCTTCTCAGGGTATTGCATCAGGAGACACACAAATATCTATTTGCCCATTAATGGTGATGTGAATTCTGATCACCGGTCAAGATGTTGTCTGGTTTCTTCACTATATGGCTACTATTTTTTCCAAATACAAGACTTCCTAATATTCTGAGTGTATATTAGGCAGGCAAAGAATCTAGCTCATTATGTTTTAGTTATACACTAACAAACTACGCACATTTATAAAAGCTTACAGTTGTATTTTGTTTGTCTAAAATGACGACACATTAGGACGGATGCATAATTGCTCACTCTGTGTTGTCTACCATTGTGAGCTATAAGCTTTTATTATGCAAAAGCTGTGGTTTGTGAGCCATTGTTTGTATGGGCTCCTTCAGGCCCTCTCAATAAAACAACACATACAACAACCAATAAACATGCCCTTTCTTAAACATGGTCGGGGTGGATTTTCACATTTCATAGAGCATCTCAGGGCTGCTCAAGCTGAGAGATATTTGAAATCAATTGGTCCAACCCACACATTTTTACAGTTGAGAAAATCAAAACCTAAGGAAGAAAAAACGACTTGCCTAAGGTAATACAGCATAATAGTTCTTTATAAACTGAATTATAAAATCAATTTAGTGGGCCGTGACCAGTGTGTTTTAAACTGAAATACAATTTTTTAAAAAATCTGAGTACTTAGCATACAGCAAGGGTAAACACTGTTTGGTGAAACCTTTATTTTAAGTATATATGTGTAGGAGCATAGATGCTCTCCTGTATTAATGGGATAAAAAAAATTTTTTTAAGATGGGGGTAGCCCAGGCTGGAGTGCAGTGGCATGGTCATAGCTCACTATAACCTCAAACACCTGGGCTCAAGCATTCCTCCTGCCTTAGCCTCCTGAGTAGCTAGAATTATAGGCATACACCATCATGCCTGGCTGATTTTTTTTTTAATTTTTTTGTACAGACAAGGTCTCACTATGTTGCCTAGGCTGGTCTTGAACTCCTGAGCTCAAGTGATCCTCCTGCCTTGGCCTCCTAAAGTGCCGGGACCACAGGCATGAGCCACCTCACCCAGCCACAAAATGTATTTCTTACTGAATTCTGTGGTTAAAATCCTTTAAAGAACTCCATTAGAACTAACCCAAAACCAGTGGTCATTCTACCAGGAAAGTGTTTTTGCAAAGTTTAGTGTAAAAACAAATAAAGGTTGAAATGCAGCTTCTGACTTAACAGTTCTGGTATGGACCTAAGATTCTGCATTTCCAATAGATGCCTAGGGGAGATCTAAGCTGCTCGTGCTGGCCTATCAACTACCTTTGAGAAGTATGATTAAAAAACACTGCATCTGAGGGAGGACTTTATTTTTAACAACGCCTCCCTGAAGTAGGTACTATGTATATACATACATATATACACACACACAATTTTTTTGCTAACAATTTGAATAGGAACAATTCTTGAAAATGTTTAAAAATAACAAAACAAAACCTTCCACAAAGAATCACCTCAATTCACTACAGAGAAAATGTGCTAATTGTGATAGTAATAAGAGCGCTGGTATTTACTGGTGTTCACAATGACACGCATGAGACCCAGTGCATCCATAACCCAGTTGATTCAGGTTGATATGATTTCCCCCAGATTACAGATGAAGAAACAGACCCAAATTAGTTTATTTTCTCCAAGGTCATCTTGCTTGAGAGTGGAGGGACACAGATTAGCATCCAGCCAATTAATTCCTAAGGCCATGCTATTATCATACTCATTGACTCACAGATGTATGTTATCCACACACCTATGCACATGCTCTAAACATTACATATGATATAAATACATATTCAGATATGTGCATTAGCACCCTGGCATACACTTTTATAAACACTCTACAATATTCAGGAGTCACGGATCAGAAGGGGAAACTAATATGTAAAAACCCAGTTCTCTAAAATTAGGTGCCTTCTCAAGTAGGTCAAGCAACTGCATTTATATTATCTACATTAAAGGGATCTCTTGAAAACAGTCACATTAGCAGAATACAGGGGCTGAGTGAGCAGGCTGGCAGGGCAGGAGTGTGAGCAGGCAAACAACTAGAGCTACAAACAAGATTCCATCACCTATAACTTAGACTTCATGTGGTATATTTAGTTCAAACCCTGGCACTTTATACAAATAGGTTGTCACGTAAAGTGCAAACAACTCTCTTTTGACAAAGTGATACTGCTGTGGTGCTGGGTTGACGGCTTTATATTCCACAAAGCTTTTTAAGTGACAAACGAAAGCAGAGTCTTGAAAATATGGTGATATGAAATGACTACATAAATCCTTTCAAGCTTCCCGGGGGGAGCAAAAGCATAGCGTTTTGCAATTAATTAAAAAAGAAAATCTGAGAGGATGAGGTTAGATCTTTCTAATCTTGACTGTGCAAATGGACTTTGAAGTTACTGGCACAAAATTGAGAGATGGCCCCAGAAAAGTCTTCAAATGAGATGTACAATGTTGTTTAAAGATCAGGCTCAAGTGCTGCTCTTGGCCCAAATTGTGCCAGGCAAGGGTGCAATAATTATCTCTGCTAGAGACTGTTGGTGCACTGGCATTGAAATCTTTAGATACATTGGATAACGCAGATTTTGTGTGCACACATTGCTTTCCCAAGCTGTCTACATCAGTGTCATGTTCAAATGAAGCCGAATAGTTTAAAAGGCTCACTTTCACACTGGCTTTATTTAGCTTGCATAAACATTTCCCTTCAATCTCATATAAAGTCTTGCTGCATAAATGCAGCTGTCCTGCTCTTGTCTCTTAATAAAGATCTTTACAAAGAGGCCTGTTGGGCAACATATTTCTGGTAGATGATTAATAAGACATATAGGATTTCTTTTTAAAAAAAAAATCATACTCCGACTACAGAGGGCAAATTCATTACCCATAAATCAAAAGGAGTAAGGGATTTCAGTAGTATCAGAAGCCTTATCTGGCTTCAATCTGACAGTTAACTCTAGGCTGTGAATGATTAAATAAAAGTCTAAGTTCACCCGAGCCTGGATAAAATAAAACTCAAAGCCCAGAAACTTCAAATAAAATAAGAAAAAGTCATATAATTTTTAACCTCAAAAGGAAACTGAGAAGAGAAGTATGATGTGACAGAAACTATGATTTCAGATGGAGGGTTTCTTTTGTTGTTTGTGTTTTTCAGAACTAGACTCACATTTTACAAAAGGCTCCCTACCCATACGGAAGAAAGTTTTGAGAGTAATGAGGTTGATCTGAACTGTTAAAAACTTTCTAACTGAGATATAGCAACATATGGTGTGGCAGAATAAAAATGACCACAAAATCTTTAACATTCCTTCCATCCAGAAGTGAGGGGTCTTTGTTCCTTCTCCTTGAGTAAGGTGGGGCCGCTGAGTATTTTCACTAAGAGAATTCAGCAGAGGCTGGGTGCGGTGGCTCATGCCTGTAATCCCAGCACTTTGGGAGGCCAATGCAGGAGGATCACTCGAGTTCCAAGTTCAAGAATAGCCTGGGCAACACAGTGAGAGCCTGTTTCTATTTTAAAATTTAAAATAATAATAATAAAAGAATTCAGCAGAGCTTACTATGCCCAGGCCTCAAGAAACTGGCATTTCTCTTAAAACACTAGCTTTCAAATCCTGAATTGCTCTAAGATAAGAAGTCTGCCACCCTGAGGCTACCATATTATGAGGAAGCCCAAGACAGCAGGTGGCGAGAGAAAGGGAAAGATGCCTACCCAACCTCCAGCTATCTGAGTCATCCCAGCTGAGGCTCCAGACATTAATGAACTGCAGTAAGCTATTCATCCTAATGCCCTGTGGGAATCTCTCACCCACAAACTTGGGAGACATTCAGCTATTGTGTTTTGGAGTAGTTTGTTACACAGCAACAGATAGCCAGAACATACAATAAAATGGGCTAATCTTAAGTGTACAGCTCTGCTCTTTTGCGTATGTATACACACGAGTAACCACCACCTAGGTCATAAGACATGTTTCCAGAAGCCTCTCTCTGACCCTACCCAGACATTTCCCTCAATAAACATCCCCATCCTACCCCCACACAAATAAGAAACCAGTATCCTAGCTTCTATTATCATAGACAACTTTTGTCCGTTCTTGAATTTCATGTGTAAGAAATCACGTAGAAGGTACTCTCTAGCACCCAGCTTCTTCCGTTCCACATACTGTCTGCGAAATTCATCACTGCTGCTGCACAGGGCAGTAGATGGTATGTTTTCATTGCTCTGAAGTGTTGCATTTTATAAGTATACTACAATTATCCATTCTGCTGCTGCTGATGGATATTTGGTTGCTTCCAGTTTGGGGCTTTTATGAATAAAGCTGTTATGAACATTCTCATACATCTTCCTGGTGGACAAACGCACTCATTTATCTTGGGTATATACCTAGAAGTAAAGTTGCTGGATCGCAGGGCAGTGCACTTATTTGGTAAAGTATTAGTTCATATTCCAACTACTCAAAGAATTGCTCATCTGGGCTACGTTATCATTGTTTTCTCCCCTATAACTAGCAAATATTGAGGCAAAATCATGCTGCATTAAATTAAGCAATTTATGATTTGTCCTTCCATATTGACCTTTCCTAACTGCACAATACTATTGTTCTCAACAATGTCTACTGTCATGAACATGACATTGTTCTTGGAAAAATCCTATCAGGCAAAGTCAACCTCTAAAATAGCATTGTAATAAATATGCAGAAATGTCACTTTTTGCATTAGCCCAAAGGTTTTGTATAGCTTAAGGATATGCGCAGTAAGCTAACTATAAAAATAGAAACTTGACAGTGGGGATGTATGTGTGTGTCAAAATAATATTACTCTTTCTGGGTATATGGCAGAAAAAATGACACTACATCCACCAGCATGATTTTTATAGATCTGCCTCTTTGCCAGATGTCACCTTTTATGAACTGCTTTATAAAAACATGACAGTATAAGTGCAATAGTGTGTTTATTGCTTGATAAACTTTAGTAATAAACTTAGGATTGGTTGAAAATTAAAGCCTTAGAGCCTATTCATTAAGCATTTAGGACAAGTGAGTAAGCAAAAAACGCAAACTATTAAATCCTAAATGTATGCAGATCAAGCCACTAGCAGCAAGCACTATTTCTCAGTCAGTATGTCTTATGGAAATATCTGCCAGTTTCCTTGTCATTGAGCTAAACGCATTACAGCCACATCTAAAGCATGCCATTTGCATTGCTACAAATTTGAGTGAAATCCAGAATGTTACAATTGCCACAGGCTCACTCAAAACAGATTAAGTCTTTTTCAAAACTGTTCTGTAACTTAGCACAGCATATTTTACATATGGCAAACCATGGTTCCAACAACTACTTTTCTGAAAAGACTTGAAAAGACTTTAAGGAATTTCTTAAAATAATTTCATAGCACACACTCAATATTTTGATTACTGATGGATTATATATAGCAATGTAGTGTGGTCTGGTCTGAGGACTTTGGATTACCTGCAGAGCTTGTTAAATAGAGCGATCCTGTAGGCCTTTCCTAATTGATTGAAATAAAATCTCTGGAATAAGGGACCCAAGAACTAGTATTTTATTAAGTAACTCCAAATGATCCTTATTCACAATAAAATGTGTTAACCATAGCTATACAGTAATCTAATAAAAAGAAACTTTACAGGAAAGTATATTGGCCCAGAAGGGTGTCATTTTAAGTGAATAATGTATTCTTACATTCTTAGGTTCAAACTGTTACTCAACATTATATTTTTAAAAATTCAAATGGCTTATATTAGTTCATATTCCTTTTTTTTTCTTGTAATGATGTATGAAGACCCACAAAATAAAATCTAGTTAAGAACTTTTGAAAATCAATCCCTATAACAAGTACATATATAACTAAACTTTCCTGACGACTCTATTTATCCTGCACTGACAATTGTTATCTTTGTAACTGATAAAGGAGAAAAGCAGTAAAATAAAACAATCCCTTTACCAAATGGTCTATTAGAATTCCTCTGATGCTCATCACATTTTTCCACTGCTTACTATTCACCCCCAGATCTCATAAAATATTGCAGTAGTTAACTACAGCAAAGTTAGTAACTTGCAGTTTGTGTTGGGTTGATCCTCACAAAAGTGATGCGAATATATTGGAAATATATATACATATATCATTATATATAATTATACATCATTATATGATCATATAATATGTAATTATATATAAGTGTATACATATATATAATATTTTCCCCATTAACAAATCAGTGTGCCAACATGACAACAAGTAGGAGAGACTGTCAAAGCTTCACAGTTGCTACACAACTCTAGTACTGGGAAGTACTAGTTCAAAATTCCATTCTGGGCACGTTTTTCTTCCTTTTTTTTTTTTTTTTTATTTTGAGACAGGGTCTCACTCTGTTGTGGAGGCTGGAGTACAGTGGTGCGATCTTTGCTCACTGCAACCTCCACCTCCCAGGTTCAAGCAATTCTCCTGCCTCAGCCTCCCTAGTAGCTCGGACTACAGGTGCGTGTCACCACACCCAGCCAATTTTTATATTTTTTGGTAGAAATGGGATTTTGCCATGTTGGCCAGGCTGCTCTCAAACCCCTCACCTCAAGTGATCCACCTGCCTCGGACTCCCAAAGTGCTGGGATTACAGGCATGAGCCACCACACACCGCCCCATTCTGGGCATCTTAAACAAAAGCAAAAACAAAAAAGCCTCAACACATCATGGTATAATGCAGTGATAAAGAAATGTAGGGCTTTTCTGGACATTAAAATGTTTGAAAATAAGCACCAAGAAAAAAATCACATTAAGGAGCAAAAATTACAGTAACTGCTTGCCTTTTTCCTTGGACATCAAAAGAAAGAACTAGCAAAAGGAAAGTCATGCTCGATTTCTGATCATTTTATTTATCTTATTGTGAAAGAAACAACACTGAATCAAGAGTGAAATAGAAATCAACCAAATGAAATGACAGCAAAAGTTGCAAAGAAAGGCATCTGGGGGGGTGAAAGAATAAATGTTCCTTCACAGAAAGAAACCAGTTGTTTAAAAACAAAACAGAACAAAACAAAAACTTACAAAAACACAGAAATAGGTCAAGCAAATTCTATCCAAATCCCTGTTCCTTTGGGCCTTGTCACAACAAGTAAACCTCATCAGAGGGGTCAAGACCACAAGGACTGACATCCTGACCATGTGATGCGATGGACAGAGAACTTGACTCCGAGTCAGCAGAATCGTATAGTCCAGTTTGACTTCAATACTCATTAATTCACCTTTTAAAAGTTTCTGACTCTCTGCATTCATTTTTGATTGCTGCTGTAACAAGTTATCACAAACTGAGTGGTTAAAAATAATACAAATATATTATCTTACAGTTCTGGAAGCCAGAAGTACAAAGTCAGTTTCAATGAACTAAAGTCAAGTTGTTGGCAGGCTGATTCTTTCTAGAGATTCAGAGGGGAGAATGGATTTCCGTCTTTTCCAGCTTCTAGTGGCTGCCTATACTCCTTGGTTTGTAGTTCTTTCCCTCATCTCCAAAGTGCATCACTCCAGTTTCTGCCTCTGTTGTCACATGGCCTGCTCTCTGATTCTGACCTTCCTCCTGCCTTCCTCTTTTTACAAAGACGCTATGACTACCCTGCACCCACCCACTTTATCCAGGATAACTTCCCCATCTTAAGATTCTTAACCTGATCACATCTGCAAAGTCCCTTTTGCCTCATAAGGTAACATTCACAGGTACCAGGAATTAGGACATGGACATACTTGGGGGCCATCAATCAGCCTACCATAATCTCTTTGGATTTTCTTCTTAATATTAGTTCATTTATTTGTTCATTTACTCATCCGCCCACCCACTCACCCATCACCCTTACTCTCCAGGAGTTGGCCACAGCTTCCCAACTAGTATGGCAGAACAAAATGGTGTGTTGTAAACCGTCAAAGGATCTGCTGACAAGTTCTGATCAATATGTAAAATTGATTTTTGCTGCAACAGAGTATACATTCTGACAGGGTGATGTTTTTAAACGAAAAAAAAAAAAAACACCGAACAGAGTAGATGATGGAACAGTATATAGATTGGGATAACTGACTGCCAGTAAAAGGGCAGAGACAGTGCTTCACATTAAGGTGGGACCAAAGAAATGTATCAGGTTTTCTGGAATGTGCAGAACTGTGTTTACAGGAAGATACAGAAATTTGTCTCTTGAGCACATAGAAGTCCGTGACCAGAACAGCAAACAGCCCAACTCAAACAGCTGCACAGCCACAATGAAACCGCACAAACAAAGTGATCACCATGGAAGCTTCCAGAGACACTGAGGGGGGCTGTTTCTCCCCAGTAGTGGTTGCACTGTAATTACCATAGTTCGTTCGGGGTTGCCGACTTTTGGTCTTTTCATGCCAGGATGGACTCCTGGTTCTGAGGGTGGAATCATCTTTCTTTAATTGCATGGGAAGGGGTAGGCGCCTACACAAAACAGTTTTATCAGGAAGAAAAACAGGAAAACGACCTAAGAGGATGCACAATAGCAACTCTCACAAAACCGCAGTCACTGGGGGCTCTTTTGGTAGCTCAATTTAAAGCGCTCCATAGGATGACAACTTATATCTTCATTTCTCCCAAACAAAATTCCTCTAAGGTGAGTTTCTTTAGGTACCATCCAGCCCACATTTTACGTTACACCATTTAAAATAAACCTTTTAAATTCAGAGAAAACTATCCAAGTATGTTGACACTCTTATGTTGTTTATGTATAAAAACAATTACAACGTTAAGCTTCCTCTTCATTTCAAATTTGTTTATTCTTACATAAGTTTCTAGACGAAAGCATACTCTCTGAAGGAAAACTGGGGCAGATGGGGGTGGCGGAGGATAGTGGCAGCGTTATTGTGACTAGGAGGTGGTTAAGAAAATATTTTCAAGACAAAAACCTGAAAATCAGGCTTAAGTGCCAGAAGTAAACCAAAAAGAAGCAATAACAAGTGACAAAAATGGCTAACTGGAGAGGAAAAAAAATAGGATTTCAATTAAATCATAAATGATGGCTAATAAAGTGCATTTTAACAGGTGTAACGCTAAACGTAATGCATCTTACTCTGTTTTAATTCAAATATTAATCCTTATCCAATCACTGTAATGGGAGAAAGATGGTATGCTCTGAATGTCACATTTGAATTGGGTAGCAATTATCTTCCTGGTATCAATGTCAGACAGTCACATAAATCTTTAAAAAATGATAAAGTTACTGACCCAAAAACATCCAATCAAATAAAATGAAAAGATTTCTATAAAACTTGTGCTATAATTTATTTAAAATTACAAGTAATATAAAAAGAAAGATGGATAATTACAATTAGGGAGATATAAATTTGAAATGGAAGAACATATTAATATTTTAATCTTTCTGATAATTCTTTTAAATTACCTAATATTTTTATATCAGCAAATATTGCCTCAAGGACTCAATTGAAACCCAAATCATAATGAGCACTAGTTAACTAATTTATTAAATAAAACATGTTCAATTATACATTAAATCAAATGATATGGCCAGCATAAAGGCAGAGCTACAAATTTTAATGAGACTGCAGAAAACAGTAAAAGGTCTTTGAACTTGTTATCCATGTGATCACAGACACCGAAAACATGCTTGTTTCTCTCCTTTGTGGAGGCTCAGGGATTCCCCAGCTCTAAGCAAAAGTTATAATAATATTTATTACGTGGTTCCCACCCTACGAAGAATGGACAGGCAGTATCTCATTACATTCTTACAGCAGGCCAGGTACAGTGGCTCATGCCTGCAATTCCAGTACTCTGGGAGGCTGGGGCAGGCAGATCACTTGAGCTCAGGAGTTCAAGATCAGCCTGGGCAACATGGTGAATCCCCATCTCTAAAATACAAAAAATAGACAGGCGTGGTGGTGTACACCTGTAGTCTCAGCTACTTGGGAGGCTGAGACAGGAGTATTGCTTGAACTCAGGAGGTCAAGGTTGCAGAGAGCCATTACTGCACCACTGTACTCCAGCCTGGTGACAGATCAAGACTAGGTCTCAAGAAAACAAAAAAAATTCTTATAGCCACCTAAAAGGTTATATTCACTTAAGAGATGCGTAATCAGGCATCGAGGGGTTACAAAACTTGCACAAGATCCCAGAATTAAGGGGCAGAGGAACTCCAAAGCCTGTAGGAGAACTGCTGAAATCTGAGGACCTCCTCTCTCTGTATATATTTAAAATACGATTTCTGTCTCAGTCTATTGAAGCTGCTCTATCAAAATGCCTTAATTTGGGTGATGTATAAATAATAGAAATTTATTTTTCACAGTTCTGGAGGCTGGGAAGCCAAAGATGAAGGTGCTGGCAGCTTCAGAGCCTGGTGAGGGCTTGCTCTCTGCTTCAAGATGGCGCCTTCTTGAAGCATCTTCACATGGTAGAAGGGGCAAGGCAGCTCCCTCCAACCTCCTTTAAGAGGGTGCTAATCCCATTCATGAGGGCAGAGCCCTTGTGACTTAATCACTTCCCAGAAGGTCCTACCTCTTAATAAAATTACATTGGGTATTAGGTTCCAACTATAACTTTTGGAAGAAAAACATTCAGACCTTAGCAATATTCATCCATGCTTCTCAACTCTCATTTCACAGCGGAATTTCCCATGGAATTTTCTAGAAACAGATTTGTCCAGGTACAGCCCATAGAAATACTGTGGGCCCAACAGCTTATTTTCATTATACTTTTCTGGGCAATTATGATGCCTGCTCAATGTGTGGAACTCCTGCTCTGTGTATTTCAAGAGATCCTGGAGTATATCATGACTAAAATGTCTCTTTTTCTAATAGTAGTACATCACATTGGTTTTATAAATATTATAATACATGACATACTACAATGTTAAGGTGGTTTTGCGTGTGTCATCACATGTGACATTCCATTAACTTACCAAGAGTCACACTGAAAGACTGGTTATTATACCCAATTACAGTTTGAGTCAATAGGCACAAATGAATTATCAACTTTTTGAATTTGGAGGCCATCTCCAACATTATATTACATAATCCTTTTGCTTTATAACAAGAAGTCTAAGGTCCAGAGAGATGCACTGACTTTTACAGGTTTACCCAGTTGGTAAATAAGGGCATTGGACAAGAAAAACAAGAATTCAGCTCCCACAACTGATACGATGTGTTATTTATAATACCTCACCCAGACTGTCTCCAGCCACCTTTCTTTGAACCTGCACTTGCACTGTTAAACTAGGAAAAGATTAATAAGTACAATCGCATGATCACATGGGTAGTCACAACACTATAATCTGAGAAATAATCATTATAGTTGATAAAGAAAGAGGTAGAGGAGGAAGTACTATTTTTGTCCCCTTGATTATCATATTACAAAGACAGAAACTGCAACAACTATAAAAGATGATCAGAGGAAATGATATCCCAAATTTGAACCGTCTGAATTATGAAAAAAATACAATGTTTAACTAGAATGTTCCCTAAACATGTCACATGTTGAATAAAAGGAGCAGAAAGACTGTATAGAAGACTGGCAACAAAGACATACAGGAAATTTAAGATTCAATATTTAGGTATGAGTTTACATTTTTTTGTATGGAAGTAGAGCATTCTCCCCGCCCTTTCTCCTACTTCCAACTTCCTGCAAAAATCCTACAAAGAGGCAAAATATATAAAATGTCTTAAAACCAAATTGTTAAGGCCCTGTCTCCTCCTACTGAGGCCCAAAGCACCTCTTCCCTCAAGGGGACGCAGGGCTCCCAGGACACCACCGGGAATCATTGTTTCACATTCATGAAATACGTAGTCAGTGGTGATATCTACATAATGTCAAGTGTCTAAGTGCTTGACTAAATTTTCCCATTATTTTCACTTTGCCAACTACATGGATAATAAAGAAAAAAATGAGAATTTTAAAGCTAAAAGACTCCTACTGGGCAATTTTGAGTACTTCCTGAGGATGAGACACTTTCCATATAATCTTGTTAGAGAGATCTCAGTGAGCCAGTGTCCCAACAGAACACGGAAAATGAAGCCCAGGGAGGTCATACAACCTGGTATATGGTACAACATCACCTTGCAGGCTGGAAACAAGGCCAGGGCACACTGAGGTTTCCAGACTCCACAGGGAGAGGCGGAAATCCTAGGGAGCAGATCCCCGTCTGTGTTGATCTGCATGATTTTGCTCACATCCCCATGCCTCCTGTACTATCATTCTGGTCTGTCTTCTTTACATCTGCTCAGTTCCTCCTTAAATTACTTTGACTTAAATGGAAACATTCTATCTTTACCATAAATGGAAAACCAGTATCACTTGCCACAGATAGACCGCTAACCCTGTTAACCTTGAAACAAAAGGATATTAAACTCTAGCTGGAAGGGATCCCTGCCTGAGGCTCTGAGCCTGGGGCCTGCCCACGCTTTGTTATAAGGAAGATTAGCAAATGCTAGAAAGGTGAGAAATGGCTAATGAGAAGGGTTGAAAGAAATGAAAGGGAATAACTTCCCAAGCTGGCCAGAAACACCAAGGTAGGGCAGTTTTTCAACCCTGCTTGGAGGTCTAGAATCCTTTGTTGAAATGAAATCTTACTAACAATCGAAGCAATAATGATGATGCTGATAAGAAACAGCTGGTTGTATTAGGCTACACCAGGCATTCAAATACAAGTAAACTCAGTACTTAGAAGTATTAACTCATTTACTCCTCATTAACAAACGTGTGAGACACAGAAAGGTCAAGTAATGTGCCCCAAATCTCTCTGTTAGTAACAGCCAAAACCCTGGTCATGTGACCCCAGAGTCCCTGTTTTTAATGACCACTCAGACTGCCTCTCAAGATTCCAGTTACTTCTTTGCCTTTGGTTGCTGGTGAGGAACTGCGTTCCTTTAAATAAAAATTAAAAAAAATAATAATAATAATAATAATTAAAAGTTGACTTAAAGTAAACTGCATAAAAAAAAAAAAAAAAAGGTTCCAGTTACTAAGGCCGGGCGTGGTGGCTCACGCCTGTAATCCCAGAACTTTGGGAGGCTGAGGCTGGCGAATCACGAGGTCAGGAGATCCAGACCATCCTGGCTAACACGGTGAAACCCCGTCTCTACTAAAAATACAAAAAAATTAGCCGGGCGTGGTGGTGGGCGCCTATAGGCCCAGCTGCTCGGGATGCTGAGGCAGAAGAATGGCCTGAACCCGGGAGGCAGAGCTTGCAGTGAGCCAAGATCGCCAAGCCTGGGCAATAGAGCCAGACTCCATCACATAAAAAAAAAAAAAAAAAAAAAAAAAAAAGAATTCCAGTTACTAGCAACTGACAATAGAGTTGTTGTGGTTGAAAAGGGATTAAGGAGCTACAGTGTTATGCTAAGCATGGTTATGAACAAAAGGCAGAAAAAGAACAAATGCGTCCACTATATGGCTTGATTTGATTACTTGAAGATTATTCACTTTTTTACTCTTTAGCTCTTTGCTTCCTTTAAGGTAATCACTTTTAACCCTCTTCTCATATTACTTGGCTGATGATATCTTGGTGCACTGTTTTCTTTATTTGACAAATATGGTTACTGTGCCAGTACCTTCAACAGATTCAAATCTTTTTAAGGGTAAAAAGGCTTTTCTATTTTTCTTAGACTACAAATAATGACTAAAGTAATTAAATGATTATGAGCATTCTAGATATTTCTGAAAGTCACACAAAGGTGACTGTTTCTACTGTGCTAATATATCCCTGTAATTTTCATTCTTAATATTTTCCAAAGAGCAGGTCAACACTTCACAGCAAGAAAACAGAGTGAAAGAGAAAACAATTTTTTTCATATTATTCATATATGTTTTTAATGGATGACTAAAGAAGAAAAACATACCCTGGAAATGTAGAAATATGAAGCCATGCTACATATTTTTATAATTATGTTTTATTGCGTTCTGTTAACTGTCCAGAGGGTTTTTAAAATGCCAAAAGATTCCAAATTAAATTACCATTATTAAGCCCCTTAAGCCTCATATTGAGTTTAGACTGTCACTAAAAACTTTTGATAAATTAAATAATATGCAGTATGAGTATTATAGTTTGAAATGTTTAAAATAGTTTCTTTACACATCTGTCAGCATAACCTAAGACACAAAATGGCTTACATACATTTTTTTCAATGACAGTGTTTTGTTTTCGATTTGTTTTTTAGAAATGTAATTAATGAAAGCTACAGAGCAATAATCTAGCATCTAGAAATGCCTTCAGAGTTGGGTTTTTAAACTCTTCTCTAAATTTATTCTGTTGCTAAAAATACATTCATTAAATTTTTAATCTAACAGGTTTTAGTGAATAAAATAATGATGTAGATATAAAGCTAAATTTCTAGAGTACATTTCAAACATCATAAACCAAGGCAAAAGAGGATTTACAATACAGAGTCAAACTACAATGGACACTTCAGAATAAAATTCAGTCAGTGTCCTCTGCCCTGCCAGCAGGGCATTTACTGTAGTGGAGGGGACCAGGAAGGAGATTCGCTTTATAGGATAATCATGTTTTGTTACGCTTTTATTGAATGCACTTACATTTTGGACTACACAATTGTTCTTGAAATGTTTCCAAATGTGTGTAATCATGACCCACGTGATGGCAGGGATCTACTTAATTTCTGCATTCAAAGGGGAACATGACGCAAATACTATCAAGTGAGGGCACTTCCTGTCATATAACACAGAACAGATAAGAACTTGACCATGAGCTGGCAATAAATTCATCAACATCCTAAACCAGCAGTCCCCAACCTTTTTGGTAGCAGAAACTGGTTTCATGGAAGACAATTTTTCCACAGATGGGGGTGGAGTGGGGCTGGCGGTGGGCAGGGGCGGTGATGGTTTCAGGATGATTCAAGTGCATTACATTTATTGTGCATTTTATTTATATTATTATTACATTGTAATATATAATGAAATAATTCTACAACTCACCATAATGTAGAATCAATGGGAGTCCTGAGCTTGTATTCTTGCAACTAGCTGGTCCCATCTGGGGGTGATGGGAGACAGTGACAGATCATCAGGCATTAGGTTCTCATAAGGAGCGGGCAACCTAGATCCCTCCCATGTGCAGTTGACAATAGGGTTCACATTCCTATGAGAATCTAAGCCTGCCACTAATCTCACAGGAAGCAGAGCTCAGGCAGTAATGGAGTGATGGGGAGCGGCTGTAAACACAGATGAAGCTTTGCTCTCTTGCCCACTGCTCACGTGTTGCTGTGTGGCCAGGTTCCTAACAGGCCATGGGCTGGTCCATGACCCAGGGGTTGGGGACCCCTGTCCTAAACCATACTTGCATCTGCCCCTCTCACCCTTTCCCAGAGTGAATGGTAATTACTGTGTATGATATTTTAAAAATGGACAATGTCCCCTTAACAGTATTTTCTGCCTCTGTCCAGAGCTACTAGTAGTAGTGACTGCTGACTAAAGGATGAAGCTGGAGTAAAACATTTCCTGTGCTGTGACCCACATCTCCCCGTTGCTGAAGAAGAGAAATGTAAAAATGCTTTCTGGAAGAAGAATTTCACAAGGTTATGTTTTCCCTCAGCTTTCCATGATCACAGTAATCGAAAAATAACACTCTTAGTTTCCAGATTTCAATGTGGCAGTATCTGGCAATGTTAATTACATAAATGAGAAGAGAGAGATAAGAGGTGGGAAACAGGAAGTGAATGCCAGGAAAATGAGGATCCAGGTCTCCTCCTCATGGAGGTTGTCCCCAGGCTTCCTGAACCTGTGACAGCACCTGCCAACCACAACATTTCCTAGGCTTCTTCCTTGATTTATTTTCTCCCTAGAGCTTACCCCTCTATAACACAGTCTATGTTTCATATCCCATCTTCTTTATCGCCTTCTTTATCCCCCACAAGAAAATGTGCTCCACCAGGGAAGGGGTTTGAAGTTGTTTTGTTCACTGCTGTGTCCCCAGGACTGGATGACAGAGGGTGCCCACCTTATTTACCAATATATTCCCAGCATCTAGTCCAAGGGTTTGTCACCCTTTTCAGTAAAGTGTCAGATACTAGCTATTTTAGGCTTTGCAAGCCATACAATCTCTGCTGTGCAGCTACTTAACTCTGACACCATAAGGCAAAAACAGCCATAGCCAATAAATATATAAATAAATGGGCATGGCTATGTTCTAACAAAACATTATTTACAAAAACAGCCAGAGGACCAGATGTGGCCCAGAGCTATAGTTGCCAACTCCATTGTAGACCATGCCTTGCATATGGTATGTGCTAAATAAATATTTAATATTATGAATGAATATGATAACTCCAAACCAGCCAACCCTCCTATTTATCATTCCAGAACAAAGAAGACTCTTGTAAAAGACAACCACTACCAGATGTTTTAAGGTAACAGGTATTAAAAGCAGAACGGGTAAGTAAAACATAGAGTTTGTCCTCAGTGACTGGAGATGGTCTCTGCTGTCCTGACTGAATGACCTATATTAGGGTCCCAGTGGAAACCTAATTCAATTCAGATGTTTCAAATGAAGAGACTCTAATAAAAGGCTTATTAATGGAGGGGCTGGCAGGGGAAGGAAACAACAAGGGAGGTGGAGGCACTCAGACAAGAGCAAGATCAGGAGGTCATGGCATCCCTCAAAGGGCAAGGGGAGGCCACAGTGATCCCAGAGCCCTGTGAGAGCTAAAACGTGGAGGAAGGACTATCAATGTCAAATGCAATGCTTACTCAATCAGGGAAGAAGCAAGAAAGAGAACCCCAACTTCCTTCTGCTCCAGTCCTCTGATTTTCAGCCTAGCCACCAAGCTTGTCAATCCCAGACCCAATCCAACTGTAAGGGAGCACAGGCAATGTAGTCCATTGGAAAGTAAAGGGCAGGCACTGAACACAGAGTAAGGCAGGAATGAGCAGAGACAGGGATCAAGATGACAGTGGCAGAGTGAGCAACTAACACATCGATCAATTAAGATCAAAACAAAATCATTGTATTAGTCCACTTTCATACTGCTATGAAGAAATACCTGAGACTGGGTACTTTATAAAGAAAAAGAGGTTTAATGGACTCACACTTCCACATGGCTGGAGAGGCCTTACAATCATGGAGGAAGGTGAAGGAAGAGTAAAGCCATGTCTGACATGGCAGCAAGCAAGAGAGCGTGTGCTCAGGAACTGCCCTTTATAAAACCATCAGATCTTGTGAGACTTATTAACTATCAGGAGAACAGCATGGGAAAAACCCGCCCCCATGATTCAATTACTTCCCACCAGGTCCCTCTCACTACACCTGGGGATTATGGGAACTACAATTCAAGATAAGATTTGGGTGGGGACACAGCCAAACCATATCAATCATCCTACTGAGTACAGAAATGAAAACTTCAGATTCCATACACTTGAGATAGATTACATAAAAGACCACCAAATTATAAGATTGTGCCCCACCTGTATACAATGACCTGTTCCAAGCCAAAAGTGTGTCTTGATTAATGCTGTGGTCTTTACCAGGAGCAGTTTTCCCACCCAGGTCACAGTCTTCACAAATTGGAACCGGCATTACCTCTAGAGTCAGCAATAAATGAAAATGGTGCCTTTAATTTCAAATTATAAGGTAACACACTGATGAATAACCATAGCATGATTAGTCGATTCAGGACCTCAATACACAATAGAAGAATCCATCCATCATCTCCTCAAAGTAATTCTTTCATCCCAGCAACTTTAACAACAACCCAGGAAAATTACTGTCCCTTAGCAAAGCCTTTTGAATTTCATATGCATTTAATTAGGTAACTGCCATCTCAAGGACAAGAACCATGACAAATAGTTGTTCTTTTCAAATTAGAATAGACTGTTCAATGAGCAATATTGATGTTTCCCCTCACCTATTTATACAAGAGTTTTTCTACTTTTTTTTTCTAGTTTAGCTAACCATTTTAACATTTATCGAAGCTTTTGTGATGACTGTTCTCTAGCTGAGCATTCTAGCCATTAGCCATTAGCTTTTAAAAACAGCTGAGAGCAGCCTCCCTGTGTGCAGAAAATACCATGTTCCTCACTACAGACCCCTGGCAATCTGAACAACTACTAGAGGATCCTAACAAGACATTCTTTACGAGTGGACAGAAAAGCAAATAGAGAATATTGTTCAATGAACAATGCAACTACTAATCATAACAGTGCTGTATCTTAACCTGTAGTCATGAACCTAACCCAGCTGTTTGAGGCAAGCAGATCCCCCTTTCTTTTTAACTGTGGAACTATCTATAACATGGGAAATGGGTTAAGATTTGGAAAGGAAGTTAGATGAATAACTAGCAGCAGAAAGCCGAGCACCGTAAGACTCTACCTATTCCATCTGCATTCCTGCCTTTTCTCAAAAAGATCTCAAAGCAGAAAGGAGCAATCAGAACAAAGCCAGCCAGCTCTAGTAGCTTGCTCTTACCTCTATTCTAGCTACACGTCACCTCCTGTGAGACCCTCTGCCCCTCCAGACAGTTTAAGAAACTTCTCAGAAGACTAGACACACACTTTGTGGCTACTAGCGAACAATTTATATGCGTGTTTATATTTCTACAGAAATTTGAAAAATACTTGCATCTATATGGTAAGTAAATGCTCCTGATGTAGAAAAAAGACAAACAGGAAAGATAAAACCATTTTATTTGGTATCATCAAATTAAAAATTAATTGCCCCTTATGTTCAAATAATAACTTATAGCCAATTGTGGTAATCTAACATATTGGATGTTGGCTCTCATGATCTCACCAATACATTTAGCAAATGGCTGTGGAATCTGGCAATAAAATATTTCCAATCTCTAAGTCTTCTTGATAATTCACGCTGTGTTTTACAAACAACTGGGCTCCCAGGATTCTAAGCACATCGCTCAGACTGACAGAGCAAGTATTCCAGACAATTGGTTCCTGGAGGGTCGAGGCAGCAATGCTCGATCAGGATTCAAACGGGTCATAAACCCTTCATGGATCTCTCTCAAGTGGGTGGTGATGTCTCCCTAGGGCCACT
Organism: Pongo pygmaeus; assembly: GCF_028885625.2. Lineage (NCBI taxonomy): Eukaryota > Metazoa > Chordata > Mammalia > Primates > Hominidae > Pongo > Pongo pygmaeus. The sequence continues at coordinate 93,155,439 of NC_085930.1, read as the reverse complement.
CATCATTTGCTGCTACAGTCAAACACTTGTCATTATAGACAAACACCCCGTCAGTCTTAGGTCCTCATTCAGCAGAGTCTTACTGCCACCGGTGGAGACAACCACTGGTATAAAGAAATCCAAACAAAAATTAGGCATGTGTGCCCATCCAGGCATGACTGTTCACTGTGCATTTCACTTCTATGTCTGCACTTTCAGCATGGCCATGAAACTCAGCATCTGTTTATCTGCCATGATTTCAGGCATCCAAATTGTTCTGGGACCATATATATCAAAAGCTCTAAAACACCAAACCCATTTCTAGAAATTTATCCTAAGGAAATAATTGGACAAATGCCTAAAAGATGTATGTACAAGGTTGTTCCCTGCTGTGTTCTTTACAGAAGCAAAAGATTGGAAATGCATCAATCTCAGTTTGGTTGTCTACAGAAGGGGATTACAAAATCTTATTTACACGTGTTACAATTACATCTTGCCACCTAATGCCAGGAGCAGACTATATTTGGCTTTAGGCTAAAGGAACATCAAAGTCATGAGTGCCTTGGAAAACAGAGACAAGAGCGTGCATATTTTAAAGCAGAAGCTCCCAACCACAGTCTTGTTCACGTCCCTCAGTTCTTTGAAAGGCAGCCAGACCTCCATTTCTAAGGGACAAATGTGACCACAACCTCTCCCTTTTCAAGATTCTTCCAAGGCTTCCTCCTGTCACCAGAACCCCCTGCATATCTTAGCGTGGAGTTGAAGGTCTTGTGCAATCTTAAGTCCAACTCACCTACTGTCACTTCTCTCCTCACCTACACTATGCTCTAGACACTCTGGATCTCATGAAGTACCCTTACCTCCAGGCCTGTGTACATGATGTTCATTCAGTCTGCCTGGAATGCCTTTCTTTACTCATCCATCAGCTTAGCTAGCCTCCTACTTTCTTGCACCTCTCAGCGCCCTTTCCTGATTTTTTTTTCCATTCTTTCCATGGGTGGATATAGGTTCCCCTCTCCCCACATGTCCCTAAGTGCCAAGTTTCATGTTTCCTCTATATATTGTAACTGTCTGTTTTCATATCTCTTTCCCATCAGACCTTAGTCACCTTGGGGTCAGGAACTTTGGCTTATTCATGTTTTAGATGACAAAGAACACAATTTTAGGCAATCTCTAATTCTGCCCTCATGCCTGCCCTAGGTTGGGAAGACTTGGTAGCTTCTTTTTCACTCCAATTCTTTAATATAGAAATATACTCAGTCCGGGTATGGTGGCTTGCGCCTGTAATCCCAGCACTTTGGGAGGCGGAGGTGGGTGGATCACCTGAGTTCGGGAATTCAAGACAAGCCTGAGCAACATGGAGAAACCCCGTATCTGCTAAAAATACAAAATTAGCTGGGCGTGGTGGCGCATGCCTGTAATCCCAGCTACTTGGGAGGCTGAGGTAGGAGAGTCACTTGAACCCGGGAGGTGGAGGTTGTGGTGAGCCAAGATTGTGCCATTGCACTCCAGCCTGGGCAACAAGAGCAAAACTCTGTCTTGGGGGGGAAATATATATATATATATATATATATATACTCTACTGACTCTCCTTCAGGAAGCATGCCCTAAGATCTGTACCTCATGATTCTCCCACATTATTAAGGTACAATTGTCCTGAATGCACCTGTCCTTCCTCACCATTTCTGTGTACCATGTACACAAAAATGAGGGGTGGATCCAACAAGGGAGCTGCAAACTAGAACAAGTGCCACTAGATTCTTTCATTAATGCTAATTAAATATCTATTCTATACTAGGTACTGTCCTTAGCACTTTACATATATTAATTTATTTGGTATTCACAGCTACCCCAGAAGCAATGTCCTACTATTAACCTCATTTGAGATATCAGAAAATGGTGTGAGAGAGGTTAAGAAAATTTTCTACTATCTCAAAGCTCCTAAATGATAAAGCCAGAAGTTGAACCCAGGTAGCCTGGCTGCGGCATCTGTGGCACTGCTGCCTTTCTAACCTACCCAAGATGACTGAGCCTCTGGCCTGATTAAGGAGGTATGCTAGATTACAGAGTATCTGTTCAGACACTAGAGTATCTACAATGGAGGAAAATTTGAGCAGACACTATAATCACAGAAAGAAACTGATTATGAATGAAGAACAAGCTGGGTGTCAAATGGACATACTGCAACAGAAATAGACAAACTAGCTAAATAGCTGGATCATTCTTTTCCCCAGAGGGCTGCGGGAGCTAGGAATGGGTGTTAACCATCACACTACTTCTGAATCTCATATACACAGGTGGGACCTGTGGGAACCGCCAAAAGACTGATTTTCCCTCTTAATGCTATTATTCTGTCCCTAGATGTGAAAAGGCAACTATTTTGGGGAGAATCGTTTTCAACAATATGAGGCTTTATATAACCAGCTTCTACTCTTCTGAGCCATCCCTTGATTTCCCCCACCACTCCACCCCTATCACAACCAAGAATTTGCTCTCCAGAAACAAAGATGACAGAAATCAAGTTAGGGACATAGAGATGCTATCACAGCCAACTCAGAGGAAGATTTTTGCCCTCCCTTATCTCAAAACCTGCATTGGCCGACACTGTGTCTGCTCCTAGACACCACTTAACGAAAGACTTTAAAAACTTTAGGAACAATTTATTTAAAGAAAACTCCATTTCCAGGATCCTATGACTGTATTCCAAGGTAATAAAATATAAATGAGAACAAAGAACAAGCTAATAAACTGAATTGAAGGCTGCATTTCAATAACAAGGTTTGGGAGCCATTTACCAGCCACGTGTATCTCACTCTCATGACTTATAACATTGGCTGAATTACTTAACAGAAATGAAAGCGCATATTGCTTCTGTTATCCAATGCTGAACAATGTGACATTTGCTTCAGAGCACTTGTATCGAATCGATACATAATGCTAAATGTGATTTAAAATCAATTTAATTGTGCTCTTGCTCTCCCATGAGTCAAGGGGGAAACAAAGGTATCATTTGAGATATGAAACCATTAAGCTATTTCCCAAAGAAATCATAGATCCCTTGCTTCTAATGGAGCCCAAGCAGTAGATATAGTTAGTTTACACTAAAAACTCCACATGTGAAAAACAGTATTGCTGAAACAGTTAAGATACTGTGCCCTAAAAGGCATATTTGAACTTTTTTTTTTGGAATTACAAACCAATTGAACTTTAAAAAACTTCTTTATTTGTTGTGACCTTTCTGCAAATTATAGCAAATTTAAAAAGAAAAAATATAATTAAGAAAAAAACATAATATTGCATGTCATACATATACTTACTTTCCCACATTATATACTTTAAAAATATCTGTATTCCTACATATTGAAACCAACCCAATCGTCCCATAGAGCTGATGTGTATGATTTCTTTGAATAAACATAGAAATTGATTCTCTCAGTCTTAAAACATGAGAAAGTTATGTTTGTCTTTTCTGAGTTCCTTTCTCAAGGAACCAACCATCAGGCCTCCCAGATAGTATCAAGGAGCTGAAACTCACCAGATTACTGTATTTGGACAATGAGATGTCAGATCCCTCACCCATCATGATTGCCTAACAGACCACCTGCTTCCTGTTGATCAACTTCTCTTCCTTACCCCTCCCTAATTCCTGTTTTTCCCACACATGGTTACATTTCTTCTCTGCTACATAAACCCCTCATTTCAGTCAGTGAGAGAGATAGATTTGACACTGACTTCCCATCTCCTCAGTTACAGCATGTGATTAAAGTCTTCTTCCTTGGCAATACTTGTTGTCTCAGTGACTGGCTTTCTATGAAACAAATGGAAGGACCTAGACTGAACACCTGGTGTTTCAGTAACAATGTAATATTTTCTATCATATTGTTTCTCTGTTTATAATTGTATAGTTATACACATACGCATAGCTAATCCTGAGTGTGTACAAAGATTTGGACTTGGAGTCACTTATAGCATCCATCTGCCTGACCAACAGTTACTGAGTCCCCACTTGGTGCAAGGTTGTATTACTTATACTCAAGGAAATGAAGCTCAGACCAATTTTAAAGGAGCAAATTCAGGACTCAGCTAAAAATACAAGAGTCTCTAGACTTTACTTTATATGAGGATGTTTAAACAATCCAAAACAGTCAGTAAGTTCCACCTGAATTGCAGTACTTAGGTTGAGTGTCTCACTTTTAAAAACTGATGTATTGGCTGGCACGGTGGCTCACACCTGTAATCCCCGCACTTTGGGAAGCCAAGGCAGGTGGATCATTGAGGTCAGGAGTTCGAGACCTGCATGGCCAACACAGGGAAATGCCGTCTCTATTAAAAGCACAAAATATTAGCCAGGTGGGGTTGTGTGTGCCTGTAATCCCAGCTACATTGGGAGGCTGAGAAAGGAAAATTGCTTAAACCCAGGAAGCAGAGGTTGCAGTGAGCTGAGATCACGCCACTGCACTCCAGACTGGGCGACGCCTGGGCGACAGAGAGAGACTCCATCTCAAAAACAAAACCAACAAACAAAAAAACTATATATTGATTAAACCTACTATCTGTGATTAATGTAGAGCCTGTGTGTATTTTTTTTCTACCTGCATTCAAGAAATTGTATGGCTATAGTATATAAGAAACAGAATCTTTTAAAAAATTATTTTCCTAACAACAGCTGAAAATAGTCCCATACAATGTACCCAACAAAACTTCCTTTTTCAAAATTTGCTTTAAATGGACAAAATTATGTAATAGTGAAGTAAACTTTTATTAAAGAGACCAAATTACTAGTTGAAGTTAATTGGGATAGAGTTGTTTTATAACACTATAACAAGGACATTCACACAAGATAATCTCTGATTTGTAAAGGAAAAAATAAAGTAGTTCATAGGAAAATAGTCAATTTTATGGCTCTTGTGTTTAAATAGAGGAAAGAATGGCAAAAATCCTATAAACTTAGAATTTAAAATATCTTCAGAAGTTGCCACAACTTAAACAAAACTTGAATTGCACCAAAAATATCTAGAAAAATTTTAAGCGGTAAGTATATTCTTATAAACGTCCCCATATTATTGTACCTTGTCTTCCCCCTTGATCAAGGTTTTAGACTAAATTCAGTTGACAACAGGTAACATAGCTGATAAACTGAAGATCTCTGCTTGGCATTTGATAGTTCATCATTTACATGGGCAAACAACCCACATAAGTTCAAACACTATGATTCAAACATACAGATTCAAACACTATGCCAGGAACAAGCATCTACAGTGTATGTGGTTCAACAGGGTAGCCAATCACCACACATCATCATTGGGTACTTGATACAGGGTTAGCCCAAATCGGTGTTACATACGTCCTGGATTTCAAAGACTCAGCACACACACACACACAAAAGTAACACAAAAACCTCTTGTTTTTATATTGACCACATTTTAAAATATATTAGATATATTGGGTTGGATAAACTATATTAAATTCATTATGCCTGTTTCTCTTTATTTAAATGTAAGAATTACATTGGTGACCTACTTTCTATTAGACAGTGCTGGTACAGAACTTAAAAAAAATGGTATGCTCCAAGTTACCACCAAGAAAAATTTTTAAAAATACATTAAATTACCAATTACATTTTTTTCTCAGATGAAACATGCATATTTTAACACAGAACATATTCTGACAGATCTGACAGAAAACATGAAAACTGCATGCTTTCTATCATAATGATTATTTTTCAGATAACAACAGCTGTTGGCCTGTACAAGCAAGAAGCTGTTTTTCCACATACTACCAAGTATTAGCATTCAATCATGAAAGAAAACTAATTCTCCATGGGCTCTCTCCACATGCTTTACATCAGCAGCAAGCTGTGCACTCCTATGTAATCTGAAAAGCTGAACCAAGTTGGGGCTGCTTCTTGGCTCACTGCTTTGCCACTTCTCTCTAACATGGCAAATACAAAGCACTTACATTTTGCTGATTCAGAAGTAAATGAATCATTCAAGACCTGCACAAAAACCCTGACCAAAAGGAAGTCTCAGACAGGTGAGCACCATTCTGGCTCTTCTTTAGTTGCAAAGGAGATTAAAAGTAATCAGTCTTTTGAATGCCTATGAAAAGAGTGGTTAAAAGTCAGCTGTTAAAGATGCCTTTCTTCTAGAACACTTGAACATAGCCCAAATTTTGGAACTTGAAAATAGTTTAAAGTTCCCTTATAAATTTCAAGATCTCATTTATCACATTTTGTGCTCAAGAATCACCTCAGCTGCCAAAACCTAAATAGATCTGTGCTATCCAATATGGTAGCCACCAGCCACACATGGCTATTTAAATTAACAAAACTTTAGTTAACAAAAATTGGAAATTCAGTTCCTCAGTCTCCATGACCATACGTGGCTACTGGCATAGTAGCAGAACAGTGGAGAACATTTCCAGCACTGCAGAAAGTTCTGTTAGACAGCATTGAATTAGATAATAACATACAGTAAGTTAGCAATTCAGAAAACTTAAAGAGAGAAGCAAATAGGGCAGAGGAAGGCATGTGACTAGAATGCAGACTGAGACTATTTAAAAAAAAACTCACTGCAGTTACATTATGTCAAAGTAAGCAAAAAAAAAGTTCATTGTCGGTTTGGTGAGTTTATCTGTTATGCTTGAAGATGTAGACAGAGATAAAGTAAAATAAGTGGACAGAAATTTCACTTATATATACTGGTTACATACTTGCCATGACTACACACAAACTACAACACAGACCAAAATTCACTACTGTTGAATTATGGTTTTGCTTTTCTACAAGAGGGAGGTAAGCAGCTCGGCAACATTTATTCTTCAGCTGAGTTCACAATTGAGACAACGGTTCTTTCCTTAATGTGATAAATTATGCTGCTCTACATTAGGGAATGCATACTTTTTTATCAAAGGGTAAGAAAAATCGCAAGGCGTGCATTCTCTATTTTTTTCCCACCCACTAGGAAGACATGAAGTTCTATCAGGGAGTTAAAATAGTTAAATAATGGTTAAAAGCCTGCTTCTGGAATCTGAAAAACTCAGTTTTGTGGCTTTACTACTTTCTAGCTATGTAAGCATTGTGTTCTGACTGTCTCATCTCTGAAATTTAAGTGAATTAATACCTGAATAATTCTTGGTACACACCATTTCTAATTAAAGGGATGCTTAATGATGCAATCATTCTTCCTTTGCTGCTAATTACTAATTTTGAAATACATGGTATGTTTTGTCATAACATATACAAATAAGCATAACTTAAGTGACAATACCATAAACCTATGGCAAAAATACCACAGACCACTCATATCCCTCAGGGGCTTTCATGGTGGACAAGTTAGCTGTGCTGTCTCATACACCCCACTGCAGTGAGTTGCTTTGATAAACTCAGTTATGATCCTGGGAGAGGGTACTGAAATAAGACAGACACACTAAAGGCTTCTGGGAAACCACATGACATACAGGGTGTACGTGGAATTTCCAGAAAGCCCAGAGATGGCAGAGAAAGAGCCTTGGGGGACTGGAATGTCTGAAAACCCCATAAAGAAAACAGTTTGCATTCCTGGTCACTGGGTACAATCAAACTCAGGAAGTACTTTGTATGGGCACCGAAGTGTAGCCTGGAATACATAGTCACACATTACTGTCAAGCCTGGGCATTTTTACCAGTTTGAAAAATCAAACACCCAAGTTTCCATTTGTAAGGCAATTTTTCAAATAATTTTTTTTTTTAATATTTTTTCCCATTTATGTAGAGACCTTGAGAGAAGTGTCATACCTGAGATGCAGCAGGGGACAGGATGGAATGAGTTTTCTAGAGAAGCTTCCATAAAAGGAAGCATACATATATTCTGCATCAGTAAGATTAATCAGAAGAAATTGCTCAAATTCCACCACATTCCACTTTAAGACTATGGCTTTCCCATTAATCGCTACTAGCCCGAAGACCTGTCCAGCGCTATAACAGTGTATGATAAAGCCTATGTGCCTGATTTTTCACAACTGTCTATACCACAAAAACTCTACTTCTGTAAATCATCTAATTATTTAGAGATCCTATCTATTTATTTACTTATTTGTTTATTTGAGACAGAGTCTCACTCTGTCGCCCAGGCTAGAGTGCAGCGGCGTGATCTCAGCTCACGGCAACCTCTGTCTTCTAGGCTCAAGTGATCCTCCCACCTCAGCCTTCCAAGTAGCTGGGACCACAGGCGCACACCTACACCCAGATAATTTTTTGTATTTTTGGTAGAGATGGGGTTTCGCCATGTTGCCCAGGCTAGCCTTGAACTCCTGAGCTCAAGGGATCCACCCTGCCTTGGCTTCTCAAAGTTCTGTGATTGTAGGCATGCACCACCATGTCTACGTCTGGTCCCAGTATTTTATTTATATCCATAGTATATATGTCAGATTGTTTCTTATACCTAGAATTGATAAAAAGAAATCCTTTATCACATGCTGCCTTCCAAAAAAGAGTTCAAAAAACACGGTTACTACATAAAGACTTGCAGTTACTAGACCCCTTAGATGTTGCCTGAGAAAGAGAGAGCACATGCGGTTTTCTGCATGATGTGACATATCTGAACAGCACCAGTGAATACAGAAGACCATGGCACATAATGGTGGTACTGTGATGGGGGAATAAACTGCCTATTTATCTATTAGAGAACATAAATTACCAACTGATATGCAAAACACCAACTGCAAAGTAAGCCCTCCCTCAGAATTAAAGAGAAAAGAGGCTGGGGAATGGAAAAAATCAGATGGGCCTGCCTCAAACCTCAGCACACTACTTAATAGCTGCATGACCTCAGTTTCCTTAACCTGAAATAGACATAACAAGGCCTCCTTTACAGACTTAGTGTAAAGGAGGGGACCCACAGAAGATACCATCTGGCATATAGTTTGTAAAACTTTACATTTGCTATTTCTGTTATGTATTTATGAATATATACACATATAATTTTATGATATCTATTGCTATAATGTATGCAATATGTAAGTATGTATGCACATATGCATATGTGTGTTTATATATAAAATGAGTGATTTTTGCTCTTTGATCTTCAAATATTTTCTTTGGATGTCAATTTTTCTTTCCTTTTTTTCTTTCTTGATTTGGATCTCAGGATCCAAAAGTAAACTAACTTTCCTAAACCTCTTCGGTATTTATTAAAGAGGCATTCATTTTGAGCCAGCACACTATATTTCTAATCCATATCTGAATCCATATCTGAAACAAAGACATGTCTAAAAGTAATACTCTTATTTCTAATTCTCACCTAACACACCCATGGAAGATAAGAAAATTAACTTACCAGGCAGCAGTAACTTCTTGGAATTCTATGCTCACACTTTGCTCAGCACACACAGGCGTTCTGTTGACAGTTGGCTCTCAACACCTCAAGTACGTGTCAGAGGGACTCGAGCCGATCAGTTTACCAAAGCTCCTTACTTATTCTCATTTACCCTCTTGAATTTTATTTCCTGCCTCAGAAAGAAGAATCCCATCTGCCAGAAGGAAATATTTGTAGCCAACATGACAAAAGTGGAATCCCTATTTTGTAACAGCTGTGAATCAAAACACTAGTGACTGAAATTAACTACATTGCGCTTCGGAACAGATGTGTGCACAGAAACCAACTCAAGCTCTGGTGTTCCCGGGCACCATGTGTAAATCATCCACAGACAACACGGTGGGCCATGTTCTCACCTTGTTGCTATGCACGTTCATTTTTAATGTTCTCCTGAACTATTGCAGACTTTGAGATTTTTTTTTTAAAGTCTTAGAATCTTTATTTCCAAAAGAGGAGATTCTGAAAGTTGCCAATCACTCACTGGAAGACCTAACTAAACAGATGGGTTTTGACACCTCTGGTTTGATTTTAAATGCAAACATGTCAAATTATGCTCTGGCACAGGTTCTTCCACCTCAAAATTTTTTGGAGGGGTGTTTAATTTTTTTTAAGTTTTCTTCTCTGAACTCAGTTGTTCCACCATTAGCAATTAAGGCAATAAAGGTCTTATTACAGAAACAGTGATATGATTGCTGTATTTTAATGCAGCAGCCTTAAGTAATTGAAAATCATTACTAAAAACTTTAGGAAATAAATTTCAAGAAGAGACAACTGCAAATGAAGTTGAAGGTAAGGTCACATATTTATATCAATAGGAAGGTAGAAGAAAAATATATGGCTTTCTTTGGTGACTCTTCCCATAATCAACAAACATGTATTATCTCCTACAACTAGAATTAGAAATAAGTGGTACATTGCCTCTGATCACTGTTCTTGGGAGCCCATGGCAGACAATGGTAATCCACTGCAGCCCTTCCACCATCCATGCCCTTCGGATGCAAAAGACTTGATTAGCTGCTCTGAACAGATACAAATCAAGGGAGGATTTGAACTTCAAACAAGTAACTATATGGTTAGAAAGATTAAATATACACAAATGTAATCACTTGAGAACATTTTAAGCAAAATGTCAGAATATGCAAGACGATGGGCTGCAGGATAATTAATTATTGAAAATATACAGTTGACCCTTGAACAACACAGGTTTTAACTGTGAGTCTCACTCTGTTGCCCAGGCTGCAGTGCAGTGGCGTGATCTTGGCCCACCACAACCTTCGCCTCCCAGGTTCAAGTGATTCTCCTGCCTCAGCCTACCAAATAGCTGGGACCATGCCCGGCTAATTTTTGTATTTTTAGTAGAGATGGGGTTTCACTATGTAGGCCAGGCTGGTCTCAAACCCCTGACCTTGTGATCCGCCCATCTCAGCCTCCCAAAGTGCTGGATTACAGGTGTGAGCCACTGCACCCGGCCTATATGAGAATTTTTTTTAAATGAAACATGGATTAATAGTATAGCATTGGGGAATATGATACCTCCATATTTGGATGGCTGACTTTTGGTATCTGCAGATCCACAGAGCCAAACGCGGGACTTGAGTATGTACGGATTTTGTTATACAATGAGTATACCCTCGAGTACACAGAAGGATGACTGTGTTCTTATTCCACCACGGGGGTGTGTTGTTTTGAGCTGGATATATCCACATAGCACTTTAGTTTGTAAGGTGTACCTATATTAAGCCTTATCGTTGCATGTATTATTTTGTAATAATATGTTGAATTTATTATAATTTTAAAGGGTTAAATAACCAGTACAGTTTAAAAATTGAGTGAATAAAAACTGAGAAATTAAAATCTGTTCAAATAAGCACCGCCTTTTAAACCCACAGATACACAAACTCTACAGAAGCCTGGAGAACCAGGCCCATGTGGAGACAAAGGCAGGATTGAATGCAAAAAATGTGTTTCTATCACAAATCATAATTACTTGTAGAAAATCTTTTTACTGCGTTCTAAACTCTGTTGGGATGCATGCCTTGAAGGTAACACACCATTGGTTGCTTTTTCCTGCTCTCCCTCTTGATTTTTTTTTTTTTTTTTATAGACTGAAGGTAGGAAATGCTATATGCTTATCTCTCAGAAGATGCCTCTATGTAGTCTCTCTGCTTTATAATTAGCAACAGTCTTTCCCAAATTCTACACTTAGATTGACTTCCAACTTAACAGATGTTACAGTGAATTTCTTTTTTCTTTTTGTGTCTTCTTGGGTATTTTAGTGAGAGGTAACCAAAGGCTGTGTGTAAGGCTACCAGGGAAATACTCGCACCGCCTGGGTCAGAACCCTGTACGTGGCATGGGTCTTAGTAATGTTGCAGAATTTTGTTCCTTAGTTCAGCCAAAACGAGGTTCTCATCACATGACCAGGGAGGATTAGAAACGTGGACACATCGAAGGGTAAGGGAATTGGAATTTATTGGGTGAAAAAGAAAAAAGAAAAAAACTCTCAGCAAAGCAAGAGGGGATCCTGCTAACAGGCCATCACCTCACACATTGAATTGCAAGCCATACACAGGAGCTGAAGTGGCCAGGCTCCTCCCCACTGCACAAGGGGTGAACTTCCCCTGGCTTCACCCTGTTCTCCCAATGTCAGGGTGGGTCAGAGATTCTCCAGAACCCTCCCCTTATCTGCATCCTGCATCTATCAGTAAGTAGTTACTGAATACACAATTGCATGAGCAATGTTTAAGGAGCAGAGAGAGCTCTTTGCATAGCATAGCAGGCAGCTGATCACTCAATAGGGTTTAAAAGTCACTGAATAGACTGCTAGGTCCCATAATCTGGCATATATAACACAGGGCCTGAGATTCTCATCCTAGATTTATGAATGTTTTGTGTTTGGACACCGAATTCTGATTTTAAAAAGATTACTGTGATAAAACCTATTTAACATAAAATTTACCATTTTAATGTTTAAATATACAGTTTGTGTCTTTAAATACATTCACATTATTGTGAAGCTTTTAACAGATTGAATATTCTTGTCTTCTGATCAACAGCAAGATGATTTACATAATTCTGTAAAACTATGAGTTGCCCCATTCCCTCAAGTAAAGCATGAAGACTTAAAAGCAACATGGAACACAGAAAGAAAAACTTTGAGCTCAGCAAGATTTTGGCTTTGAAAGAGAAGTAAGATGTTTAACTAAGACTCAATGGAAGGAAAAATATTGTCTGGAGATATTGAAAGTTGAGAATTATAAAGAGTGATTACAAATGAGGAAGGTAAAAGTATTGGAGCAAAAATTGGAAATCTGCTCACATTTACTGGCTTTTTAAGAAAGTTCTATCATAGAAGATCTCTCATCCAACCTTCTCAAGGAATTTGTCATCACTCTAATCCACAGCTAATTTTCGCAGAGGAATTATATTAGTAAACTCAGCCATATTGTCTTCTCACATGAAGACAGGACTGATGTCCTCTAAATAAAAAGTTAGAGTCTATAAAGATTTGTTTACAATAACAACTGATAGAAGATCCCTGGGGGTAACTTTTTGTATATTCTGGTTTTTAATAATGAATTATACCTTCTATACATTCTTTCAAAATGTAAATCAATATACTAAAAAAACTACAGAATAAGTCAACATAAATTGCCCTGTGTGAGGGTGCCTAGTAGACCAATACTAATATTTTGGAGGAGATTTCTACTTTGTAGAATCTACTGAGATTCTGAAAGCTGCCTGCAATTCTGCAAGTGTAGGGAATGGGGGAAGAGATGGGGCAGAGGAATGAAGCAATGGACTTATCTAATCAAAAGCCTGATTAAAACATTCCCTAGCAGTCTCTAAGATAGAACTATAGGGAGGCAGCAGGCAATCAAAAGGAAGAGGTCCAGCTATTTAAGTATAGCTCATATCTATTCACTCCATTGTTTGATTAGATTTTTACCTGTACCAAGTCTATGTAGGTATGATGAAGAAAGGTGGTGTATTAAAGATGAAGAAAGGTGGTGTATTAAATATTCCTAACACCACTTTCCCCAGATATGCTACTAATACCACCCCAAATTTTCCACTACGCTTTGTCATCATGCCCTTTGAAACCTAATTAATAATGTTTCCATTTTTAAGATGCTAGTCTAGGCTGCAATTTAAAATTGGTAAGACTAATATCACTATCTATAGTAGAATCCCTCTTTCCTCCACCCACATTCTGATGCACTGTGGATACACCTGTCCACAACAAGAGATTAAACCGTTCCTTTCTGTCTTTACTTCTCCTTTAAAAGCCCTGGACTGCCTTAATTTTTGACAGAAACTAACTTCTTTCCCAACAGTAGTGGACTACTAGAATTCCATGAAGCATGCTTTTGGTGGCTTATGTTGTAAAAATCATGTATCACTTTCTCCTGTGACCTGTCATCAAATGTGACATAATTTAATGTGACAGCTCCAATTTTAAGGATGGCATTTTGCACTTTGCTTTCAAACTCTATGACTACAGTTATCCAACAGAAGCTGGCCGACCTCAGTGGAACAGACGGGGATCTGTTAACAGGTTGCCAACTTTAAATCACTGCTGAGTAGCTTAGCATATCTCTAGAATAATTCCTTTAGAAAGTAATTAATCATTATTTCAAAAAGGTCTTCGGTGAAGTGTATTTTCTATGTTTTACTGATGGGTAGCATTTTGTTGGAAACAGCTAATACTTCTCCATTCTCTGTCTTGCATTTACATTTTTACTGTTTTCAATATTGCTGTTTTTGTTTGATGACAACTAGGGACAACTTAGGGAGCAGACTGAGATGCGTTCAACAAAGAGAATATGAATAGCAATCTAGAAGAGTGAACATTAGGCAGCTAATGCATAGAAATATTTGTATTTTGTCTCTATTTTCTCCGTATTTCAACTGAAGATTCTTGCCTCATGTTGGAAACAAATTGAGAAAAGCCACTCGTGTCAGTACTACAAAGAACACATTCCATGAGTCCGTATCTTCAGCAACATGTTTGCATCCTAGAGATTATTTCACATTATGCTCTCTCGAGGCCATAAAAGGCAAACACTGGAGGAAGAACAGTGAGGAGAAACTACATAAATAGCTAAAGTCTGTATTTTAGAGACTCCCCCAAACTTGTCAGAAGATAATGTGTTGACTTTTAGTGTTTGTCAGGAAAGTTAATAAAGCTAGATTTATAAGTATCTTTCAAGATTTTTTTTTCTAATTGAAAAATAAGCCACATGAAAACTATATTCTAACACTCTTTGGAAACTGATATCAAATCAGTCCATCACCCATTTCAAAGAATTTTATTAGCCAAGATATCATAAAAGTCTACATTTTAAGATTTTTTTCTTTTTATCATAAAAAATTTCAAACACATAGAATGGTATAATGAATCATTTATACCTCCACCACCACTTGCAAAACTATTTCAAAGCAAATCCCAGATGTTACTTAAGACAATGTCATTAGCAAATTTCTCTTTGTATAAACACTATAAATTACTTTAAAGTAAACTTTATGAAAATCATATGCTTTATTTAAGTTTAGGAACATCCTAATCCCTTTTCCTCATACTTCACAAATTTTAAATAATTTGTTTCATACTGGTAATGAACAAATTACTAAGTGTGTACAACAGAGATGATATATGTTGTCCTCCTATTAAGGACATCCAGCACGTGTCCATGACAAGTATTCCCCTGGATCTTACTACACTTCCCTGTTGAAGCTGGGCAGGGCCTCACAGTGAGTTTCAACACAGCACACCAGGTAACACTAACTCATCAATTAGAGACAGCATGAGAACTACTGACCTTCCTGGTCTACAGCTTACTGTCAGGAAATCTCATAGCCAGGAATAAGCTTCTTTACCAATTCGTGCTATTGTTAAATACCTACAATCACACTGTTCAGCTAGGAGGAGAACTAAGTATTCATGGTGGCATGGACCCATGTGGATACTCTCCTTGCTTTTCAAGCTCACAGAGAATGGATAAATTATTAGATTTCAGAAAACCAATCGTAGACTAGAATGAGAACCTAGAATGATCTACCAAATGCAGTTTGTGACTAAAAGATGGCATTGTTTCTATTGTCAAAATCATGAAAGTAGACCATTGTCTCAAGATAGAAACACCAGCTCTACCTTCCATTATGGACCTTTTAATAGGAACACAGTGCTAAATTCCTAAATTACAACAGTTTATTGAATCTTGAATGACATCAATAGTAAGACCTACCATTATTTTATGCACTTTAAGAAAGAAAATACGTCTTTTTGAAAACTATGACATGCTATCAATAATAAGAAACACCTGGTTTCACAGTTACTAACATATATTCGTATATACACACAAATGCATTCTATTAATTTGTATTTAAGCTAACATTTCTTACTTGAAGATGCATTGGTAATTTATTGATAGGAAAATCACTTCCACAACTAAGGATGGTTTTTCATCTTTGTTGCTCTGCAAAGCTTGGTCTTATCTATTCTTCCTTTTAAGATTTCATTTGCACCATCAATCCCAAGGGCAATTGGTTTAAGGTAATAGAGAAAGTCCTGGCTAGGGAAGCAGAGTGTGTTTCCTGCCAACATTTGCCCATGTCTGTGCCCAAATCCACAGTGACTCCTTAGAGAGTCCTCAGGCAATGTCCATCAATTAACATTTTTATTATTAGAGAGGCTAGTGCTCTTTACAGCATTGGAAACCTAGAAATTCTACCAGCTCGGCTAGCCTTTGCTACCCATAAGAGTAGTGGAAAAATAACAACATGGTAAGGATATCTTTCTGTTTTCACTGATCTGAAGTCATAAGCCTATAAAACCATTCAGTTATAAATGTGAAAATAAATAATGCTAATACTAACAGCTCTCATCAACTGGACATGCCCAAAGCAGACTGGAGCCAGATATGCGCACTGAGGGAAGTGGGTGGAGCCACAGGAAATTTGCACCTTACCCAGGGGAGGAGCCTGTTCTCTTCAGCTCATGTGTGTGGCCTGGAATCAATCTGTGAGATGAGGACCTGTTAGCAGGAATCCCCCATGCTTTGCTGAGAGTTTGTTTTCTTTTTTCCTTTTCACCAAATAAATTCTGTTCCCCTCATCCTTCAAACTGTCTCCATGCCTAACTTTTCCTGGTGGTGTGACAAGAACCCAGTTTTAGCTGAACTAAGGAACAAAGCTCTGCAACAGTTGCAACTAAATTGCATTAAAACAAGATGTGCAAGATGAGTTTTGAGACCTACATCTCCTTTTATTAAGGCGGAAAAATTCAAGTCCCTAATGAAGTCAATATGAAAAGGACCCGAATTTAGGTTTCTGTAGCAATCCATTTTATGGATGTTGCTTTCTTAGAAATTTTATGTTTTAAAATAGATTTTTAAAATTTATTCCCTTAAAGATTTTTTCCTATAGATCATATGGACACTTAATTTCTTCTATCAGGCATATCATCTAGAAATATAATGCTTACATGGGAAATACATTATCTTATGATTTGATAAAAAAAATAGATGGAGTTAGAAATATACTTTTATGATGTTCTTAAATTTTTTTTTTTTCCAATGCAAAGATTCCCAATCTGCCTACCAACTGAACTGTTTTGGTCGTGAAACATTACCTTCTCGGTATGTGGTATGCCTATCAGCAGAAAAGTAGTAAAGAAGAACAGACTAACTTTATTTATTACATTTGCATTGCCTACAAAGCCATTTACTTAATGGATGAGTCTCATTAGCAGTCCAACCACAATACAAAGAATACAATGATGTGTTTCATAGGTTCATTAAAATAATATTTCAAAGGAGTCATTAGAATAAAAGAAGCTGAAGATTCAACAGACAGTAAGTTGTCTGCAAATAAATGAGATGGAACCAACATGTTTTCAAGTAAGTTAAGAAACATGTTTACAAATATATTACAGCCATTAAAAAAGGAAGCATCAACTTAGCAAGTGCTGGGGGGACGATTACTCATGCAATTTACTAAAACAAAACTGTAACACTCTCACATCAATAGTTATTGTAGATGCAAACGCCTGTAGGTACAGGAAAATGTGTCCTAAGAAGGAAAATTCATTCTACAGCCCCGAGATGATTCTCCAGTTTGAAGCAAAATTGAAAACATTCAATCCTGTCTTCAGATCACCACTGGTTTGTGGGGGCTTTTTTTGTTTTTTGTTTTGTTTTGTTTTGTATACACTTTTGTGTTATTTGCCCCAAACCCCAAGCATGCCTATCCTGTCATTTTTTTTGAGACAAAGTCTCGCTGTTGTTGCCCAGGCTGGAGTGCAATAGCGCGATCTTGGCTCACTGCAACCTCCCCCTCCTGGGTTCAAGCGATTCTCCTGCCTCAGCCTCCCAAGTAGCTGGGATTACAGGCGCCCACCACCACGCCCGGCTAATTTTTGTATTTTTACTAAAGACGGGGTTTCACCATGTTGGCCAGGCTGGTCTCAAACTCCTCACCTCAGGCAATCCACCCTCCTCAGCCTCCCAAAGTTCTGGGGATTACAGGTGTGAGCCACCACACCTGGCCTATCCTTTCATTTTAAAAAGAAATTCATGGTAAATTAGTAAAATGAATAATCCTGTAAGGGCAGAATGTATACTGAAAAAAAAAATTGTGTCTATTTGTAATTATCTAACCACACCTAAGATTTGACAAATGTTTGTTTAACAAATGAATGGATGAATAAATGAATGAAAAAAACAATTACTTAGCAAAGGAGAGTTTTTAGATTAGGTTGTTAATTATTGCCGCTTTATCAATTTTTAAACCCAGTATTTCCACCTGTAAGCAAAATAATAAACAGCTTGTATATATGTTCAATAATGTTGAAATCTTTTCACAAATAGCAGTGTCAATTTTTTTTTTAACCAAGATCACAGAGTTTATATTAAAACCAAGGATTTTATTTTTGGGTTTTTTTCACAAAGAAAATTAACATGTAGAACAAAATAAAAACCACTAAAGGAATAGAGATTGCCATTTATTTATTAACTTTCCTTTTTTGAAAGAGCTTAGATTTATAATTCTAAGAAATACAAGATAAGACACACACATGTGTAAGTATAGCTGGGACTTGGCAATAAGTCACGGGCACCTAGACCACAGCTCTTGTGGCAGAGAGCAAAAATAGCCCCATCTAATTTGCAATGTCTTCCCACTCTGCATCCTGACTCACCTTTGGATGCTTGGCTTAGCCATGTGACTTGACTTGGCCAATGTGATATTAGCAAATGGACTTGGAAAGAAACGTGAAAAGGCTTTGTATATTTCTCTTCGTGCTCTTCCCATTTGCCATCAGCATTAGAACATGCCAGGGATAGCCTGCTGGCGGATACAAAATATTTAGAGCAGAGCTAAGTCATTCCAGCCAAGAACAGCCTAAATCATTGCCCAGCCAGCTAATCCTGACATGTGACTGAACTTAGCCAACCTCAGCACAGTTGCCTAGGTGACCCCAGCTGATTGTAGGTATAAGAGAAATAAACACGTGTAGTATGGCACTACTTGACATCCAACAGATTCACATATAAGCTTTGTACTTTGGAGTAAGATTATTCTCCAAATAGAACAGCAGGTTGCATAAAATCAAAGTAGTACTGGGTTTTATCAAAGTAACTAACAAAAAATTATTCATTTTCTATTTTTTAAAAGAGAAAAGACAAAATTAAATTTGTGTGCACAGTCTGAATTTTGAAGTGCTGGAAGCTTACTCAACAATACATCTATTGCTGAATTCAGCTCACAAGCCACTAAGTGTCAACCTCTGTTCTAGGTACTGAGAAGACTCCATGATTTCAAGTTGTTTACGGATTTTGTGAGTAGGACAGATACATAGTACATTACATAAAAGAAATTAAAACTATTATGTCTTAATGCTTACCACGTGGACAAATATAAACAATTTGGATCTCTAGATGTTTTCTGGAATGGTTGCTATTGTGCCTAAAAGATAAAAATCAGACCAATCCCTACAATTAAGGAGTTTACTCTCTATTTTTAAAATATATAACTGATAAGCAACCATATTCCAAGAGATTCATTGTAAGTCTAAGTTTTTCAGAAGGTACTAAACTCCAAAAGTATACAAGCCTCCAAAGATAAACTGTTTATTAATAAACTTATAAACAAAGACTTCAGTAAACATAGCTTCCTGAGAAAAAGCAATTCAAAGATCAGTATTTCCTTTTAAATTTTACACAACTTGGACAATGTTTTCTAAAGAAATCACAATTTAAAAAATGTCGGAAAGCCAGTTCAGTTGCTGAATTCATAAGGTAACTTACTGTAAATCATATATTATTATCATATTTATATCTAACATCACATAGCCCCTTCCACATTGTCAACTCCATGAGGGTAAAACCTAGTTATGTTGACATCTGTTTTCTCAAGCAGTTAGAATTTTCTGATTCATTCTCTTGTCTATCTGGCTGGAACAGCTAAAATTAAGGCAGTGGAGATCATTAGTTTGATAAAACAATAGAAGAGAATTGGTATTGGTGTAGGAGTCACTCCCCAGAAATGCTGTAAGTAATGACTAGGTTCTGCAGAAATAAAATTAACAGATTATTACAGTACACACTCCCATACCTACATCAGGAGTGAAAGGATCAAGCACCACAGTTAAAATAATAATGTCAGTTGCAACTGGGGAACTGAGGGTCCTGGAGACTCCCAACTCAGATGCCTGAAGAAGCCAGGGCAGGTAGAGTAAGCAAGCAGGGCAAACTTGATTATAGTGTACACGTGTACTTGGCTTCTGAGTAGTGGAGATGGCACTGAACTGGCAAGCCCATATCCCAACTAAAAATGGGTTTCAGCTACTAATCTCCAACCAATATTTGCCATGTAGAAGGGTAGAGCTCCAAACTCCCATGATTTTATATATACGTATTAAATGGAACCACAAATAGCAATTTCTACATATTATCTCCAAAATTGTACATAAAGTCACAATTTTTAAAACCATTATGTAGAACAAATAAGACACATGTTTAAGCATTTGTGCTTTCCCAAAGATGATGTCACCTTTGTTCCTGGTCCAAGAAGCTAAAAACAAGTAAGAGGTGACTTCCTCCCACTTCTTCTCCCTCCTTCCTCCCTGTATTCCACCAACAGTGCTACTTAAAGTATGACTATGGAATACTGCCACTCCACAACCTATTTTTTTCTTTTTTGGTCTAAGATAAGCGTGATGAACAGGTAACCTCCATGATCCAGCCCCCTGTATTCATGCTCTTGTGTGTAATCTCCTGAGTGTGAACAGTGTCAGTGACTTGCTTCCAACCAAAAGAAATGCAAAGATGATAGAATGTTACTTCTATGATTATGTTATGTAAAACTCCATCTTGCTAGCAAACTCACTCTAGAGTCTCTCTTCCTTGTTGGCTTTGAAGAAGCAAACTGTCATGAATCCTATAGCCACAAAGAAATGAAGTCTGTCAACAACCTGAGGGAGCTTGGAAGTAGATCCCTTCCCAGTCAAGCAGCTGATGAGACCACAGCCCCAACCAAAAGCTATATTGCAGCCTGGTAGGACACTGAAGCAAAAAAAAAAAAAACATTAACCCATTTCTGAACTTCTGACTCACATGAACTATGAGATAATAAAGGTGTGTTATCTTAGCACCACTAAATTTGGAGTAATTTGTTATACAGCAACAGCAAACTAATACAAGGGGCCTACCCCTTAATGTAAATTAACTGTATCACTAGGCACATTGTTTAGTTTCACTGATATTTATTTTTTGTAACAGTACTTTCTCAATGAAGGAAGCAATACATTGAATTACACTCAGACGCAAGCCACCTCATCTCATAGCAGCCCAACACTTTGAGTTCTACAGTTGATGGGCATAGTGGAAAGAGAAGTCTGGTCTAACTTTATATGCATAAAACGAGAAAGGCACATTTTCTTGCTTTGACTTATAATTTTGTCTAATGATATATGCAATAGAGGTAGTCAAGAGCAGGGTCAGGGAAATGGAGACTATGGCGAAGGAGTTATTACCTGTAATACTTCTAAGTTGCGTCATAAAAATTTGCTATCACTACAGATAAAAGCAAAGGATGACCTAACTGATAATACCTGTAAAATGCTGAGAACACCACCATGATGTGGTGAGGAAAGCAAGATAAACATTCCTACAGAATCTTCCTATTACTACTTGCCCTGCGGCCTTTGAAAATCTAGAGAATCTAATAGTCTAGTACTCAGTTGGCAAGGAAACCAATCAGTCATTTTTGTCATTCTCTGCTCATATCTTATTTCCTAACACAATAAAATCACTTATAGACCCATGCAGAAACCATGCCTTTCCTTCTCAGTCCTAGACCTGGCTAATCCCTGTGCCCTCTAAAGATTTAATTAGCTAGCTCTTACCCTAAAGAAGCCTTCTTTGATAAGTTTGTTCCTCCTTATAGCTTGCTAACATCCTGTGCAATCTCCATCATTTCACTTCTTGCCCTGTATCGTAATTAGCTCTTCTGGTGATTGTCTTATCCACTGGAGTAATTAATTGCTACTTAAGATAAGAAACCATGGCTCTCATTTTTGTATTTCCAGCACTTACGAGCATGCCTTGCTCATAGAAGGCACTCAATAAATACTAAGTGCAGAGAAAATAAGTGAGTTATTTTACTAGAGGCTGCATAAGAGCCAAGAGAAGCAACTTAATTATGAGGCAACAATAAGCTTGGATGATGCAGACAAAAATATGCTAGGAGATTTTAAGCAGTAAATCTGTTAGTGGTGAGCCTAAAACAGGTTCCTTTAAAGGTAAAAGATTCATACAGAACAAAACGAAACTAAGAATTTTACAACTCAACACGTTAAAATTGAAAGAAATATCACAGGTACTCACTATACCCAGATATCAAATTCTTTCATATGTTGCTTCAAGCAGCGTGTGTATATTAACTCATATTTAGTATAAAAAGCTATGCTTTTTCTAAAAGCATTTCTTTTTTTAAAATTTTTTTAAGAGATGGGGTCTTACTCTGTCATTCAGGCTAAAGTACAGTGGTGCAATGATAGCTTACTGCAGCCTTGAACTCCTAGGTTCATGTGATCCTCCAGCCTCAGGCTACTGAGTAGCTGAGATTTCACTCGTCCACCACCACAGCCAGATAATTTTTAAAATTTTTATTCATACTTTTAGAGGAAGGGTCTTGCTACGTTGTCTAGGCTGATCTCAAACTCCTAGCCTCAAGTGATCCTCCCAACCTCAGCCTCACAGGTCACTGGGTTTACAGGCTCAATTCACCATACCTGACCTAAAAGCATTTCTTATCAGAGTCCTACTTATCCAGTTTGGTCGGGTGCCAGGAAATAAGGGAGCTCTTATCTAGGAGCTCCCTCTGGTCAGAGTGGCCTCGCATCCTCAGTGTGGGAGATTCAGTCCTACATTTATACCTCCCTTGGAGATCAATTCCTTAAAGCACAACAGGTGGCTCACTGGATGGCATTCATTTTCAGTTGATCAACTGATTTGTTTGGAGATCAGTTCTTAACATTTATTTCAACAGTTTAACAAGATAAATTTGAAATCATTTTTCCTAAAAAAATTTCAAGGTGATCTTAATATTATTTTACCAACTTCAACTATGACCCCTTCTTCAGACTTAATCTAATTCTTTCTGAAAGCCAAAAATTCACACCCATTTACCATGAAACTGAATCCTCCACTGCTTCTCTAACTACCTCCTCCATCAGCCCTAAAACATTAAATAAACTGGGGTGTTGCTTCTCTTTTTATGTAAGATGCCCAGGCCTGGTTGGTAAAAGTTTAACTGCTTAGGTGATTATTATGCACTATACAAAGTATACTACATATCAAGTGCTCTGCCCAGTAGAGGGGCTACTAAAAAGGCTTAAGAGTGAAAACTGCCAAAGGGAATTTCTCACCTTCCCTCAGGGCACACAGAACCTGAACCTCAGTACCAGATGTTCCCTACATCTCCTTGTGCTGGTGAGTCTAAGCCTGAATTACTCTTCTTTGTCTAATCAATTTAGACAACAAATTAAGCATTAATACTGCTTGGCATAGTAGCCTTAATCAAACAAAAAAGTGAGCTTTTTTATTTTTTTAAACATCTATGCAAACATAGAGCTTTTGTTAGAAAAAGTTACAAATTAATGATAACATTAAATAAAGCCAACTCTTTAGAAATGATACAGAACAGCCAATTCCCAGAAGAAAAGTATTTGAGTGGCTGAAAAACAAATCTGTAAAAAAGTCAATCTCAAGCAAAAATCAAGTTAAAATGAGACAGACACACTTTCCAAATTGCAGTAATTTTTAAAAATTTATAAGAAGTGTGTAAAGAAGTTGACATTCATACAGTCCTGTTCAGCTGATAGCTTTTTTAGAGAGAAATTTGGTAATATGACCCCAAAACCTTAACAAATTTTATATATTCAACCTGTCTATTCTACTTCTTAGAACTCTAAGGAAACAAGAAGAGATGGCCAGAGACTTAGGTAGTAGGATTTTTCTATCACGATGATGGGCTGGACAATCCAAATGTCTCACGATAAAGAGGTGGCAATACAAAAAATGGTATGTGATACAATAGACTACTATGCTATAATTAATTTTTTATGACATATGACATGCTTGTAACATATTAAATGAAAAATGGCACCAAAATTGTTTAAAATACAATTGTTTTATATTTAAAGCATACATAAACTCATAGTAAAAAAGCATGCACATTAAAATAGTATTAGTCATTACCTGTGAAAGGTAGACTGATTAGTGACTTACTTTCTTATTCATATTCTTATTTTAAATTTTTCCAGCCCATATATGTGGCCCATCAGATTTGTAAAAATGAAAATCCAAGGCATAGGATTTGAAGGCATATATTCCTATACCCTGCTAAGAATAGACTCAGTTTAGTATCTCCTTAGGTTCTGATATAACATGATTCTCGAAAAAGCCCCAAGCCAACCCAGTCTGAAGAAACAGATACAGAGTAGTTATCAGAACAAGAATTCAATACCAGTTAAGTCACTTTTCCCAAATTTAATTCTAATAATAAGTCCGTGTTAAAAAGCAAAGGTTCAAATGTTTTAGTGTTATCAAGAGGATTAGCTCACTGCTGAGAGAGAATATAAAAAACAATTCTATATTAAAGCCAACTAATTCAATCTTATTTTTAAATGTCACCAAATATGGCTTCTCTCAAAGTATGCCAGTCCAATTGGTAATATCTGATGGCTGATTCTGCTTAACTCTACTAAATATATACCATTATCTTAGGGAATCAGTAGTATACTTTATTCTTGTTATTCTTTAGTATTTTGTTGGGGATCATAAAATAGGACTTGACTTTGAGGACAGGACTGGCTAAGCCAGGGCAGTTAGTCCTATGGACCTTTTCACTCCTGGGAAGTCTGTGACTACTCATCCTTAAACATTTCCAGTAAATTTATGTTTTAGTTATCAATCAGTTATTTGTAAACTAGAACTTTAAAGAATCCTAAAACATAAATCTTTTTAATCCTCAATGATTTAGTGAGCCTTTAGACTCTCTACATTTTTAAATAATTCAGTCAAACAAAATAAGGGTAAATTAGTCATTTTGTGTGTCAGATAAAACACACATGCATACACAGAATAAATGTTTTTTGTTCTCAAAGGATTTTGTTATAACCTCCACTCGTCATGTAACACTGGAACAAAATAGTTAGGCTAATTACCCAAAATTAAGTTCCACTTCTCGATTTACAAGCTTTCCATTTTATTCTATCAATTCTTAGCTGTCATGGACTCAGAAAATTATTACTGCCATCAATTGGAAGATTGTTTTAGTGGTACAGATGGCTGTCCTTTTATAGGCCAACTTAATGACTTGTTCTTATCTAATCTGTCATCTGTTATTTAGTTGTCATTATGAACTTTTTGGGTTCCATATCAATCAATTTGCCATGTTTACTAAACAGATGGCTATATTTGAGAAAAAAAAGCAAAGCAAGAAAATGACATTACATGATTAAAAAATTTCAAAAGGCTGCATACACTTTTTAATGTTCCTAAATGAAATGAAAAATCGCTATTAAAAAAACTAAATTTGAAGTCAAAGTGAAATAGATTTTAAAACTCAATGGACATGCAAAGAAACAATCAGCAGCAGCTATCTACAAATAGAACAAATTACTTCTGAAACAGCAATAGGTTATTCTTCCAGTTTTTGTCACAAATTTTTTTAAAATTTATCTTGACAAATAGAGATGACAAATGTCAATGAAGTAACTCTTCAATTCAGAAGCTCTTTATGTTGTAATTCACAGGTGTACCTCCTTTGTCTAGTATTTGTAACCTTATTTAGAGAGTAGGTAATGACACAAATACTTCCATTTAGTGAAAATTGTTCCTTATCTTTGTCTCCTTATGATGATTTTGTTTAATCACTGGGTCATTATCAAATCAACACCCAAACTCAAGAAGCATAAGGGAAATTGTAAAGGGCTTGTATCAATGAGTTCAGTGATCCAAAAATAATAACTGGCACTGTGCCGTGAAAGAACACTGTAGTTCACATTGTACCAGAGAAAGAACTTGACAATTATAAGAAACTAAAATATATAATCATGAAATAATTTTATGTCACATTTATGAGTGGTATTTAAAATTGTGTTTGTTCAGGAAGGATATTTACCAAGTCTTGGGATTTGCTCTATCAGCCCGTAACAATGCTGCAAAAGTGACCGAGCAGAGCCTTCTGAAACAGTTTCCCAATGCCATACTAAGAACATCCTCCACTGTAGAACAGAATGAGTTCAACTGTGGTTTTTTTACTTACCCAAGTTCAAGGCTCCTGAACACAACAAAACCAAAAATGAGGGAGAGCATGATCGCCTAATTTTTTATGTTCTTCAGACAATGTAGGAGAACTTAAAATGGAAAGCCAATTTTTCAAAAAGGACAAATTATTTGAAGGATTTCTTTTCTTATATGATAACCACAGTAAAATGTAAGACTAGTGTAGGTAATTGTCCTGCCACTCCATTCTAAGTTGTGAGTGAAAGTACTCCATCAGCTTAATGAGAACACCGTGAAATATAAAACATCGATTTCAATACAAGTTATTGAGAAGCTTTAACAGGCTTTCGGGAGAAGCTACCAAAAGAAAACTGAATACCAGATACTTGATTTGAGACTGACAAAAATCTTCTATTCCTTCTTATGGAAAAGTAAACAAAATGGGCTATTATATATCAGGAAGCCAGAGACAAAAAAAAAAAAAAAAAAAAAAAAAACCAGGAAGAAGAGTAAATTGTATGAATCAGAAACTTGGAATAATAATTCTACCTTAAATACTTCTCTTAGGTCTTCTGCTCACATCTTTCAGGCAGAGAACATCTATTTGATGTCAAATGTGTGGCTAGCACTGGGCCAGCTGCCTTAGATGTCATAGATCAATACCAAACAACTAGTGAAATCAGTGCAAATTCAACCAATGAAGCTCTTAAAGCAATAAGGTGAAAAACCACATTGTTGAGGAGAGCTATACAATACAGTCAGGTTCTAGTTCAAATTATGTTTATTTCCTTGAGATCTTCTGGTCCATGATATGTTTTGATCTCTCTAAAATATTACGTAGGCATTCTCAAGTGATTAAGAAACTCGGGATTGTTTCAAATAATCAGGTCTTCCCCAGGCAAACACCGGAGATCACTTGTTTTTTTGTTTGTTTGTTTTTTTGTTTTTGTTTTTTTTTGAGATGGAGTTTTGCTGTGTTGCTCAGGCTGGTATGCAGTGGCGTAATCTTGGCTCACTGCAACCTCTGCCTCCCAGATTCAAGCTCAAGCGATTCTCCTGCCTCAGCCTCTTGAGTAGCTGGGATTTACAGTCACCCATTCTTGAGTAGCTGGGATTACAGGCACCCATCACCACACCCGGCTAATTTTTTGTATTTTTAGTAGAGACAGGGTTTCGCCATGTTGGTCAGACTGGTCTCGAACTCCCGACTTCAGGTCATCCACCTGCCTCGGCCTCCCAAAGTGCTGGAATTACAGGCATGAGCCACCGCTCCCGGCCCAATATCACTTTCAACGGGTCCCAACACGTTAAATGATGATTTCTTGACAAAGTTTTACACACTATTTAAGGATCAATTGACATCAACCCTCACTCAAAGCCAGGAAGCTTAATCCAACATGAAAATATTCTGTGGATGTTGTACTTATGCATATTATTCTCTGTAGTATATACTTTCATATTGATACACATATTTAACATATTGCAAAGCATATTTTAAAAGCATTGATCTATGTTCTACTGGTAATTTTCACAACACTTAATCACATGGCCATCATAGTCTTTGCATAAGACTATCTTGTTGTTCAAGAACAGTTTTAGCATTCCATCCTTCTCCATCATACTGGCTCAGAGGTGAGAACTGACCTTCTCTCAGTAGATAAATAACTCTCATAATTGTATTATGTACAGCAGCATCAGCATCACCTGGGAACATGTTAGAAGTTCGAACTATAGACCTCCAACCCACACCTCTGGAATCAAAACTCTGGAGATAGGGCTTAGCAATTTGTGTTTTATTATATCAGGTGTCTGGAGAACCACATAAGTTTTGAGAAAGAAGGCACTGCACCTTATCGTTCTTCAAGGAAAAGTTCAATTCACTTAGCTTGGTATTCTTCACTGCACCTAATAGCAGCCTCAACATAACAAGCACTTAACACGTATTTGTGACTTAAAATAGATTAAAATATTCTAAAGACAGAACTCACTTTACAGAACAATCCTTTCCAGCCACTATTTGGAGATTTTGATACTAGAGATGTATTTGGCTGAGAAGTTTCCTTTCCTTAACCTATTGCTAGGTTCTGTGAACTTGCCATTAATTGAAACCAAGGATGGACCACAGTCAGAACGAAGGAAGATGAGGAAGAAAAAAGCAAAGAAGAAAACAAAACCACTCTATTCCTTCTGCACTTGGCACAAAGATCTCAGGTGTTCCCTATATTCTTAAGAAGTAAATCACACTGAATTATGATCATTGAGCAAATATTAGTGTGAGTCTAAGTCAAAAAGCTAAGGCCATAGTGTTCTGACATAAACAAAATCAGCTTTATTTCAGAAAGAGCATAGTGAAAGGCTAATAAACATTGCTAAGTAAAGAAGCGGCTGATAACACAAACACAACATGGTAGGTCTATACTTTCTAGTGCTTATCCATTTCTCTGCCAGCCCCTGCATTTATGGCACATCAATCAAAAGTCTTGGTTTTGGAGCCAGGTGAACTGGGTTATAATCTGGGTCAGGTCTTCACTCCTTGTAGGTCTTTGGGGAAATTATTCATCTCCTTTCTGACTGTCTTCATCTATAAAATGGAATGATAATGGTAACTAACTCATAGAATTGATGGAAGATTTATATTAAATAATGTGTGTTGTAAATGCTCAATAAATGGTAGATTGTTTTTCTTTGTCTATAGGAGGTGTTGAGGGTTGTAGTCTACTTGTTCAAGCAACAGGACATAAAACAAAAGGTCATTAAGTCAGGGGTGGTATCCCATCAGCACTTGCCCAGCACTGAGAACACAGCAGGTATTCCAGAAGTATGAGCCAAATCACACGCATTATACCACAGTACAAAGAAACCTTCCCCAAAAGTCATGGTTGAGAATTACACAGCAGAGATTTTGCCACATCACAGAACAGAGTAGAGTAGACCGGCTTGACTTCATGATATTTGGATACAACACTGAGAAAATTAGATTTCCGAAATATATTATTACTTTGAATATGAAAATATCTTTTTTTTTTCTTTTTTTGAGATGGAGCCTTGCTCTGTCGCCAAGCTGGAGTACAGTGGTGTGATCTCGGCTCAATGCAACCTCCACCTCCTGGGTTCAAGCAATTCTCCTGCTTCAGCCTCCCAAGTAGCTGAGATTACAGGTGTGTGCCACAATGTCCAGCTACTTTTTGTATTTTCAGTAGAGACAGGGTTTCATCATGTTGGCCAGGATGGTCTCAATCTCTTGACCTCGTGATCCGCCCGCCTTGGCCTCCCAAAGTGCTGGGATTACAGGCGTCAGCCACTGTGCCCGGCCTGAATATCAAAATATCTTTTTCTAATTCTATGACAGCCCTTGACCTCCTCACCACAGCAAGCCAAACACCACTTGTTTTCGCCAAAGAGACAGGAGCAAAAGGTTCTGGTATTTATCATCTGGGCTTTATCTTTTTCTGATAGATTATGAAATTCCAGTGTCTTCCAGACGGGTCCATTTTCATGGAACCAACCACTGTCTTCCCTAAAGGCATAACAGCACCACAGGCAAAGGTCCCAAGATAATAGAATTTTATATATCAGGCTGGCTTTCTAAGAGAAGTCAATAAAATCCAACAATGATGGGAAATGCAGGATGTAGCAGAGATCCTTGAAAGCAATTAGCAGAGAGCAGGGATGAAAAGCAATTATGCAAACACTAGAACACTAGGACATTCAAGACTTTTTTTTTTCTTTTTTTTCTTTTTTTTCATGCTGTAAGGAAACGACAGATCCCTGCTTTGGAAAAAGAATACAAATGTGCAGGTTTGAAAGTTCCCCATTAGGTGCATCTACCATTTCCATTATATTCAAATATTAAGCTTTTTAGGACTTATATTAAACTCCATAATCTTAATATTTATGACCACAACTTAACAATTAATCAAAATATTAAACACTAAAAGAGTCAAAGGCTGAGTATGGGTGGGGCAAGAAACAATTTTTTTTTGAGATGGAGTCTCACTCTGAAACAATCTTGAAAAGCCTCCAGAAAGCACAAATTTGCCGGCCCTATAAAAGACAAAGGCAAGTTAAGGAGGTTCAAGGAAAAAGGAAAATAATGCTAAGAAAGAGAAAACATGAGAGAAGGCACTGGGGCCAATAACGCACAGAGTTCAGACACTAAATAGTGAAGTGATCCATTCAGCCTAGAAGAATGTTATGGTAGAATGGAAAAATGAGAGTCTTTGACTCTGAGAGCCCTGGGTTTTAATTCTGTCTTTCTGCGACCTTGGGTAAGGCATATAACTTCACTGAGATTCACTCTGAGCACCCACAAAATGAGGGCAACAATACCCATCCTATGAAATAGGTAACTAACAAATAGCAGCAATATTTAGTAGGCATGCAAATTCTTTTCTCTTCCCTTCACCAAGTCATAATAAGCCTGTTCTTTAATTCAAAATCAATATGGCCAAAGCCAAATTCACAACACTTCTCACAAGCTTCCCTTCTCAAACAGCCTGTCTTATCAGTCAAGCCACCTTGTCTCCACTGACCCAGGCTTGGAATGTCTGACTGATAGCTGCCTCAGCTTCACCTTCAAAACTAATGTCTGCTCAAGTTATATCTCTCCAACACAATTCATTTTGACCTCTTTATCCCTGTTTTGTCAACCACAACCCAAATCTAAGTCTGAATTATTGAAAAAGCCTTCCATCCGACCCATGTGATTTCTCCTTTTCTTTCCACAAATTCATATACATCCCATTGCTTAGCTTATCTATTTCGAATACTGGTGTAATACATCCTGGTGATGGCTCCCTGTTTCCTACTACTCAGTGATTTATTCATCCATTCATCCAATAAACAGCTACTGGATATCCACCAAATACCAAGTACTGTGCTATGTATTGGAGATGCAAAAATGAGCAAGTCATGCCTTTGAAAGTCCAGTAGGGAGAAGTAAACAGACAAATTATAATACAATGCTATAAAGAAGAGATAAAACTAGAAATTCGCCTTATAGGATGAACAAGACAAAATCTCAGATCAGAGATGGTGCTGTATTTGAACAGCATCTCAAGAGACGAGAGGTGTTTGTCAGGCAAAAAATTGGAGAAGGGCACTATTCTTTTTCAAAGGCACATACACCAAAAAAACCCTGTGTTTTATAAATAAAAGACACCCCCACCAACTATAGAGGAGGTTGAATGGGTTTCCTGCAGCAGTGAGTGTGTAAATCAGTGACTAGCTAGGATGCAAGGCTCCCCACCTTTGACCAAGCAAGTAAACAGAGGATGGATTCTTCATAGAAGATGCAATGGCAACAGGTGACAAGTTTCTTTGGGCAACTATTGAGTCAGTTATGTAGGTAAACGGGTAGACATTCAAGAATCAAACAAACAAAAGACAACAAAAGCAATACAATATTTCAGACACAGAACCCCACTGGCCAGAGAGAAAGAGAGACAGATTTTACACCTCAGTGACAGTGAACACAGAACTTAGACCATTTGAAATAAAAGTTCTTACCACATCTCTCCTGACTCGTACAAACACCAAAGGGCAATAGTAAAGGAGGATAAATCCTTTTGAGGGAAGTGAGCTTTAGTATCTCATATCTCACGGGAATCCATTCATGAGAAAGTCAAATCCAGAAGTCTGTTCCACTCCAGCCCTCATTTACAAAAAAAGTTTTCTCCTTCCATTCTTAAATCAAGTGACACAAGTCAACTCAAGATCTGCAGCATCCCATCGTCACTCAACCAAACTGTGCACACATCTTCTGCCATGAGTGTCACAAATCTGTGTTTAATACTGAGATTTTTAAAAAAATAATTTTATTGTATTTGAAGTTTATAGCATGATGTTATAGAATATATATAGATAGTAAAATGGTTACTAAGTGAACCAAATTAACATATCATCTCACATGGTTATTTCTTGTGTACGACAAGAGCAGCTAAAATCTAATTCCTTAACAAAATCCCTAATACAATACAATTTTATTAACTCCAGTCCTCACATTATACATTTTAGATCTTTAAACTTAGTAATCCTATATATCTGCTGGTTAATATTGAGATGTAATACTTAGAAGCTAAAAGCTTATCAAATATGAAGGGTTTTCTGTTCAGATTTTTTTTTGGAGGGGGTAACAAAATGTGTTGTTTTAATTTCATTTTCAGAACAAATTACTTTATCTCACCACACTTTTTGTTTCTAGCAAGCACGACACCACTAGGTATGAGCGTGTGCTTATTGTGGACAAGGACACTGTGTTAGTTACCTCTTTATCCCAGCACGGTGTCTGCCACTTAAGCATTCAACAAATTAAATCATCAACATGAGAAACACGAGATACATTTTTATCATGTACATGAGATACATGTCCTGTATTTTTATCACCTACGTGAACAGAGCTGAACACCTCACCTATTCAATGGTAACTCCAATTTCATTAACTTTTCTGAGACTCATTTTCTTCATCAATAAAACGTGGATCAGATTGCCTTCCTTATAGAGTTATAGTGAGGGATAAACAGGGTACGGTATACAAAAAGTCAAATGAGTCTTCAATAAATGGCAGACAAATCCCAAACAAAAAGAGGGGCAAAAAGGCCCTTGTTAGAGAAATCAGAAGTTAAATCACCATAACAATGACCATAAGCAGCAGAGAACTTCAGAAGGTATCCCCAGCCTTTTGGAAATGTCCTTTAATTTCTTCATGTTGGGTAAATCTAGCAATTGAAAAGGAAAGAACGCTGTTAAGTTCAAATGTGGGTGTTCATTATATGAGCTGAATGAGAGGTAAAAGTTTCCAGGGAAGAAAAAGGCAGTATCAAGCAAAGAGTTGGGTATCAAAAAATAAAAATAAAAAGAGGTGCAGAAAACAGGCTCCTTTTCTTCTCTAAATTCGTGGTGCTCCTATCCAGGTCGGCAACCCCACATCAGTCCTTACCATTGCTCTACCCAGTTTGTGTCCCCACTGAATCACTC
The DNA here is from genome assembly GCF_028885625.2 of Pongo pygmaeus. Lineage (NCBI taxonomy): Eukaryota > Metazoa > Chordata > Mammalia > Primates > Hominidae > Pongo > Pongo pygmaeus. The sequence goes on along the minus strand of NC_085930.1, from coordinate 93,122,339 downwards.
CCCAGCTCCAAGTGACGTGTGTGTGTGCCTACGAAGTTTTAAGGAAAAATTACACATAATTTTGCTTGATCTTTGTGAATCTCTGTAGCAACATGGAAAACTGCCTAACTTTTCAAAACAAATCTAACCACGTTATCGTTCATTTCAAGTAATGGCTACAATGTATTGAGTACATAACTAAGCACTGTATGCCAGACACTGTATTAATTGCTTTATATGGATCTCATTTATTCCCACAACTCTGACATGTATACTGCCGCTATCCCTGTTTTACAGGTGAGTAAACCTGGAGATGTGGAGTGGTTACGTCATTTTTCCAAGGTTATACAACTAGAAAATAAGTGACAGCTAGAACTTGAGCCCACTGAATTTTAATGGTGTCACTGTAAAGCCTCTGGGCTGTGTATCTCTTGTCCCCATCACTCCCCACTCTGCTCCACTGTGCTCTGTACCCCAGGAATCTGGCCTCTATGAACTCCAATAAGCTTCCCTGGCTCCCTTGGATTCAGTGAGTTTGTGTTTTAAATTCTATCACAATTCACTTTTTAAAATAGATCTTAAAACCACACATATTTACATTAAAAAAGTGAGTCATACTTACCTAAATAGCCTAATGACTCATTAAAACCACTTTCTTTTCTGTTAAGTCATATTTCTTCCTTCATAATTCAGTTCTCATAAGTCATTAGTTATTTCCAAAGAAGGATGTATCACAGTCATAGACCACTTCTGTTCTTAGAACTTAGGAAGCCATCTCTTTCAGATCAAAATATCTAACATTTCTATGAAAATTTTCAATGATTTAACACTGGTATTAGATCTTAACATTTATTATTAAGACATGGTTTCTCAGAAAGTCAACTCCTGGTCTAGTGTATTTAAATGGTTTGACTCTGAATGTTCAGTAACTTTAGCTCTCAATTGATTTCACTATGGAACATTTTTCTTCCTCTCATAAAAATACGTAACAATAAAATATACCTGATTAACAGCTTGACCCATGCAGCATGTAACATTCATAGATTCTAATGCCTCTTTGAATCGTACTTAGTATTTAGAAATCATTTTGCCTCCATTGAATGACCAAACCACTGGTGTTCAAAATAAAACATATGCCTCACTATAATAATATGGCAAGCACATATTTGTCAGTAATGGGTATTGCTTTGCGTGATTTATTTTTGTTTTCAGAAAATGAGTCCTCAAGAAATCCTACAAATCACTTTCTTGCATAGAACTGAATTTTGGTAAAAGGAGAAAGGCGCTATGTTCAGTCCCTCCGCCTTTTTGAGATGGAGTCTCACTCTGTCACCCAGGCTGGAGTGCAGTGGTGCAATCTCAGCTCAATGCAACCTCTGCCTCCTGGGTTCAAGCGATTCTCCTGCCTCAGCCTCATGAGTAGTAGAGACAGGGTTTCACCATGTTGGCCAGGCTGGTCTCAAACTCCCGCCCTCAAGGGATCCACCTGCCTTGGCCTCCCAAAGTACTGGCATTATAGGCATGAGGCACAGCGCCCAGCCTGCTAACCCCTTTTCATATGCCATCTCATTTGACCCTTGCTATGTTTTGAATATCCCCTCCAAAATTCATACTGAAATTTAATTACAGGAGGTGGGACCTCTAAGAGTGATTAGGTTATGGTGCTCTACCCTAATGAATGGATTAATGCTGTTACCACTTATCATAGGAGTGCGTTAGTGATGTTGGGAATGGCTATGTTATAAAAGCAAGCTTTCTCTCACATTCTCTTGCCCTTCTGCCGTCTGCTCCCCTGCCATGAGATTAACCTCGTCAGATGCTGACATCATGGTCTTGGACTTTGCAGCTTCCAGAATCATGAGCTGTATAAATCTCTTTTCTTTATAAATTACCCAGACTGTGGTATTGTTTTACAGCAGCAGAAAACAGACTAAGACAATCCTATAGACAGCAACCCTACCAAAGTCAGAAAGGCTAAGTGACTAGCTGAGGCTCTGATTCCTAATCCCATGTTCTTCCCATTAAATCATTTTTGTCAACTTATATAGGTTGAGGCTACACCTATGCTAAGTGAAAATATCCATCTGATAGATTCAACTTGAGATTCTACTTTGCCCCATTATATTTGTTCTCTGAGGAGAGTGAAGAAGAAAAGGAGAGGTTTTTGTGTTAGGCCATTATCACTGAGACTCATCAATACTCAACTAATCTATAAAATGAGCTCAACCTTCCCCTAAAAATACTAAATACTCATAGATAATGGGCTGGCCCTTTGATTTTAATTCTCAGAGGATCAGTGTTTTTAATGTTTTATCATTAGTTCTTTTCAATTGTCAGGTAATAATGCCGCCTGGACATTGAAACCCAAATGAATGGCTTCAATTATCCCAGGGTCTATTTCTCAATCAGGAGACAAGGCCCTGGGACCAAATAGCTAACACTCCTCAAAGTACCTCTAGATTATTTTCTGAAAAGAATTCGAAGATTATTACATTTTAGTGAATTTTCTAGGGAATGCACTGTTTTTATTAAATGAGAGTTTTTGCTAATTTTGCTCCTTTCTAAAGATGTTGCAAAGTCTAAGGAAACTCTTACTCAAAAACCAGGAAGTAGGAAAATCTCAAACCAAACCCTCTCAGATTATATTCTTAGTCAAAATACATTTGATGTATTTGAAACACTTGATGTCTTTATGAACAAATTTGCCTTGATTTATTATGCAAAGTCATAATTAACTATTTTAATTCATTATTTAACTGCTTGTTTTTTAAAAATATCCAATTTTTAAAAACAACAAAGCAAAAGTTACATGGAATGACTTATAGAGGCTTTACAATGGCCGAATTTTGACAAATGTATACACACATACAATCAAAGCTCTAATCAAGTTATCCAATATTTCTACCATCCTAGGAAGTTCTCCAGTGCTCACCTGCAGTCAAGCTCCGCCACTTTCATGGAAACTGCTGTTCTGATTTCTATCACCATAAATAAGTTTTACCTGTTCTTGAAATCAATATAAAGTATGTACACTTTTGTGTTGAAATTCTTTCAACTGTTTAAAGAAGTCCACCATGCACTTACATGTATTAGTAATTTTTCTTCTTATAGGTGAAGTACTTTTTATTCCATGAAATGAAAATCCAACATTTTATCTCTGGATGGACTTTCAGGTTATTTCCAGTTTAGAATCTTTACAAGTAAAGTGACTAGGAACATTTGTGTAGCAAAACTTCTGTGGATATATACTTTCCTTTTGTAGGGGTAAATACCAGGAAATGGAACTGTAAAATCATAAAACACATCTTTTTTTTTAAAAAAAAAAAGAAACTGAGGAACTGTTTTCCAAAGTGGTTGTACCATTTCATACTCCCACTAGCTATGTTTATGCATTTCTGTTATTCCATCATCTTATTCACTGGATGTTTTAATTTTAGCTCTTCAAGTGGATCTACAGTGGTATCTCATTCCTGTTCTGATTGTGCACTTTCATGGTAAATAATGATATTGAGCACCTTTTAATGGACTTACTGGCCATTTGAAAATATATATATATAAATATATTCATTTATTTATTTGGGCACTCTATGTTGAAATATTTCACCTTTTATGTTGCCTTAAATTGGGTTATTATGAAGCATTGTAGAAATATATATACACACACACACACACACACACACACACACATATGTTCTGCATACATATCTTTTCTCGGTTATATGTATTTCAAGTATTTTCCTCCAATCTGTAGCTTGCCTTTTTATTTTCTTAACTGGGTCTTTTGATAATCAGAAGGTTTTTATTTTAATGAAATTCAATTTATTAACTTATTTTTTCTTTTATAGCTAGTGCTTTTTGTGTGCTCTTTAAGAAATCTCTGCCTGAGACTGTCAGATATTTTTTCTCTAATTTGTTATAGAACTTCTACAGTTTTTGCATTTATATTTAAGTGTGTAATACATCTCAAAATAGTTCTTTTTCTTAGTCTTTTTTTTCCTGTTTAGATAATTTCTATTGACATGGCTCAAAGTTCACTGACCTTTTAACATGCAGAGACTAGTTGGCTGTTAACTCCATTCAGTATATTTCAATCATGGCACTTTCATTTTCTCTTTTTTTTTTTTCCTGAGACCGAGTCTTACTCTGTCACCCAGGCTGGAGTGCAGTGGCATGATCAGAACTCACTGCAGCCTCAGCTTCCCAGGCTCAAGCAATCCTCCCACCTCAGCCTCCTGAGTAGCTCAAATCACAGGTGTGCACCAACATGCCTCGCTAATTTTTTTATTTTTTGTAGAGGGGGTCTCTCACCATGTTGCCCAGGCTGGTCTTGAATTCTAGGATCAAACAATCCTCCCACCTCAGCCTCACAAAGTGCTGGAATTACAGGCATTAGCCACCACACCCAGCCATGGCACTTTTCGATCCTAGAATTTCTATTTGATTTTTATAGTAGTTTTTAGGTAAGATTCTTCATCTGTTCTTGAACAGCATCCATGTTTTCCTTTAAGTTCTTTAACAATATTATTATAGCTATGGTAACTCTAATATCTTGGTCATCTTCCATCTGTTTCCAATGACTGCTTGTTTTCTTCATTAGTTGTCTTCTTCATATGTATTATAATTATGAACAATATATCCCAAGGTGTCTGGATTATCTTTTCTTCCCTTAACATATTGAGTATTTTTGTGGCAGTTAAATTATTGGCAGATCCTCTTGATCCTTTCATGCTTGTTTTTATACTGTGTTAGAGTGGGCCTATTTGGTTTTATTCTTCATTTTAGATTGTGAGTCTCCTAAGGTATGTCTCTTCTATAGCCCCAACTGAGCTTCTAAGCTGTTAAGCAAGACCTTCTACTCTGGCTGCGACAGGACTCCAATATCTCTCAGCATTGTGTGACCTTCAGTGCCTTTGTTAAGCATTCAGTTCTGCAGAAGGCACCCTTTACTGTGTCTTACAGAGTCCCACTCTGTGCATATACAGCCTAGCCACTGGCCAGTGGCACACAAGGAACCCTCATTAAACCAATACAAAGACAAGTTCAACAGTATTTTACAGACCATCTTTTAAGCCACAGAGAAAAACAGTCATAATTAACTATGTTGGCAATAATTTTAAGGTACATAAAAAAAGATATCTGTAACATATCTGTATTATCCTAACAGACAAAAGTATCTGCTATAGGAGTACATGATTCACTGCCTATGTCCGAGAGCTTTGAATCTCAATTCCTCACACCTAGTGCCATTTTGTTTATAATATGTAAAAGGAAGAGCTGCTAGGAAAACTTATGTCACCTGCATTAAGTTTATAGATATACACTTGAAGTAACAATATTTTCGGCCAAGATTCAAAATAACTTTATGTTTTCTGAAGCCCAATTCAGTTAGAACTTGAGGTCAAGCAAAGAAATCAAGTATAAGAGCTGACATAAAAACAGATTTCCTTTTCAATACACTTTCAGCTATTTTAGAAATTAACTGTTCGGAGTGTTTTTCTATTCATACTCCAGAACCTCTTGCCCAATAAAATTATCTCCTCCCAGGGCTTTCACTAGTGTCAATTCACTGAAGATGCCCATGTCAACATTTCAAGGTCACACCTTCTCAAGAGTTTAAATATTCATCTAGATATCCACCTTGAATTCAAAACCCCACAACAGAATTCCTTCTCTTCTTCCCGCAAAAATCTGTACCTCTTCCTGAATCTGCATTCTGGCTGCACTATGTACCTAGTCACTTAGAGGTGGACTTATACCCCTCTTCTCTTTCACCCTTTCATCTATCTGACGCATCACTAAGCCCCAAGAGCTTCCTCCTTTAATTGTATCTGAAGTTTGTCCCTCTGTTTCCATCTCTGCTCTAATGCAATTTTTTTAAAATCACTCACTCTATTCCCACAGCCTTCAAACTGGTCTCTTCCCTCCTATCCATTCACAACACAGCTTCTAAGTGCTCTTCTTAAAATACTCATTTGATAACATAGTTTCCTGGTTTAAAATGTACTAAGTATTCCCAAACGTCTCTAGAAAAAAGTTCACATTGCTTTTCTGCCTCTCACTGCCTTTTAATTCGCTTCTCTAATAATTTACATCCTAGCTTCCCAGCTACACCAAACCAGTTGAAATTGTTTGGATGTGTCATATGGTTTCAGGACCTAAGCCGTTTGCACAAGGCAAACCATCCACATGCTCATCCTTGGGTCTCAGATCAAACATATGTACCCATCTCTGAACGCCTGAGGTAGAAGACCCTGGTTTTTCTGACTGCTATGTTGTTCCGATCTGTTTATTTTACTGGACTCTATTTGAAATGATCCATTTGTCCTCTATTAGACTGTAAATTCCCTACATGGAGGGAGCATAACAAATATATCTTTATTCTCCTGTGTCTAGCACAATGCTTCACCATATTTGCAATAAATGTGGGTGACAAATGAACTAAAGAAAAGCTCCCACCTCTGTTAAAGCACGGAGGGAACACTGTGACTATCACAAAGGGCAATTCTGAAGATTGGGGTGTTGCCCAGTGGCTGTGACTGAAGCTGCTGAGATCAACATCATCATGACAACTGGCTCTTTAGAATAAAGAAAAAGCATCTAGTTATTTTCATTACCAGCCTCCAACTATGTTCTTTCTTTCTTTAAAATATGGCTGGTCACGTTTTCAAATTTATGTCATCTTTAGTCCTTTATACCCAGATCCATTTAGTTACATATTATAAAAAAAAAAAAAACTAAAACCATCCAGAGACAAGGGGCTTTAGGATTTTTACCCCATCTTGTGATGATCCTTTAGCAAGTAATTATGATTTTTCAAAAATTATTTAAAAATATTTGAACCAGCAACCTAACAGCTTGGTTATGCCCAAATGACTATCTTTAGTAAATCTGGACTTTACAAATCATCTTCCATATTCCCCCTCAATCTTCTGTCTCAGTCTTACACTCATTTGATAAAGCAGAAAGCCATGGAATGTCCTGCTTCTGTTTAATATTCCATTGAACCCTGTTAGTGGCAGATCTAATACTAGGGGCTACAAAAAGCATGGGTGGGGTTTATACCATTAGGACAAATACCTTTTTTAAAGCCCTGGTAGGTGCATAATCAGTATTTGAATGGCTGATGGTGCAAATAACATTAATTTTAGTTACTACTTAATGAGCATTTACTATGTATGAAACAGCATGTTGAGTGTTTCACACACATGGTCTCATTCAGTCTCAGGATAATCCAGGAAGGGGGGTTACTCTATCTTTATAAGATGAGGCAACCCAGAGGTGGGGAGGAAGGAGAAGCACAGCAAAACTGCAGGAGAAGGCTCAGGTTTGACTGTTGCCTCAGATTTTAGTTCCCTTCCTTTCTCAGATCCAGCTTCCTGTTCAGAGAGTAAGACTAGACTGTCTCCACCTTGAAGGTGTCAGAATTTCAGTCAAAATGGTATTACAATCCATTTGTGAGGGGAAAAAATAAGATTATACCTCATTATAAAATACTTATTAAGAATGCATTTTTTTAGCATACTCAAAGGAAATGAGAAGAATTAAATCAAAGCAGTCCAAAGTACCTAGAAATACACAGACTGTATTCCTCCTCAGTGGCAGTTTTAATTTTTTTAATGAATTTTTTTAATCGATACAGAATAGATGTACATTTTCAGGTGACATGATAATTTCATACATTGATATAATTTTTAATGATCAAATCAGTGTAAATGCAATTGGCATATCCACCACCTTAAATATTCATCTTTTTTATGCTACAACCATTCTAATTATTAAATATTTTCTTCTAGTTTTTTTTTCTTTTTTTTTTTTTTAAGAGATGGGGTCTTGCTATGTTGCCTGGGCTGGAGTGCAGTGGCTATTCACAGGTGACATCATAACTCACGGCAACCTTGAACTCCTGGGTTCAAGTGATCCTCCTGCCTCTGCCTCCCAAGTAGCTGAGAATACAAGCTCATGCCACTGAACCTGGCTCTCAAGTAGTGAGTTTTTAACTAAAAATATATATGGGTTACTACAAGGCTCTTCTTTTTATTTTTCAATCTTACTGGAATGAAAAGCAATAACTTCTAACATTAAAGTTATCATTCTGCTCTATGATGTAACTTAGAAAATATAATAAAACTGCAAATCTATTTCCAAAACACATTTAAAAAATACCCCCAGATAGCTGAGCATTCACAAATTGATTTTACGGTCATTTGCAAAGGTAGCAGGACATTGGGGAAGTAAAGAGAGAGAGAGCGATGATTGATTATTTGAGAAGTTAACTTCATTTTAGCAGATTTTTGTGGGGTTTTTTTTTCAGCTCAAAATGTTTACCTAACAGGTAAATCAAATGGAGCTTTCTGTACATACCTCATTAAAATTCTAATTTATTTTCCCAACAGAATCTTCACAATTATGTAAAAATTGTGCTAGCGACACTTCCTATACTTTCATACCATAAAGCTTGAGCTCATAAACAAGCTGCAGAGAGAGGCATTTTCATTACATACATCACTGCATTGTGGAGCTATCTCCAGAATGGCTTAAATGCATCATGTAGTTTTACCCAAATGGTCTCTGAACAAGAATGCTGGAAGAGATGTCAATTCTTGGACCCGGACAATGTTGTTTCCTAGCCTAAAAAGTCTGAGAAATGTGGAATATTCCTACCTCTTTCTGTGAGAAGTCAGAAAATGAACAGACTTATTCATCTTTAAGCCAACCTTCCAAATTTACCTGAGCATAGAGCACCACCCCTTCACCACCACCCTCTTTTCTTTCCTTTGGAAATTCTTATTAACATTCTATAGGACATCACTGGAAGGTTAATCTGATTGTGGCACATCCATAATTTAGCTATTTAGAACATTATATTTAAAAATAGAGTTAATGTCATGAGTCCGTCTGCTTGTCTCTATCTCATTGTATTTTCCCCTTATCTTCCTGGTTTCTTTTTCTTCCTCCATCTCCAACACATGCCCACACTTGGACTTTAAATTATTGGTCCAAGACAAAAAGAGTCATGAGTACAAGTTTAGGTCGATCTACTTCAATGAACAAACAATCGAAAGCTCTTTACTTCCTGATGGCAAAAATATATAAAATTAGTGACATCTACTTCAATATTCATTAACCTCTTTTTAAAAAGCTGCCTCCTTTATCTTCCATTCTCAATTTGCTTTAGTATGTCTTTTATTTCTTCCTTATCTGTGGCTCCTACTTTCTCACAGACTTTTTTTTTTTTAAATGTATTTGGAGGCTGATATGATCAGTGTACTTCCTCTGAAATTAAAGTTTCTTTTGATATCGAGTTCAGTATATTCAGAGTGGAAATCAAATGACTTAGGCTGGTTACAAAGATTTAAGTTAATAGAGATGAATTTAATCCACTGGTGGTGTGTTTCATAATCAAATGAAGGACTCATTTCTGTTCTAGAGCCTATCAAATAAAAATGTCAAAATAATTGAATTAAAATCATATGAAATTTATTTATTTATTCAACAAATATTAAATGCTTTTTATGCGCCAGACAATATTGGGCGATGGACATACTGATGTAAACAGTGAGACCCTATCTTGCCTTCAACAGCCTCTAGTTTAGCAGAGAAGGCACACGTTAATTCTGTATTTGTGTGTACCATGATCTGATTGTAACTGTGATAAATGTCAAGGGAGAGATGATAGAGCTGATACAGCCCAGTCCTTGGGTAGGGAGGCTGGGTAAGGATAGGGTCAGAGAAGGATGACCTGAGAAAGTGACATTGAAGCTAAGATCTAAAGAATTTGAAAATGGCTTGGTAAAGTTCTAGATAAAAAGAACAGCATCAAATGCTAAGGTTGCCCACATTTGAGATGACAGCAGGCCAGTGTGGTTGCAGTACAGAGAGCAAGGCGCGATGGTGTGAGACTCGGCAGAGAATAAGCAGAGCCACCATCATAGGAGCTCGGAGGCCATCTTAGGAAGTCAGAACTTTCTGTTAAAAGCAACGGGAAGCCACGCAAAGTTTTTAAAGCAGGAAATGGACATGATCAGGTTGAGTGTATAAGCCGTCTCCCTAGCTCAGCGGAGAAACCATGCTCAACTTGGTGGTAGTAGGGAGACCAGCAATTGTCCCCAAAATGTCCAGTCACTACCGGCAAAAGCACCCCTAAAAAACATACAATTGAGGAATGAAAGGTGCAACTTCATTAGAAGCCCCTCGGCTTACAACGTCTATCTAACTAGAAAGCCATTCTTAAATCCCTCCTATTCCTATTTCTAACTTCTGGTTCAAACAACTCTAGTAGCCATCAAAGAAAAGATTAAAGGCAGAAAGACTGGTAGCAGAAAGGCCAATAAGGAGGTTTTAGCCTAGGCACTTGGTCCTGGTGGTTCAGGAAGTAGAGAAAAGTCAATTAAAACAAGCTATATAGAAGGCAGAATCTCTAGTATGTGGTGAATCTGTTTATTGCAATTACTACATGTGTCTTTTAAAAAAGTAATGGTTTTGGTTCCTCTTGAAATTTACATGACACTGGAATATCCTCATTTATCTGAATTATTTTTCTTACATATAACACATACATGACATTTGACCTTGTCAGATGCTTAAAACGGAAGAATTAAGCCAAGAAATATTTCTATCAATCTCAAGTCCTTTAGGAACCTAACTAAAGAAGAACTGATAGTTTAATTATAAACAATTCTTTCCTGATCATTTTAAAAGATCCATTGAGAATGTGTGCCAGGCAAAATAGTCTAGTTTTAGTTACTTTTTGCAACCTAAAGTAAGAAGTCTCTATTTTTTAAAACAATATTTGATGACTTAGGGTGATTCAAAATTAATTTCCTCTGCTGCTAATGCAACTCTGTAAGTTTTTACTCAATTCTACTCTATGTAATTAAATAGGACTAAAAGCTTTACATTTAGGGAAGCATATCACTTAGAAAAAAACACGTTAATGTGAATTATAACAACAAACTTTGGAGACTAAAGGCATGACTAGTAGGATCTTCCACCCCAGATTTTTTATATGCTAAGAAACTGAAGAAAGAAACACACACACATACTAGATTACCTACAACACAGCCTCTTAGGTAAAGCATTGACATCTATGTAGAAGGACTTCAAGCATGGAGCTAGAGAATATGCATATTCAAGTAATAATTTGATTTTAAAACCTGTGCAGCCCAAAGTCAAGATCAAATTGCATAATCAATTTTTCCACCAGCATTTAGAATATTTTCTCAACGTTGAGATATGATAATAGTTGTGTGGCTGTGTCTTTTTTAAAAAGTCTATTAAGTAGGAGAGACTGCTAATCACTGAACCAGCCCTTGCAGTTTTCTTTGCTGCTCTACAGTCAGTTAACAGGATATTACGAAATAAATTAAGAGTAAGAAACAAGCCAAGTTAATGCATATGATAAAGAGTTGAGTCAGGGAAGGTTTGTGCAGTATTTGGAGCCTGAAAGGAGAGACTGTAAGGGTAGCAGTGGTGTATGATACTGAGAAGAGGGAGAGAAAAATGGTAAAATACCTTATGCTCTTCAAGAATCATTCCTTTTGCTCCTTTTGCAAAAAACAAAAACAAAAACAAAAAACACTTCCGCAGTAGAAATTTTTAAATACTTTTCAATAACTGTGAGTGCCAGATTCATGATTCTTTATAGGAACATCTTAACATAACATCCTTAAGTAGAAACCCAGTAGAACTTGGTTTTATATCATTACATTAATATTGAAAGTATAGGCTGGGTGTGGTGGCTCACACCTGTAATCCTAGCACTTTGGAAGGCTGAGGTGGGAGGATCACCTGAGTTCAGGAGTTCGAGACTAGCCTAGGCAACAAGGAAAAACCCCATCTCTACTTAAAAAAAAAATATATTAGCCAGATGTGGTGGTGCACACCAGCAACCCCAGCTATTCAGGAGGCGGAGGCACAAGAATCTCTTGAACCCAAGAGGCAGAGGTCGCAGTGAGCAGAGATCATGCCACTGCACTCCAGTCTGGGTGACAGGGTGAGTGAGACTCTGTCTCAAAAAATATATATTGAAAGCATAAATACTACTATACCATTTTAAAGTAGATATACATAGAGGAGTAGGAATACCATTCTGTGAAGACAACAGGTTAGTTGTAGTTACTTTCATATTCTGGAGCTCTCTTCTGCCTGGACTATTCTCCCCTCAATTACAAATTTTCACTGGGTCAGTGCCTGCTCAGATATCATATCTAGGCTTAATCAACTGTTCTGTAGAAAGATCTTCCCAGATCCTATAGATGCAATGCTGTCAAATAGAGCTGTCTACAATGATAAAAATGTTCCAGATTTGTGTCATCCAATATGGTAGTCATGAGCCACATGTGACCACTGAGCACCTGAAATATGGTAGTGTGACTGAGGAAGTGAACATTTAATTTTATTCCTTTTTAATTAATTCGAATTTAAATTAAATTTAAATAGCTGCATGTGGTTAGTGGTTTCCATGCAGAAGCAGAACAAGACAGCTCCTGTTCTTCTATTTCATTCATATTCTGTGCGTCCCCTTGTAGGACTTAGCATATTTGCAGTTATATAGTGTTTAAAATTATTTGTTTAATGTCCGTCTTTCCCACTAAACTACTGAGATTTTAAGTCTAGTAACTAGGTCTATCTTGATCCCACAAGAGCCCATGCTTGACACCACAAGACCCCATGCTTGACACATAGTGTCTATTCAAAGAGCTGCTGACTTATCCTTTAAATAAAGCTTTTAATTATCTTAAACATATAATATCAGATATTAATAAGTTGGTTAAGTGAATACCAAAGGTTCATGTTAGAAGACTGGAATACTGTTTACAAGGTGTGAACTTTCTGGAAAAGTCCAGAAAATGCCACCAGAAATTATAAAAATCAGTGGTAAAATGTGGTTGCCACAGATTTTTCATAAACACAAACATACATACACACACATATTCTCAAAACACAGCTGCCTTCAGCAAAAGAGTCTTCTATTTTGCTCTAAAATCTGTTCTGGCTGTGAAAATGATGACACTTCTCTGCAAAAGAAAAATTTCAATGCAAAACAAACTCAGAATTTAGCTCAGGATGGTATAAAAAAGTTGACACAAAGAAGCTGTCCCTCCCTGGTTTAAATGACACATTTTATATTTAGATTCTGGTAGCTAATTTTTAAAAAAATCCTTTAAAACGTATTACCTTTTCCAGGGACAAATGCTCTATAATGTTATACTCTGCCATCTTTGAAAATGAAATAAACATTTATTAACATAATACCATATACAACATAGATATTTTTAATACCCCCATTGGAAATGGTGGCATAGAGAAGTGGACAGTGTGTATAAAGTTACGAATTCCAGAGAACACTGGTTATAATTCAGTGGGAAATACAGTTAGTTTGTCATTGTTTGGCTGATTTGTTCATCCATCCATTTATCTCTCTCTCCATACGTAATGTTTATCCTTTCTTATTTTACTAAAATAGTATCTTTCATCATGGAACTCACAGTATGCTAGGGAAGTTGAAAAAATACACAGGTGACTGAAATATAAGCCCCTAAAGAAAGCTGTGCTCAGGAGAGGTACAGCGTTCATCCCTGGAAGAGCCATTTATATGAAAACAGTTCTGTTTACTTGCAACAGAGAAAGCCAAAACATTCCCATTAAGCCTTTTTTTTTTTTTTTTTTTTTTTAAGATGGAGTTTTGCTCTGTCGCCAGGCCAGAGTGCAGTGGTGCGATCTCAGCGCTGCCTCAGCCTCCTGAGTAGCTGGGACTACAGGCGCGCAACAGCACGCCCAGCTAATTTTTGTTTTAGTGGACACGGCGTTTCACCATATTGGCCAGGATGGTCTCAATCTCTTGACCTTGTGATCCGCCCGCCTCAGCCTCCCAAAGTGCTGGGATTACAGGCCTGATCTACCATGCCCAGCCAAGAATTCTTAAGAAAATATCCTAGTGAGAGTCTTTCTTTTTAATCCTGAAATGCATCTGATTGAGGACACAGGGTTTAGGGAGGGGGCACAAAGGAAAACTGAATAGTACGTATGTGTTGCATAAATTCATGGGCTAATGATTAGCACAATTAATGAATGGTTTAAATATGTTAGAGGAAAGCTCATTTTGTAATGTTCTGAAACACATGAAACAATCTGAGAGACTGTTCTTTTTTTTTTTTTTTTTTTTGAGACGGAGTCTCGCCCTGTCTCCCAGGCTGGAGTGCAGTGGCGCGATCTCGGCTCACTGCAAGCTCCGCCTCCTGGGTTCATGCCATTCTCCCGCCTCAGCCTCCCGAGTAGCTGGGACTACAGGCGCCCGCCACCACGCCCGGCTAATTTTTTGTATTTTTAGTAGAGACGAGGTTTCACCATTCACAGGATGATCTCGATCTCCTGACCTCGTGATCCACCCGCCTCAGCCTCCCGAGACTATTCTTAAAAACACCCATAGTTTCCACCCAAACAGGCTGATTATGAAGAGTGACAGAAAAGCCAACAATTGTAACCTGTGCCTAAATTTTCTTCTGGTATGTTCCTAGTTTTTCAGGAGGCACTCTGCCTTGCAGATAGAGCTTACAAACCAAGACCATCAGGGTACATGTGGCACTTTCATTTTTCTTCTCAGAGTAGATCTAGAGACATTTAAATTAATCATTTGGAGGTTGAAATACCAGTTCCTTGGTATTTCAAAGATAATGTGCCAAGTCCTATTATCATTTAGCAATAATTTAAGGAAGGGAAGTATCTTTCAAAAGTACAGAACAACCTACACAGATTTAACATGTCAAACTAATATGATAAAATTATTTTGCTACTATGGTAATTTCAAGATGGGTGTGACATTTTACTTTTGTGTCTTCTAAAAAATGAAAAAATGTCTTTGAATCTTGTTAGCAATGCCTGACCTTCAGACACACTGGCCACGCCCGGGATGCAGAATTCACAGTGATTACTCTTACATGCATCTGTGCCCAAAGGCCAAGCCTGGGAGGTTCATTTCATTATCATAAAGTAAGTTGAAAAAAGATCAAACGTGGATTTAAAAAAAATAAAGCACTAACAAGGAGGAGAATATAGCCCGCTGCAAGCACTACAATCAAGTAGGTGGTACACATCCCCAGTCCTTGAAGAATTGCTCATGTGCCCTGTCTAAAAATGGTTTTGTAGACTCTGACTTTTGTCTTTGGTTGCACAATGATAAAGAATCAATTTAATCCCAGAGCAGTGAAAATGAGAGCACATTACTGCTATGAGGAGAACCACTAAAGGTTAATTGGGTTTTAGATACTTATCCCTAATTGTTCAAGATTTTATCATAATATCAATTTCTGCATTAATGCACAGGCACCCTGAGGCCATATGAAATAGATTTCATTCTAAATTTAAATATATACTTCCATCCAAAAAGAGAAGCATTCTTCCCAGATAATTCCCACAATCAGAATCCAACTTCCTAGATGAAATAGGTCAAATTAACCAAACCTCCCCCAAAATATTGCTTTCAGTCAGTGATGACTGAAATAATTATCTAGTTAATCCTAATACTGTAGATACTCAATGTAGATAATCTGAAACATTAATTAAATATGAAAATACATTACATGATTTTTCTTAGGGAACTATATTTTAGTAACACTAACTCTTCTATTTAAGAAGTTAGAGATAGTTTTCTCTTTCCTTAACTGGAACATTGAGTACTGTTGGTTCAACAAGAACAAGTTTGGTATGCCATTTATTTCGGTATTCAGAGCAGGTCAATTACCAAAATAAAAATTACCTTAAGTATTGTTAAGCCATTAGGGCACAGTTTTGTATAATCAGACAATATCTTAATAGATACTCCTATTTATTGTCACAATAAACCATCTGGTAAGTTTTAGAGATCCATTTTTGAAAGGTAAGGAAGTACCTAGTTTTCAGAACACCTGGTATAGGAAACTCTTAATTTACAAAATAAATGAAATTGAGGGAGACTGATGTGCGTTGCAAAAGAATACCTAGGTTGAAGAAAAAACAAAACACCTACCTAAATATTCTTTGACCAGTAGCATCTCTAAGGGCTTCTGTATTTCGATTTACAATTTTGTTTAACATATAACCTTTAAGGTATTCAAAAACAACAGCATCAATAATAATAGCCAAAATTTAGACAGGAGGTTATGTGATCCATTCACTATTCTAGAAACTTTACATTTATTATCTCACTTAAGCCTCACAGCAATCCTAAAAGGTAAGTGCTGATATAGTTTGGATGTCTGTCCCTTTCAAATTTCATATTAAAATGTGATCCCCAATGTTGGAGGTTGGGCCTGGTAGGAGGTTTTAGGTCATGGGGGTGGATCTGTAACGAATAGCTTGGAGCCCTCCCCATGGTAATGAGTGGGTTCTCACTCTTAGTTCACACAAGAGGCTGGCTGTTTAAAGAAGCTTGTCCCTTGTCACTCTCACTGCCTCTTGCCATGGGATCTCCCAGCTCCCCTTTTGCCTTCTGCCATGATACTAAGTTTCCTCTGGCCTCTGCAGAAGCTGAACAGATGTTGGTGCTATGCTTGTACACCCCGCAGAACCATGAACCAAACAAACCTCTTTTCGTTATAAATTACCTAGTTTCAGATATTCTTTTATAGCAACATAATTGGTCTAACACAGTCAGTGTCATTTTCATTTTACAGCGAGGATACTGAGACTCACAGTAACTTCTGAAGGTTGCACAACCTTATCGGAAAAAGAGGGTACAGATTTTAAAAGCAATGGATTAAAATGAGTACTGCTATGAATATCTACATGTCTCCATACACGTCCAAATTTAGTTGTCTCATTGCATGAGTATTTTCCATCTTTTCAGACATATATTAAAAATGCAAGCCAAATATTATTATCATTACCAGTTTCTAACACCCGTGAGCATTTTGACCTGGTAAGGCAAAGATGAATATTTCTTAGACGATTTTATCCATCATAGGTTATTCTACCAGTGAATAGCTGTCTGATGTCTTGGTCTCAACATGACTGGAGGCTTTAGAAGCATTTATAAATCCCAGTAATAGTACATCTTCTTGAGTGGCTGCCTAGTTCCACTATGCGAACGTAATGGCAACCACGTAACAAAAAAGCCACGCAGAGTGTTCCTAGTACTTATTGATATGACCAAGAGGTTGTAGCCTTTGAAACTCCATGATTTTTAACATAACCAAAAAGTTCATGCATAAGACCTTGGTGCTTCATGTCACATATAAATGATTTTATATTACCCATATATTCTATTCCTGCGATTAGCCCCAAAGATGCCTCCTCAATTTAGCAGAAGTATGTTGCTTAGGAGGGAACATACAAACAAAACAGGCTGGGCACGGTGGCTCACACCTGTAATCCCAGCACTTTGGGAGGCTGAGGTGGGCAGATCACCTGAGGTCAGGAGTTCGAGACCAGCCTTGCCAGCATGTTGAAACCCTATCTCTACTAAAAATACAAAAGTTAGCTGGGCATGGTGGTGGGCACCTGTAATCCCAGCTACATGGGAGGCTAAGGTAGGAGAATCGCTTGAACCTGGGAGGTGGAGAGTGCAATGAGCTGAGACTGCACCATTGCACTCCAGAGCCTGGGCAACAAGAGCAAAACTCCATCTCGCAAAAAAATAAAAGATCATTAGACATAAAACAACAAAAGAAAGCACATATAAAGCTGTTCTATTGCTCAGATAATATTTCAAAGAACAGGAAAGAGAACATATTTAAAAGTATGTATCTGCATTGACTCCCAATCTCTCTTTCAATAGCAGAGATGACTATGTTTGATATTACGCTTCTGTAAATCTGACTTTCCTACTTTAACTTTCTAGTATCAACTGGTATATACAATCATTACTCTTTCTTTCCTTTTTTTTTTCTCCTATCCTCTACATGGATAGACTAGAGGCTTAATACTGTGATGATAATAGCCCTGTAACTCTGGGTATGGTTTGTTCAGAACACCCATAGTAAACAATCCCAAATCCAAAAATGTGTCTCAGAAAATGTCTCAAAGGCCTAGTGCTGTGCTGGACTGTCCAATACGGTAGGTGGTAACTACAAGTAGGTATTTACGTTAAAATTAAAATTAAATAAATTAAAAATTCCATTCCTTAGCCACATTTCAAGTGTTCAGTAGCCACATATGGCTTAATAGCTACTATACTAGTACAAATATGGTTCCATTGGACAGTGGCTAGCCTAGAGTAACATTTTCTAACTTACCACCTTGACCAGGGTTTAAATCAAGACCAGCCAATGGATTGTGCCTCACGTGTACACCTACTTAATTTTAATTGGCATCCTAGAGTAGAAAAAAAGTACAGCGTTTGGAATAGACATCTCTTGCGGACATAGAATTGAGAAGTGGTGCCCACATACACCAAACATGGCTCATAAGAACTTACATTAGCATCAGTATAAAACTACAAAATACTAAAAACAAAAAAAGAGTGCCACATCTCATAAATTACACGTGTCTTTCCACGTGCCATTTCAAAATAAGCCATGAGAGAAGTGTTTTTCTTCAGGCATACAGAGTTAAATAAAGTCCTGAATACCATCCCTAATCACAATCCGGGTCTAATCTGAGACAAATGAATCTTCTTATTCATTAAACCAGAAAACATTTTATGAATTGGTAATACAAGTAACACCGATAATTTTTTTAAATGTCCATTTTACCTACATGTGAACCTGATACTCTGAAAATCACTGTTTATTCAAGTAAATAACTGTTGTCAAGTAAACAACTATGACACTGATAAAGCTCCATTCTTCAGTCCATATTATTCCCTGATAGAACCCAATAATCTAATCAGAGGTTTTTTACCCCCACTTAGAAATCGTTTTTTGGATACTGTGACTCCAATAGGGCTTTCATTAACTAAAAAGAACTGTATACAACATATCAAATGTAGCATCTGGTCTAGTCTGAATTTCTAAATGACAAGCACAACACGCATTTGGAATTGCACAGAGAACAAGAAATCAGACCTCTAGCTATCATTAGCAATCTTTTTCCCCAAACACTGCTTCCACTTCCTGCTTCAACACCTTTACCTTCCAGAGACCTCTTGGTGATGTCATGATTAGCTTGTCAAATCAAATTCAGCAGCACACAAGCATCTATAGTAATACTTTTGCATTTTCATTCACTAGGAAAAAACAAACTCTACTTAGTAGGTAGATTAGCCATTATCTGCTGTAATTCTAAACCATCTGAGTTACATTACTAAAATGAATTGTCATTGAAAACAGAGCAACAGAAATGTTTACCAATAGAAAAATATGTAGGGAATGGGAGTTTCTTTTGCGCTTACTTGCCAGTGACTTCCTAAAGCTGTAATGAGGTCAAAATAAGATGGTTTATTTCATCTGTGACCATTGGGTGAGATCTCATTTTATAATGGCCTTAATAATTTGCCACTCATGATTATGATAATAACAATATTTTTTAAAATCACTGGAAACTTTAGGTATTTCCAGATTGCTAGGGGTTATTAACCAAGGGTCAATTTTGCTCCCCCAACCCCCACCCAGAAATATTTGGCAATGTCTACCGATATTTTTGGTTCTCATAATTGGAGGTGAGAGTGCTACCAGCATCTAGTGGGTACAGAACAGGGATTTTGCTAAATATACTTCAATGCACTGGAAAACTTCCTGCAACAAAGAATTATCCAACCCAAAATGTCAACAGCGCCAAGGTGAAAAAACCATGCCCTAAAGCTACATATGATCACTGTCATTTAAATGATTATTCCAGGACTTCTATGGACATGAGCTACTAAAAAAAAATAAATCATTTTGTCTTTCACAGATGTCAAGCTTAACCAAGTCCATGTGACCATTTAGAGAGTTAGGAGGTACATCTATTATAAAAATAGCATTTTTCAACATAGGCTATTTTCGTATTTGTTTAATCCTTATTCATCCTGTCTCTCTAAACAACAGCAAAATTTTTAACCCATCATCAGCCTTTAAATACTGTTGGGTCAAGTTCTCACTGTCAAAAAAGACATATTAATTGCAAAAAAGCAAAATATGACCATCTTTACAGTGCTAAGTCACTTCTGGAAAACATTTATGTCAAAAATCAGCTTAAAATTTTGGAGATAGGACAGGCGCAGGTGGCTCATCACGCCTGTAATCCCAGCACTTTGGGAGGCCGAGGCGGGCGGATCATGAGGTCAGAAGATCAAGACCATCTTGGCCATCATGGTGAAACCCCGTCCCTACTAAAATACAAAAAATTAGACGGGTGTGGTGGTGTGTGCCTATAATCCCAGCTACTTGGGAGGCTGAGGCAGGGGAATCACTTGAACCCGGGAGGCAAAGTTATGGTGAGCTGAGATCACACCACTGCACTCCAGCCTGGTGACAGACCAAGACTCCATCTCAAAAAAAAAAAAAAAAAAAAAATCGGAGATAATTTTTAATAGAGACTATTACTAATCTAATAACTTCCATAATATCTTAAATTTCACAACAGAGATGATGATATAAAGTAGAATTAAGTGGCAGCCTAATTATTAATGATGTTCTTTGCCTTTGAGAGAATCCAGTTACACACTTTAAAGGTTTGGTATCTTTAGCCCTATGCAAGGAGATAGTTGTCCGTTTTTCTTTCTCTCACACACACTCCAGGAAAGGAAAAGCAAGCACAGTAGTTAACCCCTGATAGTTTATTAGGCATTCTTGCTTTGTCACTTTATCACCACGAAACTGGTCAGTCATGGACATAAACAAAATGTGCAAGGATAAGGCAGGCTTTCACTCACATAAAAACTGCCAAGGGCCAGCTCCATTGTGAATCACTACAGAAAATAATTACAAAATCTTAAAACAACAACAAAAAACAAAAACAACAACAACAAAAAAAACCCAGCACTTTGAATCATAGTATCTCTTCAACAGATACACTACAAAACTTTATCAAAAACACTATGTGAGAGATGAACAGAGCTAGGAGGTATTTTTGCATTAGCAAAAAAAAAAAAATCTCAGAAATCATTTATATAAAAACCTATTGTGAGAAGTCTAAATTTATGTTCAATGCCTTCCCTTTCTTTCACTTTATACAGTTTTAAAATATGTTCATCTTGTTCTAACTGCACAGTAACAGGCATAGCCTTCTAAGCAGAAAAAATATTATTATGGCAAAGAAAAATGAAGAGATACGTTGCTAACACAACAGGCTTTTGTTACAATTAAAAAGAAAAAAATGCATACAAAATAGCATTTGCTGTATAACCATCACCTCTCCCATTCCTGGTGTCCCACTCTGAATTCTACTTGATTTAACAACTTAAGATGCAATGGAAATAATAATATCTATTCCAGCAGATTAAAAAATACAAGGCAGAAGTAAATGTTATGACCACCAGCTAATGGGCTATGGTGGAGAAGCATCCACTGTGGATTAAGTTCTCAAGTACTTGATAACTTTTAAAAATGCCTTAAATCACCCACAAAATGCAGTATACATAGCTTTGTGTATACAACTCTTAAGTGTATAAATATACATCAGGTGCAGGAAGTCAAAAGCAGCCTTTGTGAAAACTTAGTTTTATAGTACTTATTACTACAAACTAGACATAAAGGTGCAGAATAAAACAATTAAGAAAAAGGAAATAGCAACTTTGAACAGTCATATAAATCATTTTATATGTTAGTTATCCTTAGAGTGTGTATACTATAATTCTGAGTTAAATATTCATATAATACAATTTTTGTAACTGAAACAGGGTTGCACTTTGTCACCCAGTCTAGAGTGCAGTTGCATGATCATGGCTCACTGCAGCCTTGATCTCCCAGGCTCAAAGGATCCTCCTGCCTCATCCATCTGAGTAGCTGGGAATACAGGCATGCACCACCATACCCAGTGAATTTTTTTTTCTTGTACAGATGGTGTCTTACTACATTGCCTAGACTGGTCTTGAGCTCCTGAACTCAAGGGATCCTCCTGCCTCAGCCTCCCCAAATGCTGGAATGACATGTGTGAGCCACTGTGCCTGGTCCATATAAGATTTTAGAGTATTACTCTAAGAGATTAACCCTACCCTGGGGAATCGATGTCAAAAGTTGGGAATATCTTTCCTAGAAATAATGAACTCTTTAGTGCTAACTATGTAGCAGGTGCTTCTGAGTGCCATACACAGGGTAACTGATCCATGGGTTACATTACAGGAAATTGAAGCATAAGGCAAGTAAGTAATTTGGCCAGAGCTGCAGAGCAACCATGTGGCACAACCAAGATTTCAAGATTTGAGCCCCCGCAGTGTGGTTCCATAGACCCTACTCACTGGTCTCTTCTGCCTCTGGAAGACTCTCTCCTTCCCTGCCTTCTTGTCACCCCTCCTCCCACACGCTGACTACCACTGTACAGCGAGGGTCTTAAGCCAGAGATCCTATGAGCTGCAACCACCATCTGTGAGCTGCACATTTTTTGAGGAATTACCTTTCTGGCAGCACATTTGAGGGATTCAAGGACTTAGAACAACATGAAACAATTCAACAATAATGACAAGGCAATGACTATCGAAGTGCAGCTTCACCTCACAGTATCTATAAAAGCATCCATGGTTATTACACCATCCACTTGTTCCTCTTCCTGTGCTCTGTCACTGTTTCAATAGAAACCGCTGACTACCCTGACAGCTCTCATATGTACCCAGAGGAAAAGGTTTGAGCATCTTCTGGTAAACAGCAATCTTTCTCATGCTGGCATGACCTCACACTCCACTTCTTGCCTCTTCTCTAAACAATTTCTCCTGTTGTATGCACTACTATAATCATAGCACATGTGTGTCAAAATCACTAGTCTAATCTCAGTACTCTACCTGCAAAAGAGCAGTACCTAACAAAGCAACCAACCTACACTCTCATTTGTGAAGGGCCTACTGTGTGTGCGTTCCAGACAATATGTGGTAGGTGCTGACCACTTTACATGCATCAACTGACCTTTAAACAGAACTATGTCCACTACAGCATAAAACACAATGAGGGCTCAGAGTGGACAAGCAACTGGTGGTCCACAATTCCATAGCTTGTTAGGGTTAAAGCTGGGATTCTACTCCGATCTGCTCTTGAAAGTCCCCACTTGGTAATATTTCTCTTTCTCCGCCTTTGCCTAAGGAAATTCTATTTATTCTTTTTTTTTTTTTTTGGAGTGCAATGGCACTATCTCGGCTCACTGCAACCTCTGCCTCCCAGGTTCAAGCGATTCTCCTGCCTCAGCCTCCTGAGTAGCTGAGATTACAGGCGCCTGCCACCACACCTAGCTAAATTTTTTGTATTTTTAGTTAGAGACGGGGTTTCACAATGTTGGCTAGTCTGGTCTGGAACTCCCGACCTCAAGTGATCCACCCACCTTGGCCTCCCAAAGTGCTGGGATTACAGGTGTGAGCCACCGTGCCCAGCCTATTTATTCTTTAATGTCTCCCACACTAATCTGCATTCTCCCTGCAGGCAGGGACCATGCTTTGTTCACCTCTGTTTCTATTATACTTCCTAAGTAATGGACACTTAAAACCTCCCGAACTGATCAAAATAAATGAGAAAGGACAGCGCCTAGCATCTAACAGGCTTCTTGGTGGTTGCGGTCTAAGTGCACATGTACAGGTGAGGATTCTAAGAATTCTAAGAATTCTAAGAATGGCTGGATTTAACACAAGTCAAGAGCATTTGGAAACAATAATAATCATCCTGAATTCCCAATTCTCTCCCCCTCACCTTTCTGCCTCTGCTCTACCCCTTTTTCCCCAACCCTGTGTCTCATTCTGTCTGTTTCTCCACTCTCTTGACTTCTCTCTCTGTCCCTCTCACACCATTATTGTCACCACAGGCCTCTGAAGCGACTATACCCTCAAATACACCATACTTATCTTCCACAATCACATCTGAAATATTCTGGCTATAGTTTGCATACGGTTTGTTTGGCCTTGCTGAGTCTCATGTTGAAATCTGATCCCTAATGTTGGAGTTAAGGCCTGATGAGAGGTGTTTGGGTCCCAGGGGCGGATCCCACATAGATGGTTTGGTGCTATTCTCAAAGGAGTGAGTCCTCCCTCTTAGTCCATTCAGAACTGGTGGTTAAAAGGAGCCTGACACCTCCCACCCTTCTCTGTCTTGCCATGTGATCTGCACATACCAGTTCTCCTTCCCCTCCTGCCATGAGCAGAAGCTTCCTGAGGCCCTACCAGAAGCAGATATTGTTGCTATGCTTCTTGTACAGCTTGCAGAACCATGAGCCAAATAAACCCCTTTCTTATAAATTACCTAGTCTCAGGTATTCTTTCACAGCACACAAATGGACTAAGACAATTTCTAACCACATCTGAGATAAAATTAACCCTAAATAAGCACACAAATGGTATTGATATGATGAATAACTCACCTCAACTGTACTTCAGATAGCCTTCTGCACAAGGCACATCTCTTGAGTTAACAAGCCCTAGCCAGGCATGGTGGCTCATGCCCATAATCCCAGCACTTTGGGAAGCTGAGGCAGGCAGATTGCTTGAGTCCAGGAGTATGAGACCTGCCTGGGCAACATGGAAAAACCCCATCTCTACAGAAAAAATACAACAATTAGCAGGGCCTGGTGGTCACATGCCTGTAGACCCAGCTACTCAGGAGACTGAGGTGACAGGATCATAAGCCCAGGAGGTGCGGATTGCAGTGAGCAGCGATCATGCCACTACACTCCACCTGGGTGATAGAGATCCAATCTCCAAACAAAACAAAACCACCACACAAGCCCTAAACCTGACATCCAGATCTGAGAAGAAAGAAAATATTTTCAAATCTCTCATATATATACGCATTCATACATTGCTACTTACTTTCCTTTTTGCGTGTCACTGATGTCTTCAAGTAACCATATAGCTCTCTGCACATGCCAGCTCTTGTGCTCCAAGTTTCCATGCAGCATCTCATGGAATTGTCTCAACAACTCCAGGGCTAGGGACTACTGTCATCTGTATTTAACAGACAAGGAGGCTGTGGTACAGAGGGCTCGTAAAGTTAGCACAGTGGAAAAGGCAGGTTGCAACTCAGACATCCATTCCTAGAGCCCACATTCTTTGATCACAAAGCCTGTCTGTCCCTCCAGCACCACCCTGTCTATTTTCGGTCATCCTGGTGTCGTCTGGCTGTAAGTTCCTGAGAATTACCCTAGTTGCTATTGTACTAGAATGTCATCTTCCTTATTAAAGGCACTCAATTTAGTAATGCATTTGCATTCCCTGATTGGTTTTCCATATAAGTGGTTCACAAAGTATGGTCCCTCTGCATCACTTGGGAGTGTCTTAGAAATGTGTATTCTCAGGCCTTATCCCAGACTTGTTATGTTAGAAACTCTGGAGCAAGGGCCTACCTGCCTGTGATTTCATAAGCCCTCCAGGTAATTCTGATGCATGCTGAAGTGTGAGGCTTACCACCCTGCATGATATTTACAGCAAGTTTTAGGTAATGGTGCCTTTGAAGACTAACTGTCAGAAATAGAAGATAGAAAATGTGCAGTAAGGCATCTTGCTTCAGTAACACCCAAGGGCACATTCTGTGTACAATTCCTCACTCTGTCATCTGTCCTCACACGTAGGCTTTCTGCTTATACACTCCAAATTACAACCACCTAACAGCTTCTAAAATGAGAGTCTGGCTTGGAAGATTTTTAAATGCTATCAGAGAATGTCTGTTTCAGGATTTAACTTGTCCAATTTCAGGATTTAACTTGTCCAATGCAAAGAAGTGAGGCCGGGCCACAGGTGACCCATCGCTTCACCTGTAAGAGCAAATTAATTACCCCTCAATGTAAGTATTATATTTATGTGCCAAGTATGGACGATAACGAGGTCTTTACCATGTAACCATATTTCAAGCCATTGTTCACTTAAGTAAACACATTTTAATCACTGTCATTTCATTATTTATTCTTGAGTCTACTATACACCTGTCAGAACATTTTGTGTTTGACTAATTGTCATCTCCTTCTATCTTTCCTGCATCACATATAAACCACGCTCCACCTCCACATTTTTGCCTCTTACTGAAGTCAAGCACTACACAAATTCATGGGGACTTAGAGGCAAGTGCGACGGCTGACCACCCCTAATAATTTGCAAAGCCTTTCATCTGCTCCTCTGAAAATGCTTTTCACACATTCGTTCCATATATCTCTCTGCTGCAATCTCTCTGTTGCAAAACTGTTGTTGATGAAGTGACATTTATCTAAGCATTGTCACTTTGAAGAATACCAAAGAAAGAAAATGAAAATCAATGTAATTGCAAGCTATCAACCTCAAATTTTATTCGCTTGTTTCAAATTTGTCAAATGAAAATAATTTGTTTACCTGAGTAACGATATATGGGTATCAATATATGGATATCAATTTTTAAAACTTGATTTCATATTTGGATTTTTAATATTAAAAAGATGAAAAACATTTAGTTCAATTTTCCCTAGAGAACTCTAACAATAGTCACGTACTGTATAACAACATTTCAATAATGACAGATTACATAGATGACAGTGGTTCCTTAAGATTGTAATGGAGCTAAAAAAAAAAAAAAAAAAAAACAAACCCTACCGTCTAGTATTTATTACACAGTACTTTTAATCATTATTTTAGAGTCTACTTCTTCTATTTATAAAAGATAAATAAAACTGTAAAACGGCCTCAGGCAGGTCCTTCAGGAGTTGATGCCTGTTACTGTCCCTAAAAACCTTCCAGTGGGACAAGATGTGGAGATGGAAGACAGTGATATTGATGATCCTGTCCTGGCGCAGGCCTAGGCTAATGTGTATGTTTGTGTCTTAGTCTATAACAAAAAACTTTAAAAAGAAAAAAAACAAAATCTAATATTTAAAAATAAAAAAATACACTAAAGATATAAAGATAGAAAATATTTGTACATAGCCGTACAATGTGTTTTAAGCTAAATGTTATTACGAGAGAGTCAGAAAGCTAAAAAAAAAAACAAAACTAAGTTTATAAAGTAAAAAAGCTACAATAAGCTGGGTACAGTGGCTCAGGCCTGTAATCCTAGCACTTTGGGAGGCTAAATCGGGAGGATCACTTGAGGCCAGGAGTTTGAGACCAGCCTGGCCAACATGCTGAAACTGTGTGTGTACTATAAATATAAAAATTAGCCAGGTGTGGTGGCACATGCCTGTGGTCCCAGCTTCTCATGAGGCTGAAGGATGAGAATTGCTTGAACCCAGGAGGAAGAGGTTGCAGTGAGCCAAGATCACGCCACTGTACTCCAGCCTGGGCAACAGAGTGAGACCGTCTCACAAAAAAACAAGCTACAATAAGCTGAGATTATTGAAGACAGAAAAATATTTTTAAAGTTTATTTTTGTTTATTTATTTTTTTAGAGACAAGGTCTTACCCCACAAGCCCAGGCTGGTCTCAAGCTCCCAGCCTCAAGCAATCCTCCTTCTTCATCAATGTTTTTAAATAAATTTAGCATAGCCTAAGTGTATCGTGTTTATAAAGTCTACAGAAGCATACAGTAATATCTTAGCCCTTCACATGCACTCATCACTTACATACTGACTCATCCTGAGCAACTTCCAGTCTAAGCTCCATTCATGGTAAGTGCCCTATACAGGTCTACCATTTTTTACTTCTTATACTGTATTTTTACTGTACCTTTTCTATGTTTAGGTACACAAATACTTACCATTGTGTTACAGCTGCATATAATATTCAGTACAATAAGATGCTGTACAGGTATGTATAGCCGACATGTGCAGTAAGCTACACCCATCTAGATTTGTGTAAGTAACTATGATGTTCATACAGTGATGAAATCACCTAAGGACACACTTAGCACAATATATCCCCTTCATTAAGCTATGGATGACTGTATTCATAAAAATCTTGATATTGAGGGGCTGCCTGATAATGCATTATTATATGTATTAAAATGTGTCTTGAGCCAAATGCTAATTAACTCTTGGCTGGTGCCTTTCCTTAATGTTTCTTTCTTCTTTTTTTTTTTTTTTTTTTTTTTAATTCTGATTACTCTTTGGGACAAAAGGTGGTGCTGAAACAAGGTATCATTTATGATCAACTCAATACAGAGATTACTTAATATTTATTACATTATGCAGAGGCTTCAAAAAGTTCATGAAAATATATGTTCCAAAATACTGTGCATAGATTTCAAACTTTTCTTCCATCAAAATAAATTCATTCTAACTTGTTATAACATGTCTGATTAGGATCTAGTTTGAGGCACTAAGAAGATTAAGACATCAGTTTGAAAAGAGCCCGTATCAGAGCAACATGAGTTCTGCTAATGTTGAGGCAAGAATATGCATCAAATTTATGGTAAAGCTTGACTGGAAGAACGGTAAAGTCACTGATGCTTTACAAAAAGCTTATGGGGACAATGCCCAAAATAAACCAGCAATTTACAAATGGATAATTCATTATAAGAATAAATGACACAATATAGACTATGAAGCCTACAGTGGCAGACCATCAACACCAATTTCCAAGGAAAAAATTCACCTTGTTTATGTTTTAACTGAAGAGGAACAAGGACTGATGATTAACAGCAGAAATAGGCAACATCCTAAACATCTCAACTGGTTCATCTTGCACCATTCTGACTGAAAAACTAAAGCTGAACATACTTTCCACTGAGTGGGTGCCAAAACTGTTGCACACAGATCAGCTGCAGACAAGAGCTTTCTACTGAAATTTTAAACAAGTGAGATTAATGTCCTGAAGCATTCCTCAGAAGAATTATAACAGGAGATGGAACGTGGTTTTACCCACATGATCCTGAAGATAAAGCATAATTATAGCAGTGGCTACCAAGAGGTGGAAGTGGGTGGGGCCCAGTAAAACCAAAGGTGGACTGGTCACAAGCAAAAGTCATGGCAACAGCTTTTTGGGATGCTCAAGACATTTTGCTTGTTGACTTTCTGGAGGGCCAAAGAATGATAACATCTTATTATGAGAGTCTTTTGGGAAAGGTGGCTGAAGCTTTAGCACAGAAACAGCTAGGGAAGCTTCATCAGAAAGCACTTCTCCACCATGACAATGCTCCTGTTCATTCTTCTCATTAAATGAGGACAATTTTGTGACAGTTTGGATGGAAAATCATTAGCTATCTACTTTACAGTCCCGATTTGTCTCCTTCTGACTTTTTTCATTTCCTAATTTTAAAAAGTCTGTAAAGGGCACTCATTTTTCTTCAGTTAATAATGTAAACAAGATTGCATTGACCCCCAATTCTTTAGGGATGGACTAAATGGCTAGTATTATTGCTTACAAAAGCATCTTAAACTTCATGGAGTTTATGTTGAGGAAATAAAGATTTTTTTGAGAAAAAATTTATCTTTCAATTCTATTTTCCACAAACTTTTTGAAGTCCTCTTGTACTATCCTCAAACTTTGTGCACTAATTGAAAAAATACATATTTTTTGTATAATTATTTATGTTACATATATATAATTTTACATATAACATGTATATAATTATATATAAATTTGCATGTAATTTTTATATATATACACTTCTACAAAGGAAATAATTGAGGACCAATTTTTTCTAAGTGGCTTAGGAAAAGCTGACCAAATAAAAGATCCTTCCTCACACACTGTGGAGTCCTTCCATTGAAGAATGTGGACAACACACTCCATAGCAGAAGTCAAAACTGGTGGCTGCTCTCCAACATATTTTATTTATTCCTACGGTTTTTTTTGTTTAAATAAATTGTCAACTTTAAAAATTCAAGATCTTACATCTAAATATCTGGGTTTCCATTACCTCATGGAAAAAATGAGGCCTCTGGCAACCACGGACTCTTATCCCCAAGTGAAAATGATTGCATGGTACTAAGTAATAATGCCACCTATGCCAGGCTTGGATTCTCCAGGTCTCCACCTGGCTTGTTTCACTCCATTAAGTGCTCTCTCTGGTTCCTATGGGCCTCTGCATTTGCCACCCTGCTCTGCATTCAGTAATAACTGCAAGAGAGTTCTTTTGTTCGCAGCTTGGACTGATCCAGGAAGATGTCTAAAGAAAGCTGGACCAAGAGCAAACTCTGGAGAATGGACAGGAAAGAAAATGAGTAGAAGGGGAAAAGAAGAGTCTCTCAGGATAGGCTTATGGTGTGAGCAAAGCCTCAGGGGTTAGGGTCAGGGTATTGGGGAAGAATGTGTAAGATAGAGTAAAACAGTGAATGTACTGGTTTGACTGGGTCAGAGGTGTAGGAATGGGAATAGCAGGTGAAAAACTTCAGAAAATTCATTGAAGAGAGACTTAGGAGAGCCTTGAGGGCTAATCCAAGGAGATTCTGAGACATTCTCTAAATTACAGTTCTTAACTTTCTATTGAGAAACAGATCAACCCACTCTCTATGCAATTTCAGGTAAGTTAAATGCCCACTTAAAGCTTGGGCAGCATGCCCTGCCTCTCCTTACTTTCCATCCTTTAAATCAAAAAACAGTACTTACAAATGTTATGTTAATCTGGGAGCAACATGCCCAAGATCAAGAGGACTGACAATGAAAGCAGGAAGAATGCTTTGGCACAGAAGGTGAAAGGATGAGGCGGCCGTGGAGAGCCATGGTTAAGGACACAGGTACCTGTCTGGATTCACATCCTGAACCGAGTATATACACCATGTTCTTCTGAAGGTTACTTATTATCTCTGAGCCTCAGTATTTTCATCTCCAATGGAGGAAACACTAGTACCTATATTAAAGGGCTGTTGTGAGAATTAAGTGAGTTGATACATATTATATATGTTTAGAATAGTTCCTGGCACAAAGTAAGGTCTCCACGAACATTAACTGTGCTGCTGTCAGCATCACTACCACTGTTACCACTATCATCATCACTTAAAAAACTGTATTGAGTCCAGAAAGGTGGTGGCTGAGAGTTCATCTGCAGCCATGGCCATATAAATAGAAGCAAATACATGACAAAGAAGTTGTGAAGGAAGACTATATAGGACTTGGTAACTTCAGAAATGTGGGGAAAAGAGCTATACAGAAGCATTTAAAGATCACTGCATGAATCTGAAGCTAGATGATACAATAAAACAACATGGACAAAGGTCAAAAAGAATGTGGCTTTTGGAGAAGTCACATTTAAGATGAAAGCAGAGGACTGCAGTGGGACTATTCAGAAGTAGTTGAAATGGCAGAAATAGAATTGAGTAGAAAGGTCAGGCCTAGATGCAGATTTGACAGCTGGTAGTGCTTTGTGAAGCTGATAATTTCTGCAAGGCAAGGGGATGAGGAACATAGATAAGCCATATCATCATGATCATTGTTTTTAGATACCACTGCCTGGACACTTTCTATGTTCTAGGAGCTGTCCTGAGCATTTTATATGGACTGTCTCATTAAGCCATGATTATCTCCCCATTTTATAGATGCAGACACTGAGGATTAGAAAGTTTAAAATCCTTGTTCAAAGGCACCCAGCTTTTAGGTGGTATGAATTAAAAAGTGGAATCCATAGCCTTCACTCTTAATCATTTACTATATTCCTTTCCACAGTAAAAGAAAAGTGAGATGTAAGGAAAGGGAACAATCTAAGAAGTCAAGAGACAAAAGTGAATGAGTCATGCCTCTGAGGAAGAAGGTAATGAGTTTATGAGCTAGATAGAGAGTCTTCCAAAGGCTAATTTGTGCTTCATGAATAGAGAAAGGTTTTTAAAAAGAAGAAAGAAAGGGGGCTAAAAGGGAAGGAGTTACATTTGTTCAGTCAAATACTAGACAAGAAAGTAATTTCCAAGATCAAATTCCAATTTCACTTTGAACGCAGGACAAGTGGCAGGGTTTCATTTGCTTGGCATCACCAAAGAAACGGATACCAGAATTCTGATTTGACATTTATTTACAATAAAATTTTGCAATTATCAATTGCCATTTTTCCAGCTTGGACAGGGTTATTAATTTCTTCTTGGAAGGTGATTAGTGCTTAGATTCCATCCTTAAAAAGACATAGACTACAGAGGTACGTGTCCAGTGGTGGTAAATAATGTCAGCTCCACAACAACGGCTAAAACCACCACATCACAGATCACCACACCAACAGCTAACACACCAAGACTTCTACCTACCAGGCACCACACTAGCTGGGGCTGATACCCCACTTGCTACCCAGAACTACCCCCATGTAACAGGTATTGTCACTCACCACTTCAGTCTACCTCTGGTGCCTACTGTCTGGCCTTCTTGTTGATATTTCGGTAAGTCTCCTAGAATTTGAAACATCCATTTACTCCCTCAAAAAATAAAGAACGGATTATGTTTTGATAGCTACTGAAGTTTATATAGTTGATGCACACTCTGTGTATGTTCTCTGTCATTCACATATAGGGATCTAGAGAAAAGAGCTATATAACGTTAGGGGAAGGAGTAAATCCCCTTATTTTCTGGTAAGTTTATGAGGGAGTGACAAAAAGGAAAATCTTTCTTGTGCTTCAGAATGAGATAGCGATGAAGAACAAAACCACTTCTGTGCAGGGTGAAACAATCATTATTGCCAAGGCCATTTTTGATTGGGAAATGAACAGAAGATTAAATCACAGTGGCTAAGTGAAAGAAACCAGACACAAAAAGTTAATATATTGTATGATTCCATTCATATGAAATACCTAAAATAGATAAGCCCATAGAGATAGAACACAGATTAATGCTTATCATGGGCTAGGGTGGATGGGAGAATGAGGAGAAACTGCTTAATAGGTAAGAGGTTTTACTTTGGGAATGTTTTGGAACTATATAAAGGTGGTAGCTGCACAACATTATCAGTGTACTAAATCTAACAGAATTGTTCACTTAAAATGATTAATTTTCTATTATATGAATTACATCTCAATAACTTATTTCAAAATGAAAAAATAGAAAGTTTAAATTCAAGGATGCATACAAAGAATTTTTTTGTGTGCTTTTTCCCCAAAACATTTAAAGAATCACTATAAAAAGAAAACTTTATCCTCCTCATGTCTAAGTTTAATGTGGGGGGATGTGGGAAGGGGCTTTATTATTATTGTTACTTCTTTGCTTTTCATTGTCCACAAAATCACATACAGGAATGCACCAGGCAATCATGCATTTTCTCTACCTGGGCTGTAGCCACTGATGTAAACTACATAGAAAATGTATTATACAGATAAGCAAATTCTTCACTGTGAAGGTAGTATTCTCTCTACTCAAAAGTTTTCAAAGAATAAACGGCAACTGCAGAAAAGAAGGGTAACTTTTAAATTAATTTAGAAGGAGAGCTCAGCTTGCCCTTTGCATTAGCTCAGGTTCTTTGTCCAAAAGACACAAACTCAGCATTAGACACCCAGGAGATTATTGGGGGAGGAAAGCAGGGTAGGAAGGAAGAAATTCCAGACCATGATGCTAATGCTTGTGAAGCAGAGGAAGAGATAGGAAGTTTGGGAAGAAGGAGTCTTAGGCTCCAGGGTACTTCCAAGAAAGGTCTGGCAAGCCAACTAGGAGTCTTTGAGCCCATGTTCTAATGAAAAAGTCTCACATGTAAAAGGAAGGAGTCTGTGCTAACAACAGCTCATTCACTGACTATAGGAAGTTTGGACTTGCCATGAGACCGCAATGGATCAAGGATAGCAGCAGCTGAGTTCTTCAGCCAATTATGCTCCCACAACAAGAGACCTCAGTGGCCCATTTTTATGGTGCCACATCAGCCTACTGATAGTGACAGGAGGCAGTCAAATGTCTAGGCATATAAAGGTAGGTCCCCAGTGCAACCCCGCCTCCAAGCTGAAAACAGTTTAAAGCCTGAAAGCCAAGCTACAGGTTAAATCCTTGGACCAGATTGAGAACTTGTCTTCCTGTTTGGCACACTTTCCTCTGATTGATCCTCACCCTTCACCTATTTTACATATATCTACCCTTTCCTAATTAGCTGTCTACACTGTCGTGCTCACCTTTGAGTAGTATCTCTGCTTTAACCTTTTTTGCATACTCACAGACCAATCAGCACCCACTCCCTATTCTGAGCCCATAAAAGCCACAGGCTCAGCCATATTAGGGAATTTTCCCACTTTCGGGTAGGGGAACCGCTCCCCACATCCCCTCTTTGCTGAGAGCTTTCTTTTCACTTAATAAATTCTACTCTACTAACTCTCCAGTGTCCACGAGCCTAATTCCTCCTGGTTGTGAGACAAGAACTCGGACCTAGCTGAACTAAGGAGCAAAAAATCCTGCATCACTATTTTTCAAAGTCTCTACTATAGATCTGGCAATACATTAACTCTCTTCACCCTGTAGCTATGAGGAATGGGAAGTTGTGGTTATCGGAAACCTGAAAATAATACCTACTTTTATTTTAAGCTAGAGTTTCTGCAACTTCTTTCCTGAAAATCTTTGAGGTATATTGCTAGAAAGGGAGAGGAAATAAAAGACTCATAAAGGACAATGCCAGTGTCCATGCTCTAAGAAAAATTTCAGCCAGCAAGAAACTAACTAGATGAGAAAGTAATAATCATGTGTGTAACCTAAAAAAGGCAAATCTCATCTTGCCTATCAAGTGTGACAGTTTATTAACATTGATTGGAAATTTAACAAATATACAGGGTCATTAACATAGGTATTAATGCCACACCCACCCTCCACAATGAGTTATAAGCCTGTTCTGTTAAAGCAGTATGACTACTTCATAATCTGTATTCATCAGTTTTGTAGAATTGTAATGTTTGTCTGAAATCTAGGGTGATACTTAGTAAATTACATACTTAATATGTTAGAAAATATTAATGTTACCATATTACCCAATAATCCAAATTTTGTGGAAGGAATAAGGTACCTGGAATGAATCTATCTGATTTCATAGGAGTTAAGAAAACAATATATATACCACATAGGTGGAAAAAAAATCTATGTTTTGGGAAAAACTGATAAACTCTGGATGTGTTACAAGAAAATGTTTTAAAAATAATAACATTTATGTATGCATATACACATGTAATCTTAAAAATAAAGAATAAAAGGTGGAAAGTCTATATATAAGAATGAAATTTTATTATATATTGAAAAGCAAGTACTGTTAATAATAGAGGTTTTTGAAAGATGCTAACATAACCTATTTTGGGCCAGATAATCAGTCTCTTTTAGAATAAAATGTGCTTTCTATCAGCTTTTTGGTCACTGTAACAA
This sequence comes from Pongo pygmaeus, assembly GCF_028885625.2. Classification (NCBI taxonomy): domain Eukaryota; kingdom Metazoa; phylum Chordata; class Mammalia; order Primates; family Hominidae; genus Pongo; species Pongo pygmaeus. The sequence goes on along the minus strand of NC_085930.1, from coordinate 93,087,208 downwards.
TAATTTGCTGGCCAAGAACTAAATAAGTGGCTTAAAGTACATCTGAAGGTATTTATAACCTATAAAAAGTTTCCTCTTGTCATCATATCTGCTTTATTAACTTCAAGGGCTTTTCTGCAGAAGTTCTCTCATTTTCTTTTTGCACTGGGATTTTTTCCTTCATAGTTCTAAAAGAAATATCCCATTTTCTCCCTTTCTTAACCCTCAGGATAGAAGAAGTAGTATCCTCTCACAGTGTGTAAAGACTCATTCTCCCAAAAGATGAGCACAAAGGAACAGATGCTGAGAATACCAGTGCCTGTGACATTTGCTGTCTCCCACAATGACTGCCATGGGAGGACTTGGGAAGCGGACTGCAATCTGTTCATACGTCTTCTGACTCACACTCTATTTTGGACTGCTTTTGTCTTGGATCTGGAGTATAGAAACACCTATTTCGTGGTCAGTAGGCAGTTTAACAATCACATACACAATGAAGCAATCAGAAAGGTGAGCAGGTGAATATTCTCTTTCAGAGGATAAATTACCTTTTCTAGGAAAATGATTATTGGCTGACAATGAGGTGGTAATTTACTTCCCTCTAGACTATAATAAACAAAAATACAAAGTAGGACACCATTTTCAACAGCTGTGTGGGTGATTATAATCACCTTTTAGCCTTGAAACTAGTCCCTATCTCATTAGCTATGATACATAATTTTTTAAAAAAATTATGCCTTCAAAAAGAAAAGGTTTTCTGTGGCTGAGTTTGGCTAGCTGTCCATAGTGCCACCTATTACCAAACTTTACAGAGGATGAGATTCCTTTTAAGTAAACCCTACTTCTGAATTCAGAGTATCCTCTTGCTCCCAGCCTCCAGGAACTAGTCTGAGGCAGTCAGTTCTATCACAGGAAGCGGACACAAGAGGTGCATTATGTAAGTCAGCAATGACTAAGCCGGGTGCTCTATGGGGATGGCAGTACTCTGGATAGTGAAATAAGTGCTCTTTTAGGTAGGATTGCTTTAGTTGGTCTTTGAGTTATTTAAGAGCCAAGCCTAGAGCAGAAGAGGTTGCAACAGAATGTGACATGAGTTGGAATCTGTAGAACAGGAATTCAGGAGTTGTCCCTAGATACTATAGCAGGGTAAGGAACGGAAGCAGAGAGCACATCATGGAGACATGGAGAACAGAGGAGGTGAAAGAAGCCCTGTAACGTGAAGCAGGGGATGGAGGACCCTGGCAGCAGCCTGGGGCCTGCAGAGGAAAAAGCTCCAAGAGAAGCTCCATATAAGAGGGTGGCCAAGTTCGTGGCATCAGACTTTCCACTGGAAATGGACTCCTGCTTTGTCCTATTATTACCCTCTTAACTCTATACCTCTAGGAAAAGAATGTTCTAACAATGTTGGTGTTAGAAACATCAACCTTGGGTTAGTAGAGCACTGGGGCTTGTAGGGATATGTAAGAGACATCTCCTGGTCACCAAGGGGAAGAGCTGAGCAGAGGTGCTGGCATGCACACAGAAGCGGGAATCCAGAGCAAGAGATGGCAGAAGAGCACAATAGAAACTCACACGTGTCTGAAAGTGCTAGGGTAGAGAGTTGGTCTCCCCATGGTAAGCAGGATCACACCATTTTTGCTTAGATCATTAGAGAAGCTGAAAAGACTGAGGAACTTAGGGAGTAGGAAATCTCCCTAAGTGAAATCTCAGTGCGAAATCTCAGTGAGAGGATTTTGTTAGTCTAAATTCAAAGTCTCTAAAAAACAAAATTGAATTAGCTGCCAACATTTAAAAGTGAGATCATTTTATTTTTCTTAATCCAAACTCTTTGGTTAAAAAAAAAAATTAGACAACCTGAAAATGTTAGGCTTAAATTCCTTAGTGCTGCATAGAAATTGGTGCCTTTACAAAGAACAAGGGTTAAACAGTTCAAAACAGACCTACCACCCAGATCAATTTAATCATTGATACAGCTGGCCTGCCTCTGGAGACACCCAATTCTGCAGCCCCTGATAGCACCTGATTTAAAGGATCTATCCATGACTAAAGACATTTTCAATGCATTCGTAAAGGTTATTTTTGCTTTGCCTGTGGTGATTGCTCAGAAGATTTTTAGTGAATTCCTTAGTTCTGTACTTTGAGGTGAAATCCAAGTTTCACCTCCATATACATGTGATCTCCAAAGTGGTTTCATGCTCATGAAAGACAGCTGTGCTGGTTATTCCCCATTTTCCACCAGATCCATTCTCTTTTCTTCCTGATCTGCATCCTGGGAAGTTATTTCCTGTGTACCTGCCAGACTCATTTATCCTCTGACTTACTGTTAGGTTTGGCCAATGAGAATTATCTGCAACAGAATGGAGCCAGGAGAGAAGACAAGATGGGTATTGACTCACTGTCATGGTTCTATAACCCTCCACCCCCACAACTCCCATTGTGACCCCTTGGATAAGGTCAGTGCTTATGTGGCTCTGATAACACATGATCCCTTCTAGGTTTAGAGGTGATGCCAGCTTCCCTCCACTGTTAGTCCCTGGTGCTTCCCCACCCCATGTAGTTTCCTTAACCCTATCTATACCTTATAAGTAATCCCATTACTAAAATACCTTCCATTAAATTGGATTATACAATCTGTTTCCTCCTGGACCCCTGACTATAAGTCAAATTTGAACATTCCAAATTCTGGTACAAAAGCAGTTGGACAGAAAAGATAAAAGGAAATAGAGTAAATTTCAAATGAGTCTTGAAAACAATTTGGACAAGCATAATCTTGCAGATTGGTCCTTACGAGGCCTACTTGCCTTAATCAGATACCTCAACAGTTGAGTGTTCTGGGTCATTTCTTCTCTGAAGCCTTTCATTTCATGCGTAATTAGAAACATGCCAGTCTGTAATGATGGCAACCTTCAAAATGGTCAGTCTGTCACTTCCACGGCCCTAACTCCAGACACAAATGCCTGCTTGATTACTAAGAGTCTTATTAAGGGGCTATTGTTTCCCCCATCCCTGCCAGCTCCTCCTACCTCCTGATCTTTATCATCTTGCATTCTACTTAAAGGAGGATTTAAAGAGAAAAAAAAATCTCATAGACACTCACATCAGATTGTATTCATAAGTGAGGTAAACTACATCTGGGCTTGTCACTCACAGTTTTTCTTTTCCTCTCTAAATCTAAGAATAACCTGCAGTCAGTTTCAAAACAGGGAGCAAGTTTTCCAAAGAGCATGTGGGTGGGAGAAGCCAACCATGAAGTAAATTCCAACATCAACAGTCTGGTTGGATTCCATTGTGGCCCCCACTTAATTTTCCCAACTTTTTGGGCCACAAAATTTATTATTATCAACTCCAGGTATAGTTATCATCTTTGGTAAAACTCCTCTCAGACCTGGCAGATAGTGTCCTTTAAAGAGTACACTAATTCTAAAAACTGCTTATTTCTATATTGGCGGAGATAGGAAAAAATAGCCTTCATTTTCACAAGTGATTCACTCTAATCATTTAATACCTATTAATGTAACAACATGCACCAGATTTCTGACAGACACCTGTCTGCAAATTGTCTAAGTTTCAGAGCAGAAAGCCTGGTTTAGAAATACAATACAATCTGTAATAAAGTAGCACTAGCACTCATTTGGATTATTTTCGACTAAAAATAGTCCAAAAATGAAACACAATAGAATTTTAGTTTCTTGAGGATTGGGAATATCAGTCACTGTATCGTCACTGCTTCAAGAACAGTACCCAGTACACAGTAGATGCTCAGTCCACATTTACTGAAATAAAAAGAATGCATTAATAGCCCACTGTCTTGGCAGACTTTACCTACTCTCATTCCAACACTTGGAACAATTAGCTACTTTCAAGGATCACCTTGGTACAGTCATGCTCATGCCCAGAACAAAATTCTTATTTGACAGAGATACCAATAATGTAAAACAAAGGTTTTGACTGGTTCTCTGCTTTAGCATATGAATAATACACTCTAGTCTACAGAGAAGATAATGGAAGCCAATAGTCCAAGCATTCAAGTGGTACTTACTTCATTTAAAAGTAAAAGCCCGGGATAGACAAAGACAGAAAAAGCAGCATTGAAATAACCTGTGTGAGAAAGCAGAATTTTAACAACAGAGCTGGGCAAAGGAAAAAGCAATTAATAGGTTTGTCTTCATGCAGCTTCAATAGTTCTGGTTGTTAAAATTATCTTAGGAGCTGGTGGTGCTTGGATTTCCTTTCAACAGACCCTGAACTATGCAGTGCTTAACCTCCTTTTCTGAGAACTATCCAGGGACACCAAATAGGAATGGATGTGCACATCTCTGCTGTCAGGGCTCAGAAAGATAATACCCAAAATGAAGGCCTCAGAAACAAAAGACTCTTGGACCTTCTCCAGCCCTCCTCTCTCTAGCCTCTTATTTTCTCCCCCTAGGCCAGCCATAAAACCTAAAAATATTATTCTAATCCCCACCACCTTTCTGCATAATTACTGGCCATAAAGAAACTATCTGACCTACCTTGCTTGATTACAGGTCATTAGACCCCCATTCCAGAGAGGGTCCTGCCCCATATCCAGAAGCAAGGAATGCTGCTGAGAGGCAAAGATGAATCCAGACACACCTTGCTGGGTTTTCTCAGTCTACCAGGATTAGATCACATTTTTTGTCCAATCATATTTCTATATGGTTCTCTGTACTTTGTTGAGCCCAAGTACAAAATTGGACAATTTCCCCTGTATCTTTGGGTCATCATTCTGAAGGCTCCCATGTCATGTAAAATTATGATCAAATAAATTTGTATGCCTTTTCTTCTATTAATCTGCCTCTTGTCAGTGTTTTCAGCAATCCTTCATAGAGTGAAGGGATCGTGTATTAGGATTCTCTAAAAGGACAGAACTTTGCAAACTCCCAGCTTTTCTGCACGGCAGATAGGAAATTGAAAGTACCTCTGCTTGGTTGCTGTCCACAACCGATCAGACTGATTGTGGGCCAAGTCTGCCTTTGCACAGAAGTGCAACTTTGTAAATTCACTGTAGCTTCTGATTGGTTGCTTTCCACAACCAATGAGTATACTTTCATTTTCAAAAAATCCCTGCTTTTGTTGCGTCATTCTTTCCTTGCTTTGTGTGTTTTGTCTAATTCTTTGTTCAAAATGCCAAGAACCTGGACACACTCCACCAGTAACAAGAACAATGCAGAAGGTTCAAAATGTCAGATTTTAAACAAAAATTTCGAGGCTATTTATTACCTAGAAAACAAACAAAAATGTGCAGTTTAAATGGACCCAAAAAGAGAGACAGAATCTATTTATTTCAGGTCACTGAGTATGTACTACTCAGTTGTCTCGGGATGTGACAGTAGCTAAGACCCTCTTTCTGACCTAGAGAAACATCCTTCATTCTTCAAAATAAGGTTTGAAGTCACTTTCTCTAGGTAGGCTTCCATAAACCTAGTCAGATGCTCATTCACAGGACTTTTCCAGATAGCTCTTTGATCCTCTCTCCACCATAGAACTTGTGTTACACTGCTCTTACATTTGATTCTAATGAGACTATAGGCTTCAAAAGAACTAGGACCACACCTGTCTTTTGAATTTCCAGCCCTGCAACAGGGCTTGGTTTATAGGAACACTGAAGGAATAGCCTTTGGATTTGTTGAATGTAAGAGTTTTTAAAGTCAGGGACCATGCTTTACACAGCCCATAATACAAGCTCAGTATTGGAGATGTTTCCAGTATTATGGGTCCTAACTCACCAAGACAGAAGGAAAGACCTCACTTTTCCAAGTTCCCATTCAGCAAGGGCAAGGAAGGAGTAGGAAGCAATACAGGAATTCAGTTTCTGAATGATCATTAAAAGAAGGATGTCCAGGTTGCAGCAGCAGCAGAAATCCTATAATACATTTTTGTTTTTCTTCTCAAATGAGCTAGAAAATTGTTTCTCAAACTGGTGATTTTGTCCTCCACTCCCATCCCACTGATAGCCACAGAAGGCAGCCAAATGCCTAGGAAGATGGGATAGGGGTGGGTACCAGGTGGAACCCCACCTCCAAGCCAAAGACAGTTTAAAGCCTGAAAGCCAAGCTACAAGTTAAATCCTCGGACCGGACTGAGAATTTATCTTCCCATTTGGCACACTTTCCTCTGACTGAACCCACCCTTCACCTATTTTACATATAGCTACCCTTTCCTAATTGGTTTTCTAAATTGTCACGCCCACCTTTGAGTAGTGTCTTCACTTTACCCTTTTTTGCTTACTCACACACCAATCAGCATGCCCTCCCCATTCTGAGTCCATAAAAGGTCCCAGACCCAGATACATGGGGGACTTTCCCGCCTTCTGGTAGGGGGACCACCCACATGTCCCCTCTCCACTGAAAGCTGTTTCATGGCTCAATGAAATTCCTCTCTGACCTCCTCACCCTTCAATGTTCAGAGCATCCTCATTCTTCTTGGGAATAGGACAAGAACTTGAGAACCAGTGTGCAAGCCAGACTTGGCCCAGGTGGGCTGACTGGGCAGGGCACCCCCTGTGGCAGGTAGAGTGCCCCAAGAGAAGCCTCCCACATCGCTAGCCAGAGGTCCCCAACTGGCAAAGGGACCAAGAAAAATCCTGCATACCACCAAACATCTAGCAAAGTTGGGAGACATTTTGGGCTATCACAACTAGGAGGGTGCTACAGGCATCTACTGAGTAGAAGGCAGGGATTGTGCTAAGCATTCTGCAATGCACACAGCAGCCCCCAATGATGTCAACTGTGCTGTGCTTGAGAAACCCTCAGCTAGACAACTCTTTGTTGTCTGCAGCTAAAAATGACCAACTTCTCCTTTCTAAGCTCCAATTTTCCCATTGGAATCATGGCAACAACAATCAACCACTTCTTATATGTTAAGTGGTGAGGCTTAAGATAACAAATGTAAAATTCATAGAGTATAGCCTGGCACATAACTGCTCAAATATTATTAGATATTTGTAGTAATCATTATTATAATAAAAGCCGCATGTCTGCACATAATATGGAGGTATCAGTTACTATGCTAAACTTCTTTTAAAAAGCTGATATTATATATGCTCCACCACTCAAAACATGCTTGGCAAAAGAATAAATGTTGACATATGCTTGCTTATTAAATGATTATATGCACAAGGCAAATATAGAGGACATGAAGGTGTTTCTCAGGGCACAATACTAAAAACAATAAATTAAATTCCTTTTATTCCATTAAGAATGCTTTTCTCTAAGAAGTTCCTGATCCTAAGAACCAGGCAATCTTACATGCAAACTCAAAGCTGTTTTATGCCTCTCTTCAGACAAAATACAATCAAACAAGGCGTGGCTGAAACCTATTACTGCTAGCCTGGCAGACCACTGGAGCCAATGCAGCCACTAATTCTGTCCTGCTATATGCAGGAAAGCGAAAGAGACACACGGCACTTCAAATAAATCAATTTCCTTTATTAGCTTCCTTTCACTGTATGTTTTGTAGATCAAGTTAATCATTTTCATGTAAAGATCAATCTTAATATGGACTTTCATTTGAAAGTTGTTGTCAGATTTTGTGGAGAAGCCAAATTCTAGAGAAGGATGGGGGGGCGGTGGGGGGTGGGGTATACACCTGACTTTTGTTGTTTCCAGCAGCTCAACTATTCCATGAATTTTTGGTAATAGTATCCCAAAACCTTCTTCCCTAATGTTGGCAACTGTTTAGTTCAGATGTGTCGTAGCCAACATTGGGCACGTTTCCCAATTCAGGCCAATTAGATATTTCTCCCTAAATTCTGAATCTTGACTAAAATAAACAGAAGACTGAAAAGAACTGAAAATTATTTCTTTAAATGGTGGTGTCCTTGTAAGACTGTTCAGTAGCACTTGCTATGCATAAACCCCAATCTACTCTGCTTTCTGTCAATTCTCAAGTCTCATTCTCCTATACCCTTTAGTCTATATAGTGAACTACTCAAAGCCTGCCAATAATTTTTTTTTGTTTGTTTGCTTAAGCTAAATAGAATCTACTTTTGTTTGCTTATAATCAAGGCAATGCTAACTGTTACTGGTAAAAACACTGTAACACACTACTGACATTCATGGATCTGGAGCCAGGATATATTTCTGTTTCTATTTAGTCATTTATTTAATCCACCCTGTGCCTCAGTTGCTAAGTCTGTGAAGGAAAAAATGTCGCAAAAGCCTACCAATTACAGATGCCTAGTAGGTCCAGAAGGTTGCTATTACAGTTTCTTATTCATCAATTTACCCCAAAAGATAAGTAATTGAATCTTTTTGAATCCCCTGAGATTTATCTAGCTCAGCCACTTGTTAAGGAGGATGCATGTAACTTCTGAGTTAAGAAATATAGGCAAGTTTAGATAATATTCAATGGAAATAGGATATACAAATGTACATGCTATTTTTTTAATTTTATTTATTTATTGTTGCCCAAGCTGGAGTGCAGTGGCATGATCTCAGCTCACTGCAACCCCCGCCTCCACAGTTCAAGCGATCCTCCTATCTCAGCCTCCCAAATAGCTGGGATTACAAGTGTGTGCCACCATGCCTGGCTAATTTTTTTGTATTTTTAGTCGAGACAGGGTTTCACCATGTTGACCAGGCTGGCCTCAAACTCCTGACCTCAAATGATCTGCCCACCTTGGGCTCCCAAAGTGTTGGGATTACAAATGTGAGCCACTGCACCTGAGCCAAATGTACATATTTATGTGTAAATAAACACACATAAATTTTTCAAATAAGACCCCCTAAATTTCTCTTCCCTTTGATGAATTGTTGATCCCTAATAAAATGAAGAGTACCACACAACCATTACTGGAACCTGTTAAAGCCACTAACAGAGAAAGTCATATTTCAAGTATCAGTTACATACTGAAAGAAGGCTCTACCAATGACAGCACATGCCTCATTTTAAAGCTATCTGAGAAAATTTTCCTCAAGTCTTTTCAACCAGCACTCATCAAGTAACTTTTGAAAACATAGATCAGTTTATATGTGTGTAACACACAGGCACATTAATACTATAAGCATTCTTTTCAAGGAAGCTGCCTGGGCAAATGCTAGGCTGTAATGGCCCTCTGGACTAACCACCCTGCACGTGCTGCCCAGTTTCAACACACTTCCTCAGCTGAGACTTGAGATGCAAATTGAGGGTAAACTCAGCTTCCAGGCATAGACTTGAACATTTAATGCCAACAAAGTCCCCTTCTCAGAACCCTCCTGCAACTCCCAATCCACATTTGTCTATTCGGCATCCACTAGGACAACTACGTGCGTCCACAACATTAACATGATGTGGACACCCCAGAAGTCCACTAAAACTCAGTGGGGCAAGGAATGGCTGTACTAAAAATGTGTGAAAAGAATGAGATTTGAGGGTCTTTACTGATCAATGATAGAGAATGAGGAAAAAGAAGAAAGGAAAAAGATCAGTGAATGTCTCAAGAAGACAAAAATAAAGGAGATTAGGAGAGACAATCAGGGAGAGAAAAGAGATGTTGAGGGTTAAGCGGAGAAATAATTGACAATAGAAAATGAAGATCAGTCATCTGGGCCAAGTGTATCATTTACTTATCAACTTGGTATTTCCTAAGATCTAATGTGATAGGAGATACTACAGAAATTAGAACAAAATATGACTTTAGTACTGATTCAGTTCTATCCTGGCACTTGCCCTCAAAGGAAAGATCAATTACCATACTCAGGGAATAGACTTTTTTAAAAACAAAAAACAAAAAACATAATTCCAGTGGCTTTCCTGAGAGAATTTCTGAGTATTGCCATAGATTAAAGAATGGATATCCTTTAGCAGATGACAGCAAAAAGTTCTGTAGCACAGAGATTAGGGACTCGAGTCTGGAGTCAGACTCTGGGGCTCAAACGCCAAATTTGCAGCTTAAGAGTTGGGTGACTCCTGCAAGTTCCTTACTATTTATTTGATCCTCAGTCTCCTTCTCAGCAAAACAGGAGAGTACAGATTTCATTGGATTCTTGTAAATACTGAATATGATAATATATGTTACAAAAGTAAATCATAAGCCCAAAGTTCTTTTACTTGGCCTTGATTAAAATTAAAATTAAAGCATTGGCCATTAGGTTCAGAGCATTAGGGGTAAACTTCTAAGCAAAGAAACTGTTAACCCAAGCACTAGTGAAAACATAAATCCTGGAGTAATCATAACCCTTTGTTTAGAGAGAAGAAAGAAAAGGTCTAAAGACTAGTTAAAGTAAAGTGAAATTTGAGACCAATCTGTGGAGTTCATGTTCTTGTAAATCTGAATATAGGCATCATTTGGTTTACCAGAGCTGGCAATGATCTATTGCACAAATTGAAAGATTTACTTTAACTGTGAATCTGTAACCTTGGACTCTGGATACTTATAGCTGTAATGAGAAATTACATTTGTTAGAATGTTTGTATTAACTCTTTTCCCCACAGGAACTTGGTTTGCTAACTAATCTTGTAATAACCATAGACTAAGATGTCAGTGATCTAGTTATAGTTTACTCAAGCCATTTAACAAGCTGAACATTTTCTTGCTGGAAGTAACACATCTAAAGTCATAGTTCCCTGAGAGAATAAGTCATTTTGCAGTTAATCAAGAAAGGGACAGATTATCATCAAAATACAATGCAAAAATCTCAATTTTTCACAACAATGCAATTCATTCAGCAAATCTCAATACTCCCATGGAACACGAACCTTCTTTAGATTTTCTCCTAGGTGTATCTTTGAAGGAGCATGAGGAATATTTGCTATGTCTCAAAAACCAGATATGCATTCCATCTGTTTAAAAGCTTATAGGGTATTACAGATGAAGCAAGTTTCTAAATTCAACTTTAAATAATGGGAAAATTGAACAAAAACAACACCCTAACAGATTTATTTTAATAATTCTGGCAAGAAGTACAAATCTAAGGAAACAGAAGCAAAATACAGGATAATTCAGAATACTAAGAACCTGCTATTGTTTAACTGAAAGCATAGGTAAAAGTTACAAAAAGTGATGCCACGTTTTGATGTTGCTGCTTACTGGCTGCATCTAGAGAGAGGCAAGCAGGTATCAGGCATTTCTGCCAAAGCTAGTCGAGGTATTAACCACTGAGAAGATAATAGGAATAGATGAACAAGTTATCCAGATGGTACAAGATGGTAGATAATTTATGGATAACTGCAAGCCTCTCTGGAGTTAAGGGTACTAAAGAAAAGAAAGTCTATGTCTAAAGAGGAGAAAAGAAGACAGACAAGCTGGTTACATTGCAGATTTTTAGTTATAAGACTGACACAGGTTAATTTCATTCCCATCAAGCAATTATTAATAAATTCTCACAAGGTTTTATTGTGGATAAAAGAATTGTAATAAGTGATTTTAAATATTTTAATTGCCAAAAATAAATTTCCAAAGTATTCACAGCATTTTTTTTTTACTTTGGAAAGTAATTAGCATAAGCAAATAACACCTCCTGGGTGACTACTTAACATATATACTGGCTACTATTCATGAAATTGTATTTAAAATGTAGAGTCAAATTTCCATATGTAAGATAAACAGTATATTCTTCATTTTATTTTTAAACATATAAGAGAATTAATTAGCTAAATAATTTCCCTGGAAAACTATTAAGTAGGACAGAGGATTCAAGACACTGAAATTAATTTTTCAAATGTTGTTTAAGAGGTTTATACATCCAAGCTCACTTCCATTCTCATATTGCTTATTTAATGACTTCCTCCAAACACACACACCACAGCCCAAGATCTTTCTCTTTCCTAGGCGGAGTAATAAGACAGAGAACTTAATGTTTTGGTCTTTGCAAAATATGTGTACTTTCTTCTTGACCATTAATTCTTGAGCCCCGAGGCAGATAGAAAAATTGGAGCAGTGTGCCAAAGGTCAATGTAAAGGAGACCAATTTGACAGGAGACGGAGAAGCATTAACCCCTTATCCCTGTATATCTAAAATGGTATGTTATATACGTTAAATACACATAAAGGGTTTCTATCTGCACCATCATAGAACGATCTAAGATTCAAGCACCCAAAATTACATGATACTGATGCCAATATTCTTTACATATTAGAAAAATCTTGAACTAGTTCTTAAATCTGATGACTTGGGTCTCCCCAGTGTGTTCAATACGACATTTTGACTCCTATTAAGAAGAAAAGCTCTTCTTATTTCAACTTGGAAATTAACAAAGAAAACAGCATTCATTGTAAGGAAAAATGGCACATTATTTTTTATAACCTCCTCTTACTTGAGTAGGAAAATAATCCACTTAATGTGTCTAGAAGGGCAATAACCCTACATTAGGGGAGTACAGACTCCCAGGGAAAAAGCCATTTACAAAACATTGAGGAACTGCCAAACGTTGTAGGGTTCATACAGCCACTGCTAATTACTATGTATATTGTATTTCTGGACCTACTGGCAATATATTGGCTGATCTTTCTGGACTGTGTCTTCCCAGCTGAACGTTGTTTATTTCCCACATCATGCAAATGACAGGAAGAATGTTGGTCTATTTTGTGATTGGCAAGGTAAAAACTTAAAACTGTGTTTTAGATTAGGTCACAAAAAAGTGTGCCAGATGGTTGTTAACAAAAAAGAAAATGCTTTCAACAAACCTCACATGTTGTATAATCTTGGACAAAATACAAAAGACGTAAATGTCCTGCCACAAATATATTTGAGCTGGATCCACCTGACAATGCTGAAATATCTAGTAGAAGCAATTCCCAAAGAGGTATGAATCTGACTTTTCTCTCTAGAAAACTGCTGGATGACTTCTTAGAAAAGTTAAGTCAGAACCCATGTTTTTTTAAAAAATCATTTTTCAATGGTACCTTTGTATTTATTGTCTACTCTAGTATTTTCTCTTGCCTGGGGTGGGGGGAAACATTTTTTCACCTGTATTATCTTCAGAGAAGATAATACACCTTCAGTGTTTTAGCTTGGAAAGTTTTTAAAAAGTAAACAGGACATGGTGGCACATACCTGTAGTCTCAACTACTTAGGAAGCTGAAGCAGGAGGATGGCTTGAGCCTAGGAGTTTCAATCTAGTGTGGGCAACATAGTGAGACTCCCATCTCTAAAGGTAAGTAGATACATAGGTAAATAAAACAAAGGCAGTAGATTTTCATTTCCTTAATAAAAATCTTGAAGAAGGTGGGGGAAAAGGCATGTACTAGCTTGCGTTCCTCATTGTCCATTAGCAGATAATTTTCTCAATAGTGTATGAGGACAAAAATAAATAAATAGGACCAGTTTCACATTTAGGTCCCTAGAGATTCACAATCATCATCTCCCTTCTGTCTGCCAAGATTTAAATTTTATTTTTAATGTGGTCTCTCTTACGCATTTTCCTCTTTCTGCAGATTTCCTAGTCTCTCCCAAGATAACTGGAATTGTACTCAATATTAGTCAAATGAGAGTACCATTTACTGACCACCGAAGAAAAGCCAGGTACTCTGCAGATCTCACTTCATTCCTCATAGCCATACCAGGAGGTAGCCCATTTACAGAGGGGCAAACTGTAACTCAAGTTTTCCCACCTAGGAAGGGACTGAGCAGAGTCTCAAACCGATATGGTTTGGCTCTGTGTCCCCACCTAATCTCATTTCGAATTGTAATTTCCCCATGTGGAGGGAGAGACCTGTAATCCCCACGTGTCAAGGGAGAGAAGTAATTGGATTATGGGGGTGGGTTTCCCCCATCCTGCTCTTGTGATAGTAAGTAAATTCTCAGGAGATCTGGTGGTTTTATAAGTGGTAGTTTTTCCTGTTTGCACATGCTTTCTCTCACCTGCCACCACGTAAGATGTGCCTGCTTCCCCTTCCACCATGATAGTAAGTTCCCTGAGGCCTCCCCAGCCATGCAGAACTGTGAGTCAATTAAGCCCTTTTTCTTTATAGATTACACAGTCTTGGGCAGTTCTTCACAGCAGTGTGAAAATGGACTAATAACACAAACCTAGAGCTAACTCTCAGACATGTTGATGATGATGATAGAAGGTAAAAGAGTCCATACCAAATGAACATTCATTTAGCTACATACAGCAATTAATTTTCACCAGCCCTTGAGAAAAGATTTGAAGCAGTAGTCAGAAGGAAAATTTATTAAACAGAAGGGAAAGACATCAAAGAGTTAATAAATTCAGAAACTGTACAACTGAGCCAGGTGTTGAACAGAAGACTAGACATGGAGTTAGGGGGGTAAGAGGGAGAGAGAGAGGGAGGGAGAGAGAGAGGGAGAGAAACACTGAGAAAAGAAAGGCAGAGAACTATGCAATGACTTCCCTGATTTTAACAATTAAAGTAGCTCAGAACATAGGAGTTACTTGGCCAATAGAGTTAAAGGTCTTACTTAAGAAGTACCATGCAAATTCCATTTCTGGTTGCCAGACCCTGATATACCACATGTTCATTTCTCAATAAGCGCATGTTAGGTAAATTGACCACTGTCTCTTCTAAAATGGAAATGTCTATGATGGTAAGGCATTGCCATTGGATTTGGAAGCTGCAAAGCAAGTTGACTGCAGGGAACTCTGTGTGTGTGTGTGTGTGTGTGTGTGTGTGTGTGTGTGTGTGTATGTGGCTTGTAAATTATTCTTTTAAACTGCTTACAAATTAGCTATGAAACTGGTAGTATGTAGCTGTCTATGTCAATAACAAAAAAGCAAACACGCAAAAAATGCAGATCAGAAGAAATATAACCTCAGTCACTTCATATTAACAGACCATTCACTCATCCATTTGTTTAAATATTTATTTAATATCTACCACTTGCTAAGCACTGTGCTACATGTTAGGGGATATATTGGTGAATAAAATAGTTATGGTTTTGGCAATTACAAAGCTTACAATCTAGTCAGAAAAACAGACAAAATTCAAGTACAACAGAAATAACTATGTAACTACAAATTGTGATAGAATATGAAGGAAATAAATTAGGCACAATGACAAAGACTGGAATGATAGGCGGGTGGATGACAGAGAAATGCATTTACATACAGTGGTTGGGAAATGCCTTTATGAATCCAAATTCCAGGATCTAGATGGAGCTCTAACTTAAACATGTATTGGAATCACGTGGAGGGCTTGTTAAACTAGATTGCTGAGCCCCACCCACCAAAGTGTCTGATTCAGTAGTTCTGGAGTCAGGCAGATAATTTGCATTTCTAGTAAGTTCCCAGGTGATGCTGATGTCACCGAAGTAGGAAGCACACTTTGCATAATTACTGGACTAGAGCATAGTGCAGGAGAGAGAAAGGGGCCTGAGCTGAGGTTGGAAGAGTAGGCAGGGAAGCTCTAGATAACCTGACACATGCTCAGTGACAAATATCAGTGCCAAACTCAGAACCTATCTAGGACTTGCAGTGAGTCTAATGATCAAGACAACTGTGACCACTACTGTTATCTTTGCCAAAGGAAGGACCTCTATTACCCTCTTCTAAGCTAAGAACCTGAAAGAAACTTTATCAAGGAATACAAAGTACCAACTCTAAAATCAAACAATATTTTTTACAAGGCATTGCTAAATTAACACAGTATCTACCATCCAAAGA
Source organism: Pongo pygmaeus (assembly GCF_028885625.2). Lineage (NCBI taxonomy): Eukaryota > Metazoa > Chordata > Mammalia > Primates > Hominidae > Pongo > Pongo pygmaeus. Next base: position 93,071,662 of record NC_085930.1, on the reverse strand, counting down.
ACCTGATGTTATCAGAGCATATTTAATAGAGAAGATAAAAGAGATCAAAAGGTGGCATCTGCCTTCAAATGTAGAGCATTATGAGGATTATGGCAAGGAAGGCATTTCTGTTAATAAAAGAGGATGTGAGCATGCAATTACTATAAGAATGATCTAAATTATAAGTAAAGAAGATACTCTTGACCTCATCTGATTTGAAATATTTAACTGGCTTCCAAAGGAAGATAATCTTTATTAGTATTTGAAAAGTTAGATAGAAAGCTCCCAGAATTTTGATAGTTTGGTAGCTCTCAACTTTAGTCTTCCCCCAGATCATTTGGGAGCTTGTTAATGGTGTAGATTACCAAAGCCATCCTCAGAGTTTCTGATCGAATCAGAGGAAGTGAGGCCCAGGAATGTGCACTTTAATAGGCATCCTCAGGCATTCTGATGCTGGTAGATGAAGGACCACAGTTTGAGAAATACCTAGTTAAGGCATGGTTCCCTGTAAATGGCAAAACCCAGATGGATAATCTCTTATGGATTTTGATAGAGATAATTGAAGGTTTACTATGTGCCAGGTACTGCTGGGCACTTCTTAAAAGTATTCCCTTTAGTTTTTAACAATTTAAAAAAATAATACTCAAGTGATGAGAAAATGGGATTCAGCAAAGCAAAGTAACTTGTCTGAAGTTGATCATGTAACAAACAATTTATAGAGCCAGAATGTAAACTGAGGGTTTCTGCCTCCAATAATACATTTATTTCAATGATACTGAGCTCATAATTGCTAACCTTTGTGAAGCTACGACAATCATTAAACAATTTCCTGGCAACCACAGCTTCTCCTAAAAGCATTATGTGATTTGGCCTTTTAAAATAAAGAGAAACAGAGTTTAATTATATCTTGAGACTTTGAAAAATCCTTAGATGTCTGAAAATATTCACAGGTGCTGGACAACCAAGCATATGAATCAATAAGAGAATCCCTAACTTAAAGTCTTTTCCACTGATATTACACTTGACATATCTATCCAACATCAAGCTCAGAGACAGAATGTTTAGCAGTGAAGGGTAGAAACTGAAGACAAAGGCCTGAGTTTAAAAAAAAAAAAAACTCTCTCATGGATTAGCTATGTGAAGGTGGGTAAATGATTTGATTTCTCTGAGCCTCACTTTCCTCATCTATAAAATAATAATAATTACTTTGGGATTTTTATATAAGATATTATTATATAATACTATTATATATTATTATTACATACAATATAATTATATATAACATATTAATTATATTAATTCTGATTATAGTATAAAATATATTATATATAATAGCTTATATATTTTTGAATCATTTGACATAGTACCTACCACACAGTTGTTCAATAAATGTTATTTCACTTCTTATTAAATTATTACTTTTAAGAGGCATGTGATGCAGTTAATAAAATAGTGGAAAAAAACATATAGAGCCAATAAACATAAAAAGATGGCCAATCTAATCAGAATTTTGAAAAGGCAAATAATGAAATAAATAAATCAGCAAAATATCACCAAATTCCCCATAAGATCATAAAAAAGTCAATATTCATAGGATAAAAATATTGGCGAAGAAGAGGAGAAATAGGTATTCTCTCTCATAAACCATAGATACGACCATTAAAAGGGCATTTGAAAGTTTGTTAAAAAATTGTTTTAAACGCTGTGATACAGAAATTCTATTTTTTCCTATTGATTCTACGCTCAGTAGAACAGATTTCAGTAACCCTTTCCTGTAAAGGGACAAAGAGTAAATATTTTAGAGTTTGTGAAACTTTTTACAGTCTGTCATGACAACTCAAGACTACCATAATTGTGTGAAAGCAGTCACAGACAACGCATACATGAATTAGCTTGGCTGTGTTTTAATAAAATTTTATTTATGAACACTGAAAGTTGAATTTTATCTAATTTTCTGGTGTCAAATATTCATATCGTGATTTTTTTTCGACCACTTAAAAATGTAAAAACATTTCTTAGCTTGCAGGCTGTAACAAAACAGCGGCGGGCATGATTTGGTTTAGCAGCTAGCTGTAGTTATTAACTGCTACCTTAGAGTGATACCTACTCATGCGCACAAGGAGGCATGGACAAAGACATTTACTGTAGCGTTAAAAATCTGAGAACAGGCCGGGCGCGGCAGCTGATGCCTGTAATCCCAACAGTTTGGGAGGCCGACGCGGGCGAATCACGAGGTCAGGAGAGCGAGACCATCCTGGCTAACATGGTGAAACCCCGTCTCTACTAAAAAAAACACAAAAAATTTAGCTGGGCATGGTGGCGTGTGCCTGTAGTCCCAGCTACTGGGGAGGCTGAGGCAGGAGAATTGCATGAACCTGGGAGGCGGAGCTTGCAGTGAGCCGAGATAGCGCCACTGCACTCCAGCCTGGGCGACAGAGGGAGACTTCGCCTCAGGAAAAAAAAAAAAAAAAAAAAATTGAGAACAACTATTAGATCATCAACAGGGAAATGGCTAAAAAAGTGTGGCTATATCCATAATTTGGACTATTATGTTATTCTATGCTAATACTATGTTAGCAAAAAGAATAATTTATCACATACAATTATAAGAGATACTCAAGAAACTTCATGGTGAAAAAGCAAGTTGCAACTGTTCAGTAAAAATGCAAGCTATGCTGGGACTTAGAGGTTTTAGTACTTGCACCATTATGGCAGTGAAAAAATTCGTTAAAGAATGAGGTCGGTCAGTTTTGATTCATCATTCTGTGATCGCAGAACACAGTGGGTCCATTTGCTGAGATGGAGCCATTTGCTGTTCATAAATGTTTGGATTTGTCTTTCAACAACCAGCTGACAAAGGCATAGGCTTAAATGAGAAAAGAGGCGAAGAAAATATAATAGAAAAACTCAAAGAACACATAATTAAAAGCACTTGGGGGACTCTTGAGCGGATTCCTACTGTGTTTTTATACTGAATGTCATCATTCTCAATGATCAGGAGGCAGATGACAACATCAAGACAATATGGTGTCAAGTCACATTTCAGAATGTTCCTGGGGCTCTGATCAGCATTAGTTTGACTAACCAGATCAGAGAAGAAAGTGGTCACAGCAAATATCCTGTCTCAGTTCATTACTCAACACCTGTTCAATGTGATTAACGGCCCTGGCTAATTATGTGTTAAGAGCATCTCAGGCTGTAATGGATCCCAGAGGTCTGCAAGGTTGACTTCATCTACATGTTTGTCTCGTTTCACAAGGTCTCAGCCAAACATGGCCAAAATCTCCCGAGCATTCTATTAACTCCCATGTCATCAACTCAGAGTTTCAAATACACCAGCATCTTCCTAGAATGGACAACGAATGTCTGAGATGTACATTTGTTTCACAGATAAAGCAGGCAAGGTTTAGATTTCATGGCACATAAATGGGCCTCTTGTTGCAATTAATATTATAAAAGGCTGCCAACCTGTGTGCATTAAACTAATTATTACATTTTGTGATCTCGGCTAATAGACTAAACTGTATTTAGATGGCAGAATGCACTAAAACCTCGCTTTATGTCTCAAACTAAAACTGCAAAAGTCAGAAATCAAAAAGGCTTCAGAGAAGCTTTTTGTCTACTCATTTTTAGTTTTAAAAATATGTATTAACATTAATTTTACATAATTATGTTATCATGCTATATTCATACATTAAATATTAAATACATATACAAACCTATATATGTATGTGTGTATATATATATATATATATACACACGCACATGTATACACACACACCACAGACCATTAGACAGCCCTTACCAAGGTATTTTTCTTGCTTTTCTTAAATGGTATTGAACCTAACTCTTCCTACAGTTAATTGAAAGTCAACTAATTAACATCCCCCCCACTTTTTTCTTTTTTTTTTTTTTTAGCAGAGGAGCAGAGTTGGCAGCAGACATTAAATCCTTCTTCATTCTTATTTGTTTAGTCTACCAAAGTAATGAGAAAAAAGTAAATCCACTAACAATTGTGTGTGATGGAATATTATGCAACATCTAGTATTCATGCCACTGCACTCCAGCAACGGGAACAAAGTGAGACTCCGTCACAAAAAAAAAAAAAAACAAAAAAAAACATTGAATGTCTACATGTACTGATATAGAAAGACATCTATGACATATGAAGTGGAAAAAAGCAAGCTGCTGAACATTAGATAGCATATGAGGATGCAAATATGCTCTAATAGCCCAACTCCACATATGTGCATCTTTAGTTTCCTGTATACACAAGAAATGATCTGAAAACATATAGAATTACAAGGTCTTACAAGCAATTTGGTTCTGCCTCCTTTAGCCCGAATGGGAAGTACCTATCCCAAATGACCTTCATCATCTTCACAACTAGAAAGAGATTTTCATGGTCACTTCTACCCAGCAACAGCAGAGCACAGTGCTTTGGAACATGTGCCGTGCAGTCAGGCAAGTGTGCCTCAAATCATATCTACCACTTACTGGCCAAGTCATCTCGGACAAGTTACTGCATTTTCCAGTACTTCTGCTGTCTTCTCATTTGCAAAACTGTGCCCATCTCATAAAGTTGTTGTGAGGGTTGTGATATAATAGCTGTATAGCACATGCCTTAGTAAGTGTCGTGAACAGTCACCTCTCTATCATCCTTAGCTAGTACTTCCTTCATCTTGCCTCAGTTATCATTTGAAATGTGCTTGTTTCCTTAGTTATTACATGTTCTAATTTGCCAAATGTTAAACAGGGACAAGAGTTGGCACTTTCTGTGTCCCTCCACTTCCTCCCACCACCACTATAAGCCCCAAATAAAATAACTGTTTTTTACATTTCTGAAAACTTTTCACTCTGTTACAAATCAAGGGGCTCCAACATGCCCTTGTTTCTAACAATTCTCAATGCAGTTTAACGCTAGGGGTGAGGTGGGCTCGTTGACTTTTCCTCTTGACTGACATTTCCATTAGCACACGTGTGGTTTGTATTTTCCTCCAGTATTCTTTTTGCTAAGAGTTCCATCTTTCTCTAATTTCTTACTTTTAATTGTCTTTTCTTATTGATCTATAAGTTGCTGTCATTTTGATGAAACCTAAGGACTTCAAGCACATCTCTGCTATTTACTACCTGGAATCTTTAAAAAGGTATCAATTAGGTTCAGTTTCTTAATGGGTAAAATGGGCATAATATCATCTACAGTTTTTCTTAGTTTTGAAATAAATTTGGCTTTTACCAATTAGAGAATTCATGTCAATTTTAGAAAAACAAAGACCAAAAAACAAAATAAACAAAGATAAAACCATTCATAATCCCACTACAGATGTCAAGTCTATTCTACAACCTGCTAGTCTTTATCAATGTACATAACTAAAGGTTCAGGGTCAAGGGGTCTAGACAGTTCTGAATCCTGCTTTATTTCTTATTCTCTCTTCCCAGACCACTCAAAATGTTAAGTCTGATGTGTTTTAATTGAACACCTTTCATTTTGCCTAAATATACACCTAAAATCACAAATATAAAGGCTTTTTTACTAAAGGTCATCATGCTTTGCATATTTCCTGTAACTTACTTTGCTAATTTTACAATATATCATGTGCAATCATCCATAGCAGATATACATTCTAATTCTTAATGATCTAATAATAATCCATAGCACGTATAACACAGTTCATTCAACTAGTCTCAAGTGATCAAAATTCTTTGTTTTCATTTTTTTGCCACTGTGAACAATGCTGTAATAAATAATTTTGTATACATGTTTTTATCTATACAGAATAGATTCACAAAGATGAGATTACTGTGTCAAAGGCTATGTGTATTTTTTTTTATTTAAAATGATATGGCCAAACTGCTAAGCAATATATATTGCTCCTAGCATTTCTCCACATTCTAACAGCATTGGATGTCATATATTATTAAGATGTGCCTACATCCCAGGGGAAAAAAACCTATCTTATTTTACTTAGCAATTCTCTGAGATTAACTTTTCCTTTTTACTGGCTATTTCTCTCTGGCAAACTGCTCATTCATAATCATTGCCCAGTTTTCATGTGGTTCACTTTCAAAAAACTTGCGTGGAGTGTCTTGGTATTTAAATGGTTTAAGTATTGGTTTGTCATATGTGTTATAAATGCTGCTTCACCTAGCTCAGTGTTTGCATTTGCTTACCGTCAAACACACATAATGAAAGTCTGTTTAGGAAAATACATGCTTTAATACATCTTTGTTTCTGGCTTGCCTTCCATCTCTCCACCCCACATCGTATTACCATCGTTTCTCTTCCTGGCCTCCCTTGCTTTCAAATTCTAACTTTCTCTTCTTTATCTCCTCCTCACCAGTTATCACAATTACCTTTATAAACAACTAAGATTTCTCCCACTACTCTTTTTTTTTTTTTTTTTTTTTTCCTAAAGAGAGAATAAAGCTTTGGCCGAAGACAGTTTTGATGAGATGGCTAGAAAAACTGCTTTTCTTCATTGGCATTTTGAAAATATTGCTCAGTGGTTTGGGACCCATTTATTTCTACTGCCTCCATCTATCTTTGCTTTATGGCTTGACTTCTGCTGCTTTAACTCCACATTCTGTTTTGCTCCACTTCAACTGTTTAGCTGCCAGGTTTGGTCTGGTTTCACTGATTTACTGTATCTAACCTCATTCCCTCTCTGGATTCTGAACCCCATCCTAGAAAAGGCACTTCCAGCTCACAGACTCACATGTTTATCGATTGAAGTTTAGTTCAATCGATAAACATTTTAGCATACATGGGTTCAATTCCAATAGCACAGATGTTTTCAGATCATTTCAGATGGCGAGACCCAGAAATTTTAATTATTTTTCCAAACACTGCTAAATACTGACATATTAAATTTCATCCATGAACTGAAAACATTTTTACTAGGAGAAAATCGTGATGCTGATATATGCAATTATGCTATAAAGTATTATTTTAATTTGTTAAGTATTCCATTTAATACTATAGAAGTATTATATTTATTACATAAAGCATTATTATAATAAAATCTCAGTACCACCCAGAAAAATTAAATGTTTGACCTTAACTTTCTCTAATTTTTCCCTATTAATATCAATTTGCTTTTCTTGTTAAGAAAATTTAAGGTGGAAAACTTGAAACAGGACATTCTGTTCAATTATTTTTATCTTGAGAATTGGGAAAATACAGGTTTTGTTGTACAGAATGCGGTATGTATGTGATGAGTATGGAAAACGCATACTTCCAACGGAATCACAGAGACTTGTTCGGAGGCCATTGCAAAACTCCACTGGCAAGGCGCTATCAGCCTGCAGCAAGGTTGTAGAGGCAAAGGTAAAAGATTAGAGATTGATTTTTAGAGGGTGAGCTAACAGGACATACCGGAGAGCTCTTAGGCAGTGTGAGGGCATATTCTGACATCTTAAAAGCCTCTGCATTTTAAAATTTCTGACCAGCTGTCAATTTTGTCCATCAAAATCTCAGCCTGGTTATCCTTGTTTATATGCAGCAGATTTTTTGAGTGCCCCCATATGACTCCAGGTTTCAAATATTTGCTTTACCATATGTCCCAAAGTCCAAATACTGGAGGGTCGTATGGAAATATTCCAAAGATTTGCACACAGAAGTGTGACATATAAGGGGAGAACAGCCAATAAAGCTGTTAAGTATAAGCAGTTGTGCAAAAGAATCAGCTGTATAGCCAGCCCTGCAATGCTTGGAATCAAGTAGCATGGACACAAAATGTCTATGTGTACCCAAACAGGGAATAGACTTCAACACTTTTTCCTTTCATGACTAGTCTAAGGTTTTCGAAGCTCTTCTCATACCTTATCACATTTTACATATCTAAAAAGAATCAGTATTTTCTTGTTCTTTACAACATTCTTTTTTGTTGTTGTTATTGCTGTTGTTGAAGGACAATCAATTCTGATTTACATAAACTCAAGGGCAACTTTAAAAGACAGTTGCAGTAACTAAGACTGAAGCTGGCATGCCTTTCCCCCATGAGGTATTAGACATAAAAATGGTTTTCATTTCATAACGGAGAAAAAAGACTTAAGTCTCTGGGACACACCACTCTTCTCCCCTAATCTTTTCCACAAATAGCAGCCTGGGTGATCTTTTTGTAACAAAAATTATATCATGTAACTCCAAATATTAAAACTTTCTCATGGCTTTCCATCATCTTAAGATTGAGATCCAAATTCTTTAACCTAGTTTAAATGGTTCTATGTCAGGGCTCTGAACTCTGGTAGACCCAACCCTCCTCCTTAATACAAATATTTTGTATTGCCCTCTTTACTCTCCTGAGATGAAATCTACTCTTAAGATACTCTACTTACACTCATAATTTTAAAAATGTTATAATACCTTAACTTTAATACTAAAAAGAAATATTAGAATGGAACAGAATATGGTTATTGAAACTCTCATTCCCCTAGACATACCCAGTGGAACAGGCAGCCTCAATTGCCACTAGCAGCCTTTCATGACAAAGCAAGGGGCCAGCCCAAAGTGAATTAAGCACTATAGATGGTAGAGTAGAGAGACAGAATTCAGGTCCTTGAGTAGAGTAGAGTATAGATGGTAGAGTAGAGAGACAGAGAGAATTCAGATTTTACTGCACTGGTGAATCAACCAACCCTGAAGCCCACATTACATTCAGACTTTTTAACGATCCAAAACAATAAATTCCTTTCACAGTTAAACTTTCTACAGTGGGTTTTTTCTGAGTATGACATAAAACATTATAACCAATACACCCAGTCAAAAACAGAGCATGAGGAACAGTGCTCTCTCAACAGCTTGTCTAAAGCATGCTTATATAATTATCAGGAGAATATGTGAAAATTAGTGAGGCTTTTTTCTGATTGATATGAATGAGATATCATAGACTTCGTAGAGATGATGTGTTAAAAGAACAGCTTAAACTAAGTGTTTAGAAATGTTTCCCCGAATAATTCTTAAAGTTTAAGTATGAGATTTTCTAATTTCCTATGTATTAAGGTCTAACATACTTCTCAGGCATTTAAGGCAATGGTGCAATAATATTCAAAAATTGTTAAAGCTACTCACTCCACCTCCTTCTACCAGTCCTGGTGCAGCTAAGTAATGCAGCTGACCATTAGCATACCTGAAACTACCACACTGATGTAACTTTTCAGGGCAGGATGAGGAAATACAGTGCCCCTAGTTAACTTCTTGTCAGCAAATATTTGTTTCAATTTTTTAAGTGTAGTTTTCCTAATACCATAACAAAATCATTTCCCCCACCTTTTTTCTTCATTCTTTCCCAAAAGTAATATAGCTACTAAAATACTCATAGTATAACAATTTATGTTGTACTTCTTTCTGCTTTTATCCTAGATTATAATTGTACTACAGTAACTATAGTAATAAAAGTAAACACTTATACGGAACCCTTTGTGTAGCAGGTCTTTATTCCAAGCACTTTGAAAACATTAACTCCTTTAACCCTATAATATCCCTACAATGGTAATTACTACTTTTATTTTACTGATGAGAACATTGATTTTACTGATGAGAACGCTGAAGTTCAGAGAGGTTAAATCACTTGGCCCAAAGTTACACAGCTGTAAGCCAAGGTTTGAACAGAGGGTCAGTGCTCTTAGCCACTAGACTACCCTGCGTCTCAATACAGAGAGCAGGCTAGGGAAAACACTGGCTAATATCGGAGAACATGCTTTGAGATTATTAGAAAATGAACTCACATACATCTCAAAGCTCTTAGATACAGGGAGATAAAGACTGCTTTTCAAAGAGAAACAAAAGTAAACAAAATGTATTTCTTGAAGAGCTTACAAAGCTAAAGTCAGAAATGCATCTCCACACTGTCCTGTCTGGTCATCTTTAAACTTCTACATCCTAAAGCTTTGGTTTCCAATCAGTCACAATCTCTTGTGCTCTGATGCACTCTACACACTCACTCACACATGCATTGTGCATTTCACACTCACGCAGACACAAACATGCCCCAAATACATGGAAGAAAAATAAAACTAGCTCTCTTCTCTTTGTTGTTGATCAAATGTAGCTGAAGAGTCAACAGGGGATAAATATCTTGATGCTTACTTCAGGTACAAGTGCTTTGAAGAAGAACATAGAAGAGTAACTTTTAATGTAGCATTGTGAAAAGGAAAAAAATGCTATAAAATCCAACCCCCATTGTGGGGTGTCATTTCTAACACTGAAGTTTGTTTTCTTTATCCGTAGTGCATATAGATGATCAAACAAAAATAACTGATCCACAGGCTCTGAAGTTTTTATCAGTAGTCACCTTCTGCATGGATAAGTAAATCAAAAAGGGATTTTAATCCTATCTTCCCTTTAACATTATGGCACATACTTTTGCAATAATCATGGGGCGAATTGGGAGCCTTTCTGAGACACAGGTAGGCAAGTAAAAACCACATTAGCTGAACGTGCCTTCCTAGGTGGTAGAAACACATGGATCAAGGGAGGATAGTTGCAACACATCCCTATCAGGAACCAACTGCAGCTATCTGAAGCACCCTCCTACAGGAGGGGATGGAAAATGTCATCCTGCAGCGGAAGTGAATACAGGGCTGAGTATTAAGATGGAAATGGCCACTCGGCTCAATTATGAACTGTGGTTGGCACTAATAGAGAAGCAACGATTTCGTTTAATTCTTCACAAAGACAAAAATTAAAAACCCGGAAGGGGATAAAGCCAAGACCACTGCCAAAGATGATCTTTCTCTCCAATGTTCAGTAAATTCTACTCAACTCCATGATTCTCTCCCATCCTGGGCCTCCATCATTCAGATGTTAAATCATTACCTGGATTGTGAAGTAATCTGTACACTAAACCCTTATGATACACAATTTAACTATATAGCCAACCTGCACATGTACCCCTGAACCTAGCAGTTAAAAAAAGAAAATGAAGATTAAAACACAACCCAAAGGGCCAACAGGCAAGCATCCCTTTTTTTCCTTATAGAAAATAGTCCTCAGAACTATGATGTATTCATCCACTTTTTAAAAACGAAAAATTTTATAAAGCAAGAAACTCCTCAAAAAGGTCAGATTTATCATGATGTTAAAAGTCATAAAAATTATAGTTACAGGCTAAGTAGTTAAATCAGAATTACACACCACCCAATTAATTTTATAATCAATAGAGATTAAAGGAAATGAGGAAGTAAAGTAAATGATAGGATCCCAGCTTAAATCAAATCAATATATATTTATTGATAGCCATCCCATATAAGATGCCATGAAGAAGGAAAAGTGTTATGGAATCATGTCCTTGTCTCTGAGCAGCTTACCACCTGGCTGGGGAACTGATCTGGAACGTGCAGAGAATTTATGTGCACAGCAATAACAATACAAGGGGTGTCACAAGGCCTCACACAAGTAATGACCAACAGAACCATGTAGAAAAGAGCATTTGTATTAATGCAATGGTCAAGAGCCTGGGCTCCAGAGCCAGACTTCCTGGATTTGAATCTCAACTCTACCACTTATAAGCTCATTGACCTTTGACTAATTATGAGTCTTTCAGCAGGAATAAAATAGAACCTGACTCACATGATGATTGTAAAAATTAAGTGAGTGAATACTTGCCAAGTGCTTGCAAATAAGGCCTGGCACACAATAATTGCCATGGAAGTAATAAATGAGTGAAATACAATTGAAACAAGAGAAAGATCTCCGTTGCTCTAAAGTCTCCCAAAGTCCTAGGACGGTTTAAGCAGTGACGGATGATATCACATTCATTTTCCCCTTCCCACGAATTCCCTCCCTACTGCTACAAACATTCTTAGGTCTCGACCATACTAAAGATTACAAATGATAAATAGTCTCTACTATTGTAAACCCCCTGTAAAAATGTTAGACTCTTCTACATATGCATCTATTTATCACTGTTCACATTCATTCATTCCCTTATAGCTCAAAACCTGACTCCAGCCCCCACCATTCTATAGAAAGCACTACAAAAACCCTAAAATCTAAATCCAACTCCCATTCCTCCTTAGTCAACACCCTCTCTAGAACATTACAAATTATTCACCATTTGGTCATCACAATTTTCTCCTTCCTAGGCTCTGTCATTGCCATCAGAATTTTGGCTTTGAGAAGTAAGGACTGCTCTTCTTCGTACCTACATCTCTTGGCATGCAGTAGCATGTTCAATTAAATTGCTTTACTAGACAGCGCTCTCTATGACTTTTGGTCAGCAGACTTCTGAGATGAACCTCAAGATTCTTGCCTCTGGTATATGTAACCCATATAATTCCTCCCTCTTAAGTATGGGCAGGACTCGGGTAAGATGGAGTACACTTCTGTGACTAGGTTATGTTATACAACAAAGGTAAGGGGATTTCTCGGATGTAATTAGGATGCCAAAATCAATAGACTTTGAGTTAACCAAAAGGGAAATTATCTTGGGTGGGCCTGACCTATTCAGGTGAGTCATTTTAAGGGGCTGAGGCTTTTTTTTCTTCCTAAAGGAAGAAATAATTCAAAGCCTAAAAGAAATTCTACTGCTGGCCATGAAGGAGAAAGCTCTCATGTTGTGAGAGGGCCTCAAGAGACAGCCATGTGGCGGAGACATGAGAGCAGCTTCTAGGAGCTGAGAGTGAACACTGTGCAGTAGCCAGAAAGATAGTGGGTGCCCCAGTCCTACAATCACAGGGAAACAGATTCTGCCAACAGAAGACAGCTCGGAACTGGGTATTTCCCTAGTCAAGTAAGCCTCCAGGTAAGAGCACAATCAATTGACATCTTGATTTCAGCCTTCCAGGACCTTTAGCTGAGGACCCCAACTAAAATATGCCATGTTCCAGCCTAAATATTCCAGCCCATGAAAATGGTGAGACAATAAACTTCTGTTGCTTTAAGCCACTACATTTGTGGTAATGTATTACACAGCAATACCAATCTCCCATACCCTCTGCCTTCCCTCTGTATTTTCCTCTGGCTCTTTTTTCTGGATCCAACACCTAAATGTGGGTTGATTTTTCCTGGGATTTCTTCTTTCTCAACACTCTCCAAAGTGATTATGCCTAATTGAGTTACTTTAATAACCATCTATATGTGATTATTGCTAGATTTTTAGACTGCTCTTCTCTCTTAAGTCATGTCCTATTTTTCCTACTGCCTGCTGGTCAATTCCATGTGCGCACTACCAAACTCCTCATTTGATATCTCCCAAATCTACCTTATTATTGCCCCATCTACCTCTTGCTCAATATCTCTCCCTCCTAGCTGGGCCAGTCCTGTTAATGATTTCTCCATCCTCCCAATCATTTAGTTTGTAAACATCACTAGGACATTCTTCCTCTCCTGTTTCCATTAGAACCAATAATTGGCCAAGTCCTGTTTTAACAAGTTTATATTCAAGGCTTCTTTTCTATTCCCAATAGGTACTAGGTTGGCCTTTTTCTTCCTAATTTATTAAAACCTTAGTTCAAAATCTCTAAGTATTTACAAGTATTTACAAAAGGTAATGAAATTGGCACAACCCCAAGTGGGCTCTCAAAGTCCAATACATGTAAGTTTCCAATCTCAGCTCTGCCACTTAATTGCAATGACCTAATCATATTTTTAATATCTCTGGGCCTCAGTTTCCTCATTCAATTATTGGAGAAGGTAACATCTATCTCACAGGGCTATTGTATTACGTGTAAAGGAATCCAATCAATGGTAACTATTTGAATTATTACCTGGAATTGTGGCAATAGGACCCATTTCCGTGTCAATCAGACTTGAAAGCTTAACAAGGCCTTCAATTCTTCTTCCTAGATCCCTTTACTGAACCATCAGGGTAAAACGAACCAATGTCCTACTTGGTAGCTTCATCAGAGCACGTTTTGAGTCTGCATCCAGATTGTTAACTCTTGGAAAACATTAGCTATATTGCTTGTTTATCCTTCTTTCTGTGAACACTGACTACCACATTCAGCAATAAACATTGATGAAGAAACTGAAGAGTTGTTAAGATGGAAACTTGGTAGCATAAAGGAAAAAGGACAAAGAAGCAAGTGACAGGGGTAAATGCAATTGGCAGGCTTCATCTTAGCTAAACTCAAACTGAAGCAATTATGCCCCAGCAGGCTAACGTTACTCTTAATGAGAAAGTCCCTTGGGACACAAATGTCATCACTGAGATCTGATCTTCTTCTAGGATAGTTAGAATTTTCTTATGGGAGAGAGGCAGATACTAGTGTTGTTCACCTCATCACATGCAACCCAAAGAAAATACCCAATATGAATGGTATTCTTTTGAACAAAGGGAAAGAATAAAAATAATTGGATATGCTTGACAACTTTCAGTTACTCCACTTGCCCTTAAGGTATTAAGAGTTGAAAATCTAGCTTTTACCTAATGCAGCCGAAAATCTCTCTATATAATGCAAAACTTCAAACCATGTTACCAAAGAGAGGACTGCACTGAGACCTAGTTATCTCTTAGGAAACTTCGCAGGCTATTACTTTGAGTACATAACAATGACACAACTTTATTTCCTGCCAAACACTGAGGGCATGACATTCATAAAAATTTTGGTCTAGTTTATGAAAAATAAACCAGGAGGCATCAGTTAAAACTCTTACAAATACCTTCTTCAAAGTGATTTTAAAAGATTTCACTGATTTCTTCCACTCATCAATGTTAATGAAATCAGAAAAAAAGTCCTAGAAATGGTTATGCTTTGGACAATATTTGGGTAAGACATTAAAAAATTCTATTGGAAGAGTGTCCCAGAAAGGAGCAAGAGCTAAATATGGAGACAAAATTCAAAGAAACCCAAGCAAAGAGGAGGAAGGAAGTCAGGAGGAATTTCCTGAACAGGCACAACAACTTCAGACCCATGAAGGATGGGAAAACAAAAGTTCTAGCTTTTGTTTTACCAGCTAGAGAACAAGCAAACCCTGGCAAGAGCCTCCCCAGGCAGCAGGTTTAACATGGCCCTGCTCTATTGAAGGGTATCTATCACACAGTGATAGATGATGCTCTAATAAGGCTCTGCAGGGTGATGGAGGGAACCCATAAACCCAATGTGGTTGGGATGAGGATGGAACAATAAAGAAGAGAGAATGAAAAGTTTACTAGTGGTTGAGAACCCTACATGTAATTTTATGTATAATAGTTGACTTTATCCCTACAACAACTCTCTAAAGTATCAATATACTCACTGTATAGGTGTGGAAGGATAGGTACCAAGGAGGCTAAGTGAGGAGGTGGAAGAAGTCATTGCTGAGCAAGCATTTCCATTCTTTCCTAAACACCTATGGAAGAAGCATACCTCCCTGCCTTCACTGTTGGACTTGGTCATGTGACTCGCATGAAAAGTCAACAGAAGACCATGTACCAGCTTCACCCCGTGCCTTAAGAAGTTTCTGCTTGTACCTCTGGGAGATACTGACTGACTGGAGAAGAACACACACGTTCCAGGCAACCATGAAGCCACCATCACGGCACCAAAATGAGACATATGGGGCAGAGCCATCTTCTGACCTGCAGATTTGCAGTATTAAAAAGCTCTGTGGAGCTGTGAGGATACAATGAGACTGTTGCATTCCACTGGAGAATAGAGTCAGTAACCAGTTTACTCAAGGGTCTAAAAGTGATTTTTTCACTAAGTGCCTCTTACTAGCACTTAGCACTGTGTCTAAAACACAGTAGCCATTTTCTGAACAAACATTAGCTTTTTTCTTCCACAGAAAGGAAGAACTAGAGAAGTATAATACAGAAACCCACTTCTGACTTCCACCTCAAAATTCTAAATATAGTACCTTTATGAGGTGTCTTACTTCTGAGCCAACCTGATTCTTACACAGCCTATCCCATTTTGTTCTGGTTCGTTGTGGGCCTAAGGGCAGTATTGTTTTTTTTCTGCCATAAACTGCTTTCTTGCACTGTTACTTTTACAAATCACATTAGCTAAAAATACTGCATTTTATTCTCTTATATCATTCTCTCTCTAAGGCAGGATACTTCACTCTTCACTGTATTTTTATAACTCTCATCTGGTATTTTTTTATGTCTCTGTTTTCTGCACTTATCTCCATCAAGTTTAGATAACAGTCACCAACTTCTTGATGACTCTAAGCTTTTACTGAACTTTGGGAGATTACATCTATGAAAGGTTTGATGTACTCTACTAATCAAAGATCTCTTTCTATCGCTTCCAGCAGTTTTCATTCCTTGAGATTAAGCCAATAGTTGCAAGGGTGGTGAGTTTCAGGGCAGTAATAATTCTCAACTACTCTAAATCAAGATTGCTCCTTTTTCTCAGTCCTGGTTTTGGGCCAGGTGCGGTGGCTCACACCTGTAACCCCAGCACTTTGTGAGGCCGAAGTGGGCAGATTACTTAGGGTTAGCAGTTCGAGACCAGCCTGGACAACATGGTGAAACCCTGTCTCTACTAAAAATACAAAAATTAGCCGGCCATGGTGGTGCGCACCTATGGTCTAAACTACTTGGGAGCTGAGACAGAAGAATAGTCTGAACTCTGGAGGCAGAGGCTGCAGCGAGCTGAGATCGTACCACTGCACTCTAGCCTGGATGACAAACCGAGATTCCATCTCAAAAGAAAAAAAAAAAAAAAGAATGACCATTAACTTCATTCTATCCCCTACATGCAACATGCTTGCTCCATCATTTCCTTTTATGATGTTGGCCTAACGATTTAGTATTTAAGTTTTCTTTACAAACTGGATAACAATTAACAATTTTATAGGAAAGCAGAGGCGCACCCAACTCAGAACCACTGCTGGCTCACTCTTATCCGTAGAATCAATTCAGGATGCTTAGTGTAGCTGTCGCTGGCTGTTTCAGTGACCTATCTCTTGCCAACAGCTCCCTCAACACTATTTCCCCACCTCCCACACATACTTAAAAGGGAACTAATGTTTATGCTTTCACTATTATTTAAGTATATATTTTAATTATTTCAAATCACTTAGTATTTTACTGGTGAAGGACGAAAGCTTAAGTTCTATCTTGTCCTTAGCTACGCATGCAATAAGTGACAGAGCCATCTTACCAAAGTCGGGACTCTGCGTTTCCTAAGCACCTCACTGACATCCTGCAACTTGGCTTACAACCTTCCCTCAGCTCAAAATGCCTTTCAAACACCCCCTTCTGGTGAGCACTTACAGACTCTCTAATGTCCAGCTGAGAGTCTTCTCTTAGTAGCTTTTTATGGCCACCCTGAGACAAAATTAACTGTTGCCCCATGTGTGTATCCATGGCCTCCTGCATAGTTTTATTAGAGGAAACATACAAATACACTATTCCTCTGCTCACCCCACTGACCTACACCTTCTTGGCAGTAGGGCTTTTATTTTTGTTTGCTTGGGTTTTTGTTTGTTTTGAGACAGAGTCTTGCTCTGTCACCCAGGCTAGAGTGCTGTAGCGCAATTTTGGCTCACTGCAACCTCCGCCTCCCAGACTCAAGTAATCCTCCCACCTCAGCCTCCTGAGTAGCTGGGACTACAGGTACATGCCACCATGCCCAGCTAATTTTTGTATTTTTTGTAGAGATAAGGTTTCATCATGTTGCCCAGGCTGGTCTTGAACTCCTGAGCTCAAGCGATGCTCCTGCCTTGGCCTCCCAAAGTACTGGGATTACAGGCGTGAGCCACCATGCCCAGTCTGGGCCTTTATTTTTAATTCTCAGGACTGAGTATAGTTTTTGACACATTGTAGGTGCTCAACATTCAATAAATGAGTGTTGAACCTAATCTAGATAGCTACTACAATTATTAATGAAAAGGAAAGAGCTCTGAGGGAACATGCTTCCATCCATATGGGTCATCTATAGTATACTGATAGTGAAAAAAACTGAGTGTATAGTGAAATAGTGGTAAATATATCACTATATAGCATTTTGATCATAACACAGAGGCTCTTTTAAAAGCTTCTGAGGATGGCTTATCAGTACTTCATAAGCAAGAGACTGCTAGCATGCAAGCAATTTACAAATAAACATAATTCTAATTTTCACAGCTAAACAATTGAGAAGGGTCATAGGATCCTTAAAAAGTGTTTATGAAAAATAGCTCCTGCCTCAAATAGCTCACATGGATCTACTGGGGGTAGCATTTGTGATAGGAGTAAAATTAACTTGTTGCCAAACTACCAATGTGCTTTTCTTGGATGTTGTCACCTGCTAACATCACATCCCCTATACTTGTTTATATTTGATTATGGTTTTTGAAAACACATTTTTGTGTTTGTTTTTTACTTATAAGGTTAAAACACATCAAAACATTTGCTAGAAGAATTGTCCTTTTTTTTTTTTAACTGTGCTAACACTTAAGATATATACTATTAAGAAAATTTTAAGTGCACTAGATAATATTGTTAACTGTACACACATCATGCAGCAGATCTCTAGAACTAATTGTTCATCTTGCATAACAAACTTTATATCTGTCAGACAGAAACTCTCTATTCATCCATGCCCCCATCACTATCCCCTGGTAATGACCATTCTACTTTTTTGAATTTGACTGTTTTAGATTTCTCATATAAGTGGAATCATGCATTTCTGTGACTGGTTAATATCATCTGACATGATGACCTTCAGGTTCATCTACATTATCTCCTATGACAAGGTGAATAATGTTCATATATATGTGGAGGGTGTACTATACATGTATATCACATTTTCTTTATATATCCGTGGATGGACATTTAGGTTGTTTATGTATTTTAACTATTATGAATAATGCTGCAATGAACATGAGACTGCTAATATCCTTTGAGATACTGATTTTAATTCTTTAAAATACTCAGAAGTGGTATTGCTAGATCATGGGGTAAATCTATTTTCAATTTTTAGAAATCTCCATACAGTTTTCTATAATCACTGCATCGTTTTATTTTCCCACCAACTGTTTACAAGGATTCCAATTTCTTCATATACTTACCAGCACTTGGGTTTTGGGTTTGCTTTTGTGACAATAGCCCATCCTAACAGGTGTGAGGTGTTCTCTCACTGTGATTCTAATTCACAGTTTCCTGATGATTAGTAATGGTGAACATCATTTCATATACCTGTTGGCTATTAGCATGTTTCTTTGGAGAAATTTCTATTTTCCTTTTGCTCATTTTGTAACCACGTTGAGTGGATTTTTTTCGCTATTGAGTTATAGGAATTCCTTATATATTTTGCATATTAGATGCATCAGATGTACGGTTCATTTTTTCTCCTATTCCATAGGTGTCTTTTCCACTTGGTTGACTGTTTCCTTTGCTGTGCAGAAGCATTTCAGTGTGAGGTAGTTTCAACTGTCTATTTTTGGTGCCTGTGATTTTGGTGTCCTATCTAAGAAATTATTGCCTAGACGAATGTTAAGGAGATTTCCCCATTTCCTTCTACAGACTTTATAGATTCAGGTTTTACTTCTAAATCTTTGTTTCACTTTGAGCTTATTTTTATGTACCATGGAATACATTAAAATTGGACCCTTTTATTATACCATATTCAACAAATTACTTTAATGACAGTGGGTGCTTACCGTACACCTTGTCTGTACTGTTTCTCTCAAAATTTGCATCTCCCTTTGGGAATCTTTTGCAGTTACATCCCACTATCTACCTCTCAGCATTCAGAAAATAAATATTTTCTCTTCCAAATCTCTATTGACAGCAAAACCTCAAAGTAAATCCATATGTGAATAGTCACTTTTAAAGAATAGGCAAGTTAAATACTCAGCAGGAATAAAAAGTACAACTCTGTCTTTGTCTTTCTGACACATTTTCTTCCCTGCTTTCCTCCTTCATCCTGTGAGATGAGGGATGGCAGGGTTGCATATGGGATACATTTGAGGTTTACATCAATCTCACACAGTAGGGTGAAAATGATCACACTATCCCAGTCCCCCACCAGGACCTATGGAGTAATGTCACATTTCCTTGCCACTGAAAATGCTACCTGATGTACATTACCTTGTCTCTATTTCAGATTTTAATAACAAATTCAAACTGTCTTTTCAAACCATTTTCTTAAATGCCTTGACAGACTGGTACTAGTGTTACCGTAGATAAATGACTGCTTTATACCAAAGAGATATCAGAATAATTTCTCTTCAATTTCCTCCTGCATTTTGCCTAATTATTTTGAAACATTTTACAGTATATTCCTTGGTCCCATTAAATAAAAAAGATCTCTTTCATTCTTTGCCCATTCCTGCCCACCCACCAAATCATAGTTTCTACTCTTTGGGGTGTCATTTTGGAAATAACATCTCACTAACTACAACATTCGTAGTTAAACCAAAGAAAACAGGTACCATTTGTAACAATGTTTTTTCTCCACTGTGGCATGTATCAAAGATTTTCTTTTTCGGTTTATTTTACATTGTCTCCAAACAAATAAATCTAAAGTTAAAATACAAAGTATCCTTTGCTATATAGGCTATGCAATGAAAAAGGTAATTTACACAGTGCATGCCTCAACTGTCCTGACTGGACAGAATCAAGGGCACAGAAGGAAAACAGTAATGCATCACAGGACCACCCCTTATCAGCCACTTCACAGCAAAGATGACTGTGTGCCGGGCCAGCAGCAGGCCATTAGCATGCACAGCCTTTTCTCTTTGATTTGTGCTGAAATGTAGGCTATCCAGTTCATACTAGCCTTCAGCCAAAGCCCTGTGGGAAGTAACTGCAAACCATAAACTTCCAGTCCTTTAGAAACATTTGTAATAGATGAAGTATGCAAATAGAGCCACCAACATTACTAGGAAGTCTAACTTTTAAATGACTGAGTGTTATTGGACTTGATTTTTAAATGAAAAATTCAGATACGATGGCAAGGCAATTTTTCACAACCCTCCTGATGTGGTTGAGGAGTTGATGTAGTATTGGGGAATTACATACTTTATAATGTAATAAAAATGACTTTTTTTTTTTTTTTTTTTTTTTACCAACAACTTGATTTAAGAAGAATGGTGCACATGTCTTCTGAAATATCGAAGTAAACGTTTTGTTTACATTGGCGAGGAAGCTAAAAGGCTAATACCTCCAGGGCACATAAAAGCTTAGGCCTTCTTTTGGTTTCTTTTCAGGGTGAAGATAAATGCCAGATTGAGTTACTTTATTTTTTAATACTTAAATCTAAGACTTTAATAACTTTTATTGTAAGTTAAGGGGTACATGTGCAGGTTTCTTACACAGGTAAACGTGTGTCATGGGGGTTTGTTGTACAGATTATTTCATCACCCAGATATTAAGCCTAGTACTCATTAGTTACTTTTCCTGATCGTCTCTCTCCTCTCACACTCCATGCTCTGACAACAGGCCCCAGTGTGTGTTGTTCCCCTCTATGTGTCCATGTGTTCTCATCATTTAGCTCCCACTTACAGGTGAAAACATACAGTATTTGGTTTTCTTTTCCTGCATTCGTTTGCTAAGGATAATAGCCTCCAGCTCCATCCTTATCCCTGCAAGGACACGATCTTGTTCTTTTATGACTGCATAGTATTCCATGTGTATATGTACCACATTTTTTCTTTTTTCTTTTCTTTTTGAGATGGAGTTTCACTCTGTCATCCAGGCTGGAATGCAGTAGCACGATCTTGGCTTAGCTCACTGCAACCTCCACCTCCTGGGCTCAAGCAATTCTTCTGCCTCAGCTTCCCAAGTAGCTGGAATTACAGGTATGCGTCACCACACCCGGCTAATTTTTGTAATTTTAGTAGAGATGGGGGATTTCACCATGTTGGCCAGGATGGTCTCAGACTCCTGACCTCAGTGATCCACCCACCTAGGCCTCCCAAAGTGCTAGGATTACAGGTGTGAGCCACCGCACCCAGCCACTACCACATTTTCTTTATCCAGTTTATCACCGATAGGCATTCAGATTGACTTACTTTTATTCAACAATTTTTCAAAAGTATATGCAGTGTGCCCATCATGCCAGCCACTGTCCTAGGTGCTGAGGGCACAGCAGTGAATAAAACAGACCAACAGAAGGTCTAGGCTTTTATATGTCCTGGAGGTATTAGCCTTTTAGCTTCCTCACCAATGTAAAGGAAATGTTTACTTCGATATTTCAGCAGACGTGTACACCATTCTTCATAAATCAAGTTGTTGGTTTAAAAAATCATTTTTTATTAAATCATAAATGTAATGTCTGTGGCCATACAGACAAAAAATGCTGCCCTCATGGAGTCTATATTCTAAGCAGCATACGCTGCTCGTCTTCAAAGATCTGAGCCAAAAGATGTTTCTTTTTATTTCTAAGGCATTAATATTAACTCAGGTCAAATTTTATTCATTTTTTACACAGTATGGATTTTTAAAATGAATCATTATTAGAAAATGTTTACCTAATGTCTAGGAAAAACATTATTGGTCTGAGGTTCTTTTAACTACCCATCTACTTCACAAAATATTTTGCTGTGAATTAAACTACATAGCCTACAGGAAAAGTTAAAATCCAAGTATAAATAAAATAAAGAACAGGGCCTAACATACACCTTGTATTTCATACTTTCCTATTCGATTTGATTATGTTATCAATCTCTTCCCCCTGTTCACAGGAGAGGCCCAATAAAACCTAAAGTTTAGTACAACTTTCTGGAAATTCTGCAAAGTGGCAAACAAACTGAGAAGATCGTATGCCTTAAAAACCCATCACTGATGTTGTTGATCAATAGTTGGCATAAATAAATCGTAGACATGTGGGCAAGACTGCTGGAGCCAGGCAAGGACTTTTCTTAATGTGGATAGTGATGTCACCAAGGCAGAGAGAAGGAAGGCATATTTACAATAAAAGGGAGTGATTATACAATACATTCAAACCATAAATAAATACTCCATTAAGTTATATAATTCTCTCTATATGTTCTTAGGAGGCCTTCCTGTCAGCCACTTAACTTAGAGAAAAGCAAGTAAAGCTCCATTAATCATTCATTCAGCCAAAACTTGCTGAATCCTGCTCTATGCCTGCCACGACACATCATCATCACTACTGTGTATTAAGAGTTTACTACATCCTAGACACTGTGCTCAGAGATTACATGCATCATCTCATTCCAGCAATGATCAACCCTATAAGTTGGGTGTTCTTTTTAATAATCATTATATAGATTAGGTAAATGATATTCAGGTTATGTTATTTGTCTGTGGTCACATGGCAATTAAATAATCAAATGTTATATGAGGGTATGTAGTTCTAAGATATAAATTCATATTTATGTTACTAAGTAAAGGCCTTTCTCATGCAAAATGATCAATATCCAAATTCAGGGGAAATCCAGACCTATATTCTACAAATACGTAGTTAATAGGTGTTTGGCTGACATACTTTAAGATATTCCCTACCCCATGCACCAAAATCATGACTAGTCACTTGAATTAATAGATATCTACATACTTCAAGTTCAACAACAGCTGCCTAGAATAATGTATCATGGTATTTTACATTTTTTAAAATTAAGATACAATATGATTGTATAAACATATATAAACTTTCATATAGTCATATTATATAAAAAGATTCTATATAATTACATGAGGCAGGATAAGTAGTCAAGGAAGTAATCACGTCCTTGGGATATGGCAACTGTGGCAACCGTACAGTCAAAACAATAAGCCCCAGCATTTGCACCATAGTTCAGCTCACTCAAGCAAAGCTATCTCCAGTAGGGAACTTTCCCTGGAGGGAGCATGCACATTTGATTTCACCTGTCCTCAGACTGACCCTGTGCTGATGATAATAGTAAAAAACACACTGCTGGGTGGAGATTTAAGATGCTAATGAGACATGTGGCATATGAACAAGCATATACAGCTACTGCACATGTGCATCCAGATGACCACCCAGAACATGCTTACTAGTAACACTGCTTTCCACCTCCTTATGAATAATTACATAAAACTCCCAAAAACTCCCTATTGCCAGTCTTTGCTGTCTCATCCTTACAAGCAGCCCACCCTGAATTCTCTCTCTCTCAGGGTGTACTGTCTATTCTGCACTTAACTTTCAAAATATGCTTTTCTTTTGCAATAAATGACTCTATGCTGCATATCCTTTGCTGTGTCTTGTTTAAATTCTTTTAAACTAAGAAGAACTGAGGTCTCACAACAGCCTTCAACAATTACATACTGTTAACTTAAATAACAACTCAACAGTTCAAATTTAAAGAGAACTATTCCTGTTTAATAATCAATCCCCTTTTTACTAAGACAATGGGAAAATAACGTTCATGCTGATCACCAACTAACCACTTTGTTGGGTTAAATCAAACCTCTGCAGTTCCTTTGAGAACATAATGATGTCTGTGGTACCCAGAACACCAAAATTGCCTAGGCTACCTTCTAGAACACTACACAATCTAGTTCCATCACTTCAGTTGTATGTTTACCAGGAAAATATCAATTCCCAAACCCATCATACTTTTAGTGTATTTACATGATTTAAGAATATAAGAGACTGATGAAATATGCGGAAGAAAATAGAGCCGTTGCTTCCATTACTTGTTTCGAAAGATGAGATAAATCGAATTGGTGAGAGTGATTGGCTGTATATTAGATGGAGAAACCTTTACAAGGTGAGAAAGATGATTACAGAAGTCCAGAAGAACTGTGCCTTAGATTACTTTGCAGGTATCCAAGTTTTTACTCCACTTTGAAGGAATCGTCACTGGTGAAGTGTGGGTAACATTTATTTGAGAAAGTAGAGGTGAGACTCCAACCAGCCAATTCGTATTTAAGGAGGTCTAGAACCAAGAATTACCAAACAGATGCACATTATAATGTCCTAAAAACATTTAAATAGCATTTTTATTTCTTGCTAAAGCAACATTTGTTGCTCTAGCCAAGTGTTTCAATCAACTGACAAACTAGAAGTTGTAACTGATTTGAATAAAGGGCTTCTACTGTGCTCTGCGTGCAAAGCCTTGGGTAGCTACAGGCAAGACTCTCTAGCAACACAAGCTCTACCCACCCAGGTTACCCGCTTCAGAATCCTGCTTTTAGTTTTGGGTACAGCCTAGAAGGACTACAGGTGATCAGACGGATGACATCCTGAGTCAAATGGTCTCAGTCAGTGATTCCTCCGGGCACATTTTCCTTCTGATACTCCTAAACACCAGAACAGCAGCCTGGGAAAATAGCAAGTAACACTCACTTCTCTTTGGGCACCATGTGTCTCCCAACCCTTGAGCGTCAAGAATCACTCTTTTCTAAACTCCCAGGCTCCTCAAAGAGCAGAAGTGCAGGCATATATCATTTTTAGAACGGAAGGAATATTCCAGACTTGCTGCTCAAGAAACAAAAGATCCAAGTGTCTTTGGGCTTGTTCAAAAGTACACCCCTTCCTTCTTTGTGCTGTGGGCAAGAGATGCACACGCCAGTCTAAATGAACCACTGCTGTGTTTATGTTCATGCTGCTTTCCATCATGTTTCCAATCCTTTACTCTTTCTCACCATTTACTGAGGTACTCTCACCCCTGCCTCACATCGACAGCCCCACAGCTGGTCATCCTCAGTCACAGTCTTGCAGTTCTAAGCCAACCTAGCCCCCAGAGTCTCATTTTATACGCACAACAGAGGTAGGCGCATTGTCCATTAGCAAGTCAAAGACTTCTTAAATCAGTGAATGGTTCCTAGGCTTCTTGGAATGATTTTAGGAACAACTTGCTGCCCTGGGTCCACTTCTCTTCCCTATCCAAATTCCAGACAAGTAACTGGTATCTTCCCAGTCATCAGTTCCCAAGACTAGACTTTTCTCCCAATCAGGGAAATTGGGCTTGTTACATTTCCATGACATGTCATTCTGAGTACCCTGTTCCCCGTCTCTACCTGGAAGATGGTATATAAATGAAATCATTTACACGCTGCCATTCTAATTTTTAAAGGAATTGTAGGCATGTCAAATAGGGCTCGTATCAAATAATAACATTCTAAATAATAATAGAGGCCACCAATTGAGTGTATAATATGTACCAGGTCCTATGACTGTAACTTTACCTGCACTATCATTTAATTTGCTCAGCAATCCTATGAGGAAAGTACTATTCATATCTTACCACGAGGAACCTCAGCGTTAAAAACTTGCCCAAAGTCACAGGGCACGTAAACTCATTTATGTCAAATTTCAAATCCAAATTATACAACCCAAAGACTCCCCAAAGGTAACCAAACGATAAAATTTATGTAAATTCAAAGTTTTTTTCTTGCCTATCTTTCTGCAATATTCAGTGGGGCAATAAATCTCTGGAATCTGTCATTTCAGTATATCTTTAATAAAGTAGACTCTTTCACACACTCTCCTGGAACCTCTCTCCAGTTGCTCAGCTTGGTGGAACTCAACCAAAGTGCAAATAACATAGGGCAATACATGATACTTAGGATTTAAGATGCTTTGGGTTTTATGTTGGCATACAATTCTGATACTCTAGTAAATTACAACCCAGCAAGAGAAATGTATTATGAACTTGTGTGACATAATAACAAGTTAAAAAGAGTCATCCTTTCTTGGAAATGAGCACGTTCACCCCTTTTGTTTTTGCTTTTGTTCCTAGAACTTGCTGCTGCACCTCTTGCAAAGTCCCATAAAGTAGGATCAGATAATATCACTGTCTTTACCTGATACAGGAGACAGAAAAGAATAAAAAAAAAAAAGGCCATTTTATACAGAAGGGACCTAATTCTGAATGATTCACCAACATCTGATGAATCACTGATGAGCTATACCTTTGCCCTCTTCAGATTCCTTCTTGGCTGTACTACCAATAAGTTTGACCATGTCAATGCATGGAGTTTACTCACAAAACTGTACAAGTTTCTAAAAATGTCTAGCAATAAATATATTATTCTTGGAAGTATGTTCTCGGCAACAAGAGGTATCTCCACTTACTTAACAATGAAGTAGCTCACTGAATCATTTAAAAAGTGGGCTGAAGAAAACAATAAAATCTTTAAAAAACAATTTATCATCTCAAACTTCTTGAAAAACTGTTTCTTTTTTATTTACCTTAGAGAATAGGCACAGGAAAATAAAATCACTTAACACATAGAGAACACAAGGTAGAGACACACTTTTAGAAAGAGTCACATACAAACTGGTTAGTAAATTAGGCTATTGTCTTATAAAACTTGTTGTAAATCTTAGGCCAATACGTTCTTGAAGTATTGATATTTGATGCATCTGTATGTATTTATATATATATATATATACACACACACATATATACATATATACACATATATATACACACACATATATATATACATATCTATCTATCTATCTCAGGTCATTTTTCCACCCGCTCGTTCTTTTTTTAGTTTTTTTTTTTTTTTTAAGAGACAAGGTCTCACTCTGTCACTCAGGCTAGAGTACAGTGGCATGATCACGGCTCACTGCAGCCTCAAACTCCTGGGCTCAAGTAATCCTCCTGCCTGCCTTACTCTTTCATGTACCTGGGACTACAGGTGCATGCTAACATGCCTGACTAATTTTTTTAACTTATTGTAGAAATGGGATCTCACTGTGTTCCCTATGCTGGTCTTGAACTTCTGGGCTCAAGCGATCCTCCTGCCTCAGCCTCCCAAAGCACTGGGATTACAAGCATAAGCCACCATGCCCAGCCCTGGTCACTCTGAAAGGAATGTCATTCTCTTTTTTGAAAAGAAATGTGATTTCATTATAATGCCTAATTGTTTTGCCACATACCTAAAGTTCCTGATTCATCCTCCTAAGTGACAAAGACTTTTTACATAGAATCAAAAGAACTTCTGGTGGTGGGGAGTTGGTCCATAGAAAAGAAAAACTCCCCCCATGCCTATTTCCTGAATGGTATTGCCTAGTTTTTCTTCTAGGGTTTTTATGGTTTTAGGTCTAACGTTTAAGTCATTAATCCACCTTGAATTAATTTTTGTATAAGGTGTAAGGAAGGGATCCAGTTTCAGCTTTCTACATATGGCTAGCCAGTTTTCCCAGCACCATTTACTAAATAGGGAATCCTTTCCCCATTCCTTGTTTTTGTCAGGTTTGTCAAAGATCAGATAGTTGTAAATGTGTGGTATTATTTCTGAGGGCTCTGTTCTGTTCCATTGGGCTATATCTGTTTTGGTACCAGTACCATGCTGTTTTTATTACTGTAGCCGTGTAGTATAGTTTGAAGTCAGGTAGCATGATGCCTCCAGCTTTGTTCTTTTGGCTTAGGATTGACTTGGCAATGCGGGCTCTTTTTTGGTTCCATAAGAAATTTAAAGTAATTTTTTCCAATTCTGTGAAGAAAGTCATTGGTAGCTTGATGCAGATGGCATTGAATCTCTAAATTACCTTGGGCAGTATGGCCATTTTCATGATATTGATTCTTCCTACCCATGAGCATGGAATGTTCTTCCATTTGTTTGTATCCTCTTTTATTTCATTGAGCAGTGGTTTGTAGTTTTCCTTGAAGAGGCTCTTCACATCCCTTGTAACTTGGATTCCTAGGTATTTTATTCTCTTTGAAGCAATAGTGAATGGGAGTTCACTCATGATTTGGCTCTCTGTTTGTCTGTTATTGGTGTATAAGAATGCTTGTGATTTTTGCAATTGATTTTGTATCGTGAGACTTTGCTGAAGTTGCTCATCAGCTTAAGGAGATTTTGGGATGAGACAATGGGGTTTTCTAGATATACAATCATGTCATCTGCAAACAGGGACAATTTGACTTCCTCTTTTCCTAATTGAATACCCTTTATTTCTTTCTCCTGCCTGATCGCCCTGGCCAGAACTTCCAACACTATGTTGAATAGAAGTGGTGAGAGAGGGCATCCCTGTCTTGTGCCAGTTTTCAAAGGGAATGCTTCCAGTTTTTGCCCATTTAGTATGATATTGGCTGTTGGATTGTCATAAATAGCTATTATTTTGAGATACATCCCATCAATACCTAATTTATTGAGAGTTTTTAGCATGAAGGGCTGTTGAATTTTGTCAAAGGCCTTTTCTGCATCTATTGAGATAATCATGTGGTTTTTGTCTTTGGTTCTGTTTATATGCTGGATTACGTTTATTGATTTGCATATGTTGAACCAGCCTTGCATCCCAGGGATGAAGCCCACTTGATCATGGTGAATAAGCTTTCTGATGTGTTGCTGGATTTGGTTTGCCAGTATTTTATTGAGGATTTTTGCATTGATGTTCATCAGGGATATTGGTCTAAAATTCTCTTTTTTTGTTGTTTCTCTGCCAGGCTTTGGTATCAGGATGATGCTGGCCTCATACTTTATGTCTAAAACACCAAAAGCAATGGCAACAAAAGCCAAAATTGACAAATGGGATCTAATTAAACTAAAGAGCTTCTGTACAGCAAAGGAAACTACCATCAGAGTGAACAGGCAACCTACAGAATGGGAGAAAATTTTTGCAATCTACTCATCTGACGAAGGGCTAATATCCAGAATCTACAAAGAACTCAAACAAATTTACAAGAAAAAAACAAACAACCCCACCAACAAGTGGGCGAAGGATGTGAACAGACACTTCTCAAAAGAAAACACTTATGCAGCCAAAAGACACATAAAAAAATGTTCATCATCACCGGCCATCAGAGAAATGCAAATCAAAACCATAATGAGATACCATCTCACACCAGTTAGAATGGCGATCATTAAAAAGTCAGGAAACAACAGGTGCTGGAGAGGATGTGGAGAAATAGGAACACTTTTACACTGTTGGTGGGACTGTAAACTAGTTCAACCATTGTGGAAGTCAGTGTGGCAATTCCTCAGGGATCTAGAACTAGAAATACCATTTGACCCAGCCATCCCATTACTGGGTATATACCCAAAGGATTATCAATCATGCTGCTATAAAGACACATGCACACATATGTTTATTGTGGTACTATTCACAATAGCAAAGACTTGGAACCAACCTAAATGTCCAACAATGATAGACTGGATTAAGAAAATGTGGCACATATACACCATGGAATACTATGCAGCCATAAAAAATGATGAGTTAATGTCCTTTGTAGGGACATGGATGAAGCTGGAAACCATTCTCAGCAAACTATCACAAGGACAAAAAACCACCGCATGTTCTCACTCATAGACGGGAATTGAACAATGAGAACACCTGGACACAGGAAAGGGAACATCACACACCGGGGTCTGTTGTGGGGTGTGCGGAGCGGGAAGGATAGCATTAGGAGATATACCTAATGTAAATGACGAGTTAATGGGTGTAGCACACCAACATGGCACTTGTATACATATGTAACAAACCTGCACGTTGTGCACATGTACCCTAGAACTTAAAGTATAATAAAAATATATATATATAAAAAAAGAAAGAAAAGAAAAACTCCTACTCCATTGTCTTGAAACTTTGTTTTTGCCATCTAATTCCTTACGTACAATTTTCTGGCTGAGAAGAAACTGCCCAAAGACCCAGTTCCGTTAGATTGAAAAGCGATGAAAGGAACAGTGGGATGTTTTCTTGATGGGGCACTATGGCCTCACCACAGATGTGGCTTAGTTACCTGGGCCCTACCTGGTAACTCCATGTAGATTACCGTAAGTGCTCTAAAAAATGGTAATCAAATACTAATGCACATATGTATTGCTTTGAAAACATAGTAAGACAGTTTCCCAGGCCCTATCTCCACAGATTCTGATTCACTAGGTCTGGGTGGGGCCCATGAATTTGCATTTCAAATAAACTCACAGATGATGCCAAATGCTAGCCTGAGGACCACATTTTGAGAATCACTCTAGAGGACTGGGATTCCAAAGCACTCAGGGTAACCTGTATCACAGACTGTATCTAAAATGTTGTTCTTGGATTACAGTGGTCTGTAGCTTTAAGAAGCAATTATGATACATTTCTTACCAAAGGTCATCAAAGAAAGCACACTGCGCTGCGATGGCAAGCTATCTACTTTTATAAAAAGAAGAAGAAGAAAAAAGAAACTTAAAGTAATGGCTCTTCTCTTGGAACTGAGAGAAAGCTGACTCTGGTTTACAAAGGCCTATCTCATTCCTGATCCTTTATCATTTGAGAGAGGTGTGAACAGTCTATGTCAAAAATGCTCATTCAACATTCCCAGGAAGCCACTCACATGGCCAAATGTAATTTTACTTAAGCCTGTCTGAACTTGCTTTTCTTATTTTTCCCCTGCAGACACACATGATTTTCTTTCTTTGTAAGAAAGAATTCAAAGACAAAGATACAGATGTGATTTCACCAAATTAGCAAACTTTAAAGCAAAAAAAAAAAAAAATCATCCATTTCTGTTTATAGCAAGACTCCCTGCTACCCCTCTACTCATCTTCCTATGCAGAGAGAAAATGTGAAACTGTAATAGCCACTCTTCAAGACTGATTAAATAAAAATCATTCAAAAGTCTGTGTCGATAACATATTCCTATCTTTTGTGTGCAAATCCATATGGTGTTTCTTGGAAGACCTAATATCCTAGAAAAAATAGACCTGCTTCTTACTGAAAAGCAGCAGTTGGAAACTGAAATGCCTACAGTACAAGTAGTAACAAAATTAATGGACCAAACCAGGAGTGAAGCAAGGGAGGGTAGGAGGGACAACGGAGATCTTGAGAGTCCTGGCATTATTGAGAGAACTGCAACTAATTAGCTTCAGAACAAAGTCTAATTCTGATAATGCCAATTGGGGCATCATTGAGATTCTTTCCATTTTTTGTTTGTTTCTCTTGGTCCTCTTTCTTGATGTGTCTGATGATTTTAAGTTGAATTACAGAAGCTGTGAATGAAGAATTATAGAGACTCTGCATGATGGTATCTCCCACCAAAGAAGGTTCATCCTACTCTCTGGCAGCCAGTCTGAAATGGGGCATTACTTTCATCCAATTTAGAATTGAGTTGACTCAGAGCTGGTTAGCGTTTTGAAAGACGTAGTCCACCTCTGGTTTACACACGCTCCATAGGTGTGGTTTGAAGGCCTGTGGGGTACACTAGTATACCTGTCATTCATGGATGTGCAACTGTACTTATTTTAACCTCAGCCCCAGGAGACTATGAAAAACACACACAGTGGCTCACACCTGTGATCCCAACAGTTTGCACCAAGGTAGGAAAATGGCTTGAAGCCAGGAGTTCAAGACCAGTCTGGTCAACAAAGCAAGACCCTGTCTCCACAAAATAATTTAAAAATTAGCCAGGTATGCTCATGCACACTTATAGTACAAGCTATTCAGGAGGCTGAGGTGGGAGGACTGCTTGAGCCCAGGAGTCTGAGGTTGCAGTGAGCTATGATCATTCTACTGCACTCCAGCCTGGGCAGCAGAGCAAGACCCTATCTCACTAAAATAATAATAAAAAGCCTTCAGGTATAAATCTACCCAAGGCACCCATCTTCTCTCTGAGGTCTTGGTTCTTCTGAATCCTGGCTGCTTTGGCAGACCCAAACTTCTATGCTTGTCTCTTCAGCCTTATGGGATCACCAAAAATTATGTTGCCCACAAGGTATGATTTTCTAGCTGCCTGTTTTCTCAACTGCTCCTTAAGCCAAAACCCAGCAAATTCCCTGAAGGGAAAAGCAGCCTGTGGACTCCTGGCTCAGCACTCTATAGTTCCCTGATTTCTGGGTCTCTTGGTTGTCTTGGCAGTTCTTTGTTATCTTCAAATTAGGTTTACATGTGGCTTTTCTATTGTTTTCAAAGAAACATCGGTTTGTCACAAGCCACTCTAATTTAGCCAAAAGCAGAAGTCCTCAGGTTAATTTAATAGAGTAATAATATAATTACTTCCCCAAGAAATAATGTTTTTATTTTGAAATATGAGGTTAAATTCAAATTTAAACTTAATCCATATAAGCTACCTAGGAATTATTTTGTTAAGAATTAGCTTCAAATGTGATAATATACATATTCTATTCCAAACAACATGACAACTAATTCTTAGTTCAGTGGTCTCCTTTAAGACAGATATATCAAGAAATTTTTGTAATCTGTCAGCAGGCCTTCAAGAAATTTCAAATAACCATAAATCAGTGTTATCATTTGGGTACTTGAGATCCTCTAGATAAATATTTGATGATAGATGGACACTAGGCAGAGGAATAGTTTCATCTAATACAATAATAAAAAAATGACAAGACATCCACCAGTATGTTTATCATGGAGCAAGATGAGAATGTTGCTGTCAGAATACCACTCCTGCAGCTGCCAGTAATCAGTCACCTTTAAAGCAAAGAGATGGAGATTTAAATGAGGACACTATCCAACTTAAGCCTTTCTGTAGCATATAGTGTCCTAGATGAAGACGTATGTAATAAAGATGGGGAAATCACCAAATTATTCGATTACCATGCGTTACCTCCAACTGGGACTTCTAATATTCCTGAAAATTCACCTGCAGAAGAAAAAGAGAAACAACAAATTCTCACCATGAAATGATTTTGAATGCTCTTTCAGAATATTGCCCTATTAGGTCATCTCATCAATGAAGAAGGGGCTGTCTATTAAGTAGGTAGCTCGAGAACGTAGCAGAAGCCTTGGGAGGGACTGTCCATGGTGGATACTGACCTAAATTGCTCTAGGATTATATGGACTATAGCAGTGGATCTCTTGAGAGGGCTTTAGTCTCTTCCTTAACATGCTTATATCCCAGGGTGGGATTACTAAGATCAAATGCCCAGGCATTCAAATGATGGAGATGTAGAATGGTATCAAGTTTGGCACACATCCTAACCAATTACTTGGTTTTCATAATTATCAGGTTTTAAGACGGAGTAAAAAAAAAAATCACAAAAAAAACTTGGTCTAAAAGCAAACAAAAAATAATTTTAGCTATATGTACAGTATCAAGTGGTATCAACTGATGTCAAAAAAAAAAAGAGAGAAGAGCATTTTCTGTATGTGGTAGGCACTGTGCCAAGGATATTATATAAAATCTGCTCATCTTCACAGTAACTCTTTGAGTTAAATACTGTCATAACCCTCATTCTTATAGATAAGGAAAATGAAGCAGAGAGTGGGTTAGTAATTTAGTCGAGGTAGTAAGCAGAGAGACACAACCTGAACTAGCTCTCTGGATGCAACATTGAAAGCCCTTAACCACATTGTTTTACTGGCCTCCTGGACAGCATTGATCATTTCCCCTGCACTTTAATAATGTAACTATGGATTGTGGACATGTGCCTTTCCTAGCTATTCTTAAATTCTGAGCTTAATATAAAATTAATGACATCCTGGGAGCCATGATTCTTCCTTAGTACGTCTCACTAAGAACGTGGTTTATGAAATCTTTATAGCTTGTTGAAATGTGTTTACTAAGTCTTGCCAGGAAGCTCATTTTATACGGATATTACACACAGGCAATATAAATTCCTATAGGGCTAAGAAGCCTTCATTCCAACCAGTGCTTTTCCTCCAAGTAATTCGGTAGATTTGGAAAATGAAGCACCTGGTCTGCTCTTTTCCATAAGTTTCTAAGCTTGAATAAAGATCACTCACTTGATACAGAAAGGGTTGGAAAAATTCCAGATCTGGCCTCTGGAGGTTACTTCCCACAATGCTGCTGTTAACTATCTATTACTGTTTAGACCAAGTATCTTTGAGAAGGAAAAAACTTGCTTTGATTGCCTAGGTACTTCATGCTGCAAAACTGCATTTCAGTGAACAACTACTAAGTAAGCAGACAGGAAAGAGAACCAGAGCCCCAGTCTGTATGCAACATCCTGTTCCAGCCTTTTCTGCCGAAAAGCTATGCAATTGTGAGAAAATCACACTGTAAGCCTCAGTTTCCTCCTCAATAAACTGAAGATGACAATGATGTTCTTATAAAGGTAGCACAAGTGAAAGCACCTAAAAGTTATTCAAATATTACATCATATGCATACACACACACACACACACACACACACACACACACAGGAAGTAATGTGGCACTTAATAATGGAGCTATGTTCTGGGAAATGCATTGTTAGGCTATTTTATTGTGCCAACATCACAAACTGTACTTACACAAACCTAGATGGTGTAGCCTACTACATACCTAGGCTATATGGTATAGCCTATTGCTCCTCCTAGATACAAACATGTACAGCATGTTACTGTACTGAATACTGTAGGTAATTGTAACACATTGGCAAGTATTTGTGTATCTAAACACAAAAAGGATACAATAAAAATATGGCATAAAAGGTAGCTGGCATGGTGGCTCAGGCCTGTAATCCCAGCAGTTTGGGAGGCTGAGGTGGGCAGATCACGAGGTCAAGAGATCAAGACCATCCTGGCCAATATGGTGAAACCCCATCTCTACTAAAAATACAAAAATTAGCTAGGTCTGGTGGCACATGCCTGTAGTCCCAGCTCCTCGGGAGGCTGAGGCAGGAGAATCACTTGAAACCCGGAGGCAGAGGTTGCAATAAACTGAGATCGGGGCCCTGCACTCCAGCCTGGCGACAGAACTAGACTCTGTCAAAAAAAAAAAAAAAAAAAAGGCATAAAATGTAGAAAATGAAAACGGTAGACCTACATAGAGCACTTAACATGAATGACGCTTACAGGACTAGAAATTGTTCTGGGTGAGCCAGTGAAGGACTGGTGAGTTAATGTGAAGATCTATGATATTATTATAAACTACTGTAGACTTTAATAAACACTGTGCCCTTAAGGTTACATTAAATTTATTAAAAAATAAAGTACTAATAATTGCACTATGACATTACAATGCCTACGCCATCACTGGGAAATAGGAACTTTTCAACTCCATTATAATCTTATGGGGCCACTGTCATATATGTGGTTCACTGTTGACTGAAATGTTTTATGGTACCTAAATATATATATATGTATATATCTCTCCAAGATATAAATATGTATATATATCTCCAAGAGCTGAGCTGTGCATATTATCTAGGTCCTGTATAGAACTGTATAGAACTATATAAGTGACAAAGCAGAAAAGAGTAGACAGAAAAAGTCCATTAAGCCACTCCAGAGGAAGTGAGTTTGAGAGGCGATGCTGGAATTTCATAATGAAAGAAAGATAATGCAGAGCAGGACAAGAGATTTTTAAAAATGAGGAGCTGCAGGTGGGCTACAGAAGTGGGTCCCAGAGAGTCCCACTAATGCCAGCACTGGGTTAAGTAGGGAATTTGGGGATGAAATCACAGCAGACAACGCCTCACTTATTAGTGGAAAATCATTTGATATAGAAAAGTTGTGTGCAAGGAGCCATAAACCAAAAACACCAACAAAAATCCTGTTTTCAAGCAGGAACCTGCTTGTAACAAGCCAGCGAAGGTATATACCAATTGAATAATTAGGTACTAGTGACTTTGAACTATTTAACAGCCAGGTCCATATAGAGAATAAATAGTAGGCTATTTTTCTCATATGGGCTATTTAAGTGAGAGATACAAGCAGATAAAACTTCTCAATTAATTGCTTTCAATCGTTTAGAGTTAGAATAGGTATTTTTAATTTGTATAATGAAAACTTGTTTTTAGGAGTTCTTGGGCCAACTAAGAAGGCAATCGCAACATTAACATAGTTTGAATTAAACATTGGTAAAACAACAACTAATGAAAAGCCCAATATGTTTTTCTTACTATTTGAAAAAATAACAACTTTTACTTTTTTTTAGCCATTTGATAATGTTGAACTTCATAGGAGCCCAGTGCTCCTAGTCAATAACCAAGATTCAGAAATCTTTACCCTTTTGCATTTTGGGAAACGTTCTGAGCCACAAAAACCAACTTGCCCTTGCATATCATAAGGCCCACCTCCAGCCTTCATGGTTCCCTGTGTTATAAATTTCCACCTTTTCTCCCTCTTCTTTGAGACCTTCTTCATTACTGAACATCCCCCCACTTCAATAACCTGAATAAACTCATCTCCTTAATGGGCTGGTACATCTTGTCTTTGACATATTTAACTGTTACAAGTTTTCCAGAAAACTGATACTAGAAAAAAATGAAACCATATAATACATACATTTTTGGTGCTATTTTCCAGAAGTTGTATGAATGCAAAATATCAGGTAAACAAAATTTCATAAAGGATATTAAATATCAGTTGATTATACTAGTGCCACAATCCCAAGAAAGAATATAAGTATCTACGGAAAATCTCATTTTGCACAAAGATAACTTAGGACAACTAAAACTAATTCAACTTTTTTAGAAAAAACATTAAGCAAGTAAACCTGACTCTCCAACTATGAGAGGCATTCCAAACTGAGCATGACCCCATAGGTAGCACTGTGAGATTGCATAAGGACCAGAAAGTTTCTAGCAATATGGGAAAAAAAGAAAATCACAGCTTTAGCAAAGGAACAAAGTCCTAACTATGAAGGTGACTTACAGATACAATCCTTAGGCCCACCTGGGACCCTGAGGCCACCCACTTCCAAATTTGAGACTCCCTTAATCTCAAATCCGAGCCACAAGTCAGTGGGCCTAACTCCAGTTGATGTCTCAAGACTTGTAATTTTCTACAAGTTTATTGCTTTCCCTCTGAGCAAATAAACATACCACACTTTATTTGCATACTTCTGTGAGATTTCTCATATAAATAAATGCCCAAATCTTGGGAGGAGAAATACTGTAATCACATATCTTCATTTTAGGCCCTGCATAAATCAATTTACACTGCAACTCTAAGGTAAAAAAAATGCAGCAGTAGCAGCCACACTCAATAATAAAATCACACTAATTTGGACTAATAATTAGTAACTTATTTCCTGAGCACTGTACCAAGCGATTCATATGCTTTATCTCATTTAGGTATCAGGAAAACCCTATGAAGTGGTTTTAAGTGGCCCCATTTGACAGATGTGAAAGGTTAGGACCAGAGAGGCTTTACTGTGTGCCCAAGATGACTAAATTATTGGAAAGTAAGTGGTAACATAGGAATTATTAAGAAAGGATTAAACATGCATCACTGTTACAGTCAAAAGACATTGGAATTTATATGAGACCAACAGAATGTGACCAAACAAAGGTATTTAAATGACCAGTTTAATGAATTCAAAACAATGATTAGTAATTAACACATCAATCTTTGAATGTCAATGGATAATTCTAAAGTGCTGCAGCTTGCTTGAAAAGTGCCTTCTCTCAAGTTGATTAAATATTCTCTCCAAAAATCTTGTTTACATTATT
The DNA here is from genome assembly GCF_028885625.2 of Pongo pygmaeus. NCBI lineage: Eukaryota > Metazoa > Chordata > Mammalia > Primates > Hominidae > Pongo > Pongo pygmaeus. The sequence continues at coordinate 93,033,599 of NC_085930.1, read as the reverse complement.
AATTTGCTCAATAACCCCTGTCTTCAGAGAAGTGTAAACCTCTACCTGGTCCCTGAAGAGTTAGCACATATTTTTAATTAAAATGGTCTTGAATCAATTGAGTTATTATTTTTCCAGGTTATGTTACTAACAATATTAACTCCAAATAAGATTGATTAAAAAACAAGGTACATTTAAAGTATGCAAATGTAAGTGTCTTCAACATTGAAATATCTAAAGTTCATATAAAGACCTGACTCCAAATTATGAAAAATGGACAATGAGTCATTTCTGTAGTGTACATGAATGATTTGCAACAGCAAAGAATGTAAGGATGTGTCAAAAGTTTACAAGTTCAAAGTACAAACTGAACACTTCCTTTAGGAAATGCTAAAACAAAATTAAATACCATTAGAAAGATTTTGACACTTCGCTCTTTTATGAGCCAAATTATAGTAACAGAGTTGTGTATATAATGATGCAATTATACGCTGTCATGAACAGTTTAATTATTTTACGCCTGAGCAGACTTTTTTTTTTAACTCAAGCGCCCTGTACAACTTGCACACCTGAATGCTTCTAACTTGGCTTTACCATTTTCTCACTCTATTTAATTTTCTGGGGACACAGAAGGATGGTCCTTACTTTAAAAAATGGTTCTATCAAAATTCATTCTCTTCACTTTTAAGCTCTTAAAGACTAGGTAACAGTTTTTCAGCCTACACTATACACTCTCCAGAGGACTAAACTCATTCATTCATTCTTTCCAATGCTCCAATGCCTCCACCATGCCAGGCACCAGGCTAGGATGCAACATAGATAGATGCGGGAAGTCAAGGGAGCTGACTGACAAAGGAGGAAAATGAAAATCAATAGGAAGTTGTAAAACATGGAGGCAGCTATGGGTCATGTCTATGCCTTCAGGTTTCACCATCAGTCCTGTTTTAAATCCTAGCCCTGACTCTATGTAAGTATTTCAGCTCTAAGTTAATCTCTTCATCATCTGGAAAATGGGGGCCATGAATATCTCTCCCTCAAAAGTTGTGAGGATCAAATGAGATGATGATGCAAATCTGGCACGTAGAATATGCCCAGTGAATATCAGCAGCTACCGAATGATAATAATTGTATTTTTATTACTTTTTGTATTATCATAAGTGCCACAATAAGCTATATAAAGGATTCTAATAAGAACACTGAGGAAAAGCAATAAATCTTCCTGGAGTAGCTCACTCTGAACAGACAGAAGTTTCAGGGGAGAGAGGGAGATAATGCTGAGTAATGGGTCTTTGATCTCTATGAGAAAAAAAAATAACCTAAGCATTGTTCAAGAGAAGATGCCATGTTCATTTAAATGACTATTTCATCTTAAGAAAGCAGTCTGCAGCTACTAATCAAACAAGAACCCTAGCCATGCTGATGATGATCATTAACATCATCATCCATAAATTCATTTGCTGTGTCACATCTTGGTGTAGGAATACTCATTTGTTACAGTCATCCCTTCAGTTTGTGAAGAGAAAGCAACCATAAAGCAACTTCTAGGAAGCTCCTCCAAATAATTAAAATTCTGAAGCATTCCTCAAGCCGAAAGCAGATCAGACCCTCACTGAGGGCACGTTCTATTAAATAAGCAGGCTTGTGTTTGTTGTTCTTGCAGCACAAGTCCTTGAGCTCACAAATCCCACAGCACCAAGTCATTATTTTTTAACCAAACTTTTTTTTTTTTTCTTAAGACACAGCCTCACTCTGTCGCCCAGGCTGGAGTGCAGTGGCATGATCTCGGCTCACTGCAACCTCCGCCTCCCGGGTTCAAGCAATTCTCCTGCCTGAGCCTCTCGAGTAGCTGGGACTACAGTCACCTGCCACCACGCCCAGCTAATTTTTTGTATTTTTAGTAGAGACGGGGTTTCACCGTGTTAGCCAGGATGGTCTCGATCTCCTGACCTCGTGATCTGCCTGCCTCAGCCTCTCAAAGTGCTGGGATTATAGGTGTGAGCCACCACACTCAGCCTTAACCTAACTTTTAAAGTCCTAGATATATCTTCTTAATAAAAGGGCCACCATTTCCTGTGCACATCTGGAGCCCTTTCTGGGCACTAGTCACTGTGCATAAGTTGTTACACACATAACCTCATTTCCCACAATCCTTCCTGGGAGGCACTACTTATCCAGGGTTGTAAAGATAAGGAAACTGAGGCACAGAGATTTTCAGTCACTTACCCAAGTTTTACCAGCTCAAACATAGTAGAGCTCTGATTTGAACCCAACTTTGAACTCAATGTCTTTAGTGACTATATTATAGTATGAGTACCTTGAGAATATATATTTTAATTTTCCTTATTTTTAAAAAACAATACTCAAATTCAAAATACAAATTAAGATGGGGTGGGTGAGGTAGGGTGAGGGGAGTGAATGGATGAAAGAAGTGAAAGGAAGGCAAATTATCCAGCCACTACAGTCGGATGTTAAAGTAGAATTCAGATATCAACCCTAATGGGGTTGGGTTTTCATTATGATCAGACAAGACAGTGAAGACACTGCCAGTGAGCTAGAATATCTGAAAAAGTTGGCATAAAAAGGGCCACCACATGCAATTAATCCACATCTGATCAGATGCCCCTGAATAATGTCGGCCCACAGATGGATTTGTACACACAAGATACAGTGTTGCCTTGAAATATTTACAAATATTTAAAAGGTATGACTTTTTAAAAAAACTTATATGGCTCAGAGAGAACAGAAGAGTTGCACAACTTCACAAGATACACAGTGTTGCCTTTAAATATTTACAAATATTGTTAAAGTATAACTTTTTAAAAAACTTATATGACTCAGAGAGAACAGAAGGGTTGCACAGCTCCCAGATACCTGAAATGATGGTTACCTACAAATCTTCACTGATGCTAAAGAACATTTATTTCAAACCTATTCTGACACATTCACTCCCGCACACTTCCCCAAACCAGAATTGAATTGTTAGTTCACTTGCATGCTGACTTTAGACATAATTGTCACTTCTGCAAAGTCACACTTTGGGGAACACTATGTACCTTCTTAAATACAACACTAATTATGGAGCTAACCTATTTAGTCTCTTGCCCTAAAGATTTCAGCATTTAACTTGACTTCCCCATAGTTTACTGTATCATAGCAATTAAGTTAATGGCAGCAGCAGCAGCACAGAATCTTTTAACCCCTAATGGGCTCGTTCCTCTGATTAGACTAGATCAAGGAAGCTGCAGCTATTTGAAGGCAGATTAGAGAGACTTGTTTTTTATTGATATCAGCAATGAAGAGTGGAAGATCATGTGTGTGTTGACATCTTACCCAAATCCATCCGTGACAGATTACACTGAGGTTATTCTTAATGAAGCCTTTTAATACATCAAGAAGACTATATGGATCAGGAGGCATGAAAGCACCCTTACATTCAAAGAGAATAAAATACTTAGGAATCCAACTTACAAGGGAGGTGAAGGACTTCTTCAAGGAGAACTACAAACCACTGCTCAATGAAATAAAAGAAGATACAAACAAATGGAAGAACATTCCATGCTCATGGGTAGGAAGAATCAATATCATGAAAATGGCCACACTGCCCAAGGAATTTATAGATTCAATGCCATCCCCATCAAGCTACCAATGACTTTCTTCACAGAATTGGAAAAAAACTACTTTAAAGTTCATACGGAACCAAAAAAGAGCCCGCATCACCAAGTCAATCCTAAGCCAAAAGAACAAAGCTGGAGGCATCATGCTACCTGACTTCAAACTATACTACAAGGCTACAGTAACCAAAACAGCATGGTACTGGTACAAAAACAGAGATATAGCCCAATGGAACAGAACAGAGCCCTCAGAAATAATGCCGCATATCTATAACTACCTGATCTTTGACAAACCTGACAAAAACAAGGAATGGGGAAAGGATTCCCTATTTAATAAATGGTGCTGGGAAAACTGGCTAGCCATATGTAGAAAGCTGAAACTGGATCCCTTCCTTATACAAAAATTAATTCAAGATTGATTAAAGACTTAAATGTTAGACCTAAAATCATAAAAACCCTAGAAGAAAACCTAGGGAATACCATTCAGGACATAGGCATGGGCATGGGCATGGACTTCATGTCTAAAACACCAAAGGCAATGGCAACAAAAGCCAAAATTGACAAATGGAATCTAATTAAAGAGCTTCTGCACAGCAAAGAAAGTACCATCAGAGTGAACAGGCAACCTACAAAATGGGAAAAAATTTTTGCAATCTACTCATCTGACAAAGGGCTAAATCCAGAATCTACAATGAACACAAACAAATTTACAAGAAAAAAACAAACAACCCCAGCAAAAAGTGGGCAAAGGATATGAACAGACACTTCTCAAAAGAAGACATTTATGCAGCCAAAAGACACATGAAAAAATGCTCATCATCACTGGCCATCAGAGAAACGCAAATCAAAACCACAATGAGATACCATCTCACACCAGTTAGAATGGCGATCATTAAAAAGTCAGGAAACAACAGGTGCTGGAGAGGATGTGGAGAAATAGGAACACTTTTACACTGTTGGTGGGACTGTAAACTAGTTCAACCATTGTGGAAGTCAGTGTGGCGATTCCTCAGGGATCTAGAACTAGAAATACCATTTGACCCAGCCATCCCATTACTGGGTATATACCCAAAGGATTATCAATCATGCTGCTATAAAGACACATGCACACGTATGTTTATTGAGGCACTACTCACAATAGCAAAGACTTGGAACCAACCCAAATGTCCATCAATGATAGACAGGATTAAGAAAATGTGGCACATATACACCATGGAATACTATGCAGCCATAAAAAATGAGTTCATGTCCTTTGTAGGGACACGGATGAAGCTGGAAACCATCATTCTCAGCAAACTATCCCAAGGACAAAAAACCGACCACCACATGTTCTCACTCATAGGTGGAAATTGAACAATGACAACACGTGGATACAGGAAGGGGAACATCACACACTGGGGCCTATTGTGGGGTGGGGGGAAGGGGGAGGGATAGCATTATGAGATATACCTGATGTTAAATGATGAGTTAATGGGTGCAGTACACCAACATGGCACATGTATACATATGTAACTAACCTGCACGTTGTGCACATGTACCCTAAAACTTAAAGTATAATAAAAAAAAAAAAAGAAAAGAAATCACCCTTACACATTTCAGGCAAAGGTACCCAGTAGCTTTAGGTTTTTATGCCCATCTGCTTTCTCAACACACCTTGACCGCCAACCCTAGATGTCAAAAGCTGATACAGGAGTCATACATCATTCAGTTATGTTCTTCATGGTATGGGGGCTATGTGCATTCTACTATATATATTTTTAAAGACGTGGTCTCACTCTGTCACCCAGGCTGGAGTGCAGTGGCACAAATCATGGCTCACTGCAGCCTTGAACTCCTAGGCTCAAGGGATCCTCCCACCTTAGCCTCCCAAGCAAGCTGGGACTACAGATGTGCACCACCACACCTGGCTAATTTGTTTTATTTTTTTGTAGAGACAAAGTCTCACTATGCTGCCAGGGCTGGTCTCCAACTCCTGGGCTCAAGCGATCCTCCCACTTTGTGCTCCCAAAGTGCTGGGATTATAAGCATGAGCCACAGTGCCCAGCCCATTTTTATCGTTGGTGGAAAGAAAAGCATTTTTTATAATGTGTTTAGATGTCATACTCAATTCTGGCTTCATCAAAATCACTTGGAGCTTTTACATTAATGTTTAAAATACAAGCTACATCCCAGAGCTAGTGAATAAGTATATTTTAAGGGTTGAGCCAGAAATTTATGGTTTACCAAAGCTTCCAAGGTGATTCTAATAATGACCTAGTTCTAGAAATCACTGGTATATGCCATAATGCAAAGGTATAAAGATAGTATACACCAAGTAAATAAATGTCAAAGCTCAATTAACTAAAACAAAGAGTGGGTTGGGAAAAATGAGACTGCCTGAGACTAAAATCTCATTCTCCATCAGCTATTAAGGTAAATAAATTACGGCAGCTCTTTGAGTTTCAATGCCCTCACTTTTAAAATGGAGCAGTAATTCCTACCACAGATACATAGGTACGACGCGCTTAGCAGTGGTTTGAAACCACAGTAAGCTGCCAAAAAGCATGGCTCATTTTGCTTTTTAACCAGATTCTAGATCTTCTAAAAAATAAAGCTGATTATAAAGACGTTTCTCACAAAATAGCCTTTTTCCTCTCCTTCAATGCTTTTCACTTAATACTGTACTTCTTGCAAAGTCAGTAGGCTGAGCATGAACAAATTAAAATTAAAAGCTGAATTACTTAATTAATTTTAAGGCACTCTCAGTTCATTAATAGCCTTCCTGCAAGTAAAAAAAAACAAGAAAACACATGGAATGATTGTAAAATGCATCTCAATTTCAGAAATGTTCAAGTATATTGGGGTTGGGGAGGTGGGCGGGGGAATCTACTGCCATATCAAACCCAAAAGCTTCTCTTAAAAAGGCTATGTACATGTATGTGCCCGCCAGACAAGATGTCCTTCTCTCATGTTGCAATCAGCAACCCAAAAGTCCTGTAAAATAGCCAAAGGTCAAAATAGTTCAGAAAACACTACTTCTTATAGTTCTCCTCTCTACAACCCTCTTTTCAGAAGTTCATGACTGGCGTATTCACATATCAAAAAATCTGAAATTAAGAAATGTCTTCAACAAATATGTTTATCAAACTTGTCTTGAACTTTCCTCACTTACCTTTTAGGGGGCAAATCTTATGAGGACTTATTTTGGGAAACATTAAAATTAGGGAAAGTCTTTTGGTTATACTTATTAGGAAAATCATTGTCCAAGTGTCCTGTCTTGCCAGAATGAGAGGTTTATAGGGAAAGAAGTTCCATGGCTTTGGACTAATAACCCACCATGGGAATCATAGCTTCCCTCCAAGGGGAATAACACCTTTTTTAAAAATTTGCTTTTATATTGGTTAAAAAAAAAAGAACCATGAGGAAACATCAAGAATCACTATTACTTCTTTGGAAAAACTTTTTGTGGATATTGCTAAGGATTTATATTGCCTAATTCAACAAAACAAATTTTTTAGTTTTAAAAAATCCCAATAAGATTGAAAACCTAGAAACTGTTTATTCAGATCCACCTTGGTAAAATAAATACATTCAACAGACACAGAATACAGACAGCTTTAATTTTTTACATGTGGGTCAGGAGGATCCATTTCTCCCAAAACATGTATCACCCCATATGTGCTGTGATTTACAATCCTCAAAGCATTAAAGTTTAAATTGTGAATCTACTGTTTCAGATTCATTGGAATTCTGATCCAATAGTCACTCTAAAATAGATGCAGGCTGGAAGACAATTCTCTACATTTTAAAGCCAGATGGCCCATATCAGCTAAATATTTTTTCTTTCCTTGTTCAGAATATAATTCATGTTGGAAGTAGTGAATCAACTTAAGTACATACAAATTTAAGGGAACCTTAGTCATCAGTCCCAAACTTAGGAATCTATTTAAAGGAAATATATTTTAAGATTAAGTTTAAAAAATAACAAAAGAGAATACCATATGTAACAACCCTGGCACAGAACACTTTCTTTAAGAAAACTCCCTTAACATTAACGGGAAAAAAATACTCTTCCCCATTTCACTATGGTATCTAATAAAAATTTTTTCTTCACACTGAAAAATAAAATTCTTATTTAAACTAATTCTAGAAGTGCCAAAAACTCTGATTATTTTATCAAGTTATTAAATATGTTATTCAGTAGTGAGCCTTATTGATTTTCCTTTTGATTAGAAAAATTACCAAAAAAATCCAGCTCTACCATTTATAACCTGAGAATGGTAGAAACCCAAGACCTAGAATATATTATGCAACACTCTTAAACAAATCTGCCTCTTGGGATCTCTCTCCTTTTATAGAAAGAGAGACTCTCCAGCAGCCCCTGGAGACATTCCCATACTAAGTGAGTCAGCTAAATAAAATTAAGCAACTAATAAAACAATATGTCATCTTGTTCTCATTGTCATAATTAAAATCCTTTTTCTTTAAGATGAAAGGTGGCAGCTATAGAGTAGCCTTCAAAATCACAGGCTATGCCGAAGCAGGATCTTCTCTCCAACGCTGTACAAACAGTGCAGCTGTCCCTGACATCACCACTTGAAATTATTCCCTATTTGCTATTAAAAGGCTGAAGTCTTTTTTCTTCTACAAGTTCCTTCCATGCTTGCTTATTAAGCATTCCAAGTTGGTCTCTCACCCAATAGCCTTAGAAAGCAGACCATCATTATTTAGGGCAAAGGTTTCCAGAGGCAGTCAGAGGCAGGATAAGGATGAGGGATCCCAAACAAGCCATGCTCTTTCCTAAACGAAGCACCTCTATTTTGAATGTGTTTGATACACTGAGCTTCCAAATAAGATTGAAATTGTTTTAAAAAAAAAGGAACGCCCCCCCCCCACCCCCTTTAAGCCAGGTAAAAACTACAAACATCCCTGTCAAGAGCATTACATGAATCTGTAAATCCTATGACAGACTATCGGTTGAAACCGAGGTTGAAGTCTTCAGTTCGCCTGACGCAGTGCTGGTACACAGTAAAAACTAACAATGAATGGGTGCCCCACAGTCAGTGAGACATTTCAGCAGGACCGGGGGGACATTATGCAACAAAAACAGTTATAGCCCTTGTCTGCCTGGAGTTCACAATCTAATGGAAGGATGATCATTATATCAAATATTAAAGAGAGCTACCATGCAGTAAGCCCATTCTAGACATCAGCTGTCATTCTAACATCAACTCATTTACTCTCCACCACACCTTTAAGAATGAGGTACAGTGATCACTCCCATTTTACAGAGGAGCCACTGAGGCATACAGGTGGCGAGGTTGCGAAGTGGCCGAGTTTGGTTTGAAGCCAGCATTATGGCTTGAGTGTCCAGGGCTCAACCACTCAACCCCACCTCCTCTCCCAAACACTATAAGAACCCAAATGTCAAATGCACCTGGGGCAAGTCCTTGACAGAAAGGCATGGGGTGTGAAAAGGATCTATAATTAGAGGATCTGACCAAGGCAGGGAGAACACCACCGAGGAATTAATGCAGGAGCTGAGAGCAGAAAGCAGGGTAATGAAGAGAGGAGGGAAGAGCATCGAGGTATGGGCAAAAGCAAGGGATCCACCAGGGGAAAGGGCTTGGAGAGCAGGAGGACTAGAATTCAGCCCATCAGGACAGAGAACATAGGAGGGTGGCAAACAGGAGGTTATGGCACCAGGCAGACAAGGAAAGACAGGAAGGTGCCAACCATGCTGGGCAGGGCTAAGACGGCTGGGGACCACTGAGGGTATGCTGCAGGGAGATCACCGGGCTAGTACTTTTGAGTCCAAAAGACTTTTGTAGCTGTATCTACGCAGTCATGGCACAGTCCTCCCAATAGGCAGACCGACACAAAATCAACTCTGCTCTGTATCACTCCATATATTCCCGGTCATATTGCCACAGCCTGCTGTGCACTGACCACCTCTGTGCTGTGCCACACTGAGGGAGCAGCTGCTCCAGCTAATTTCTACCCAATATTCATCACCTGGAGGCAATGCATTGGCTCCTCAGGCTTTAGCATAGAAAGGGAACTTCGCAAATAAGAAAGTTTAAAAATGATGTTACTCTCTTCAAAATCTTTTCTTCATTTGTAGGTGGCAGAAGGCGACAGATATATCACATCATTGAGTACCATGGGACATGTGTTCACACTTTAAAGTACTTAGGTGTTATTTCTTGTAAATGTTGAGAAGGAAAAAAAAAATCCTGTTTTTCTTGTCTCTTGGGAATCAGGTTTGGTTTTCTGAAGAAATATTTCACAAATCTAAGGAAAATGATATATCTGTACTTATTTCCCTAAAGAGAACATAATTTTTCTTCTTTTGGTTGATAAGGATTTAATTGCATTTAGAAGGATTTAATCACATAAGGCTAACCACTGAAACACTAACTGTGGGCAGAACTCTGTTTCAGCTGGCCCTGTTGGCCCTAAAATGTCATTGATAGTGATTAAATACACATTACTCCTCTCTCCCTTCTCCTCCTTCCATTTCTCCTTCTCAGAACCGAGGAAGAAAACCTCTAGGAAACTCATCATTTATTGGGGAAAGGAAGGGGACGTGTAACATTTCAAACTGTAATAAGCATGAACTTGCCAAGCTGTCCATGTGGGAGGTTATAGCATGTCCAGAGAAGTTGCCCAGAAAATAGACATGGTTTCCAATCAAAAGAACTTAGACCAGTTGAAGCTCTGGCTTTGGGCAATTTACTTAACTTCTCTGGGCATCAGTGTTAACTTATGTAAAATGGAGACAATCACAATATGTACCTTACCCTGTTGCAGTAAGATTAAATAATTGGCACAAGGCCTGACACAATAAAGGCTAATGATAGCAGTTGTTAATTATTATCCACAACTCAGTTTAACTTTAAGAAAATAACAACTAGTTTGGCCATTCTAGCAAGTGTGTGGCAAAGAGGGATAACAGAAGCTCCTTTTTTGGAAGAACATGTAATTTGCCCTTTATGTGCACAGTTTGGAATCATCATCACAACATCCTAATATGCCTTGAAATCCTGTGAAAGAACAGAAGTAAACAAGTAAAACCACCATAGCAACACTATGGCAGAACTGAGTTCACTAAAAGATCTTGTTTCTTGCTCAAAAGGCTTGACTCAAGGAAAAGAACTAGATCTTTCCAGGTTCCCCTGCATTCATTTTTTTAAAAAATTGTTGTGGGTACATAGTAGATATATACATTTATGGGGGTACAAGGGATATTTTTATGCAGGCATACAATGCATAATAATCACATAGGGTAAATGGGATATACATCATCTCAAGCATTTATCCTTTGTGTTACAAACAGTCCTAACATATTTTTAAGCTATTTTAAAATGTACAACAAATTACTGTTGACTGTAGTCATCCTGTTGTGCTATCAAATACTAGATCTTATACATCATGTGTAACAACATCTGTGTATGCATTAACCATCTCCCCCTCCCCAACTACCCTTCCCAGCTTCTGGTAACAATCCTTCTACTCTCTATTTCCATGAGCTCAGTTGTTTTAATTATTTTAGTTCCCACAAAGAAGTGAGAACATGTGATGTTTGTCTTTCTGTGCCTGGCTTATTTCACTTAACACAATGACCTCCAGTTCCATCCACATTGTTGCAAACGACAAGATATCATTCTTTTTTATAGCTGAATAGTACTCCATTGTGTATATATATCACATTTTCTTTATCCATTCCTCTGTTATGGACACTTAGGTTGCTTCCCAATCTTGGCTAGTGTGAACAATGCTGCAATAAACACGGGGGTACAGATAGCTCTTCAATACACTGATTTCCTTTCTTTGGGGTATATACCTAGCAGTGAGATTGCTGGATCATATGCTAGCTCTTTAGTCTTTTGAGGAACCTCCAGACTGTCCTCCACAGTGGTTGTACTAATTTACATTCCCACCAACAGTGTATGAGAGTTCACTTTTCTCAACATCCTCTCCAGCACTTGTTATTGCCTGTCTTTTGCATATCTTTTCATTATTTTGTGTTCTCTTCAATAAGCCATTTTAACTGTGATGAGATATTACTGTAGTTTTGATTTGCATTTCTCTGATGATCAGTTATGTTGAGAACCTTTTCATATATTTGCCATTTGTGTGTTTCTTTTGAGAAATGTCTATCCAGATCTCTGCTCATTTTTTAATCAGATTATTAGATTTTTTTTCCTATGGAATTGTTTGAGATCCTTATATATTTTGGTTATTAACCCCTTGTCAGATGAATAGTTTGCAAATATTTTCTCCCATTCTGTGAGTTTTCTCTTCAAATTGCTTTCAAATTTGCTCTTCAAATTTGTTTACTTTGCTATGCAGAAGCTTTTTAACTTCAAGCTATCCCATTTGTCCATTTTTGCTTTGGTTAACTGTGTTTGTAGGGTATTACTCAAGAAATCTTTGCCAAGACCAATGTCCTGGAGAGTTCCCCCAGTGTCTTCTTGTAGAAGTTTCATAGTTTGAGGTCTTATATTTAAGTCTTTAATCCACTTTGATTTGATTTTTGTATATGGCAAGAGATAAGGGTCTAGTTTTATTCTTCTGCATATAGATATTCAGTTTTCCCAGCACCATTTACTGAAGAGATTGTGTTTTCCTCAATGCATATTCTTGGCAACTTTGTTGAAAATGAGTTCGCTGTAGATGTATGGATTTATTTCTGGGTCCTCTATAGTGTTCCATTGGTCTATGTGTCTGTTTTTATGCCAGTATTATGCTGTTTTGGTTACTATATCTCTGTAGTATAATTTGAAGTCAGATAATGTGATTCCTCCAGTACTTTTTGCTCAGGATAGCTTTAGCTATTCTGGGTCTTTTGCAGTGTCATGTAAATGTTAATATTATTTTTTTCTATTTCCATGAAGAATGTCATTGGTATTTTTATATGGATTGCATTGAATCTGTAGATTGCTTTGGATAGAATGGACATTTTAACAGTATTGATTCTTCCAAACCATGAACATGGAATATCTTTCCATTTATCTTGTGTCCTCTTCAATTTCTTACATCAATGTTTTACAGATTTCACTGTGGACATCTTTCACTTCTTTGGTTAAGTTTATTCCTAGGTACTTGATTTGCAGTTATTGTAAATGGAATTACTTTGTTGAATTATTTTTCAGATTGTCCACTGTTGGCATATAAAAATGCTACTGATTTTTGTATGTTGATTTTTATATCTTGCAACTTTACTCAATTTGTTTATCAGTTCTAATAGTTTTTTGGTAGAGTCTTTAGATTTTTCCAAATATAAGATCGTATCATCTGCAAACAAGGATAATTTGACATCCAATTTGGATGCCCTTTATATCTTTCTCTTGTCTGATTGCTCTAGCTATGACTTCCAGTACTATGTTGAATAACAGTGGCGAAAGTGAGCATGTTTGTCTCATTTCAGATTGTAGGGAGAAAACCTTCAGGTGTTTCCCCTTCACTATATTAGCTGTGGGTCTGTCATATATGACTTTTATTGTGTCAAGGTATGTTCCTTGTATACACAGTTTCTGTGGGTTTTTAATCATGAAAGGATGTTGAATTTTATGAAATGCTTTTTCAGCAACAATTGAAATAATCATATTGTTTTTGTCCTTCATTGTGTTCATATGATGTATCATTGATTGATTTGCATATGTTGAACCATCCTTGCGTAACTGGAATAAATCCCGCTTGGTCATGATAAATGCTTTTTTTAATGTGTTGCTGAATTCAGTTTGTTAGTATTTTGTTGAGGATTTTTGCATCAATGTTCATCAGGGTTATTTGCCTGCAGTTTTTTTTTTTTTTTTTTTTTTTTTTAATGTGCCTTTGTCTGGTTTTCGTATCAGGGTGATACTAGCCTCCTAGAATGAATCTGGAAGTATTCTTTCCTCATCAGTTTTACAAAACAGTTTGAGTAGCATTGGTATTAGTGGTTCTTTAAGCATTTGCTAAAATTCAGCAGTTAAGCCATCAAGTCTAGGGCTTTTCTTTGCTGAGTGACTTTATTATGGCATTGATCTCATTACTTGGTCTGTTCAGGTTTTGCATTTCTTAGTGGTTCAGTCTTGGTAGGTTGTGTGTGTCTAGAAATGTATCCATTTCTTCTAGGTTTTTCAATTTATTGGCATATAGTAGCTCACAGTAGCTTCTAATGATCCCTTGAATTTCTATGGTATCGATGGTAATGTCTCCTTTTTCATCTCTAATTTTATTTATTTGGGTCTTCTCTTTTTTCTGAAGATTTGGCAATTTTATTTCTTTTCCCAAAAAAACAATTTTTTGTTTCATTTACCTTTTGTATTTTTTCATTTCAATTACATTTATTTCTGCTCTGATCTTTGTCTTTCCTTCTACTAATTTTGGGTCTGGTTTTCTCTTGCTTTTCTAGTTCTTTAAAATGTATCATTAGTTTTTCTACTTTTTGACGTAGGCAATTACTACTATAAACTTTCCTCTGAATACTGCTTTCACCATATCTCATAGGTTTTGATACATTGTGTTTCCATTTTCATTTGTTTCAATACATTTTTAAAATTTTCTTAATTTTTTCATTGACCCACTGGTCATTCAGAAGCATATTGTTTAATTTCCATGTGTTTGTATAATTTCCAAAATTTCAGCTGTTATTGATTTCTAATTTTATTCCATGGTGGTCAGAGAAGATACTTGACATAATTTTTTAAAAACGTTTTAAGATTTGTTTTGTGGCCTAAAATACGGTCTTTCCTCGAGAATGATCCATGAGCTGAAGATCTCTACAGCCATTGGATAAAATGTTCTATAAATATCTATTAGGTCCATTTGGTCTGTACTGCAGATTAAGTAAGACGTTTGTTGATTTTCTGTCTGGATGATATTTCCAACACTGAGAGTGGGTGAAGTCTTCAGCTATTATTGTATTGGGGCCTTATGTAATAATATTTGCTTTACGTATCTGGGTGCTCCAGTGTTGGGTGCATATATATTTACAATTGTTTTATCTCTTGCTGAATTGACCCCTTTGTCATATAATGACCTTCTTTGTCTCTTATCATAGTTTTTGTCTTGAAGACTATTTTGTCTGATATAAACATAGCTCCTCCTGCTCTTTTTGGTTTCTATTTTCATGCAACATCTTTTTCCATCTCTTTATTTTTAGTCTATGTGTGTCTCTATATTATAGGTGAAGTGTGTTCTTGCAGGCAACAGATCATTGCAGCTAGTTTTGTTTATCCATTCAGCCACTCTACATCTTTTGATTAGAGAGTTTAGTCCATTTACATTCAATGTTATTATTGATGAATAGGGATTTACTCCTGCTATTTTGTTGTTTTCTGGTTGTTTTGTAGTCTTCTCTTTCTTCTTTCATTCCTTCTTGTCTTCCTTTTAATGAAGGTGATTTTCTCAAGTGACATCTTTTTATTGCTTGCTTTTTTATTTTTTCTAGATCTGTTTTAAGTTTTTGGTTTGAGTGTACTGTAAGGCTTGCAAATAACATCTTGTAACCCATTATATTAAACAGATGACAACACTGATTGCATAAACAATTAAACTAATAAAAACGCTATACTTTTCATCCCCCCACTTTTTAACTTTTTGTAGTTTCTGTTTATATCATACTATCTATGTCTTGAAAAGTTGTGGTTATTATTTTTGATAGGTTCATCATTTAGTCTTTCTACTCAAGATATGAGTAGTTTACATACTACAGTAATAGTGTTATGATATTCTTTATTTTTCTGTGTACTTACTATTACCAGTAAGTTTTCTACTTTCAGATAGTTTATTATTACTCATGAACATCCTTTTCTTTCAGATTGAAGAACTGCCTTTAGCATTTCTTGCAGGATAGTTCTGGTGTTTTGTTTGTCTGGGAAAGTCTTTATTTCTCCTAAATATACATGTTTGAAGGATATTTTCACTGGATATACTATTGTAGGTTAGAAGAATTTTTTTTTCCTTGAGTACTTTAAATATGCAATATCACTCTCTCCTGGCTTGTAAGATTTCCACTGAAACATCTGCTGCCATACATTTTGGAGATCTTATTTATTTCTTTTCTCTTGCTGCTTTTAGGATCCTTTCTTTATCTTTGACTTTTGGGAGTTCATTAAATGCCATGAGATAGTCTTATTTGGGTTAAATCTGCTTAGTGTTCTATAACCTTCTTGTACTTAAATATTGATATCTTTCTCTAGGTTTTGGAAGTTCTCTGTTATCCCTTTGAATTAACTTTTCTGTCTCTCTCTCTCTACCTCCTCTTTAAGGCCAATAACTCTTAGATTGCCCTTTTGAGGCTATTTTGTAGATTCTGCAGGCATGCTTCATTGTTTACTATTCTTTTCTCTTTTGTCTCCTCTGACTGTGTATTTTCGAATAGCTTGTCTTCAAGCTCACTAATTCTTTGTTTTGCTTATTTCTGCTATTAACAGACTCTGATGCATTCTTCAGTAGGCCAGCTGCATTTTTCAGCTCCAGAATCTCTGCTTGATTCTTTATATTTCCCTCTCTTCATTAAATTTGTCTAATACAACTCTGAACTCCTTCTCTGTGTTATCTTGGACTCCACTGAGCTTCTTCAAAACAGCTATTTTGAATTCCCTTTCTGAAAGCTCACATATCTCTCTCTCCAGGATTGGCTACAGGTGACTTAGTTTGGTGAGGTCATGTTTTCCTGGATGGTCTTGATGCTTTGGGTGTTTGTCAGTGTCTGGGTTTTGAAGAGTTAGGTATTCACTGTAGTCTTTTCAGTCTGGGCTTGTTTCTGCCTATCCTTGGGAAGGCTTTCCAGGATTTGAAGGGACATAGGTGTAGTCATCTAAGTTTTTGGTCACTGTACCCATACCTACTTTAGGGGTGCCCCAAGCCCAATAACATTGTGGCTATTGCAGGCTTGTACAGATACCACCTTGGTGGTCTTGGGTAACTTCCAGAAGAATTCCCTGGATTACCAGGCAGAGACTCTTGTTCTCATCCCTTACTTTCCTCCAAACAGATGAAATCTGTCTCTGTCTCTCTGTCTCTCTCCCCTCTCCCCTCTCCTCTTTCTTTCTTTCTCTCTCTCTTTCTCCCTCTCTCTCTCTCTCCAGAGCTGCCTGGAACTGTGAGAAGGTGACACAAACACTCTTGTGGCCACCACCACTGGGACTATGTTGGGTCAGAAATGAAGCCAGCATAACACTGGGTCTCACCCAAGGCCTACAATAATTACTGCCTGGCTACCACCTATGTTAACTCAAGTCCCAAGGGTTCTGCAATAAGTATATGGGAAATCCTGCCAGGCTTGTGTCCTTCCCTTGAGGGCAGTAAGTTCTCTCTGGCTCTGGTCAGGTCCAGAGATGTTTTCTGAGAGTCACGGCCTGGAGTCGGGAAATTTAGAAATCTACTTGGTGCTCTATTCTACTGCAGCTAAGCTGGTGCCCAAACCATAAGACAAAGCCCTTCCTGCCCTTCCCTCTCCTTTCCTCAAGCAGAGGAATCTCTCTGACCACCACTGCTCTGGGCACATGGAGAGTATCGCCTGGCTACCAGTGATGTTCACTCAAGGTCCAAGGGCTCTTCAGTGAGCTTGCGGTGCATGCTGCCAGTCCTGAGCCTCTCTCCTCAGGGAAGCTGTCTTTCCTCTGGCCCAGGGCAGGTCCAGGAATGTCATTCAGGGGCCAAGGCCTGAAATCAGAGATCCTAGGAGCCCACTTGATCCTCTGCCGTACTGTGGCCAAACTGGTACCCAAGCTGCAAGATAAAGTCCTCTTTACTTTTCCCTCTCTTTTCCTCAAGCAGAAGCCATCTCTTCCTGTAGCTACCACAGCTGGGAACGTGCTGTTCACAACTGAAGCCAGCAGGGCTCTGAGTCTCACTCAAGGCCTGCAGCATGTACTGCTTGGCTGTCACTGCTGATTATTCAGGGCCCAAGTGCTCTTTGGTTAGCAGGTGATGCACTCTGCAAGAACTGAGTCCCTCCCTTCATTCAAGGCAGCAGGTTCTCTTCCAGCTCAGGGTATGTTTAGAAATGTTATCTGGAAGCCAGGACCTGGAATAGAGGCCTCAGGACTCTGCCTGGTGCCCTATGCTACTATGGCTGAACTAGTATCCAAGTTGCAAAACAATATCCTCTTTACTCTCTCCTCTCCTCTTCTGAAGCAAAGGGAAGGAGCTGCCTGGAGCTGTGAGCTGTGTTGCCTAGAGTTAGTGGGGAGCAGCTCAAGCACTCCCTTTACCAGCTGGTATCTTATTAGGTCATGTGTACCCCAGGTCCACTGGCTCTGAGCTCAGTACAGGACCAGGACTTTCCTTGCAGTCCTTGTGGCCTAGACTGCCTTTCAAGTTTATTTAGAACTTCAGAGCACTTTAGCCTGTGGTGGTGGAGCTTGCCGGAACTCAGGTTCTGACCATTGGCATGGACAATTTGCCTCTGGCTAGGGCTGGTCTAAATACTCCCTCCTTGGGCACCTGCTGAGTTCTTCCTGGTGTTGCTTTCTACTGTGAAAGGGCAACACTGAGTTACAATACAAAGCCCCACAATCACTGCACTCTCCCTCCCCCAAGCACAAAGATTCTTTCCCCACGTCTCATGACCTCTGCAGGAGAATGGCGGAGTGGTGGCATCAACCATTCAAGACTGTCTTTTCTACCCTCTTCAGTGCCTCTTTCCTTAATATAATGTTAAAACCAGATACTGCGATCACCCACCTGGTCTTTTGTTCTTATGAAGGTACTTTTTTGTATGCACAGTTGCTCAATTTGGTGTTTCTGCCGGGGAACAACCACTGCAGGCTTCTATTCTATATCTTGCTCTGCCTTCTCCCTGCCACCCCACCCCTCTCAAATTCTTGAAATGAATACAAAGCCTTCAGGCTAAGCATGGCCATGGAATCTTCCCATGTTGAACTGTAAGATGAACACAGTCATATTTCAAATAAATAGATTAGTCTGACATGAATGATATTTTTACTAACTTATTAACCTAATTGCACGCCACAATTACATAGTGAGTTTTCATCTTTTAAACCGATTTAGGGGGTGAGGGATGAAATACTACCTATTGGGTACAATGTTCACTATTCAAGTGATGGGTACACTTAAAGCCCAGACATCACCACTACACAATATATCCACGTAACGTAACTGCACTTGTAGCCCTCAGTCTACTTTTTTGTTAAAAAAAAAAAAAAAAAAGAGCAAAAACAACAGCAAGAGGAAAGATACAAGTTTAAGAAAAAAAACATTTCAATGAGGCAAAAACAACTGGTTCATCCTTAGGTCCTTAGGCCCATTTATTTCTTCGAATTGTATGCCCACTTTTTTATTTTATAAAGGTTTGTATGTCTTCAAACTACATGCCTACCTTCATTTTGCAAAGTATTGTACAATGCCGTTTTTTGTTTTGTTTTGTTTTGTTTTGTTTTGTTTTTTGAGACAGAGTCTTGCTTTGTTGCCCAGGCTGGAGTGCAGTGGCGTGATCTCGGCTCACTGCAAGCTCTGCCTCCTGGGTTCACGCCATTCTCCTGCCTCAGCCTCCAGAGTAGCTGGGACTACAGGCGCCTGCCACCTCGCCAGGCTAACTTTTCTTGTATTTGTAGTAGAGACGGGGTTTCACTGCATTAGCCAGG
Source organism: Pongo pygmaeus (assembly GCF_028885625.2). Taxonomy (NCBI): domain Eukaryota; kingdom Metazoa; phylum Chordata; class Mammalia; order Primates; family Hominidae; genus Pongo; species Pongo pygmaeus. The sequence goes on along the minus strand of NC_085930.1, from coordinate 93,014,428 downwards.
ATGGTCTCGATCTCCTGACCTCATGACCCGCCCGTCTCGGCCTCCCAAAGTGCTGGGATTACAGGCATGAGCCGTGTACAATGCTGTTTTAAAAGCAGTGCTAGTCTTTACTGCCTTTCAACTTTACATGCTTTGGTTTCTCATAGAGAAAATAAAAATTGTTTTTAATCCTTAAAGAACTTCTGACAAGAGAGAAAAACAACTTGTGTGTCCCAAAGCCCCCAATCCCAAAGACATCTAAGCAAAAGCCAAGTTGGGGGTGGGGGTGGTGAATTTAAATAGCAGTAATTATCATATCTCAATTTGCAAGAAAAACAAATGCCTCAAATACCTTTATTCATTTAAGTTTTCTGACAACCTGACATCTCCTTTAGTACTATATTATAGAAATGTTTCTTATTATATTCATTTTCCAGAGACTGAGAACTTTTAAAATGAATGAGATGCATGTCCCAGAGTTGATCCTTTGCTTTAAAAAAAAGTTTGAAAAAGGAAAAGCTATTATGTTGATTACAAACCAAAGTGAGTTACAGTGAATGATGCAAAGAAGTTTTGACAAATAGGTATATGCACTTGAAAGTAGTACTTCTCTGCTCTCAAGGTGTTGCTCTTAAGATATGAACCAACGCTGAAAACTCCATACCCACAGATAGCTGGTTTCTTCGATAAAATTCAATTCAAATCAAAGAGTAATTAAAGCACTTAATTCGCATGAGCACTGTTCCAAGATTAACTAAAGGGCTGTGGGGAGCTCAATTAAGAACCTATTCAAAATATTTCAAGAGAGAGGGACAATCTGAATTTAGGATATGGACGTGGAAATAGAAAGGGGAATGTGAGAGACATTATCAAGAGAGAATAAATACAACGTGAAGAGACAACCTGGGAGAAGGAAGAAAAATATTGCCAGGCTTAAAATACATGACAACGAAAAGGCCATTAACCAATAGAACTAACTGCAAAGGTGGTGCTTTGGTGGCAAAAAATTTTCTTTGGAAATACTGATTTCAGGTACTTGCACATGAAAACTTAACCTCAGCTGGGCGCGGTGGCTCACGCCTGTAACCCTAGCACTTTGGGAGGCCGAGGTTGGTAGATTGCCTCAGCTCAGGAGTTCAAGACCAGCCTGGGCAACACAGTGAAACCCCGTCTCTACTAAAATACAATAAAAATTAGCCAGGCATAGCAGCGTGCACCTGTAGTCCTAGCTACTCAGGAGGCCAAGGCAGGAGAATTGCTTGAACCCAGGAGGAGGAGGTTGCAGTGAGCCGAGATCGTGCCACTGTACTCCATCCCAGGTGATAGAGCGAGACTCCACTTCCAAAAAAAAAAAGAAAAAAGAAAACCTAACCTCACAGAGAATTGTACCTGGAGATGTATAGGGGAAAGACACATTATTTTGGAAACATTTAAAGAACCTTATACTCAGAACTAGAAAAAAAGACATCTTCATAAATTCTGATGCATTTTTCATCCTAATACCAGCAGTGACACAATCAGGACAGGGAATGTGTCTGCTTACCCAGCAATCAAGGAAGATGAAGGAGATGAAGCAGACTGAGGGCAGGGAGGGTCAACCCTGACTGCACCAGCACCAAAGGCTGGAGTTTCTTCTGGCATAGCAAAACCTAAATAATTTTCCTCATTAAGCTTATTTTTTCATCCATGGGAAAAGGAACATGTGTTCATATTATATTAACTTGAAAAATTCAGAATTAATGAAAAAATAAGCCTCAGAATCTTAAATCAACTGAATATAGCAACAGAGAATAGATGAAGCCCCAAAGGGCTTCTGTCACACTCATATATAATAAAAACACTAGTCATGTTTACAGTTCAATTTTATAGAGCTAAATTGATGAGTAGTTTTGGAGTGTTCTAGAAATTCTACAATATTCATTTTTTATTGCAGTTTTTGAATTTATTAATAATTAGGCAAGAAATCATTAACTACATTTTCAAAACAGTAGAAGTAAAGCTTAGGAGGCTCATTTTCACAAATGTATTATTTTCAACACTATACAATTTTTTTTTTTGAGATGGAGTTTCACTCTTATCACTCAGCTGCAGTGCAGTGGCATGATCTCGGCTCACTGCAATCTCTGCCTCCCGGGTTCAAGAGATTCTTCTTCCTCAGCCTCCCAAGTAGCTGGGATTACAGGGGCCTGCCACCACACCCAGCTAATTTTGTATTTTTAGTAGAGAGGGGGTTTCTCCATGTTGGTCAGGCTGGTCTTGAACTCCTGACCTCACGTGATCTGCCCACCTCGGCCTCTCAAAGTGCTGGGATTACAGGCGTGAGCCACCGCAACTGGCCAACACAATACGATTCTAATTTTTAAATAGTACTACTTAAATCACAAATACAGCTGACTGTTGTTAATACAATGAACTAGGTTGAATTATCTGCTATTACTTATTTTAGAACTTAGCTCATGTCAGAAATATACACAATACTCCTTTGAAATAAACAGCTTGGGGAAAAGTGAAAAACTATTATTAAAATTACTACTAGTTGCTGTAGCAACTGTTGAAGTGTTTTACTATGTGCCAGGCACTGGGCCAGAGACTCTTTGTTCATCTCTTTAATCTTCACTACATTTCTATAAAGTAGGTATCCTGAGATGTCCATTGTACTGAAAAGGAGACAAAGTAAAGTTTAGGGGAGTTAAGTAACTCAATAACTTAAATGTTTTTCTCCCTTAACTTAAATGATGCATGCCACAGGTTTGAAAAACATTCTTTCCCTATTCAATCATTTATTTAAGATAAGTGGCAAACATTAATCTCAACATAAACAGAAAATAGATTGAATACTGTGATTATTACTTTGAAACCAAAGCTCCATCATTAGAGAAACTCATACTGGCAAAGCAAACAAGGACTGATGAATTGGAGGTACACTTGTGCACTTAAAACTGTAGCAGGTGATGTAGGCACTGGAGGGGCTACAACCCAGGAACCCAGGTAGTTTGTAGAAAGTCACAAGGTGAAGGGTATCAGTTTTGTCATCACTTTGATACCTGTCAACTTCATGGGCCTGGGCCAATCAGCCAACCTGCTCAAACCTCACGTTTCTTTCATGTAAATACAGGTTAAGCAACCCTACTCCAAATACCCAATATCTGAAATGCTCCCAAGTCTGACACTTCTTGAGTGCTGAGCTGACGCCACAGGTGGAAAATTCCACCCCTGACCTCATGTGATGGGTCATAATCAAAATGCAGGTGTATAACACAGTTTATTAAGAGTCTCCAAGGGGAAAAAGGCCCTTCCAGTCCCCTTCAGCGTATCTTTTCTACTCATGCCCAGATTGCCCTATACAAGCATGCCACAAAGTATTGTGTATTATGTGGGAAATAACACACAAAGAACTTAGCACAAGAACTGACATACAATTCACAAAATAGTAGAGCTGTCATCTTCACTACTGGTTTTGATAGTAACTGTGACCCCAAAGAGTTAATAGAAGTGAGATAGTAGAAAAACTGATGGCTGTGCAGTCACAGAAATCTTCCAAGTCTACATCTCTCATTGAAGAGATATGCACCATTTGCAAAGTTATTTAACATACCTGAGCCTCAGTGTCCCTGAGTGTAAAATATAAATAAAAATATTTCCCTGGTATGAGACAGAAAAATAGATCTAATGTGTCAAAAGTATCATATAGAGAGACTGGAACACAGGAAGTTCCTATTACTGTTAGTATGAAGGTGCTTTAAGTACTCAAACTAGGCAACAGGTACAGGCCACAGGGGGAATAAACGCAAACGTCCAGTTAAAACCAAATCCAGACATAAGAGAAAGTTTATTTGAAAAAGTAACTGCTATAAGGGGAGTGAGACTACTGCAATAGGGAGAGCTCTGGTCATGAGATGTGCAAGTAGCTCAAAGCTTGGGCAGAAAGGAATTTTCTTTTATAGGGAGGGGTAAGCAAGGCTAGAAAGATCAGTTGGGAGCACTGACGAGGGAAAGCTTCTCCTGAAGGTCAGCCGATTCTCAGGAGGGGTATTCAAGGAGAGGCTGCTCTGCATTCCAATGCTCAAGGCATGGCCAAAGTTCAAGGGCCTAGGGAGGGAGACATACCTGACTAAAGCTTAGTTGATTATTTGGGCACTGGGTATAAACAAATCAGCTGACCATTTATAAGGCACAGAACGGGAATGTGGAAAGTCAGCGTCTGGCCTTGTCAGAGGTACTTAAGTGAGCATCAGTTGGTCTCGTCCTAGACATCTGGGGAAGGATTTTTTTTTTTTTTTTTTTTTTTGTAACAAGCCTTTTCCAGAAGACAATGGGTGGGGGATTTCTTCACCTAGTGCTATTTTCCAAAACACTTGGCTCAGGTAAAGCTCAACATTACCATAAACAAAACAAACAAACAAACTATATATATATATATATATATAGTTTGTATATGTTTATGTACATATATACAGTTTTGTTTACATGTATATGCTGAATATAGTTCAGTACTTTTAAGCAACTATTATCATATCATATTCAAACAATCACCACCTTTTTTTCCTATAAAAATAAGCAATAAACAATGAATTAAAAGCAAGTCCGTCATTAACCCACGGTGAGGAAGGAGGAACAATTTTAACTACTTGAGGTCTTCAAAATAGATTTTTTTTTTCAGTTCTTATTCTAATGCAATTTCCTGGTCAGAATGTTTTTATACATAACCTTGAATATAACAAAAACCAGGAAAATGGCTTGTACACAAAATGAAGGCTACTAAGAGAATGAGAAAATATTTCATTCTTTTCCTGTTATCATCTACTTTTCTTTTGAGAGAGATGCAGAGAGAGGATTTGAGTGTTTATGCCTGTCTTTGGATTTCTTTTGTTGGGTTTTCTATTAAGTCTTCTCTGACATCATTATTAGCTTATGCATACTGAATGTGTACTCTCTTGCCAGGAATCACACTAACCACACTATGTAATAATTTCTATAGATCGCCACACAGCTGAGTGAGAACAGTGCTATTGTTAAAAAGTTTCATATAAATGTCTGCATTTTAGATCTACTGCAAATAATCACATATTATTTTTCTGGTAGATGAATTTCATGCCAAAAGATTAACTTAACCTTTTAGATACATATGTAAACAATCAGTATAGGCATGTAGATATAAACATGTATAGAACACAAACTTGCAAATGTCTCAGGAATCAAGTAGAGACCATAGTAAATATTTTTATCTTGGAGGGAGGGCAGAGAGCTCATAGTCATCAATCCAGAACCTATAATGATTTTACCCAAACTTCTCTAATATGAATAGGGAGCAACGCTCTTTCACCCTGTTCATGCTATGAATGAAAGGTGAATTATCTTGGTCTAGTTTGACTTCTGCTTGCTCACCCCTAGAAGGAGAAAGTGCATACCATAGAGAAGCATGTAGATTCTTTGCTGGGTAATAGGAAATTGGTCTTCACAGTAGAAAATAATAACAGCAACAAAAGTACTAACAAAAATAATAACAACAATTAGAGCAAGAATAAAAACTACAGCATTGACATACTGATTGCTCATAATATGCCAGGCACTGGATAAACGCCCTATTTCACTACCAAACATAATTCTTCCAATAATCAGCAGTAATCTTATGCGTCCCACTTACAGATGAAGAAATGAGACAAAGGAAGTTCACACAGTTACCAAAACTGGGAACCAGGAATTAACCTCAGGCAGTGTGACTGCACAGCCAGGGCCCTTCCAAACAATTGGTTAACTAACCTGGGTCTTTTGCTTGCCAATGTATCAGGGAATAATCCTAGCCAACAAATTAAAGGGAAACGGAATCGAGCAAATATGAATGAACTTCATTTACTGAAAACAAAGTAGGCTTTCATAGGACTGTGTTACCATCTCTAGACCTAATTATGATTATGTCATTTCTTAGTGCCTCTTGCGGCAAAGAAAGTGCACTCTACATAAAAAAACAATAGAATGCATCTGGCAAACGTATGAGAAGAGTAACGATCATGGTGATGGTGGTGATGATGACGATGATGATAGCTTCAAGAGCAGCAGGGTAAGGATGCCACTAAAATCACCACCATTTATGTGCCAGGCATTATGATACAGGTATTACATATAACCTTTTACTCCCACTATATTGCATGCTGCTTCACTTACCTTGCAAAACATTTTACACATAAAAGTGCTCCATTTTTTTTGCACAAATAAATGAACAAATACATGAAATAAAAGTATGTTGAAGGCATAGAAAAAGTATTCATAAAAGACAAACTCAAAATTCCCAATGACACAGAGAGTATAATCACACTGCATATCAAATCCAAGCCACATAGCACAGAGTGTGCTGTTGGAATGAAACACAATATAACTATTGCTCTGGGAATTACAGATGGGATCCAGTAAAAGACACTGTATTAATTATATTGTTTTCCACGGAACTTTTCTAAGGTTGCCCAGGACAGCAACGCTGTAGAACAGTCATGATGAAACTGTCAAAGAGGACTAGACTTGAGGGGCCTTAGGGAGAAAAGAGATTTGAAAATAATGTACTGCTTGCCCATGGTTCAGACGTGCCTGCCTCTGCAAGTATGACCACATTATTGATTCTCAAAGGAAGAAAGAAAATATGACTTTGTCCCTTAACTGACATCAAAGTTACAATGTTATGCAGTGATGCCCAAAAGCATTTGCAAATATTCAGAAACAAAGTTTTGAGTGTCCTACGAGATGACTATCCTACCAATTGATCCAAAACACAATGGTCAAGAGGCATTGAAAACCTATGGTGGGGGAGGGAGAGAAAGGGTCATAAATATATACAGTCATGTACCACGTAAGGACATTTTAGTCAATTGACTGGGTATATGATGGTGGCCCTATAAGATTACAATGTATCTGGAAAATTCCTATTGCTTAGTGACATCCTAGCTATCTTAATGACATAGCACAACACGTTACTTATGTGTTTGTGGTGATGCTGGTATAAATAAACCTGTGCTGCCAGTCATATAACAGTATTGCACATTAGGTACAGCAGGGGTCCCCAACCCCCTGGCTGCAGATCAGTGCCCATCTGTGGCCTGTTAGTACAGTAGGAGGTGAGCAGTGGGTGAGCGAGCATTACTGCCTGAGCTCTACCTCCTGTCAGATCGGAGTCGGTATTACATTCTCATAGAAGCATGAACCCTATTGTGAATTGCACATGAGAGGGATCTAGGTTGCATGCTCCTTATGAGAATCTAACTAATGCCTGAATATCTGAGGTGAAACAGTTTCACTCCAAAACTGTCCATCTCCCATGACCCCTGTCCATTGAATAATTGTCTTCCATGAAACCAGTCCCTGGTGCCAGAAAGGTTGGGGGCTGCTGATGTAAAATACATAATACTTGATAATGATAATACGTGGCTATACTGGTTTACATTGTATTAGTCCATTTTCACAATGCAATAAAGATATTACCAGAGACTGGGTACTTTATGAAGAAAAGAGGCTTAATTGACTCACAGTTCCACATGGCTGGGGAGGCCTCAGGAAACTTACAATCATGGCAGAAGGCAAAGAGAAAGCAAGGCATGTCTCCCACAGTGGCAGGAGAGAGAGAGAGAGAAAACTAGCAGCGGAGAGTCCAGAAACTTGTCAAATAACCACATCTCATGAGAACTCCCTCACTATCATGAGAACAGCATGGGGGAAACTGATCCAATCACCTCTCTCTAGGTCTCTCCCTCGACATCTGGGGATTACAATTCAAGAGGAGATTTGAATGGCAAGACAGCCAAAACAAATCATTCCACTCCTGGTCCCTCTCAAATCTCATGTCCTTTGCACATTTCAAAAGGCAATCATGCCTTCCCAACAGTTCCCCAAAGTCTCAACTCATTCTAGCATTAACACAAAAGTTCACATCCAAAATCTCATCTAAGACAAGGCAAGTCCCTTCCACTTAGGAACACGTAAAGTCAAAAACAAGTTAGTTACTTCCAAGATACAATGGGGATACAGGCATTGGGTAAATGTTCCCATTCCAAATGAGAGAAATTGGCCAAAACTAAGGGGCCACAGGTCCCATGCAAATCTGAAACCCAGTGAGGCAGTCATTTAATCTTAAAGCTCCAAAATGATCTCCTCTGACTCCATGGATCAAATCTAGGGCATGCTCTACCCCTCTGACACTGCAGGGCACACCCTCCTCCCCCAGCTCCCCAATGGCTGCTTTCACAGCTGTCGTTGAGTGTCTTTGGCTTTTCCAGGTGCACAGTGCAAGCTGTTGGTGGATCTACCATTCTGGGGTCTAGAGGATGGTGGCCCTCTCCTCACAGCTCCACTAGGCAGTGCCCCAGTGGGGACTCTGTGTGGGGACTCTGTTTGGGGGCGCCAATCCCACATTTCCCCTTTGTACTGCCCTAGCAGAGGTTTTCCATGAGGGCTCTGCCCCTGCAGTAGACTTCTGCCTGGACATCCAGGCATTTCCATACATCCTCTTATATCTAGGTAGAAATTCCCAAAGAGCTCCACAAGACTAGAAAAAAAGAATGAACAGGAGTGAACAAAACCTCCAAGAAATATGGGACTTCATAAAAAGACTGAATCTACAACTGATTGGAGTACCTGAAGGGGATGGGGAGAATGGAAACAAGCTGGAAAACACACTTCAGGATATTATCCAGGAGAGCTTCCCCAACCTAGCAAGACAGGCCAACATGCAAATTCAGAAAATTCAGAGAACACCACTAAGATATGCCAGAAGAGCAACCCCAAGACACATAATCATCAGATTATCCAAGGTTAAAATGAAGGAAAGAATGTTAAGGGCAGCCAGAGAGAAAGGCCAGGTCACCAACAAAGGGAAGCCCATGAGACTAACAGTGGACCTCTCGGCAGAAACTCTACATGCCAGAAGAGACTGGGGGCCAATATTCAGCATTCTTAAACAAAAGAATTTTCAACCCAGAATTTCATATCCAGCCAAACAAAACTTCATAAGCGTAAGAGGAATAAAATCCCTTCCAGACAAGCAAATGCTGAGGGATTTCATCACCACCAGTCCTGCCTTGCAAGAGATTCTGAAAGAAGCACTAAATAAAGAAAGGAAAAACAGGTACCAGCTGCTGCAAAAACACACCAAAATATAAAGACCAATAGCAATATGAATAAACTGCATCAAATAGTATGCAAAATAATTAGATAGCATCATGATGACAGGATCAAATTCACACATAACAATACAAACCTTAAATGTAAATGGGTTAAATGCCCCAATTAAAACACACAGACTGGCAAATTGGATAAAGATTCAAGACCCATCAGTGTGCTGTGTTCAGGAGACCCATCTCACACACAAAGACACAAATAGACTCAAAATAAAGGAATGGAGGAAAATTTACCAAGCAAATAGAAAGCAAAAGAAAGCAGAGTTTGCAGTCCTAGTCTCTGACAAAACAGACTTTAAACCAACAAAGATCAAAAAAGACAAAGAAGGTTATCACATAACAGTAAAGGGAACAATTCAACAAGGAGAGCTAAGTATTCTAAATATATATGCACCCAAACAGAAGCACTCAGATTCATAAAACAAGTTCTTAGAGACCTAAAAAGAGACTTAGACTCCCACACAATAATAGTGGGAGACTTTAACACCCTACTGTTAATATTAGATCAACAAGACAGAAAATTAATGAGGATATTCGCGACTTCAACTCAGCGCTGGAGGGCTCTGGATCAAGTGGACCTAATAGACAGCTACAGAACTCTCTACCCCAAAGCAATAGAATACACATTCTTCTCAGTGCCACATGGCACTATTCTAAAACCGACTACATAATTTGAAGTAAAACACTCCTCAGCAAATGCAAAAGAACTGAAATCATAACAGTCTCTAGGACCACACTGCAATCAAATTAGAACTCATGATTAAGAAACTCACTCAAAACCACACAATTACAAGGAAATTGAACAACCTGGTCCTGAGTGAATCCTGGGTAAATAATGGAATTAAAGCAGAAATCAAGAAGTTCTTTGAAACCAATGAGAACAAAGAGAAAACATATCAGAATCTCTGGGACACAGAGTGTCCCAGTGTTAAGAGGAAAATTTGTAGCACTAAATGCTCACATCAGAAAGCTAGAAAGATCTCAAGTCAACACCCTAACATCACAATTAAAAGAGCTAGAGAGGCAAGAGCAAAAAAATCCAAAAGCCAGCAGAAGGCAAGAAATAACTAAGATCAGAGCAGAACTGAAGGAGATAGAGACACAAAAAACCCTCCAAAAATAAAATAAATGAAGACAAGAGCTGGTTTTCTTGAAAAAAAATAAAAAATAGACAGCAAGCTAGATTAATAAAGAAGAAAAGAGAGAAGAATCAAATACACACAATAAAAAAATGATAATAGGGATATCACCACTGACACCACAGAAATACAAACTACCATAAGTGAATACTATAAACACCTCTATGCAAATAAACTAGAAAATCTAGAAGAAATGGATAAATTCTGGGACACATACCCCCTCCCAAGACTAAACCAGGAAGGAGTTGAATCCTTGAATAGACCAATAACAAGTTCTGAAATTGAGGCAGTAATTAATAGTCTACTGACCAAAAAAAGCCCAAGACCAGATGGATTCACAGCCAAATTCTACCAGAGGTACAAAGAGGAACAGGTGTCATTCCTTCTGAAACTATTCCAAACAATTGAAAAGGAGGGACTCCTCCCTAACTCATTTTATGAAGCCAGCATCACCCTGATGCCAAAACCAGGAAGAGACACAATGAAAAAGGAAACTGCAGGCCAATATCCCTGATGAGCATCAGTGTGAAAATCCTCAGTAAAATACTGGCAAACTGAATCCAGCAGCACATCAAAAACTTATTCACCACGATCAAGTCAGCTTCATCCCTGGGATTCAAGGCTGGTTCAACATACGCAACTCAATAAACGTAATCCATCACATAAACAGAACCAAAGACAAAAACCACATGATTATCTCAACAGATGCAGAAAAAGCCTGTGATAATATTCAACACCCCTTTGTGTTAAAAACTCTCAATAAAGTAGGTTTTGATGGGACATATCTCAAAATAATAAGAGCTACTTATGACAAACCCATAGCTAATATCATATCGAATGGGTAAAAGCTGGAAGCATTCTCTTTAAAAACCGATACAAACAAGGACACCCTCTCTCACCACTCCTATTCAACATAGTATTGAAAGTTCTGGCCAGGGCAATCAGGCAAGAGAAAGAAATAAAGAGTATTCGCATAGGAAGAGAGGAAGGCAAATTGTCTCTGTTTAGAGATGACACGATTTTATTTTTAGAAAACCCCATCATCTCAGCCCCCAAACTCCTTAAACTGATAAGCAATTTCAGTAAAGTTTCAGGATACAAAATCAACGTGCAAAAATCACAAGCATTCCTTTACACCAACAATAGACAAGCAGAGAGCCAAATCATGAATGAACTCCCATTCACAATTGCTACAAAGGAATAAATACCTAGGAATACAGCTAACAGGGGATGTGAAGGACCTCTTCAAGGAGAACTACAAACCGCTGCTCAAGGAAATAAGAGAGGAAACAAATTGGACAACATTCCATCCTCATGGATAGAAGGAATCAATATCATGAAAATGGCCATACTGCTCAAAGTAGTTTACAGATTTTCAATGTTATTCTCAAACTACTATTGACATTCCTCACAAAATTAGAAAACACTACTTTAAATTTCATATGGAATCTATGAAGACCTCTGTATAGCCAAGACAATCCTAAGCAAAAAGAACAAAGCTGGAGACATCAGGCTACCTGGCTTCAAACTATACTACAAGGCTACAGTAACCAAAACAGCATGGTACTGGTATCAAAACAGAGATATAGACCAAAGGAACAGAACAGAGGCCTCGGAAATAACACCACTCATCTACAACCATCTGATCTTCAACAAACCTGACAAAAACAAGCAATGGGGAAAGGATTTCTTTTTCAATAAATGGTGCTGAGAAAACTGGCTAGCCATATGCAGAAAACTGAAACTGGACCCCTTCCTTACACCTTATACAAAAATTAACTCAAGATGGATTAAAGACTTAAATGTAAAACCCAAAACTATAAAAACCCTAGAACAAAACCTAGGCAATACCATTGGGCAGACTTCATGACGAAAACGCCAAAAACAATTGCAACAAAGGTCAAAATTGACAAATGGGATCTAACTAAACTAAAGAGCTTCTGTACAGCTAAAGAAACTATCATCAGAGTGAACAGGCAATCTACAGAATGGGAGAAAATTTTTGCAATTTACCCATCTGACAAATGTCTAATATCCAGAATTTACAAGGAAATTAAACAAATTTACAAGAAAAAAACAACCCCATCAAAAAGTGGGCAAGGGATGTGAACAGACATTTCTCAAAAGGAGACATTTACGTAACCAACAAACATATGAAAAAAAGCTCAACATCACTGATCATTAGAGAAATGCAAATCAAAACCATAATGAGATACCATCTGAAGTCAGTCAGAATGCTGAGTACTGAAAAACCAAGAAACAACAGATGCTGGTGAGGCTGTAGAGAAATCGGAATGCTTTTACACTGTTGGTAGGAATGTAAATTAATTCAACCACTATGGGAAGACAGTATAGTGATTCCTCAAGGATCTAGAACAGAAATACCATTTGACCCAGCAATCCCATCACTGGGTATATGCCCAAAGGAATATAAACCATTCTACTATAAAGACACATGTACACATATGTTTAGTGCAGCGCCATTTACAATAGCAAAGACTCAGAACCAACCCAAATGCCCATCAATGATAGACTGGATAAAGAAAACGTGGTACATATACACCATGGAATACTATGCAGCCATATAAAGGAATGAGATCGTGTCCTTTGCAGGGACATGGAAGAAGCTGGAAGCCATCATCCTTAGCAAACTAACACAGAACAGAAAACCAAACACCACATGTTCTCACTCATAAGTGGGAGCTGAACAATGAGAATACATGGACACAGGGAGAGGAACAACACACATCAAGGCCTGTTGGTGGTGGGGGGAAAGGGGAGGGAACTTAGAGAACAGGTCAATAGGTACAGCAAACCACCATGGCACACGTATACCTATATAACAAACCTGCATGTTCTGCATGTGTATCCTGGAATCTAAAGTAGAATTTTTTTTAAAAAAAAAGAAATGGACAACTCTCTAGAATCAAACACCTTGAAATTCCTTGAATAATTAAGGACCCACAGATTGTTCATCTTTTCATATACAGACCCCAACCTATGATTACTAATTACTAATTGCAGTGAGATCACAGAAAAAATAAATGAAAAGTCTACTTTAGAGTCAAAGATATGGTTATTTCAAACAACAGTTTCCCTATCAATAGTCATTTGTCTAAGACTATATTGATCAGCATGAAGTGGCACATTATAGAAGACACTTCTGCACACCTGTTACAGAAGAGCCTCCTCACAATGCCTATTTCTACTAACTAATATATGCTGTCCACTCTAATAGGAACTGAAAAAGGCACCGTTTCCTCAATTTGATAGAGGATACAGTAAATATTTACACAACACTTAAAATGAGAGAGTATATAAACAATAATAGAAAACAGGTAATACAGGGCCAGAATTTCTAATAGAAAATTTTATTTTGTTTTTGTTTTTTAATTACAGGAAGAGAAAGATCAAGCCATATGTCAGATGTACTTTATTCTTTTTTCACAAAAGCATTATCTAGTCATAGAGGATCACAAAGAGAGCTGAACTGATCATAAAAAGTCTGTATTTCCTGTGCACTACAAACAACCATTATCCCTTGAACAATTCCCCAAAGCTCCTAACATCAAACATTAATCAGTCAGTTTAGGATCCATCAGCAAATTTAGGATACCTCCAAAGGGGCCTGACAGGTTAGGCAAAGAAAGCATTGCATACCATCAGTTCCTTCACTGATAGCTAAAGATCTATAGGTCAGAGAAGGGCAGGCTCTGATGTCTCCTCCATTAATTATTGAAGGTAATATTCCAGATGCTAGTAAATCTTAATAACTTCAAATATAAGCTTCAAAGATGTACTTTTGATGAACAAAGCCAAAACACTTCTGATTATCAAAAAGATATGTTATAATGCATATTTTATCTTTCAATGGATATCCTCTCACCAATAAATGTGATCTTTGATCCAAAAATTATTAGTAATGCCACTAAAATTTCTCAAAACAAAGTCAGTTTAAACGTGCTTCAGTTAAAACCACTGCCCTATTGCTCTAAAAGAAACATTACAAAATGCAACTAGATTGTCAATTTTTCAACAACTTTGGGAGTGACTGTTTAGACACTGTCAAATGATTTCTAAGTAACCCTGTCACAAGAAGACTGGCTTGCTACAAACACAAGGTGTAGGATACAGAAGAACTAACATTTGTTAAGGAATTTCTGTGTGCCAGACTCTTGGCTGATCTCTTCGGGTTTGATTGAATCGAATCCTCATCACAATCTGCAGAAAGGATTGGTGACTGATCACAAGCACCTGGCTAGTAAGGGACTGAGTAAGAGACTTCACTAGGCAAATTAAAGTGCTGCTCTACATTCCCATTGCTGTCTCTGTACCCAGCACGTGGGCACAAATGTAAGAGCCTCGTGAAGGAAAGCATAAGCAAGAACACACTGAGCAGGTCTCGGAAGCTCCTTAAGGTAGAATGAGAAACTTACTCAGGCCAGCTCCTGCAGTTGCACAATTATCATTCTTTTTAAGTGTGATTACTGCTCAAAGTCAGAAACATCAAATGTGGAAATATTATCCAAGTAGGGGATCCATCCATGAAAGCAACAATTGAAAGACTTCTATGTTCTGCTCTAGGACACCTGGAAGGCTCATCTCCGAAGTCACATTCTTTCAAGATGGTTTGAAGAAAATGCAGATCTTTGGTGCAGCAATTAATAGGTACAGTTATGTATACTTCAACAGGCTGAATGTAATCTATCTTGAACTTGCCTTTCAATTACTCCGTGCTTGGAGCTTCCTGCAGTGCCTATCTCAAAGTTGCTAACGCAGGGAAATAAGCCTATGAGAAATTCAAAACACTTCATCATCACATTTTAATCATACAAAATAGTGAGTCCTGAGTTTAGCTCATTCTCTGACAAGTCAGAGATGATGAAGCCTTTAATTCTCACCTATTTATACAGCAATCTTTCCTCCTAATTCCATCTATCCTATTCTGTTATCTCAAAGATATAACCAGGTGACAGAGTTCAAGTTCATTACCAAGAGAATGTATTTCTCCAGCCAAAGCAAACAGAATTTCGATGAATCTTCTAAGTACCTGTTATAAATGCCAAGTATTAAAGGTTCTTTATTCAGCTATTTACAAGACCATCTGTGAAGCCAACATTCTGTGATCCAAATGCAGATGTTCTATGAAGGAAGGCAAGGCTAAAAAAGAAAATCCTGACAAGGCCTGTGCAGCTACTTAAAGCATAAAGAGAAGTGCAATGGTCTTACGATTTAAATATAAACCTTTGTTAAATGATGAGGAAACCACAGCAGCAGGGACCTGCTAAACAATCACTTGATTCCTGTGATTGAGCTAAAAGAGTATATTTGAGATGCTCGGTCCATCGACATATTTACTGAGTCCCTGTTATGTTCCTAGTGTGTTCCAGGCACCGTAGCATTATTGTAGGCCTGGCTCATGTATGCTGTGATTTGGTGTTTACCTTCGATTCTGAAGTTTAGAAAACCTCTTAACAGGGCTTAAAGATACTTTTCTCTTGTATCTGATTCCAAGTAACCCTGTATTTATTCAACCAACAGTCACTGCAGGACTGTTCAGAAGTAATGTTAAGTAAAAGGTAGGTTACCTAGAAGCTGACAGTGTTACTGGAGCAGAATCTTGAGGATCTAGACATTAGTTCTGTTGTTGCTTAGAAAGGTCTGGGGGCCATGAGGGAGGGCCTACGACAGCAGGGTAGGGGATATTCTCAGAGCAATAGCTATGTACAATAGAAATATTTCAATATTTTAATTACCAGTATGACTAAACAGAACCTCAGCAGCCCTATGTTGCCTAGGATAGATAAACATTTAAGTCCAAGCCCTATATTCAGGCAGCTCTCCAGCTAAATAATATGCTATAGAATGAGTAAATATGATGTGATTTTAAATAAATGGAAAAGACAGGTTATCTCAGACTTCTCAAAAGTTTTTGTTAAAAACATAAATAATAGCTATTTTGCAGATTCTAGAAGAAAACTTGTTCAATCTATTTTCTCCAATACAACAAGCTTTACTATTCCATATATAATCATTGTGTTGTTCACAAATACCTAATGATATCTAACTTTCTCTATCAAGTTCAATAGATCGAGAGAAAGACCAGTTATCTAACAGCCAGAAGGAAAATCAAGATAAAAACTTGGTGTTAAGTTTTTATGTAAAACATGAAACTATAATATTTTGCTGAATAATTTCAATGACTGCAAATGAACAAAATCTATTCCACCTTTTGGAATCCCTTTTCAGTTTTAATTCACATATTCCGCACTTTCTGCTACAGAGATTTCCATCATGGGTCAAGGATTGAACCAGATGACGTCCAATGTATTGGGATTTCCAAGACAGACCATGAGCAGTGCTTAAAAGTAGACATTTTGTCACAATATTTAATAAATAGCATTCGTGAGAAAAATATTATCCCCCTTTAAGCAAATAGTATTATTATTTCTCTCTATAATAGAAACAGAGTTATAACATAATAGTACCTATTCGTTTTACTCAGAGGCATCAATCCCAATTGGAAATTTTTAAAAATCCAGCTCAAGCTGCAACTCATAGAGGTGGCAAATCTCCTTTAGAGGGTATAGAAATCTACACATGATCTCATTTTAAAATGTGTGTGTATACTTTTTATTTCTGAGAAAGCAATCAAAATCCTGGCTTCCAAAAATGTCCAATTTAATGGAGCATAACAAACTCCTTTTAACAATGTTTAAATTTTGAAAAGCCCACTGAATTAAAGACATCATGACTAAGACCAAACTGGACTGCTCTAGAATCTAGCTTACATCTGTTTGGCCCAAGGAGCCTACAGCATTGACCCTACATACATTAAAGCCACCTGTGCTCAAGTCCACTAATCACTCACACCTGCTTACACCATGCTACTGCTCACTACAATACCAATGAGAACATCTGCCTGCTTTAGATAAAGATTCTATGCACATCTAAATTAGCATAACAAGTTTTTAAACTATTATTGCAAAAGAAACAGCAGTTAATATGGTAATTTTGGGGGATCTCTGCCTAGGTTTCATTAGGCTCACCCTAATGTCTTTTTCAGTTTTGGCAGGAGGGCCTGTGCCTGTTTTCATAGCCAAAAGACTGCCATACTCACAAATGGCCAAAAAGTACGAAGAAATCCTTCAAGTTTCCCAGGCACTGAACAGGAGGCTCCAAACCAAGTCATCTGCTTGGAGTTTTTATTACTTGGATCCAAGTTCTATTATAAACTGTACCTCAGTGCTCTTCATGTATGACATGAGAAGCAGGAAATCATCCTTATAGCTTTAACATTTAACAAGGTTACTTTTGACCAAAATGAGCAATGAATTTCAAAATATAGGGACATGGCAAAGTGCTGTAACTCTGAATTAAACAAATCAACACCAAGAAACAATATTCTACTAGCAATTCGGTAATCACAGGCAAAGATGATAAATATCCATAATGTTTTTATGAGCCACAAACATGGTTTAATCTAATCTTACACTGTTTGTGTTTATAAAGCCAAGAAAAGGGTGATCATCTAATATTTTCATAACATCTAGTAGAAGGTAGTTAAAAAGATGTTACATTAGACATCATTACTGCTTAAAAATAAACTCTCACGTTAGTTAACAAAATATGTTATAGGTTCTTTGCACATCTGTTATAGGTACCACAAAGATACTATAGCTACTGAATTCGTATGTGTGCTAGACATTCCATTTCCCTTTTTAAAAAATATATAACAACCTATTATTTATTTACCATAATTATCTCCATTTTACAAAAGCGAGAAGGCTTAAATTTATTTTCCCCAATTCAAAACTGTAACTACTTAAGCCCAGGTGTCTCTTTTAAACCTCTTGCTCTGTCTCCACAGTCTTCAACATGGAGGAAATTCAGGGGATAAACTATATCCAAAAGCAGCCTCAAAGATTCAGGCAGTAATTTCATTATCATGTCTTACTTGATTTGTACCCAAAAAAAAAAAATGATTAGATTTCAGTTTCACGTCTTCTGTCTCTTACTAATTCAGGTACTAAAAACTGTTGGTATTTACTGAGTGCTTATTTTGCTCTACGCCCTTCACATGATTTAACAAATTCCCAAAACAACCCTACAGGGTAGATAGTAGCATCATGCTACTTTGCAGGTGAGGATACAGGTATAAAGATGTTAAGTAACTTGCACAGGTAGCCAATTTGGGCCCCTAATTAAGGCAGTCTGGTCCATGCTTTGACCTTTGTGCTACCTTTCCTCTACCTCTGAAGACAAAAGGTAATTGCAAAATAAAAGTATGATATGCTGAGAAGCAAATAAACTAGATCTGGTAAACCAAAAAGTATATGTTGCACTCAAGCCCTCCTTGCAGTAACAAACCCACAAAACCAAATGGTGCTGAGTTGTGCATTAGAAACAGGTTAAAAGACCTATTAAATAAGCTCAGATCTGAAAGGTAAACAATAAGCTACTGAAATATGATTTTTATTAAGCAATAGCAAACAAGTCTATTTACATTTCAAGAAAGAAATGGCAATAATTCATCAGCAAGACAAAATAGAGTCAACCAAACTGACGTAGTTTCTCTCTCTCCACACACACACTCCCCTACACACATACTAGCAGCCCTATGAAAAACAGGGTTATAATAGAAATGCTGACACAACCAACCTTATAATGTTTCATACCAAAAGCTATAATTATATTTTCTAATTGTAAACTGGGTGAAAAAAAAAAGGCCAACCAGAACAAAAACATAATAACTACCTAGAAACAGTCCATCAGAATTCTTGGATTATGGAAAATGCATATAAAACACTATTATCTTCAGCCACAGCCAGAAGATGTCAGACAATCAATTCATATAACATGCCAGCTTAATAAAGTGTGCATACAAAATTTATGAATGCAGTAATATTCCTTTATATCACAGGTTATTAATGGTCAATTTAATGAACATCTACAGCTGGAGTGCTTTCATTCTGTATGATATTTTAATCATTTTTAGCCATGGATTTAAATGCATTTCATTTTATAACCATCAGCTAGCAAAGATAAGAAAGCCTTTACATAAGTGCTGAAATATTTGGGGTAGGCTACCAATTTTGTCTTTATGTTGTTATTGATTTCCTTATATATTTTTTACAACAGAAACACAGCGAAATGTTCCACTATAACAATATTTGCTTTAATATTTGTATTTAGAATATGAAAAGTTTGCTTAAAGTAGCATTACATGTTTGGTTAGCATAAAATCTTCCATTTCATTTCAAATAAAGAACTTTCTAACCTTGTTTACATGAAACAATCTCGCTCAGAGCTATTATCCTCCAAAAAGTATCCTGGTGGAATGTTGACATCTCAAACATAAATATTCTTGAAAATTAATGTGTTGTATTTCTTAAGTATCCTATTTCCACTCACTTGTTCACATAATCTTTAAAAAACCTATTGTGTTCAAGTCTACTTTTCCCACAGATTCTTTACTGAAACTAAATTTTACCATATGATGCTTATGTGGAAGGAACAGGCAACATAACTGCAAGACAACAATAGATATCTGAAAATATAAACATTCAGCATTTAAAATATTGATGTCTTTCTGTGGTCACAAAGTTAAATAATTGTTTCTCACATTTGAGCATTAGAATTTGGTATTTAAAATTACATTCATCCTTCAGAGTTAATTGAAAGATTTGGGTATATAGGCAAAAGGTTAGGAAATCTAGGTCATAAATACTTCTTAAGGTGCAAGAATTGGCTCCATAAACTAGTAAATGTGCAATAATCACTATTAAAGAATGAACGATGGCATTTTTCTTTTTTTTTTTTTTTTTGAGACAGAGTCTTACTCTGTTGCCCAGGCTGGAGTGCAATGGTGTGATCTCGGCTCACTGCAACCGCCACCTCCCAGGTTCAAGCGATTCTCCTGCCTCAGTCTCCCAAGTAATTGAGATTACAGGCGCCCACCATCATGCCTGGCTAATTTTTGTATTTTTAGTAGAGACGGGGTTTCTCCATGTTGGTCAGGCTGGTCTTGAACTCCTGACCTCAGGTGATCCATCCGCCTCAGTCTCCCAATGACAGCAATTTTTTAGTTTGACTGTCTATAGCCTTATAGGAAGTTACTGGTGAAAATTAGTAAAAGGCATATGCACAAAAGATTTAGTGCATTCATGTGTCTTTATTCATTCACTCAATCTTCTGTTGCTTCACTGGTTCCTTTTGGGCTTCCTACTATGTGCCAGTTAATCTTTGTTTGCTCTGGGTGAGTAATTCCCATTCTTAAAGACCTAATAAAACAGGACACAGTCCATGTATACCCACTAATTATAAAACAGTGTAGAATTGATGGATAAGTGCCAAGGAGAAATACAAATCAAGAATTCAGAGAAAACGGTTGTTACTTGTCAAGAAGAGGGCAAGGGAAGACTTTATAAAGGTCAATTGGAATTTAGAGGAGTAAAAGAAATAAGGGTATTTTTGGGTAAAGGGCACAACATGAAATTGACTTAAGGACAAGAGACACAAGGACAAAAAGTGCCTATGATGTGAATTTTGAGTTTAAAATACAGATTTTCAACAATGCTTAAATCTGTAGATGGTAGGCATTTTCCAAATTCCTCTAATAAGTAGATTCAGCCTATATCCAAGGAAGATCATAACTCATTAAATTTCATTTTAACCTTCCTGAATCTGCCTAAATTTTCTCATCTTATCAGGCAAGCCAATATATGCTTACACTGTGAGGTTAAAGCAATGAACTTGTGAAGAGAACCTGTCAAATCAAATTATCAACAAGCAATAGTCCCACTATTGGGGAATATATAAGCTGCAATGTCAATTTTAAAGAAGTGTTCTTACATTTGCATTTTAATTAGGTCACACCTTCAACATCATGATATTAATTTCAGTTTAATGCTCTATTTTATTGCCATTTCCAAAATGACATTTTTAGACATGGACATAAAGAAAAAAATCTCTACTTTTGTTTTGACAGCTCATAAATATTGCAAATTGAAACAATGTTGAACAAAGTTCAATATTTGGAATATTCAAAAAAGAGATATGACTGTGTCTAAAATTCTAAATACTTAGAATTGGATTTCAAAAATATTCCAAGGGAAAATTATTAGATTCTCATTTAAGAGTATAATGGAGTGTTGAATGGAACATAAAATTCAGGTTCCTGTGAGTCACCAGAAGCTAAATATGAATAGCTCAGAAAAAATCATTTTGGTTAAGACTTTGCATCAGAATTGAGACATGCTTTGTAGTTTTTTCAGATCAAGAGGTAGTCAAATTACAGAATGCATCTTTGTCCATTAATAAATGACATATACTCAAATACATAAAGTTGTAATAACATTCACATAACAAAATTCATCAATCATTTTAAAGTGTAAAATTCAGTGGCATTTTGTACATTCACAATGTCATGCAACCTTCACCATATCTGTTTCCAGAACGTTTTCATCATCCCAAAAGAAAACTCTGTGGCCATTACAGCCATTCCACATTCCCCACTAGCCACTCCCAATCCCTGGTACCACTAATCTGCTACCTCTATGACTTTGCCAATTCCGGATATTTCACATAAATTGTATCACATAATATGTGGCTTTTAGTGTACAGTTTTAATTTTTATTTTTGTAGGTACATAGTTGTATATATTTATGGGGTACATGAGATGTTTTGATACAGACATGCAATGTGTAATAATCACATCATATAAAATGGGGTATCCATCCCCTCAAGCATTTATCCTTTGTGTTACAAACAATCAAATTATACTCTTAGTTATTTCAAAATGTACGATTAAATCATTATTGACTATAGGCACTCTGTTGTGCTATCAAATGCTAGGTCTTATTCATGTTTTCTATTTTTTTATACTCATTAACCATACCCACCTCCCAGCTCACCATCTGTCAACTACCCTTCCCAGCTTCTGGTAATTCTCCTTCTACTTACTATCTCTATTAGTTGAATTATTTTGATTTTTAGATCCCACAAATAAGTGAGAATATACAATATTTGTCTTTCTAGGCCTGACTTATTTCACTTTGCAGAATGACCTCCAGTTCCATTCATGTTGTTGCAAATGACATGATCTCATTCTTTTTTATGGATGAATAGTACTCCATTGTGGTTAAGTACCACATTTTTTAAATCCATTTCTCTGCCAATGGACACTTAGGTTGCTTCCAAATCTTGACTATTGTGAACAGTGCTGCAACAAACACGGGAGTGCAGATCACTCTGTGATATACTGATTTCCTTTGGGTATATACCCAACAGTGGGATGTCTGGACTGTGTGTTAGCTCTACTTTTAGTTTTCTGAGTAACCTCCAAACTGTTCTCCATAGTGGCTGTACTAATTTACATTCCCACCAACAGGGTACAAAGGTTCCCTTTTCTCTACATCCCCGCCAGCATTTGTTATTGTCTGTCTTTTGGATATAAGCCATTTTAACTGGAGTGAGATGATATCTCGTTGTAGTTCTGATTTGCATTTCTTTGATGATGAAGGATGTTGAGCACCTTTTCATATGCCTGTTAGCTATTTTTAGTGTATGGTTTCTTTCATTAGCAAATGCTTCAAATACATTCTAACACATACATTCTCTAATTCTTCTTTAAGGGAATACCTTAAAGAAGAAATGGTCAAGTACTTCATTTCCCAACTGTTTTCTATTTTTCTTTTCCCAAAACTATTCCAAAAAGTTTATGGGGCTTTGTGTTTACTGTTTATGAGGTAAACAAATATGAGTTTTTACTCCCAGATTTTTCCAAATTAAAAAGGCAGTGACAAGTATCCATTTAAATTAAAAATCCAAGCCATTATTGACATTGGAACTTGATTCTATATATGCATTAAAAAAAGACCTAACAGGGGGAAACCTACATTGTCTTCAAAACTGGGGATATCCGACATCATCGGTATGTCAAATTTCCATAAATGAATCCATGTATTCAATGCCATTCCTTTAAAAAATTTCACTGCCTTTTCCCACAGAATTTGACAAGATGGAAAAAAATCATTTGAAAAAGTCAAGGTAAAGAACAGCCAAAATGTGATTAAAAGAAAGGAATGCTTGTCTTTCTGGACATAAAGATACTCTTTAATCATAGTAATCAAAGGACTATGTCATTAAAGCTCAAAGAGACCAACTGAACTCAGTGGACAGGCAAGAAACAGATTCACACATTTATGTCAAGACCATGGGGAAAGAATAGAATGGAACACTGTTTTTTCATAGGAAGAAAAGTGGATTCATAATTTATATCACATATAAAAGATATTCAGATGATATCGAGGCACATATGAAAAAGAAAACAATACATTAAAAAAATATGAAAGTACTATTATGATATTAGCACTGGGAATATATTCTTAAGGTACAGCCAAAATGCATAGACCAAAAGGAAATTATTAAATTTCATTATATTAAAAATTTTAGTATCAAAAGGCACTATCCCCTGTCCCGACCCCATCACACATACAGAATCCCACCAAGATTCCAAGCCAGAAATAAAAAAAATGTCTTGTGATGGCTATGATCACAAAGGATTTAAATCTAGAATATATAAAAATACTAATTATTGCAAAAGAAAACAATGACCCAATGGAAAAAATTGGCAAAGAATACACACAAGCAATTGACAAAAAGGGACACCTGTTTGCATCCAGGAGCAAATGTTTTACTCCACTGGATAATTGGAGAAATGAGAATTAATCCAATAATGTGGTACCATCTTTTACCCACCAGAGTAGCAAACACTTAAAAAGTGTGCCAATGCAAACATCATGGGAAACAGATGTTTTCACCCAATGCTATGGAGTATCAACTGACACAAGCACTTAATTAGGACTATAGAACTGCTCTCCAATGTTGAAGAAATGTGTACCTTACAACACGGGGATTCCGCTGCTAGGTAAATATTCTGCAGAGAGACTCACCAGTACACTAGGAAACACATACAAAGATATTGGTTTTACATCATCTTAACTGAGAAAAATTAGAAACAACCTTTAAAAAGGAATAGGAAATTAATTTGTCTTCCACTCAGGGACTAGAATACAATACAGGAGGTAAAAATGAAAGAATGAGGTCTTCATTTATCCATGTAGCTGTATCTCAAAAACAACGCCGAGTAAAAGAAACTGATTATGTACAGCAGGACACAGTCAGGAAAATATTAAATACATCAAACAACACGATTTGCTTTTTAGGGATACAGACACACATTAAAAAAAAAAAAAATGCAAACCTAAGCAGGTAGAAAACATACCAACTTCAGGTCAGTAAACGCCTCTAAAGCAGTTCTCAAAAGGGGGTAACTTTGCCTCCCACATATGGCAATATGTGGAGACATTCTTCGTTATTCACAACTAGGAGGGGACATGGTATTGTATCTAGTGGGTACAGGTAGAGTTGCTGCTAATCACTTACAGTGCAAAGGACAGCCCCCACAAGAAAGTAGTTATCTGGTCCAAAATAGCAATGGTGCCAAGGTTGAGAAACGCAGACCTTAAAAGAGAGAAGGAGAATAAGATGACAGTTGGGGAAGATGAAGTCTATCTATAACTTTTCATTTTAAGAAAAGATCTGAAGCATGTATGAAAATATGTTAAATTTTTTAAGAAGCCTGCCACATTATTCTTTGTACATTGTTATATTTGAAATATCTCTTTAATCAATTCAAAAATATAAAAATCATTCTGCAAACAAACACAGTTAATTTCTAAATTTGATGAAAATTACATAATTCTTTTATTAGCATATTTCTATAAATATATCTTCGGAAAAACAATATTCTCACACTCATGATTAAATGTATTTGCACTTTTTTTTGGTGTTTGTTCTACACAGAGCTTTAAAAGGAAGACTGTGGAAGAACCCAGGATTTATCCAGGATCATCACAGGATCATTTCATCATTACAGTTTCAGGCAAGAACATTCTAAAACCAGCCCAGAGAAAGCTAATTCCGTCCTTTCCTGGTTATATAGCAGATCGTAATAATTCCAGGCAATTCTCTGAAGAAGCTGATGATCTAGAACAGTGGGCTTGCATCACACACCCCATCATGCTTCCTTAAGTACACGGCTTAGGATGCTGATTTCTCCCAACCTCATGGGTTTCAGTAGTTCCTACAAACTACTTTGAGATCAACCAGTGCATAATTTTATTTTTTCCTTTAGTTCCTTAGAGCAGAGGTTGGCAAACTTTTTCTGTAAAGGGCCAGATAGTAAATATTTTGGGCTTTACGCCATATGGTCTCTGTCACAGCTACTCATCTGTGTCACTGTAACACAAAAACAGCCATAAAGGATACACAAAGGAACAAATGTGGCTATGTTCCAATAAACCTTTAGTTACAGAAACAGGCAGGGGGCTAGACTTGGCTCCTAGCCATAGTTTCGCCAACACCAAGATGGACGCAAAAATGCTACTGGTTTAAATACTATTTTAAATTTAAGGCATTTCCTCCAGTCTTTGAAAGTAAAGTTTTATGTATGTTTTAATCAGTGTAAAAATCTTGTACTACTAAAAGTGAATTTATATAAATGAAACAATTCAATAAATGATGAAAATGTTCATTTGTTACATTTATAGCATACCAACTTCTTTCTGGAAGTATGTTATACCCCCTGATTTACTAAATTATTAATTATAATTTTACTTGTTTAAATTATGCTATTAATGATTCTTTGTAAGAAAATAAACACACATATTGTATCTTCAACTAAGGGGTGGGAATGACAAGGACAGTGAAATTATACTCCCAACACAAATAATAGCTATTAGGTTTGCTATTTCACCTGAATAATTCCTTATAATCATGAATAATGATGTTATTCGACAACCTAATGATATCGTGGTGTGTAGCTTCAATCCATCTGTCTTTGTCGAGAGGGTCAAATATTTGTACTCCACTGCACTAGGCAAAGTTGAACAAACAGTTAAACAATATCACATACCTTAATTACTCCTTCAAATGAAACCAGCAACTACCATTTTACCTGATTCTAGGACCTGTGAAATAAAAACCTACTTCAAAGATATTTAATCTCTATACAATTTTAAACCAAATTTAAGCTCAACTTAAAAAAAAATAAAAGTGGTTGAACTCAAAGAAAAAGCCCCAAGATTTTCTAAGGGTATTCTTAATTGGTTGTTGCTGTAAAATGTTTTGTGAATAACAAAATATTCCAGGAACTTTTACAAAGATCTGGAATACTTCATGTGTTATCTTGAAATTGGCTTAAAGGTAGGAATAAAGCAATAGCGTGATAGATATGAACTATAGTTCCTGTAAATAAATGCTTCATAGTGTTTGCTTTGCTTGGAGATTCCATAAGTGACCAAGGAGTTGAAGGGGATAGAAACTCCCCATTCACTGTTTCTACAGAGCCTGTACAAGACCTGGACCCTTGGGGCTGGGGGATGGTGAATATAGCAAGGTATGATGTGGGCATACTTAAATGATTTGCAGCAAAATAATGTTTATATTAAAAATCCTGTTTTCCTTCCTTCCACCCTTCTGCTTTTTCTTAAATCTCACCAAAGCTTTATTGCTGCACAAAAATGAAGTCCTTAGAAGGCCTTATTAATCTGGTTCCAGACTCCCAGCATCTTCCCACTTCCTCACCATGCTTCACCCCCACAGGTCTTTGTGTTTTTGAAACGGAGTCTTGCTCTGTCACCCAGGCTGGAGTGCAGTGGCGCGATCTCGGCTCACTGCAAGCTCCTCCTCCCGGGTTCACGCCACTCTCCTGCCTCAGCCTCCCGAGTAGCTGGGACTACAAGCGCCCGCCACCGCGCCCGGCTAGTTTTTTGTATTTTTAGTAGAGACGGGGTTTCACCGTGGCCTCGATCTCCTGACCTCATGATCCGCCCGCCTCGGCCTCCCAAAGTGCTGGGATTACAGGCATGAGCCACAGCGCCCGGCCTCTTTGTGTTTTTTTAAACATTATTGAGCATGCAAACTTGTTTCTGCCCCTGAGCCTTTGTTCTTGCTTCCTTCTACCTGGACTTGTCTGCGCATTGTCCCACACTGGGCTGGTCCCTCCTCGTTAGTTCTTAGAGCACGTGTCACTGGCAAAGAGAAGACTTCCGTACCACTCTGTCTCAAGCAGTCCCTCACTCTCAACCATACTCTTCTTTTTATTTTATTCAGAATAGAAAATCATGTTGTTTGTGACTTATGGGTTTACATTTATGGGTTTCATCTTTTATTGGAAACCTCTGCACACAAGAATAAAAGTAGAATCCTTATCTGACTATTCATTATTGTATACCTGGGATCTGGCACATAGCAGAAACTAATTAAATGATAAATTTACATATTCATTCATTTACAATAGACAACTCTGTGTCTAATTTGAGGTCAGCAAATGATGGCCCTAGAGCCAAACCCGCCTGACACCTATTTTTGTAAATAAAGTTTTATTGGAACACAGCCATGTTTGCCTGTTTACCAATTGATGATGTTGCTTTCACACTACAATGGCCTAGTCATGTAGTTACAACAGAGACTACATGGCCCAGAAAAGATTTACAGAAAAAGTCTGCTAGCTCCTGGTCTACTACACAGTATGTGTTCTCAAATAAATAAAGTACAGTCATTGCTTTTAAAGGGGTTCTGGTCCATTGTGTGTTTTTATTCAAACACTTTTAGATTAAAATTCTGTGGCCCAAAAGAAAGCTCCTTTAAAACTGGAAGCATCACCTAGCAAGAGTTGTATTGGTGCTGCGGCTGGGCACAGTGGCTCACGCCTGTAATCCCAGCACTTTAGGAGGCCAAGGTGGGTGGATCATTTGAGGTCAGGAGTTTGAGACCAGCCTGGTCAACATGGTAAAACCCCATCTCTACTAAAAATACAAAAAAAATTAGTAGGGCGTGGTGGTGCACCCCTGTAATCCCAGCTACTAGGGAGGCTGAGGCAGGAGAATTGCTTGAACCTGGGAGGCAGAGGTTGCAGTGAGCAGAGATCACGCCACTGCACTCCAGCCTGGGTGACGGAGTGAGCCTCCATCTCAAAAAAAAAAAAAAAAAAAAAATTGTATTGGTGCTCTATTCATTAGGTCAGCTGGCTGAAATCATAAAGCACTAACACAGTGCCTGGCCCCTGGTAAGTACTATAGAAGCCTTGATTGACTTCTTTTTGGAAGAAAACATTATATCCGGTGGCTAACACAGGGCTTGGCACATATTCGGCTGGTGCAAAAGTAACTGCAGTTTTCACAATAAAAGTAATGGCAAAAACCTCAATTGCTTTTGCATCCCAACCTAATAGCAAGTAACAGTCAAGAACTGTTGAACAGAATTGAAGTGAACTTGGCTCTTTCAGCCAGAAGGACTAACAGGCTAATCTGTGAAATTAGTGGGCAAAAAACGGATTCACTTCTCTGAGAACAAGCCGTTCTGTAAAATAGGCTGAGAAACCATTTCTCACCACCATTTTTCAAGGGATGACTTAAAGTAATATGATCCAAGGAGCCAGACTTCAATATATGTTTAATGTTTTTTGATAACTTGTTGTAGGCAGCCACTATTTATCTTATTTGAGTTACAAAGATACATAAACACAAAATTTAAACAGTAATTCGAGTCACAGACTCCCAGAATTGCAATACTGTCCCCTGTAATACTCAGTTCTATAGATATTTTTTCTTTTAAAAGATCCAAACTAACCCACATTTACGCCAGCTCTTCCGATTATGACTAACCAATGTATATTATTTCTCTAAATCTTGACTGTCTAAGCTAATGACTCTCACAGTTGACTCACAGATGGAAGTCACAATTATTTGGGAGTGGCTGGCTTTTTGTTTTGAGTTCCATTTCCTGGCTCCTATGCTCAACTTTGGAATTCAGAATCCTTAGAGTGAGAAATCAGGGCAGAGTCTGGAATCTCCATTTTAACAAACACCCTAGGTGATTCTCAGTCCTTTAGAAATCTGTTATTTTAGATCAAGAGATCATATACCCACATTAAGAAATACCAAGTAGCTATCAACTTTTGGAACCACTATTTTCCTCTATTGGAAATGTAACGAAATGATAGTGTGTTTTACTTGGAGTTATTCATATTACTGTATATTACATGCATACACATGATATTACGCACTCAGTATTTGTAGGAGTGAAGTACTCAAAGAAAACCTAAAATGTGGCATCTTTGCCATCCAGGCGGTTCTTTGATAAGGAGCATACACATAAAAGATGTAAACAAATGATACAATGACCCATGACTGACAGACCGATGAGTAGACATGCAACAAGATTTCAGAGAAAGAAGCAATCAAGGGGGTCTAGGTTGTCAGTGGTGTGAAAAAATTGCCTTCTTTGGATCCAGTAGAGGAGGCAGTACAAAAAGTGATAGTAGTTATTACACTCTAGGGGTGTCCCAGGACCTTGTTCTTCTCTCAGTTAAGATCTAAGATCTTAGAACACAGGAAGAGTAAAGCAAGAACTATGGCCTTCTAAGTTATTAATCCCAGCAGCCTGGGAAGGATTTCTAAGGCTTTGAAAGCTGGCCAAAAGTCATTGCATCTCAGTGGTCATAGAGGAATGAAGACCTGGGCCACCATGAACTGAACCAGTAAGAAGCCCCTGTCTCCGAGGAGCTGTCCTGAATGACCTTGCATGGCACAGCATTCTCTCTATCTTCCTGTGGCATCAGTAATAAAAATCAGTGGCTGGTCTCCTCATTTGACATCTAATCAAACACTTCACTCAGAAGTTACTTTTCTCGTGGGTTTAGGTCTTAACCCTCCAAGGATCCTGCAAAGTTCTAGAGGACAGAGTGTCAGCAACTCCCCCAGTGCTTAGCACAATAATGTCAGGCATCATAAAAAGATCTTGTTTAATCATTTGATAACTTTTTTATTTATTGCCTACCATGTACCAGACATTGTGTTAAACACTCAATAGAACAGACAGTTAGATCCTAAACCCAATGGCAGTGACAAAACAGTCTGTGGTCATGAGGGCTGACGACAACACTATGACTATAGTAAAAGCCATTAAAATCACTTTAAATTGATAAATTGCATGGTGTGTGAACTATATATCAAAAATGCTATTATAAAAAAATCGAAATGGCAGAAAGGAAGATGGTCAAGCCTTAGAAATTCACTTGGTGAAAGGTTAGAAAAAACACATCCAGAACTTAGTTATTCCTATTTAGATGGTGACTGTGACACATTAATAATACTTGATGGTACTGCAGCTGAATACTGAATATTAAGAAAATTGGAATGCTTCTCAGAAGCAACAAAACAACGAAACTACATTTATGCTGTATTGGTTAAAAATATAAGTGTCAGAATCAGAAAAACATGTGATCAGTTCTAGGTCCTCTTCCTTAGTTGTGTGACTTTGGTCAAACTGCTTACCTATCTAAGCCTCAATTTCTTCATCGGTAAAATAACTTTAAAATATAGCAATGCTCAACAATTCTTAGCTAGTAATCAAATAATGCAAATTAGCATAATACATTCTCACTTATAAAATTAGCATATATTAGGAAAATTATTACTATTCAATGAGTAGTAGCAAAATGTTTTTCCACTTTGCTTTTGGGTACATGTGAAATTTTATTGTATGTCTACTCATTGAGCTCTCAAACATTTATCATCATCACATTTACATGATTTATGTGTATGTACCTTATCCAAGAAGCCCTATGATAGCAAAGATGCTATGTCTCAGTTTTCTTTTAATACTTCACTCCTACAATTACTGAGTGCGTATGCATGTAATATACAGTAATATAAATAACTGATAAATGTATGGGCACATAAATTTTATATTGGTTGTGGCATGACATCTAATAGTGAAAGTTACGAAACAAACTAAATATTCAAAACCAGGTGAAATAGTTAATCAAATTGATGAAATATTATGAAACCACTGAAAATGAAGTTAATGAACACGTTAAACAATAAGAAAAAACTCTTACGGTATTAGGATCAAAAGAATGGGATATCATACTATATGTGGAATAGTGTTCTAGTTTTATCTAAAACTGTTTTGGAGAAGATGGAAGAAAACAAAACATTTTAAAAGATTAACAGGGATTATCTCTGGGCAGTAGGATTATGAGTCTTTTTACTTCATACTTTTGTGCATGAAAAAAATTAACAGTATTAAATTCTTGCTCATTTTATTTATAATAAACACATGCAGTATTGATTCTAAGAAAGAGCAAATAAGCCTTATTTTACATATCACCAGATTATGTCACAAAGTGACGTTAATTTTACTACACAGATAAATGACCACATAGCTCAAATGACCGGAAAAAAAGAATTGTGAAGTATATTCTCAAAATATAAGCATCCAACCATATTGATAGCCACCAACGTCAATCACACCTAAAAAATTTTTTGGCTGGGCAGGGTGCCTCACGCCTGTAATCCCAGCACTTTGGGAAGCCGAGGTGGGCAGATCATGAGGTCAGGAGATTGAGACCATCCTGGCCAACGTGGTGAAACCCCGTCTCTACTAAAAATACAAAAATTAGCTGGGCATGGTGGCACGCGCCTGTAGTCCCAGCTACTCGGGAGGCTGAGGCAGGAGAATCGCTTGAACCTGGGAGTTGGAGGTTGCAGTGAGCCAAGATCTCCACTGCACTCCAGCCTGGCGACAGAACGAGACCCCGTCTCAAAAAAAAAAAATTTTTTGTTTGGTTCAACAAAGCTGCTTAGTAAGTAGTTTAAAGTTATTTATTATTCTAACCCAAATGTTTCACATCACAGCCATTTGTTAAATATAATTGTATAACATAGTAAAACGTGAACTGCCAAATACAATATATTGATCCAAGGAGTCTCATGAAGCTTTGAGAGCTTCAGCGATAGTGCACAGGCTGTATTCAACCACAGCTCCAAAGGAGAAAGTGGTTAACAAAATAAGAAAACTAATTCAAAAGAAAATATGCTTTAGAAATATATGATTTTTTAATTGTGAGAAGGATAAAATGGTTCCTTAAGGTCATATAACTGTTAGCTACACAGGTAGCCTTTCTTCCTGGTAGTAAGCCCAATGTGGAAATGAAATTTAGTAGTGATTTAATTTATAATTATTTTTCAAAGTTTGAGGAATAGGAACAACTACATTATGTTCAATAGTCTGAAAGCACAAATTCTGACCTTTAAGTTCAAAGTGGAAGTCAAACTGCTGTACGTCAGCATGACAACATCAAGAAAAACCAACAGGTTCCAGGGGACAAGGGGAATGCCTGCTTCCCTGCCCACTATCACCCCAAAAGTTTTGTCAGAGCTATTTTGGACATTTGTCAAAGATATTTTTTTTTCCTATTTAGATCATGAGCTGTAAAAACAGAAAAAAAACAAAATAACGGGCAGAAATCTATCTGAAACCCACTACATTTTTTCCTTCCTTTATTTTAATAGATAAAAGGCTAAACCAGGTCATCTACCTAAACAAGACTGGTTCCAGGCCTCTGCTATGGCTAAGTAGTTAAGGAAATGATTTTTGCAATTAGGATGGTCTCATTTATATTGGGACTTCACTGCTTACTAGGTGGGTGAGTGTGGACAGATTACTTCCACACCCCTAGGCTTCTTTCAGCATCTATGTAAAGGGCCGTTAAGTCAGAATTAAATAAGTGGTAGCTGTTATTACTAAATATAAAAGCCTCATAGAAAAGATATGTTAGTTATTAGAAAGAAAATTTTCCCTAAAACTTCTTTTAAAACATCTTATGACAAAGTTACAGAAATATTTTTAAGCCGTTTTTAACTAATACAGACACACGTTCTCTCTCATATTTATACTTTTCACCTTTGCTTCCCATCTGGAGGAGATCATCCTCCAAGGTTTCTTCCAGCATATTTTATGATAATCAGACTGTGAATTGGGAATACATATTATTTGGGCTCTGTTTTTGATTGCTATTTTTCATGTGGTAAATCTCAGAGAGCTGCCCAAATCCCCTACTGATTATCTTGGCCAAGATGTTGATAAACTCTTAGATTTCTGCTATCCCATTGGCATCCATTGGTATTGCAATGGCATTCTTTCATCCAACGGGCAAAACCTCTTTCCAAATTCTGACAACTTCTATATTATCATCATTCTTCTAATGTTAATAAGCTTGAATTTGGTAACATTAACCCCACAGTTACCAAATATGGCCTCCTCATGCCAACCCACCTCTGCTTTTCGTAGAAGAAACTATTAGGCCATTTGTAAAAGTCTGGTTTGATTACCCCTCATTTTGTGGCAATTTCATAAATATGATCAACTTTATCATTAGTCTTATTTTCTTTCAATTAATCAACAAAGCCATGAGTAAAATGTGAAAGTTTAATAGTCTTTTCCCAAGATTTCTCACAGACAATAGAATTGAGCTTTCCATGTTATTTTACAGTTCTTTTTATATAGTAGGCACTAATGAAGTAGTCCACAAAACTGGTTACATAGCACACATGGTTGATGTCTATTTTTCACATGGTACTTTAAGGGTGGAGGGTAGGTGGGAAGGGATGGATGTATTCCATAGGATCTGTAGCAACAAGTATAAAGCTAATTTTGTAAACTGCAACTCTTGAACACTGGTGCCTTTGGAGAAATTATTTATCATATATTATCTATATTACAGAGATTGTGTTTGGCAAATCCACAGTTTTAGAGTCAGTACACAAGGCAGATAATCCTTTGTCTGAAAATCTTGGACAAGTGTATTTATTATCTATAGTAGATGGCAATATTTTCTTCACAAATATTTATTCTCCTCTTCTCCTACATCGTGGGAGGAGTATACTACTTTGCTTTACTGATTTCAAGATGGTCATGTGATGTGCTTTGGCCAATGGATCATAAGTGGATATAACACATGGCCCTCCCAAAGGAAGCTTTAAAGCTATGTGTGTGGTCTGGGTTGGCCTCCTAACCTCCTACCCTCTACCACAGGAGCAAAATGTTCCAGATAGGGGCCGCTCCTTCAGCCTGGGTAAATGGAATGAGAAGACATTGGAGCAGACCCAAAGCCAGCTGAGCCCAGCCAAGACCAGCAGAGCCACAGCTGACCTGCAGATTTGTGAACAAGAATGAATGATGTTGTTGTAAACTACCAAGATTCCAGGGTTGTTGTCCCATAAAAACTGACTGATACACTATCCCTAAGTCTTAATTACTTCATTTAATAAACTGTGATTCAGTGTGTATAAAACATCGTGCTGAAGTTACTATAATGAAAAAAAAGCATATACCGCCCCTGCTCTCATAGTCTAGAGGGAGAAAATGGAAATTGCACCATCATTCTAGCACATGTGTATTACAAACAAGTAAATGCTATGAAGGAAAGAAACTTGGTTCCATTACAACATATAATAAAGGAAAGTGGCCAAGACTGAGGTTTCAAAAGAGCCCTTCTAGAAGAAGGGATACGTGAGTTGGCATTAGTAGAATGAACAGGAGTTAGCAAGGTAAAAAGACAATGCAAAAAAATTCCAGTCAAGTGGAGGAATGAAAGAGGCTGGTATGGCTGGGCATGAAGCAAAGAGGGAGGCCTGGCATGTGGTGAGATTGGAGAGAAAGACTGAAGTAAGACCAGAGGCCTTTAAAGGCCATGTTTTAAAAGCTAGGGTCTTTATCCTATGTACAAAAGGAAGCTAGCAAAGGTTTTTTGTTTTGTTTTGTTTTTTACAACAACAGCAACAACAAAACTTGTATTTTAAGCTCAGGGGTACGAGGGTAGGTTTGTTACATAGGTAAACTTGTGTCATGGGGGTTTGTTGTACAGATTATTTCATCACCCAGGTATTAAGTCTAGTACCCATTAGTTATTTTTCCTGATTCTCTCCCTCCTTCCACCTTCCACCCTCTGATAAGCCCCAGTATACATTGTTTCCTCGGCCCATATGTCCTTGTGTTCTCATCATTTAACTCCCACTTATAAGTGAGAACATATGGTATTTGCCTTCCTGTTCCTGCATTAGTTTACTAAAGATAATGGCCTCCAGCTCCATCCATGTCCTTGTAGAGGACATGACTTCATTCTTTTTTATGGCTGCATAGTATTCCATGGTGTATATGTACAACATTTTCTTTATCCAGTCTACCACTGATGAGCATTTAGGTTGATTCTATATCTTTGCTATTGTGAATAGTGCTTCAATGAACATATGCATGCATGTGTCTTTAAAACAGAATGACAAAGGTTTTTCAATGTGAATAAAATAGGGAGTTCTTCATCAGTTTGTGTTTGATAAAGCTCTGACTACTACATGGAGAATGCATTGCAGGGAATGTAGAGTGAAGACAATAAATAAGCAGAGTGAGGAATGCTGGTGGCTTGGATTAGGGCACTGGTATTAGAAATTAGAGAAATAGATAGATTTGTGAAATTTAGGAAGTAAAACCAGCAAGATCAGCACTGTGAATACAGTATTGCATGTTAGAAAAAGAAGGATATTCTATAGTTCTACTATCCATGAAGAGATCGATCTTACAATAAAGAAGGAATCTAAGAAATAATGACTCTGGATTATGAACTTGACTTAATTTATCAATTAAGTTTGACTACTTGAAAATAACCCATAATGGTAGGTAATTTCAACTCCCTGCCACCACAGTTACAGGTGGAAACTGTTATTACTGAATAATGGCGTGAATATAAATGATGTTTGTCAAACTTGAGAATCTTAGGAAAACTCTTTGGACAAGTGAGTGAATATTAATTTAGACTTCATTGGAGAGTTCAAGTTTTTTTCTCCTTCCATATAATTTATGTCATCTTTTTGGAAAAGATGAAAACAAAAATATAGATACTACAAAGTACTTCAAAATGCCAAAGACTCTACCCTCTGGGCTAGCTCGAATTCTATTCCTTCTATTTATTTGGATCAATTCTTACCCAAATCTGTGAGATTTGTATATTATGAGGGTGTTTTCTTTGACATCTTAAAGTTCAAAGATGTGTTTCAACAATCTTTGGAGTAGGTACTTATGGCATCACAGCTTAGCTCCTGAAAAAGCCAATTATAAGACACAGCTGTTATCATGCCAAATTCCTATATATTTGGTTTACAAAAAACTAATTGTACACCTGGCTCATGAAGTAAAGACGAATGTGATAGTACAAATGTACACACACGAATCACTGCTTTAAGATTTCCTCTCCAGACCCACATAGTACACATCTGTGGTGTCTACCAGCTAAGCTGCTCTTCCTACATTCCCACCCAAATTCTTTTGGGGTACCTGCAACTCCCCCATTGCAAGCAGTCCTGGTGGGCTATCAAATAAAACACCTTACCTACCAAGCAAGAGATCCAGGACAGGCCAAACAGATGGCGTGCTCCGGGAATGTGACTCCTGGCAATTCCAAATGATACCAGGACATGTATGGCTGGAGCTACATCACGTCAATGGCAGCATCCTGAGGAGACTGTCATTACCGCAACCAGGATACCCAGAGCTGCCCTAACTTCCATTATTTCTGAGGCCTGTTTGTGCTCAGCTTTCAAATTTCAGTCTATGACTTGCTTCCCATAGCTTTCTAATCTTGTGTACTTTTACATAAGTAGAAGCTGATTCTCAGATAAGACAATTAAGTTGTCCAAAGTCACACAGATAATAAATAGCTGCATGAGGATTCACATCTCTGTTAGACTGAATCCACATTCATAATCTTAATAAATTCATTATACTGTTCCTACGATCACATCTCAAATGGAGTTTGTAAAAAGCCCAGTAACATTTGTTTATTGCCCTAGCCTACCACTTAGAAATTACAATGAAATGTAAACTATATCTGCTATTTTGCTATTCACAAGTGACAGATGACTTGGAAAGCATGTCCACTTTAGTCCTCTAAGCACATTTACATTTTCATATTGCCTTCACATGACATTTCTGTGGCTACACTTGCAATCCAGACTAGTCTTTCATCCTCTGTTGACAATGATCTGTTTCATTTTCAGAGAAAACTACCCAATAAGTCTCTTTAACATTATGGATATAGTCTTTCTAAGGAATAGGAAAGAAATTTTTTTTCATTGTCTTACAGTTTTTTGTTTCAATGAATACTTCATGTACCTGGTAAAGCAACCTTGCTACCATCTCAACCTTTGCCAACATTATCATTCACAGAGATGCCAATGAGTGATACAAACCCCAGCAGCTTCAGCCTACAGCTTGGTGAGGCTGACTACAAACAGCACCCATCCCAGAGTTACTAGTACTCTTATTTTGCCATCTTTACTTTTGTCTCTGGAAAATGAATAAAATGTCAGCTTCAGTAGCAACATACTGTGGAACTCATAAAATGAAGGTCAGGAAAGAAGAACACAGGAAACAAACGGTAGCAAAAGGAAACCCAATGCCTGAGCTGGCCATCTTGGGGAGTGGGGAAAACTAGCACAGCACTCAAAACCAAGCATAGTTAAGCCAGGATTGATGGGTAACAGCTGCACTTTGCAATTCACCTGCAATTCAGATCCAATTTCACATATTCTGCAAGCCCAAAGGAGGCCAATTGTTGTTAAGTTTCTACAAGAATTTAAATGGCCATGATTCATTTTTGTTTTCCTTTAGGAATTTTAGGACCCCCCTCCAAGAAATATTCTCTCTTCTACATATTATTTCTAGTCCTTGAATTTGAATGGAGCATCTGCTGAGTATAATGGACCTATTTGGCCTTTTATCTCATTTTTTGTAAAGCTAGTCAAATATGTATCCTTCCACTAGGGTCAGCATTGACAAGGTGGACTGGGAAGAATTTCATTAGAAAATGACATCTCATGGGAGACGATAAAGACCAGGCTTCCAAGACAAGGAGATGAGTCTCTGGTATTTACTAGCTGAAGGGCTGTGGGCAATCATGTTACCTTTTTGAATCTGTTTCCCCCCGCCCCCCCCACAATATAGAAATACCTAATTTGTATAATTACGAATCCAAAATATTAAATTTAAATTTAAGGTTTTAGCACAATGGCACATAGGAATGACTATAGTGCCATTATTAAAAATCCATTAAGTGCATTTATGCACCATATAATGTAGTATATGTTGTAAATTCAATAGTATATAATAGAATCATAGTCTCTAACCTCAGACGTCTTACATCTAATGTTACTGACAAACCAAGAAGAAATTCCAATAAGGTGGTGAAAAGTGTTCTGATGATGGGGGAAATGCGGGTAATAATGAGTGGCTATTTTATTATTAAAAATGTAAAACACACGTACAGCAGAGTGGTCAAGAATCTAAACCCTATCATCAGAAAGCCTAGGTGTGAGTCTCATGTCTGCCCATTACTCTCAGTGTGATTTTGCATAAGGTTATCCATCAGTGAAATAAAAACAATAATATTAACTATCTTAAAGGGTTTTTACAAGGATTAACAGAGAAAATATGTATAGTGCTGAGAATGGTGCTGGAGATATACTAATCCTTCAATAAATGTTAACTATAATTACCACCATTATGCCAATTCCATCAGTATTGAGCTATACAGAAATGGTCGAAACCCTTCAGAATGTCTCCTTCTACACAGACAAACATTGCTTTACGTGTTTTAAGACAATCAAGCTATAGCTAGAGAAAAATCTAAGGTATCTCTAAAGATACTTTCAACTCAGATCATTTATCTTTAATCAAAAATTTGGAAATTTTGATGTTAAAATTCTGAAATTATTTTGAGGGTACTATAGGGTTGTAGAATAAATAGAAGAGAAAAATAAATATAAAATGAGATGAGATGAAGCACCCCCATAGTGCTGGATTTTAATGGAGGTATCAGCATCAATCCATGATTTAAAATATATGTATACATATTTTCCAGTCCCTTCTAACAGAAGGGCCTAGAAACAATGTCACCTGAGTAGCCATGAGCACGCTTAATGCCCAGATCTTGGTTTCTAATTACCTTCTATTTAAATGAACCATATAGCTAATTCCAGATCTGAAGCAGGGAAAGTATGTTATGCCAGGAAATGAGGACAGCTTATAGACAAATAGGGTATCTCAAAAGGACAGAGACATCTGAATAAAGGGACCTCTGCTGTCAAATTGGGTAAATTTAATCAAAATGATAATAATAAATGGATTCTAACACCTTGAATTAAAAGTAATCTCAGTTCACTAGACGAGAGAGAAACAGCAACAGACAAAAAGGGGCTAAAAAAATTGAGGAGAGGTAAAGTTCTTTCTTGCAGAATAATGTCTGTAAATATATGTTGAAAGAATGACAAAAATAGAAAGCCAACATCTTATATATCCCATATTATAAATGACTCAAGCAAAAATCATCAATAAATGCTAAAACAATTAGGGGAAATCTTATTGTGGAACAAGACATTTCTATTAATTCAAGTCACCACAAACCTAGGAACAGATTGACTGATATGTATCCACGGTAATAAGTAGCATCCTGAATCAGATTAAAGTCTATTTAATTGGCACTTTCAAGTCAACCAATCAGTAACAGCCCTTTATTGCTAAAAGTCAGCCAATCAGCAACAGACTCACACATCTCTAATTGCCAATTAAGCAACCTGCCCTCCCCCTCACCTGAATCAACATGTTTCTACATATGTAAACCCACTTACTTCTGAAAATCTACTTAACTCCATACTTTCCACTTTGATCTACTCACATTATACTTGACCAGCATAGTTCTCCTTTAGAATAAATTCAGCTTTGTCTTTGAATTTCACATGAGTGGTGAACTGCATTATCACCCCACCATATAATAATTAAAAAGAAAAAAAGTGTGTCTTTTACAGTAGGGCAACCTGGCAGTCATCAACTAACCAAATGGTGAAACTTGGTATTGTCAATAGTGATTCCAATAGCCTGACAGGACATACTGATGCAGAGGCAAGGGGACAACATAATCTATTTGGTGTCCTTGCCAAAAATGGTTTAAATGAACCGAATCAGGAGAAAACAATGAGATGGATCAAGATAGTAGGCTGTTGCATGGGACATATGGCTGGGAATCTTCAAATAATTTAATGTCATGAATATCCAAGGGAGTTAGACAATTGATATTTATTTTAAAATATTTAATAACCAAATGCAATTTATTAATTTGTGAATAACCAAATGCAATTTATGAACCTTGACTGGATCTGTGTCATGGAGGAAAAAAAGCCAATTGAGAAAATTTGAATATGGAAAATATTATATTACTGAACTAATGTGAATTTTCTTGGGTGCAGTAAGTGGGGTTAGTTGTGTAGGAATGTTTCCTTATTCTTGGAAAATGCATGCTGAATTATTTAGGAGTAAAGTGTCCTAACATCTACAGCAGACTACTGTTTGTTAGATGGTTTGGCACAAAGGAAGTGTCTATAGAGACATGGCATGGATATATCAAGATGTCAAAGTTAATGAATCTCAGTGAGACATAAACAGGTGATCACTGAATTGTTCTTTCAACTTTACTGAGCTTGAAATTTTTAAATTCTATTTACTTTTATTCTGAATATTATATTCACAGACCACCCATGGAATTTCCCAGATATTTTCCTTCAGCCTTAATTTCTCACTTAAAGTAAAAATAAATGTGTTGTACTCTATTTTTGTAAGTCAGCTCAAAACTTTATTGGCAGAAAGAGTGGTCCAAATAAGCAAAGTTCAAAACATTTAATAATAAAATAATTTTCCCCTACGTAAAAAAGGCAAATATTTTTCAGTTAAGAATACCCAACATAAGATTCCCTTTGGAGTTTAAAATCCTCCAGTCTTCCAGCTTTGTCCATGTCATTATCCTCAGCAAACACACACAGGAACAGAAAACCAAACACCACATGTTCTCACTTACAAGAGGGAGTTGAACAATGAGAACACATGGACACAGGGAACAATACACACTGGTGATACGGACAGGAGGCAGGAGGGAAGGGTCCCTGGTGAGGGCTCTACTCTCAAGCCTGGACCCATGGCCTTAAATGAGAATAGACATGCTTGTTTTTGCACCCTAACGTTGCCTTTTCCAAAACCACTCTGACCTGCCCTGCCCTCTATCCTGTGCCCATAAGAACCCCAAACCCCAGGCTCCATGAGCAGAAGAGCAGCAGAGTGGCAGAGCAGAGAAGAAGAGAAGAGAAGTGTCTGAACGTGGAGAGGACAAGAGGCAGCTGGACATCGGAGACTAGGTTGGGGAGAAGTTTGGCCAGGGACGGCCGAACTCCAGGGGAAGATTATCTTCCCTCTCCATTCCCTTTCCAGCTCCCCATCCTGCTGAGATCCACTTTCATCACCCAATAAAATCCTCTGCACACACTACCCTTCAATCCATTTGTGTGACGTGATTCTTCCTGGATGCCAGACAAGAATTCAGGATGCACTGGGTGTGGAAACCCAAAAAGGCTGTCACACTGACTCTTCACTGAGCTGGCTAACACTTAAGCTGTCTGTGGATGGCAAGGCTAAAAGAGCGTTGTAACACACTTGGATGCTGCCATGGGGCATGCACAGAGCCTGCTTCTGCCGGAGAGAAGCAGCCAGCAGTTCCAGTGTTCCTTCACTCTGGTTCCCACACTCGTTTCCTTGCATGCTCCCTCCTATGGGGAGTGGCCAGCAGTGGGCTGAGTAAAACGAGCAGCTTCAGTTCCTGCCCGTGAAGTAGTCAAGGGAGCTCCCCTCTTTCACTGGGGCCTGTCGAGGAGATGAGGAGAAGGAGAGCATCAGGATAAATAGCTAATGCATGCGGGGCTCAACACCCAGGTGATGGGTTGGTAGATTTAGCAACCACCATGGCACTTGTTGACCTATGTAACAAACCTGCACATGCTGCACATGTATCCCAGAACTTAAAGTTTTAAAAAATAATAAAAACAAGAGTTATAAGTGGTGGAACAACAATGACAAAAATTCTCCAGTGTTTATCACAAGCCATTTTGCCTCCAATGTCAATAAGACAACCTACAAGTCTCTGAGGGGAGAGAAATCTTTCCAGATCCATCAGGAGAAAACAGAAGTCACATGAAAGCGTTCCTACAGACACTTGAAAATGCTAAGGGTACCTTTGGACACTGAGGACTCTCCCGCCAAAAGCCACACTGACAACAGCCTTTGGTGTCTCACTCAGAGGAGTCCCTGATGGGAAGCCAAGCTGTAATCTGTCACAAGAGCACGTGAGCAGAGGCTGCCTCACT
Source organism: Pongo pygmaeus (assembly GCF_028885625.2). NCBI lineage: Eukaryota > Metazoa > Chordata > Mammalia > Primates > Hominidae > Pongo > Pongo pygmaeus. The sequence continues at coordinate 92,972,008 of NC_085930.1, read as the reverse complement.
AGATAAAATGCAGCTGGTTACCACATTCCCTGGAGGGACAGTGACCTGCTACAGACAAGGTGAGGCAAGGCAGACAAGACAGTGGGCACCGCAAATGAACAGGCAGGCGCGGAGTGGCGCCTGGAGGAAAGCCTCTGACCTGGAGCTGAGGGGGAGCCGCTAGATAAACAAGCCATTATAACAGGGTAATATTCCATCCTAGTGTGAGCGGAAGCTGGGAAGAAAACCAACTGTAGGCCTGAGAGTGGGAGGTGGTGTGGACTGCAGCTGGCAGGAAGGCTGCAGAGCTCGGTGCAAGGCAGGAGATCCTGCCCCTGTCCCTGGCACAGAACACAAATAGCACCACTTGATGTGGTGGGAGGAGGAGGAAGGAAAATCTATACATTTACGGGATGTGAATTGCAAGAAATTGAGGGAATTCATCCAGGGAGGAGGAATGACACCATTAACATCAGTAGTTATGGGCTTACAAGAAGATAAATGCATTTCAAGAGTAACCTCACCCCAAAGAGAACTAACCACACAATGAAGATCAAGGCTACTGTCACAGACCTGGCTCTGCTTTGAAAAACAAGCTACAAAGGGAAGGTTGGGCTTTAATTAAAAAAAAAAAAAAAATGTTCACAGAAATGAGAGAAACTTTAAGAAAACTTGTAGAACACAAAAATCACATTAGACTCTTCTATAATTCTCATAACAATAGAAGCTTAACAATAATGGAGCTTATATTTGAATGTTTCATATGCATGAGAGAGAGTTTAAGCATTTTGCATATATTAACTCACATGATCCTCATAACAATCCCGCTGGGTAGATACTATTACCACCCATTTGAAGCATAAGGTAACTGAAGGAAACCTAAGTTAAGTAATTCCCAGGGCTTGCTCTTGTAAGACAGCTGAGCTTGGATTCACATCCAGGCCCTCAGCTGCAAAGCTTATATTCCTCAGCCCATGAATACTGCCTCTGGGTATACAAAAATCACCTTTGCCTTCAGGAAATAAGGCTCACATTTTTAAGTGAACACTAAAGTTGAAATAGTGGGGAAGGCGGGGAAGGCAGGGAAATCGGGAGCTGAGACAAAGGAGTGGGGAAACATACTATGGGTTCAGAGGACCTATCCACAAACCTGTTGGTCTCTGTACCTCTTTACACTGTTGAAAAATTGACTACACTGAAGAGCTTGAATTTATGTGACTATATTTGCTGATATTTAATTCCAAATTAGAACTAAGAAAATTCTAAAATATTTATTCATTTGCTTAAAATAATAAACCCACATGTTAACATAATATTTTAATAATATTTTCTAAAACAAAAAAAATTAGTGTGAAGAGTGACAAATCTCTAATGAATGGCTTGATAGAAGATAATTGCATCCTTATTTCTGCTTCTGTATGCAATCTATCATGAGATGTCTTCGCTAAAGCATAGGAAGAAGTTGACCTCATATAGACATATAGTTGGAAAAGGAACTACTTCACAAATTCTGCAAAGGTCTTGGGAACCTTCAGGGGCCCCAGGACCACTGGTCTAGAGAAAGGACGCTAGAGTTAGACCACCTGGATTTGAAACATGTCTCTGCCACTTAATAGCTGTTTGGTCTAGATCCATTTAGCTCAGATTATCTCATTCTCCCATCTATAAAATGGAGCTACCAACAGTACCCACCTGATAGGTTTGCTCATGGGTATTAAATTAATATTTATCAAATGTCTAGAACAATCTCAGAGCATAAATGTTATATGTTAGATAAATAAATAAAATGATGACCTGGCTTTGCAAGAAGCATCTCTGCCAGAGTAACATCTCTGTACTGAATTGTACGTTCTCACAGCTGAGACAATGACAGGGATCACTTGAGCGAAAGTGATCAATTACACCCATGTTATAATAGGGATAATTATAACAGGGGCTTCAGTAAATTGAGAAATCAATTGGGATACACACTTCAACTTCCTGGGAGCTCGGAAAACATAATCAGTTGAATCTCTACTCCTCTGAGGATGGATAGCAGCATCCTTTCAAACCCTTTCATGTTCAAAGTCACATCAGACAGGGGAAATTCTTTAATGTAATTTCTGTTGCATTTTGGCTATAAAAACATGTCGAGAAGTTGTTAAGCTGACAAATTCCAAGGTATCTCTTAATGACAAAAAGTGGGTGAATAGTTATAAAGGCTCAAGACTTAATGTTATTTTAGGGTTAAGTTAAATGTATCTTTACTTGTGCAAATTTTTATCTATTTCATTTTTAAAAATTGATAAAGGTCGTTCAGGGGGTGATTTGAGAACACAGAACTTGTTGTAGATATCTTTCTCATTTATATTATTTCTATATGTGATGCAATACATGGAAAATTATTCCATCCCATCCTACTATACCTTTCACATATTCTTAGAAGTTTTATTCCCTCCATCAAATATCAGTTGTCTTCTAGATAGCCTCAGAATCATAGGATACTTGTAGCTACTTCCTCTGTCTCTCTACTCCCACACCTCCCTAGAACTACAGGCAGCTGACCTACTGATATTACTATGGCTTTTTTGCTCTTCATCAACGGTCAAAGGATGGTCTTCAGTCGAATGACCTGGTTAACTGGGAATTGCCACATATGATGTATCATTTTTAAGAAATTACAATATTGCAGAAAGCATTTTATATGAGAATTATAGTAAACATAATCTAGAATGTAAAACAGCACCATAACATCATATTGAATATAGCACATTTCATGACTCAGAAGACACATATTTGTGCCACAATCCCCAAGATCTGTCTTTTCAATATTACCCCTATGCAGGAAACATGTGAAACTAGCAATTAATAGTATAAAGACCAACTTAGGAGTTCTGTAACGAAGTTAGTTAGAATGTGAAAACACCACTGTGCTTCTAGAACCATACTGCCCAGTTCATCATGACACTCCTGGTCTCTCCATTTATAAACTTGGAAATAGCATTCTTTACCTTCTTCAAGGGTGGCCAGGAAGATACAGTGAATTTTTAAAGCATGCCTATGAAGTTCCATAAACTTGTTGGTGACAGTAGACTAGCAAAAGAAAAATTAGAAAAAAGAAAACTCATTCAAAAAAATCACAAGAAAATATGCATAAATATTTAACTAATCTCAGGATAGATTTTGCATAAAAGAACAGGAAAAACTCATAAATGACCAAGTTGGCATAACTATGATAAAATTTCTACATGTTAATAACATCTTAAAGAAACTGAAGAGGCTGGGGCCATAAAAGGAACAATATTTGCAACAAATGTGATAGGTAGAGGGTTAATTCCTAAAAGATCTCCAACATATTGGGTTTTAAAAAATATCCCAATAGAAAAAGAAGCAAAGCACCTTATAGGTAACTTATTGATAAAGGTAATGTATACATATGTTTAAAAGTTAACTCCACTAGCAATTAGATAATAAAATGTTAACAATGAGATATGTATAACCTATCAACTTGGAAAAGGTTAGGCCAAAACAAAAAACCTAATTCTTGAAGTTTATGAGATGTGTACCCTCATGCAGTGCTAGTATACAATAACTTTGGAATATTCATCAATTTAAACACCACATAACATTATAGCAAGTACGTAATTCCAGTTTAAGAAATTTAGCAGAAACATTACCAAAGATCCTGTACCAAAATATTTGTTACACATATGTGGAAAAGTCAGTAATAACTAATAAATTATAGCAGATCCATATGGCACAATATTATACCATCATTAAAAATTTCATTTATATGCAGTCTGGGTGCGCTGGCTCATGCCTGTAATCCAAGCACTATGGGAGGCAGAGGCACGCATATTGCTTGAGGCCAGGAGTTTGAGACCAGCCTGGCCAACATGGGGAAACTTCGTCTCTACTAAAAATACAAAAATTAGCCGGGCATGGTGGCCTGTAATCCCAGCTACTCAAGAGACTGAGGCAGGAGAATTGCTTGAACCCAGGAGTGGAGGTTGCAGTGAGCACCGAGATGGCACCACTGCACTCTAGCCTGGGCAATAGAGTGAGACTGTTTAAAAAAAACAAAAAAAAATTTTTACATACATATTAGAACATCAGAAAAACGTCAACAATGAAGTAGGTTAAAATCATGTTATAAAGTGTTTCTCTTTTTCTAGAGAAACATGTAAGAACAAAGAAAAAAGTAGAAAGGAATAAACTTCAGTTTTGGCAAAGGTTATTTCTGGATAATAAGATTATAGATGGTTTTTATTTTGTACAGTGGGCAGATATTTCTTATGATTAGAAAAAATAAATGAAAGGTTTAAAAATGGGTTACACTTGATATAAACTAGATTGCAGCTTCATAGATATAATTTAAACAAAACATTTATTTAGTCAAGCAATTCATTAGCTGGTTACTAGTAGACTGCATTAAAAATACCAAATAGTTTGAATATATTCACAGTTGGCCCTTGAACAATTAAGGGGCAAGTGATCCTGTACCACTCCCCATCTGCATAGTTGAAAATTCACATGTAACTTAACTTCCCAAAACTTAACTACTAGTAGACTATTGTTGACTGGAAGCCTTACCAATAAACACTTGATTAACAAATATTTTGTTTATGTATTATGTATTATATTCTTAAAGTAAACTAGAGAAAATAAAATATTAAGAAAACCATCAGGAAGAGAAAATACATTTATAGTATTATACTATATGTATTGATACCACAACTTGACATCATCTATTTACAAGATGAATCATCTGTCTAAAACTGTGGGTACATATCAAGCAATTTAACCTTTTCTTATAACGTCATGACTTTTCTCTGTTTCTTGGGAGTACGTCCAGCATCACTGCTGACCCTTCATATTAGTCCCATGGTATTTTTCCAGGTTTATGGTATGCATCACACACAAAGAAAAATAAATGAGAACCATGAGAGATCACTTTTTACTGGGAAACACAATTTACTGGAGTGACCATCAGCTCACTCAGAGATGACTAGTGTCATGAGGAGTTTTAAGCAGATACTCCCAACACTTGAGTTCACCACAATAGCAATACAAGGTGGCCACAAATTTCTTATAGTACAGTATGTACTACAGTTAATTTTATGCATTTATGATTTCATACACCATCCTTATATTTCTTTAAATTCTTCTCAACTGCAAGGGGCACCATGTCCAGACTGTGTTCGTGTTCGTGTGCCTATGTTTCGATAAACTTTAAGCTTGTGTGTGTTTATGGTACTAAAAAATAGAACAGACTAGTATCTACATATATTAATGACACACCTTTATTCTTTTTTTAGATATTTCTAGCTAGTTTGAGTTTTTTCAAATTGTCACAAATGTCCAAAAAATTTTTCTAATATATTTATTGAAAAAAATCCACAAAAGTGGACCCACACATTTCAAACCTGTGCTCTCCAAGGATCAACTGTAATTCATTTTCTCCATAACATTTCAGTAGTATCAGAACTACGTTAATGCTCAGTACCTCCTGTGTACGGATTATATCAGGAGGCTGAACTGTGGATGAAAGAGATTTTAAAAAGAAACAGTAGTGTGATTTGAAACTAAATAAAAGAGAAACATCTCGTCTAGAGAGCATGTCAGTCCTAGTCCAAACCTTTCTAGCATGTACAGACTGAACACTCCAAAATGAAGGTCTACTGCTTATTGCTGAATTGTTGGTGGTCTCATTGCCCCCAGGATTGCAGAGATGCTTCACTTTAAAAAAAAATCCATTAAAATTAGTTCAAAGAGAAGGACACTAACATGGTGTTAGAGGGTCATTTTTCAATGTTGTGGGTGGAGGAGCGAGACACTTAGAGTAACTCCCATTTTGGTTAATGAGAGTTGAGCATCTAGACTCATCCAAACCCCCTGAGGGTTTAATTTAAAACCAGTATGGCAAAGCAACTCTAAGCCGTGAATGAACAGCAGCATTTTTCACACACCTACCTCTTCCCAACTACCAAAAACAGTAGAAATAATAAAGGTGTGTTTGCTTGCTTGGGTTTGATTTTTACTACCATGCCTCATAGAAGAGAAAAAAAAAGGAAAAAGGCTCATATCAAATGCCTATAAATTTTTTGGTTTATTTTAAATCCAGGGTGTTATTTTAATGCCATTTTTAAATGACTAATTTAAAATTGAGTCTGGGTTTTTCCAGTTGCTATGTGATGTTCACATAGAAATGCAGTATGTTTTTTTAATTCCATTTAAGCTTCAGTTTTACAGATTTAGGGCTACCATTATATAATGTCCATTCCAAGACCCATGCCCTTGATCAACCTTAAGGCATCAGGATACTGGACAATAAAAAAATAATAATTGTTTTTTTTTTTGAGGCGGAGTCTTGTTCTGTCACCGAGGCTGGAGTGCAATGGCATGATCTCGGCTCACTGCAAGCTCCGCCTCCCGGATTCACGCCATTCTCCTGCCTCAGCCTCCCGAGTAACTGGGACTACAGGTGCCCGCCACTACACCAGGCTAATTTTTTGTATTTTTAGTAGAGACGGGGTTTCACTGTGTTAGCCAGGATGGTCTCGATCTCCTGACCTCGTGATCCACCCACCTTGGCCTCCCCAAGTGCTGGGATTACAGGCATGAGCCACTGTGCCTGGTCAAAAATTATAATTATTATACCATGCTTCCAATATGCCAAATTTATTCTTACTTCTGACTTCCATATCACCTTGTTTTAATTCTCTCACAAGAGCCCAGGAAGCAGGCAAATACCTGTCTTCATAGCAGAAAATACCTTTATTTTCACATAAGAAAATGAAACAAAAAATAAATGACCTAAGTTTCCCCATATGGGACTAAAATACATTTCTCCAATTCCCTGTCCAAAGCTCATTTGCAGTTTTGACAAGTACAAATGTTTTGTACCCAAAGACAGTAAATGAGGCAGTAGAGCCATTGGCAGGCAGAGCTCTTTCTTCTCCCATGTACATTCAACAATGCCAGAAACAGGACTGAGAGAGCCTTGTAACCATCATTTCCATGATTTGAGTTCTATGGTAGGGTCAGGGAAGGCCTCTGTGTGTAAGTGATGACAAGGGAACAGGAATTGAAAGGAGGAAAACCAGGGACCCTGTGTAGGTCAAAGGGTGGCAGGTGAAGGTCAGAGGGATGTCAGATTTCACTTTAATTGAAAGAAACAGTAACAGCAACCAGAAGTTTTTTTTTTTTTTTTTTTTTTCCTGAAACAGAGTCTTGCTCTGTTGCCCAGGCTGGATGTGCAGTGGCACGATCTGAGCTCACTGCAACTTCTGCCCCCCTGGGTTCAAGCAATTCTCGTGTCTCAGCCTCCTGAGAAGCTGGGATTACAAGTGCTCACCAGCACACCTGGCTAAGTTTTGCATTTTTAGTAGATACAGGGTTTCACCATGTTGGCCAGGCTGGTTTCGAACTCCTGACCTCAAGTGATTGCCTGCCTTAGCCTCCCAAAGTGTTGGGATCACAGGCGTGAGTCACCATGCCCAGCCAGAAACAACTATGAGTTCTTAATGCAAAGGAATAACCTGTTCTTGTTTCTGTATTTTTAAAAATCTATGTCAGCTACATAGTGGTAGACTGGAGGATGGATAGTGGTAGACTGGAGTTGCGGGAGTGATAAACAAGGAAACCTGAGAGCTCACTGCACTCAGTTCAGACAAGATTTGGCAGGAGTAGTAGAGATGTTGAGTACCAGACTCAGAACATATTTTTGAGAAACAGCCTCCGTGTGCATTGGAAGGATGTTTTGAGAATGCTGTCAATTACATATTCTGGCATCATCTCCTTGAGGAAGAATTCACAGAAAATTGTCTGATCTCTGGTGTTGTGCACATTTCTGCATTTTTCTGAACAATCAGCCTATTTTTACCTCAAGAATTGATGCTCTTTCCTTATTTAGGTTGGTGATAGAAAGTTCAGGGCCAACTTTGTGACCCATCTGTTTTAGTTTGTTTTCATGCTGCTAAAGACACACCCAAGACTGGGTAATTTATAAAGAAAAAGAGGTTTAATAGACTCACAGTTCCACGTGGCTGGGGAGGCCTCACAATCGTGGCAGAAGGCAAAAGGCACATCTTACACGGCAGCAGGCAAAAGGAAAAATGAAAGCCAAGTGAAAGGGGAAACCCCTTATAAAAACAGCAAATCTCATGAGACTTATTCATTACCACAAGAACAGTATGGGGGAAACCATCCCCGTGATTCAATTATCTCCCACAGGCTCCCTCCCATAACACATGGGAATTATGGGAGCTACAATTCAAGATGAGATTTGGGTGGGGACACAGCCAAACCATATCACTATCTCTAGCAAGTATATAAATATTTTATATCTATAAGTATATAGATATTTATATCTACTACTTCTTGAATTTTGTAGTTTGCTTTTTTTAAAAGCACTTAAATCTTACTCTACTTTATCATAGTCACCTTAAATCATGTTTTAAAAATTCTAGGAAATAAATGAATAAACAAACTAAAATTGTCTAATGGAAATTGCCTTATTATAGAAATAATAAATCAGAAGAAGCTTTCATCAAAGGGATCATCAGAAAGAAATAGAGATCTACAAAAGGGCATGTTAGGTAAGGCAACATGTATGCATAGGAAGCCAAGATGATAAGGCCATAAAAACTTGACTAAACTGAAGAAATTGCTTACAGAGCTGCTCCAGACTTCCTGAGGAAGGCAAGACAGTGGCATATACAATCTTGGGAAATCAAATCTCACCAGCTGATGAGTTATCAAACCCTTCTGTTAGATTTCTGTCAGCCGAGGAAATAACTGATTTCATCAGCCTGGCTGGAATCCACATGGAAATCTATGAAACCTGTGCTGGGCATGGGAGGGGTTGAGTATTTTTCATGCTCAAACCACCTATTACTTCTCTCTCTTTCAAAGTAGGCCACTTTGGAATGATGAATATTAGTTATGTCTCCAAGCATGTGTGCATGTGTGTTAGGTACATAGAAATCTGGTTGACACTATCTTAACCAGTGCAGTATACTGCCTTGTATGAGAACTTACCACATTATTCTACTTGTTAAATGAGGACCGTTGTCCTCTTTTATCTTTAGAGCTAAAAAGCCAACATGGTCAACCAGGGTCACTCATCTAGCAAATATTCATTTAACAAATATTTACTGAACACCTCCTATGAGCCTGGCCCTGCCCAGGCAGAGGAGATGCATTCATGAATAAACCAGAGAATCATCCCTGCCCTCAGAGAGCTCACATTCTAGTCAGCCTGAGACACACACACACACACACACACAAATAAATTATATAATAATTTAATGTATAAACGCTACAAAGGAACGTCATGTGGTAATTTTAAGATAATGGGAAAGACTATTCTGTGACATTTGAGCAAATCTAAATAGAGGTCTGAAGGAGTTGAGTGAACATGGCATATGTACATCTGGGGAACTGGCATTCCATGAAGAATGAACAGCTGCTGGTTCAAGGGCTATGAGGCAGCAGTGTGCTTAGAATGTTCAACAAACAACAAGGACTCTAGTGTGATTGGAGCAGAGCGAATGTGGGGAGCTTTGAAAGTTGTACGTAGCTGCTGTAACAAATTACCATAAATTGGTGGCTGAAAACAATAGCAATTGATGCTGTCATGGTTTCGGAGGCCAGCGTGGCATCCAGGTGTCAGCAGGGCCATGCTCCCTCTTTGCTGCTCTAGCTTCTGGTGGCTATCAGCATTCCTTGACTTGTGACCACATCACTCCAATCTCTGCCTTCACGATCATGTTGTGTCCCCCTTTTCTCCATGTAATCTCCCTGTCTCACTCTTATAAGGACACTGTCATTGGATGTAGGATTTGCCTGGCTGATCCAGGATTATCTCCCCACCTCAAGGTGAGATACTTAACTCACACATCCACAAAGACCCCTTTCCCAATAAGGTACCATTCACAGGTTTCAAGGATTGAGATATGGACATCTCTTTTGAGGGATCCCCATTCAACTCACTACAGGAAAAATAGTAATAGATGAAATCAGAGGGGCAATGGTTGATGGCAGGGGGTAGATGGAGGAGTACAAGTAGGAACCTTGTCAATCACTGTGATAACTTTGGCTTTAGTTAGAAGAAGGTAGGAAGCCATTGTGGGGATAATGAGAGAAGTGACATAGATTCAACAAGTTTTAACAGGATGACTCTGGCTGCTGCCATGCAAAAAAGTTCCAATAGCATTTAATCCTCACATTGATACTTTGTTGGCTTAAGAGCATGCCAAATTTAGATTAGAAATGAAAAAGAAAATGAGAAGAACCTGACACACAGATCTTCAGAAAATAGTTAATAATTAAATGAATATTCCTCTACCTAACCACCTGTTTTGAACCAAAACTAAGTTTATCCCATAAATATTTATCAACCATCTAATATACGCAAGATTCTGACTCTAAGAATTAAAGCGATCACACCCTACCTAATGTGGTATTGACTGACAAACCCCTTTTTTTTAAGATTTATGTCATCTCTTTGTGTAAACAATAATTGAAGAATCTCAACTTAGTGGGACAAAGACATGCTACCATTATATTCTTTGCCATTACTTTTCCAGCCACCCTATGTTGAATCCCTTTCTGGCCTTCCAATGATATCTTGGGCAGAATGTATAACTATGTAGTCACTTTCCATAATTGTAAATCTCTCCATTTTAAAATTCTAGTCTTGGTTCTATTAAAATTTTATATCCTACCAAGCACAGACTTGAGATGCAACTTTTATTACTTAGAGCTCTCTACAAATGTTTTCCCCATAGTGAGGCTAAGCTATGCTAGCATTAAAGGCAGAGTGGTCTTAGGTAACAGGTTGCCTGTCAACAGGTGACAGGTGACAGGTGGCCAGGTGTGGTGGCACATGCCTGTAATTCCAGCACTTTGGGAGGCTGAGGTAGATTGCTTGAGCTCAGGAGTTTGAGATCAGCCTGAGCAACATGGTGAAACCTTGTCTCTACAAAAAATGCAAAAATTAGCTGGGCATGGTGGCCCACACCTGTAGTCCCAGCTACTCAGGAGGCTGAGGTGAGAAGATCACTTGAGTCCTGGAGCTCAAGGCTTCAGTGAGCCAAGGTTGTACCACTGTACAACAGCTTGGATGACAGAGTGAGACCCTGTCTCAAAAACAAAAACACAAAATGAAACACACACACACAACACACACACACACACACACACACACACACAGACAAACAGGTGACAGGTAAGTGTCCCTGGTCTAGCTCCAGTTCCATCTGCTGGGAGCCTCTGCAAATATGGTAGTCTTCACTGGTGAATTAACAGACATGTTTTTTCCAGGAAGGTAGTAAAGTCTCGCCCCGTTTGTTTCTGAGGATCAATTTACAAAAGGACAGCCATGTCTCCCTTTTAGGTCTGCCGGTGTTCCATGACCCAATCCCCTCTCTGGAGAGGCCAGCACCTCAGTTGGCCCAGCATCTACCTGAGCAACCTAGTGGTGCCTGCCTCCTACTCGATATTCATGGTCATTTACAGGAACTGGGGGACCTGCTGAGGTTGGTGCTTCTGGGCTTCTTCAAAGGGCTACCAAAAAGGTGGAATAGTGTAGAAAAGTTGTTTTCATCCTTTTTCCCAGGAACACTACTCCTCTTCAGTGACTTCTTGCTCTGCTACTACATGCCTCTCCAACAAGCCTCCCCTGCAACACCCTACATTCAGGAATGCAAAGATGAGAAGCAAGCACTCTTGTGCACTCGTGTACAATTCCAAACTCCACAGAGCACATGGGAAGCTCTCCAAAAGCAACTGTACCTCCCTGCACTCCCAGATCATGACAGTGCCTGAGTCAGCCTGCAGGTCCTACAGCTTCGTAGCATCAAGCCAAAGAACAACGTGCCAGTGTAATTTTATGGAAAGCTCCCCCAAGGGAAGTGACTGTCGAGGCAGTGGGAGTAATTATTCCAGAAGAGGGAAGAAGAAAGCATCTCAACACTCCTCATCTCAACTGTCGATCTTTATCCTCATGAATCCTCTCCCTTTGCAGTTTGGGGGCATGGAGGTATGTTTCAGTGAGGTAGGAATGGTTCTGCTGCTACCTCTCAGTAATGTGGATGTGGGGAGCGTTTGTCCCCAAATGTCAGCCTTCCTGCTTAGGCCTTAGCTGTTTATTCCAGGGAAATACGAAAAGTTTCACTCAACATCTGCTGCACTCCTGAACTTCAATTACATTACTGCAGATATGGCTCCCTGAGAGATGGCTTCTAGAGTCATTTGGTCCCTAAACAGAATAGAAAATACTAACTAGTATTCTAGGCCTCTGCATGTGAAACACTCTAGATTTTAATGTAATTCCTGCTGATTTATTTTTATCTTGACACATCTTATTTAACAACTATTAAAGCAATCATCTTTGGTGAATGGAAGGGTATCATGGCTAACTTTTAAAGTATGAGCACACAGATCTCTTGAACTGAAAATTAATCTTAAAGATAAAAAGAAGTTCTTGATAACTTTAGGCATTTCAAAACCTATCAGAAAGGAGAAAAATTGGAGAGCCAGATGAATTTAGCTCCTCCTGGACCCATTTTATCTCAGAGCAAATTATGCTGCTAGCCAAGCTAAACTGCCTGGCCCCATATAGATGGCACTGGAGAGTAAGACTTAAACCTTCTAGACTTTCAGAAGTCACTAAGGTTGGTCTTATTCTTAAATGATAATGAAGCTTACAATAAAATAATAAAGCCACTAACAGCAAAATGCCCATAAAAATATAAATGGCAGAGTAAAGATTTAGGAAAATATAACACTAGAAAGTGGGGCTAATGGGAAAGGTTTAAACTCTAGGGAGAAGAACTTCTCAGGACACCCACCCCACAGTACATAGATGTTTGCAGCATATGTGAAATGCAACTGCAGAGGGTGAAATGAACAATGGAATGAGAATCAAGAGTCCTGGGTAAAGCCCAGACTCCCATGAACCAGAGCCACCATTGGTCTGTGCCTCAGCTTATCCATTCAAACCGCTCATAGGCCAATGAGGATAGAACAATTTTTGTTTCAGAAAGGTTCTTGCTCTGCAGCCCAGGCTAGAGTACAGTGGTGCAATCATAGCTTACTATAACCTTGAACTCCTGGGCTAAAGCAATCCTCCTACCTCAGCCTCCCTAGTAGTTAGGACTACAGATGCATGCCATCATGCCTAGCCAATAAATTTTTCTTGTAGAAAAGGGTCTAGCTATGCTGCCTAGGCTGGTCTCAAACTCCTGGCCTCAAGTGATCCTCCTGCATCAGTCTCCCAAAACTCTGGGATTACAGGTGTGAACCACTGTGCCTGTGTGAAACAAAATATTGACTCCAATAATGCATTGTTAGTCATAAAATATAATTTTAATTATTTAAAAGTATTATCTTAATGTAAGATATTGGTTATATGTATATAAATATACTCTCCACTGCCACAGTTACCCCAAACACATATACAAAATGAAAAGAAAGGAAGAAAGGAAGGAAGGAAGGAAGAAAGGAAGGAAGGAAGGAAGGAAATTGCCTCAGTATCCCCCATGCTACACATAAGCTTTCCCTTAAACCAGTGTTAGGCGGCTAAGTTCAGTGTGAGGAAGATGACCATTTGATACAAAGAAAGAGTTCTGTTGGTCTTAATTAATCAGCAAATCTACAACTATGCTCGACTTAATGGTCTTGAAGAACAAAGAACATGCTTGGTCTTAGGAATATAAAGGAGCTTCTTCCATCTGTTTTTCTCCCTCTAAAATCTCCCTCTAAAATCTACTGAGACCATGTGCATTGGCATGTCCATTCCTGTTATTACAATATTGAAATACAGAAGTATTACTTATTACCCTTGCGTGCTGCTCACCACCTCTTTTCTTCCTCCCCTGGGACTCTCCAGACCTCCCCACAATGCACAAATTAATAGGCTAATGTCTGGCACAGCAGAGAGCTTTCAGGAACCACCTTTGACATTGGTCAGTACCATGTGTCATACTAATTGTTACACATAAACATAACTCCACTGCCTAAAACATATCCACCCATATCCTGACCCCCAACTGCAGATAGATATAAGCTAAACCAAGTCTCCTGAAATATATTTAAAGCCTGTAGTAGAAATCTCACAAAGATAGTTTAGATTGCAAACTACTTCAGATATCTGGTATTGTAGAGGTTTTTAAGGATAAATCCAACGTAGGATTTGTGCCCAGAAGCTATTTGCAAATTTATGGTTATTTTTTCAGTTAATTAGTTTGAGAAAGGAAATGGCAGCTAAGTAAATAAATTAGATCATTAATTTGCAATAAATATAAATTAATTATGCTAATTCTAAGAGTTGAACACATATAAGAATTATGTATATATAATAAAAATAAGGAATATACATAAGACTCTATTAGGAGAAGAATATCTTGACTGTTGTAAAAAAATCCATGTATATGTACTCAGTAGATTTTAAGTTTTGATATGTGCATGAAATATAAAAGAATCAGTAACTACCTACTGATGTTCAAACAAACCTATTTTCATTCCAAATGGAAATTAGAATATATTTTGCATTATTTGAGTTAATTACATGACACCTCTTATAAATAATGATGTATTATGATTCCATTCATTACTTCTAATTATATTCCTTAGCAAGTGCGATGCCCGCAACACCATGACCAGTCTTTTCCTGTTCCTTAAAATCTGATGACTTGCATGGAAAGCAGGTCAAAAATATGCCCAGAATATAATGAACAGAGTTCAGTAATTTTTAACCATGACAGTTTAAAACTACCTGAAAAAGTTACTGTGGAAATGAATAGAAATGGTGAACAGCTTTCCACATTACAGGATACCCATGATAGCAATATAAGAAATATTCAAAGTGTTGTCTAGATACATATAATTATCATTCTACCATTTGCTAGAATTGGAGAAAGAACATCCCTAATATCCCTCTCCCCCAGCATACACACACATTAACAGAATTACATTCTGTGTAGATCTGCAGATTGCAAAAACACACATTTCTGGTTGTAAAAGTGACTCTACAGCCTTTATGCAATTCTGAGAAATGTACCTGCTAAAAGTCCTAATCAAAATGACAGTTGAATTTTTCTCCTGTAATGCATAATCAGGTCAGGCCAGCCCATCCCATCCCATTCACAGCACGGTCTGGGGCTAGAAGGTAAAACATAGTATGGAAGACAGGTCAAAATCAAGGAAAGACAGTTAAAACTGTCATTAAGCAACAGGGACCTAGTGACCCACAAGGCTACTTTGTACATACATATCCTCACCAGAGAGCAGGCAGCAAGGAGCCAGAAGAGTCAAGGAAGAGAAGGCAGATAGCAGGAAGTAGTCTAGATGAGGTCTAGAGACCAACAAGTACATGCCTCAGGAACAGTGTTTCATGGGTATGTCACTTTCATTTTGAAGGGGCCAGGGCAAAGTGCACAAAGTCCACACATTTTTCTCCATCCAATTTCAAACCTTCCTTGCACACATACAAAGTACCTACTTAATTCCTTCAGCATCAGGTTCCAACAATCCATCGTTCTGTCTATGATAAAAAATAAAGATGTCAGTCTTAGCTCCAGGAACAAAAAATAAACTTGGGAGAGGAAGAGACTAGCAAGGAGGGCTTCCCCTTCCCCTCTAGTGCCCACGACAGTTACTGCCTTCTGACCCCATGTGCAGCCTGAGTCCTCAACCTTGGCAGCTCCCTAACCAACTGATCAGCTGGTATGTGAGATAAAATGAATTTGTTTTCTGCATTGTAATTCTTTAGATGGCAAGTCAAGATGGATGATGGTCACGCCAAGTTTGTCTTACAATGGGAGTTAGCAGGATTCTCTGTGGTGGATTTTAGACACTGAAAAAAGATGTTGGTCAACTTTGAATGATGAAAGCATCCAATAACTTCCTTTGTTCCCATTGTTCAATGCTATCAGAAGCTGCTTGTAGCTGATGGCCATGTACCCTAATAACCCAAGGGTAGGTACACATTCATACGGAAACCTTTCCCACAGAAGTAGGAAAAAGAAAGCTCCAACTTAACAATCACTGCTAAATGCATGTCTTTGAACACAATAATCTGCCAAATGAAGTCAAGAAAAAAATGTGACCACAAGAAAACCAACTTGCCCCATTACAATGGACAGCAATATTGTCTTTGAACATTTCTCCTCCAAAAGCTCTTAAGCTGGCTAATATACAACAAGCATGCACAGAGCAAAGACAAGACATGTGCTTAGGGAAATTTTAAGAGCAAAAACCTATCTTTAGCTATACAGATATTAAAATAGTGCTTGTGCTCATTTTACTTGTACAGGAAGGTTTGAAAAGAAACTCTTTAGAGAAATGAAAGATCACTAATAACTGCAGTTTCCTGAACAATTAAAGGAATTCACAAGATTACAACCTACTGAGGAAATGACAAATATTTCTGATTTTTATGGAAGGACTAAAAGGGCGCTTTTATGTATAGCATCTATTCTGTAAGAATCACTGTTAAGTAGTGAAGGTATTTTTATTATTTTTCCACTTATTTCAGGAGCCCTCAACATGGTAACAGTCTGAAAACTGGGGAAACTTAACATTGCTCTTTGGAAAGTTAATATTCCATATTAAAAGATATTTGTCAGAGTTTTCTTTTTTACCTTTTGAATTTGGATCTTGGAGCACAGTTTGCATGGTAGCAAACTTTTTATTTCTAATGTGTCAGCAGAAATGTTCTTTAAGTTACCTAGTCTAATTCTCTCACAAATATACTTTGTAAGGCTGTCCCTACATGCATCATCCTAATGTTGTATGACCCTGGTAACATTCTGCATGTGATGATCTTGATTGGAAAAATCTGCTCTTTTTAATAACTGATTCAATAAACTGTTGACGTATGAATTGTAGAATACAGTATGATCAGTGAGCAAGCTTTCTGTCATTACACACCCTATTCAATTCATCCACAAATGTTACTGTGTCTCCCTCATGTTGCAGCTCCTTATGCCATTCAGAATAGCAATGCAGAGATCAATACACTCTCTGCTGAAGACAACAGAACAAATGAATAATTTTATTTACAATAAAAGCCCCAGTCTTCAAATGGATACCACTAATGTTTAAATTCATTTTCATGCTCAGCTCAAGAAGAGAGATAGACACAGCACAAAGCAAAGGGAGTGGGGGTAAGGAGAAGTATTAGCCATAATAGTTCAAATTTATTTAAGCCATGAACAATAGCTGGGCTGCACTGAGACACAGGAATAAAATGTTTGCTGCAGAATTCTGAATATGTACTCTTCAAAATGATTCTGTCACCAAGAAACTCTGAAAAGCATTTTCCAGTACCAAGAAATTAATGGATTAAAGACATTCTGACATATTCTTCTAAGTGTTGCACCACAGAAGCCAAAGCCTATTCAATAAGCTTTAAACAGTGCTGGCAAGGAACAGAAGTGTTTGCTTCAGGTAGGAACAAGGAGGGACTGAAGTGGCTGTTTTAAGAATGAAGCAAACCATCCTGCTTCAAAAGCGTATCTTTGGCCTCCGATTTGACAGTTATTTTTCTTTCTCTGAAAGCTATGAAAAAGTCAGTGAGCAAAGTCATGTTGGTGAGGGGCAGAAAAATGTTATAAGAGAGACAAGTCCAAAGATGACATTTACAAGTCTCTCATGAATGGCACACTCCCCAAAGGGCACCTGAATGCTATTTTTAAGAAGAATTCATCAAACATACAAAATAAAATGTTCCGTTTTACATAAAGATGCCAATATACTGCCCTTAAAACACAGATTGGTCCATTCACAAATTAACATGTAAAGAAATGGCAAAGAATCTTTTCCCATCTGCCATCAATTCATTCACTGCTTTTAGATTTAACTCCCTACACTCACACACTTGTAAACAGAATTGTAATGGACAAAGGATGAAGGCGAAGCTGGGAAAACCTAGCTTGGACATGATATTGAAACATCTGGAAAAAAGTGGTGACAAGACTTGGCCTTGTGCATGGGAATTGGGAAGAGGTGGGATTTCAGCACATCCTGTCTCCCTATTCTGTTAACGGGAACAATGCATATACTCCTGATGTTTCCAGTTTCACTTTAGATTCAGTGAACACAGTACATTTGGATGCTAAGAAAAAAGAGATGTGAAAGAGCAGGTCCCGTCCATAGGAAGGAATGACTCAGTGCAGAGAGAAATAGGGATGCACATACTTTGGATATGAGGCGGACTGGGCTGTGTGTTTGGTCTTGGTACCTGGAACAGAGTATGAGCTCAGTAATAAAGTACTGAATGAATAAACATGAGAATAAGGAAGTGAGTGTCACAAACAAAGAGGACAGAGTTTTGTTTTGTTTTTTTTTCCCTAGGAGGGTGGGACAGTTATCAAAGCACTTCAGATGAAATGAAAAGGATGGGCAAAATCTCCAGTTGAGGTGAGAGGCAGGAGAAAGTATGGTAAAGGGATAGTACAACACATATTCAGGAAACAGCCGGAAAGAGGGGAGACTGAGCCAGTACAATGAAGGTCCTTAAAAACTATTCTAAGGAATTTGGACTTCATCCTCAAAAAACAGACATTCATTATTGGTTTATTAACAAGGGAAGAGAAGAATGATATGGTCAGGGCTGTGGTTCAGGTAAAGTTATAGGCTGCATTGGAAAAGCGCAGAGGCAGGGAGACGGCATAAATCTAGATGAACCACACCTAAGGGCTAGACTAGGGCAGGCAGGATAGAATACTAGAGGAAGATAAAAGCCCACTCTAGACATCTCACTGTTTATTTATGAAATGTTAGTGGACAGAGCTATCCACATCTTCCATTCACAAGTCTCAGGACAAAAGACTAGAGCTTTCTGCAAGCAAATGAGTACCTCATTAAGATGCGTCTCCCAGTTGTAACATGGCAGAGTTTATAAAGGTAAAGTAAAATAAAAAGTTACAAAATCATCACATAAAAAGCATTGTCTGAATACGTTGTCTACTGGCCCTGAGACTGTTTTAAATACTGCAGATGTTAATTAGCCTTACAGAGTATACTGATTTTAAAAATGCTCTGGTTCTCACTGTTCTTATAATCAGAAAGGGTTGGATCCTTCTTGCTACCTTCCAAACAAACTGAAGTGTGCTAATTTTAATAAAATATTCTCCAAGCCCTTGGTATTTACTCAAATATACAGTAACTGAACAGGGTTCATTTCCCAAATGGCGACACCAGTGCCATCCAGAAAGAAACTAGTTGTCATTCACTATTTGCTCACTATTCACTACAGATACCTTTCCTAGACATAGACATTTCTACTTTTCTTGAGTTCAAACTCAGGTATGCCCTGGTTTTATACATCACTTTTTCTGAGTTTGTTAAAAAGTCTGAAAAATCAAATTACTCTCAAGATACGAGTAAAAAAACTACAAAGCAGAGTTCATTCCATTATTAACCATTTTAAAAAGTGGCCAACGTGGTGAAACTCCGTCTCTATTAAAAATACAAAAATTAGCTCAGTGTGGTAGTGCCTGCCTGTGATCCCAGCTACTTAGGAGGCTGTGGCACAAGAGTCGCTTGAACCCGGGAGGCAGAGATTGTACTGAGCCAAGATTGCGCCACTGCAACCTAGCCTGGGCTACAGAGTGAGACTCTGCCTCAAAAGGAAAAAAAAAAAAAAAAAAAAAAAAAAAAGTGGTACATCTCTGTGACCTCTCATTTTCATAGGAATGAGAGTGAATTTACACAAACAGATCTTGTCTAAATTCACATTTTCATCCCAGGTCCCTTTATTTCTTTTCTAAAAGTCAGTTAAAGCTGGCACCTAGAGAGAGATGGCATTTAAACCATATTCATTTAACACCTGAATTTACAGACATTTTGCTTTAAAAAACCCCAAAAGAAAAAGCCCACCACAAACTTACAGCAAAATAAAATGTTACTTCAAGAAATTCAGGTCTTTTAAAAGATTTCAATACACAATTGGCATTAAAATTAAAAATTGTTTTGTTTTCTAGGGCCTTTCTAAATCATTCTAGTGTTTTTTTAATAAACAGAAGAAAATAGTTTTCTAATATTATTTAGACTCATTTTATACATTTAAAAGAAAAGTTTAAAATATTAAGAAAAACTTACATATTTACTAGATTATTGCTTATTAGTTTTCTAAATTAATACAATTAATTTGACTAGAATTTGGACTCCAGAAATTTGGGAGTCTATAATACAATCACAATTATCTTTTGGTACATGTTTTTCTTATTTGTATTTTTTTTTCAGCATACAATAGTTACATGGCTAGAAAGGAAGCTTGTTCATAAAGTTCTCGAGCACTTTCCACATTTTCACTGGAAAAAAAATGTAGCTTACTCTGAAAAACCTCTTGGCATATTTGTACATTCAGAATTACTAAGAAATTCATTTCAAAGCAAAATCATGTCTCAGCGGGGAAAATACTTATTATCTGAAAATATCAAATTTTATTCTGTTGCCTTCTGCATGGTAAACTAAGTTAAGGAGGAAAGAGAAAAACATCCTGAAGAGTCCGTACAAAATTCACACGCACACAATCAGGGGTGATACTTTCAACAACATAAAAACAACTCCCCAAGCATTTCACCAATACTTGTTATTCCCACTGCAAAAGAATAAAGCTCCTACTGAAGTCTATA
This sequence comes from Pongo pygmaeus, assembly GCF_028885625.2. NCBI lineage: Eukaryota > Metazoa > Chordata > Mammalia > Primates > Hominidae > Pongo > Pongo pygmaeus. Next base: position 92,951,402 of record NC_085930.1, on the reverse strand, counting down.
GGAGCAAAGACTACAACTCAGCGGTCAGAGGGAAATAAAACAACTCCACAAATGACACTGGTCAATGATCTACAAGCTGGTATTTTTCCCAAGAGAAAATGCTATTTCAGGTCCTAATAAAAACTGTAAGTATATCTATAATATAAATTTAATTAAAACGCATAACTTGAATGGTCTCCAAGAGGTAAAGCAACAAAGTCAGTCTCAAATCCTTACATCTCTTACTTCCACATCACAAAGGCACCACCCAATCTACTATTAAAATTCACAACAGATAAGCTGAAAACCAAGTGCCCGTGATATTCACTGGGCTCATTTTAGAAGCACCTATTTATTTACTCAGCTATAGTAGTGAAAAGGTCAAGCAAAAATTCACCTCCAAAGCCACGGTTGCTAAGCAACTCTCTTCAGAAGTTCTGCAACACTGATCAAGCATATTACTGGTGCCACCAACTGGATTCAGAATAAATGTGAGTAACATCTTACCTGGTGTCTCCAAAGTGGGAGGGAGATGGATTCTTTATTTACCTTTTTGGACAGACTGGAGGCCAATCTTGTATTTATATTCATTTGGCTGGTTAGGCTCGGAAGACTTTTATTTTCCCTCTCCAAAAAAAAAAAAAAAAAGGATACGTCCTGGTACCACAGGTCTCCTATTCACAAGAGCGAAGGACAGTTCTGTTTTGAGAAACACCACAGAGGGCTTGATGAGATGTTGGCCAAATCTAAACGACATGTCCTCACAGTTGAAGTCTAAAAGAAAAGACAATGGATAGTTATAAAATTCAAATAAGAAACTCAGTTCATATACCACCTTAAAGAAAGCAAATGCTATTACTACAGATTCTTAGTTGCAGAGAGGATGCCATTGAAATTGTTCCTCATTGAATGTTCCCAACATGCATTCTGGGCAAGTCTTTCTAAAATACTCCACTCTCCCTACCAGTGTTTCCTTGATTAGAGTTAGCAATTTTCAAGCATAAGCTTGCACGTGGACAATACAACAGCTTTTCCCCTTCACTCCCTCTGCACTTCACGGTGCCACCTTAACTCAAATCCACAAGGCCCTATTTGTCAGGTACTTATTTTTACCCATCTATTTTGTCATGTCTGCTAAGCTGAAAATTTTCATTAAGTATTAACTATAAACCTTCTAATTCTTAAATGCTTCTCTCAAATGGGTTTGTGTTCTATAATAGCAATTTAGAGCAAGTACAAACACCGTCTGACCTTGCCTACAATTACAAAAACATGAGCACTTCCAGACAACTATTCCAGTAAAATCTCCAAAATAAAGGAGAAAAAAAAATTTTAAAAAGAAGGAAGGAGCAAAACGGAGTTCAAAACTAGAACAATTCCTGGTTGTAATAGGGCCACAAAGCAGCAACGTACCTGAAATGTTCTGCGTCTTCCTTTTGAGGGAAAGCCATGGGGAGCCGGGGGCAGGAAAGGGAGGCTGAAGGGAATTTGGCACATGGCACAGCTGAGAAAAGCCAAATCCATCTAGCACCAAGGAATGACTTTTCAATCAGGTGGATGCCAATACATGACAAAGTTACTTTGTGAATGGCTAAGACACACTTTGTGAATGACTAAGAAACACCATCCCTAGAAAACTACTTCATTTTTCTAATTCGGGAACAGCCTAATATGAAACTGATGAACATGGATCAATCTACAGAAAAACAGAGAAAGGATTATAAAAAGGATGAAATTAGAAAATAGTTGGCTATTTGTGATACTGTGAAATATGCACTGGGCTTTCAACCCCATTTCCTGGCACGCAACTCTTAAAATCCTTAGAAACTCCAAAGTGATGTCTTTTTGTATGCTAATGATTGACTGGTGTCTAGCAGCCTCTAAGAGTCTAGGTAGCTTCAGGATGGGCTTGATCACAAGAAGACAAAGCATTCTTATACACCAATAACAGACAACAGACAGCAAAATCATGAGTAAACTCCCATTCACAATTGCTTCAAAGAGAATAAAATACCTAGGAATCTAACTTATAAGGGATGTGAAGGACCTCTTCAAGGAGAACTACAAACCACTGCTCAACGAAATAAAAGAGCACACAAACAAATGGAAGAACATTCCATGCTCATGGATAGGAAGAATCAATATTGTGAAAATGGCCATACTGCCCAAGGTAATTTATAGATTCAACGCCATCCCCAATAAGCTAACAATGACTTTCTTCACAGAACTGGAAAAAAACTACTTTAAAGTTCATATGGAACCAAAAAGGAACCTGCATTGCCAAGTCAATCCTAAGCCAAAAGAACAAAGCTGGAAGCATCATGCTACCTGACTTCAAACTACACTACAACTCTACAGTAACCAAAACAGCATGGTACTGGTACCAAAACAGAGATATAGACCAATGGAACAGAACAGAGCCCTCAGAAATAATGCCACACATCTACAAATATCTGATCTTTGACAAACCTGACAAAAACAAGAAATGGAGAAAGGATTCCTTATTTAACAAATGTTGCTGGGAAAACTGGCTAGCCATATGTAGAAAGCTGAAACTGGATCCCTTCCTTACACCTTATACAAAAATTAATTCAAGATGGATTAAAGACTTATATGTTAGACCTAAAACCATAAAAACCCTAGAAGAAAACCTAGGCAATACCATTCAGCACATAGGCATGGGCAAGGACCTCATGTCTAAAACACCAAAAGCAATGGCAACAAAACCCAAAATTGACAAATGGGATCTAATTAAACTAAAGAGCTTCTGCACAGCAAAAGAAACTACCATCAGAGTGAACAGGCAACCTACAGAATGGGAGAAAACTTTTGCAATCTACTCATCTGACAAAGGGCTAATATCCAGAATCTACAAAGAACTCAAACAAATTTACAAGAAAAAAACAAACAACCCCATCAAAAAGTGGACAAAGGATATGAACAGACAATTCTCAAAAGAAGACATTTATGTAGCCAACAGACGCATGAAAAAATGCTCATCATCACTGGCCATCAGAGAAAATGCAAATCAAAACCACAATGAGATACAATCTCACACCAGTTAGAATGGCGATCATTCAAAAGTCAGGAAACAACAGGTGCTAGAGAGGATGTGGAGAAATAGGAACACTCTTACACTGTTGGTGGGACTCTAAACTAGTTCAACCATTGTGGAAGACAGTGTGGCAATTCCTCAGGGATCTAGAACTAGAAATACCATTTGACCCAGCCATCCCATTACTGGGTATATACCCAAAGGATTATCAATCATGCTGCTATAAAGACACATGCACACGTATGTTTATTGCGGCACTACTCACAATAGGAAAGACTTGGAACAAACCCAAATGTCCACAAATGATAGAGTGGATTAAGAAATGTGGCACATATACATGGAATACTATGCAGCCATAAAAAAGATGAGTTCATGTCCTTTGTAGGGACATGGATGAAGCTGGAAACCATCATTCTCAGCAAACTATCGCAAGGACAAAAAACCAAACACTGCATGTTCTCACTCACAGGTGGGAATTGAACAATGAGAACACTTGGACACAGGGTGGGGAGCATCACATACCGGGGCCTGTTGTGGGGTGGGGGGAGGGGGGAGGGATAGCATTAGGAAATATACCTAATGTAAATGACGAGTTAATGGGTACAGCACACCAACATGGCACATGTATACATATGTAACAAAACTGCATGTTGTGCACATGTACCCTAGAACTTAAAATATAATAAAATATATATATATAAATAAAATAAAATAAATTTAATTAAAAAAAAAAGGAAGGACCAAAGCAGGATTATAGGGCTGGAACTTTCAGCCCCACTCCTCAATCTCCCAGGAGGAGAGAGGGGCTGAAGGTGAAGTTGATCACCAATGGTCAACAGTTTAATCAGTCATGTTTACATAATGAAGCCTCTGTAAAAACCCAGAAGAACAGGTTTAGGGAGCTTCTGGATAGCTGAACACGCAGAGGTTCCTGGAGGATGGCTTGCCCTGGGAGAACATGGAAGTTCCATGCTCTTTCCCCTATACCTCACCTTATGCATCTTTTCATCAGTATCCTTTGTAATATTTGTGGTGATAAACTGGTAAACTTAAGTATTTCCCTGAATTCTTTGAGTTGCTCAAGCAAATTGACTGAACTCAAAGAAGGGACCATGGGGTCCCTGATTTATAGTCAGTCAGTTGGAAGTTCCAGAGGCCCAGACTTGCAACTGGTGTCTGAAAGTCAGGGGCCAGTCTCATGGCACTGAGCCCTCAACCTGTGGAACCTGAGGCTATCTCCAGGTACATAACAATCAAATTCTTCTGAAATTAATCAAAGGACATCCAGCTGGTGTCCGCTGCTTGGTGTGTTGGGGGAAAAAAAACCCACACATTTGGTCACAGTAGTAGTCTTTGTTGATTGTTGTTGTTGGTGTGAAAGCAGAAGAACAACATGTTGAGTGTATATTGTTCCTTATTTTGTATAGCATGTGAATAATGTATGATTGTTTAATGATTCTAATATTCTCAATGACACACAAGACAGAGAGCTGTGCAAATGTCATTTACTATGGACGCACCCACATAGCCAGAACTGTACACATTTTTGGTACTAAAGAAATAAGATGGGAAGTTTTGCCCCAGTGGTACGAGATAATGGTTTTTAGAACATTTACAACCAGCTCATTAAAAACCCAACAGTTCTCAAGGTGAGGTCCCTCCACAATAGCATCAGCATCACTTGGGAACTTATTAGAAATGCGAATTTTGAGGCCCCACCCCAGACCTACTGAACCAGAAACTCTGGGACAAGGGCCCAGCAAACACGGCTTCCATAGCTGTCCAGGTGATTCAGAACCACTCACCAAACCCAACTATCCTCCCAATCCTTGGGCCTTTCCCTACAGAATTCCTGCCAAATGGCTGCCTAGCATATGCTTGAATATGTCCAGCGATGGGAAGTCCATTACACATTCCTCCTGAGACAGTCAACTCTACAAATAACATAGTTGCTCTTTATACCAAGTCTATCTGTTTTTCACGACTTTATTCCTTGGGATCATACAAAACAAGTATCATGCAAGTGGCAGTGCTTCAGATATTTGGAGTTAGCTATTTTTCATTTTTTTCTTGTTTTTCAAGAATAAAGATGGCAAATCACATCCACCATTCTACAAACAGCATTGATTCAAGTGACCTGTGATTATTTCCCTCCCCAGAATCTACTTCCTTATAGTCTTAGCCATACCACTTTGATTTTTTGCTTTTAGTAACACCCCACCATATTCTACATGTGGGGCTATTGCTACTACCTGGTTCTAGGGATGGGCAAGTGACCCAGGCACCCATAGTCCTTTGACATATGATTGGTTCGGGAGTGGACACAGGACACAAAATGAGTCAATCAAAGGCAAGGACATCCTTCAGAGTAATACTGCTATTAGTAACAAGGCCACTTTCTTTCAACTGAGTTGCCAAACTGGTAGAATATGAACCTGAAACAGCTATGAGTTTTCCTAAAAAAAGAGCTGGCTTGATATGAGAGCCAACACTGAGGCAAAGACAGTGAAGACACAGAGACCCATACCTGATGACACTGTCTGAGCACCTGGATCTAACATTGCCAGAAGAAATCAGTCCCAGAAGTTTGTTTCTCCCTCAGGATAATGGAACAGAATTGACTTCGCACAGGCTCTACTTGATGAGCTACTATTATCAAGAGCCCATGAAAGGCTCTTCTTTTTCTTTTCACTTTTCTAATCATTTTCCTTTTTGTCCTCTGTGTTCAGTCCCATTCCCTCCCTTCCCACCACAGAAATTCACTTTTTCATAATTAATGTATTATTCAGAATCCTCTTTACATGTTTGTGTACATACATTTTTGTCAAAAATACACAGGGCCCTTATACATGGTTTTTAAATTTGTATATAAATTGTAGGTTTTAAATCCCATTCTTCTGTATTCTCTCAACATTGTTTTAGAAACTCATCCATGTTGGTATAAACAATTCCTTCACTGCATTCCACTGTAGTATTCCTTGCCCATTCCTCTAGTGCTGTAGAGCTAGCTTGATTACAACCTTTTACCACAAGTTACAATGTGACTACCGTTCTTACACGTTTCCCTGGATTCCCATCACAGCATCCCATTGTTGGGATTCAGGTCAGATTTTCTAAAATATATGCACCAGCTTGCATGCCCAGCAGCAATATACGAGGATTTCTATTTTCCTACATCCTTACCAGCATTTGATAGTACCTCCTGCTTTCCAAGTTTTTAATTATTGAACGGTAAAATGACGTCTCTTCCTTTTAATTTCATTTGTCTCTAATAGTGATGTGTGTGTATATGCATGTTTCTCTTCTTATGAATTGCCAATTCATATACTTTGTCCTCTTTTATATTGCTCTCCTCCCTTCAATTTTCTAATTTTGTAGAGCCCCTTGTATATTCTAAATATTGATCATGGTCTATTAAACACAATAATTATATTTTCACCATCTGTTAATTTCTCTATTGCTCCCTCCATTGAACAGAAATCATTCATTTTGATGTATTCCAAGTCCATCAATTTTCTTTTTATAGTTTGTGCTCTGCAAATCTCTCCGAACAAATCCCTCTCTACCATAAGGCTGCAAATATGTATATTCCTATATTTTCTTCTATCAACTTTATATTTTCATCCTTAACATTTAGGTATTTATTCCACTTGGAACTTTGTTTATAGTATGAAATATAGAAACTGCTTCATTTTTCTTTTTGTGAGCCAATTTTCCTAGTACCAATTCCTGGGAATGATTACAGTAAGTTCCCATATATACACAGGAATAAGTCTAGACTCCTTTCTATTCTGCTTCAGAGCCAGATGCTGTAGAACAGAGGTCGCACATTTTTGCACATTTTTTTTTTTTTTCTGTAAAGGACCAGACACAGCAGGCCACACAGTGTCTGTTGCAATTACTCAACTTTGTCATGGCAGCATGAAAGCAGTATGAGTAGGCGTGGCTGTGCCCCAGTAAAACTTTATTTGAAAAAACAGGCAGCAGCCCAGATTTGGTTTATAGGGGGAGTTTGCCAGATCCTGCTGTATATTGTTAATGTCTAAAGAAAAATAGAGCTCCTCTTTCTGTATTTATTATCCCATATAAATTTTAGCCTCCACTCTGCCCCTTTCAAAAAAAAATTCTTAGATGTTGATTAGACTGAATTTAAATTGTAAAACGGGTGAGGGGAATGTGACATCTTCACAATATTCAATGAAGCCATTTATGAATGCTGAATTTATGCTCTTTAATACCATAATAAAACTCTTGTAATAGAGTTTTAAATTTCCCTTATATGTTTTATGCATTCTATCTTAGATTTATTCCTAGATAGCTTTTAGTTTATGTCACTATTATAAATGGTATCTTATTATTGTCATAGTTTATAATTAGTTACTCCCAATACAGCAGAAAGCATTGATTTTTCTATGTTCTTATAGCTGGCAATCTAGCTGAACTCCTGCATTGCTTCTAATGGTTTCTGCTGATTCTCTTTTTTGTTGTTGTTTTGTTTTGTTTTTAGACAGAGTTTCGCTCTGTCGCCCAGGCTGGAGTGCAGCAGCGCAATCTCGGCTCACTGCAAGCTCCGCTTCCTAGGTTCAAGGGATTCTTCTGCCTCAGTCTCCAGAGTAGCTGGGACTACAAGCGCCCGCACCACGCCCGGCTAATTTTTTTTTTTTTTTTTTTTTTTTGTATTTTTAGTAGAGACGAGGTTTCACCGTGTTAGCCGGGATAGTCTTGATCTCCTGACCTCATGATCCGCCTGTCTTGGCTTCCCAAAGTGCTGGGATTACAGGCGTGAGCCACTGCACCCGGCCTTCTCTTTGTTTTTATATATATGATTTCACTTAGAAATGACAATCATATCTTTCATTGCAATTTTCCTACTTTCGTGTTTCTTTGTTGTACCGCATTGGTCAAGTATCTGGTAACGTGTTAAGAAGCAGAAGTAACACAGACATCCTTGTCTTGTCCCTGACCTTAAGAGGGCTGAGTTTAAATTTGTTTTTTGTATTACGAATGATGTCTACTCTAGGTTTTTAATAGGAAGCCTTTAATCAAGCTAAAAATATCCCTTCTATTTCAAGTTTTCTAAGGGTTGATACTTTTTTTAAAAAATTGGTTTTATGAAATGCTTTTCCTATATCACTGATGACACAATTGCTTGTTCCATGCCATTAATGTGGTAAACTACATTAGCAAATTTTAAAATAATAATTCACTATTTTTTCCGTATTATGATTAATTCAACTCAGTCACAAGGTATTATTTTTTAATATACTGCTAGATTTGAATTCTTAGCCCTTTGAATGTCATAAGTGAAGTTGGCCAATAATTTCTCAACCTAATTTTTTTTTTTTTTTTTTTTTTTTTTGGAGACAGAGTCTCAGTCTGTTTTCCAGGCTGGACACAGTGGCACGATCTGGGCTCACTGCAACCTCCACCTCCCCAGTTCAAGCGATTCTCCTGCCTCAGCCTCCCAATTAGCTGGGATTACAGGCACCCACCACCACACTCAGCTAAGTTTTGTATTTTTAGTAGAGACAGTGTTTTACCACATTGGCCAGGCTGGTCTCGAACTCCTAACCTCAAGTAATCCACCTGCCTCAGCCTCCCAAAGTTCTGGGATTACAAGCATGAGCCACTGTGCCCAGCCAACTTATCTAGTTTTTGTTATCAAGATCAAACATAATAGCTTGGTTTTTCTTTTTTGTTCCAAAGAGAGTTTATTAAACAAGCATTTTCTGTTTCATGAGTGTTAAACAAAACTCTTTTGTCAAACTGTGTCTTTTTTCCTGTGCCAGAAAGGACTAAGTTTTGATAATCATTACAATTTATTGTTTTCTGATTTACTTAAGATTTTTTTTTCTTGTATCAATTTCTTAGCCATGTATCCTTTTCACATAATACTGGTAAAAACTTATATTCTTTTTAGTGGATTTAAAAATATCATCTGTAATTATCTCTTTTACCTATTTTGTATTGTGTTTATCATGGTACATGGAGATGTTTTTTCTTCATCTGTTGTTCAAAAGTAAGATCTATCCTATTAAGTTTTTCAAATAATGAACTTCTGGTTCTTTGGCTTTTATGAATTATTTTTACTTTATTACCGCATTTGTATTTCTTTTCTCTGATTTGTTTTCCTTTATTGTTTCTTTGGATTTACTGTGTTGCAGTTCTTCTAGTTACTTGAGTCAAACCTTGGGCTTATAGGATTCCGGACTTAGTGTTTTTCTCTTGGGTAACAAAAGCTATATATTGCCTTGAAAGTATTCCATTAGCTCTATCTCTCACCTACTGTGCTTTTATTATCACTCAGCTCTAAAACTTTGCTATTCTTGTTATTATTTCCTATTTAACCTGAGGGTTATTTCATAGTATGTCTTTTCATATCCAGATATATAGGATGTTTTTGCTATCTTTTTGTTAATAGTGTCTGATTTTATAGCACTGTTGTTAGAGAACCTCTATGCTGTTGATTTTTTAGAATTTGGAGCTTCCTGACTCATTGAAAGTTGAAGCTTGTGTCTAATCCACATGCCCTCTGAAATAAAGTATGCTCTGCTTTTGTTGAATAAGTTCTATATACATGAGAGATCAAATTGTTATCCAAATCTCTCTTTGTCTCATTGCTTCATTGGTTTCTGAGAGGACTGTGTTAAATTTATAACTATATTTGCTAAATCAATGTCTAACGCCATAAATTATTGTTTTCCGTACCTCAAAGCTACATTATTACATGTGGATATGTTCCTGTTCATTTCACTCCCTTGGTCTTCTTGTACCTTTTTCTTCTTTGTATTTGACAAGTATAAATTTTTCCATCACCTTACATTAGCCTGTGTTCTCTTGAATTTTTTTAATAAAATACTATAGCGTCTTGTTTTCTATCCATTAAAGAATCTGCTGGATAAGTTTAACCACTACACTTTTACACTAATTATTCTTTGAGCTTTTTTCAGACATTTTATTTTATCTTTTTGTTTCACTTCACTTTTTCTCCTGTCTATCTTCCACGAGTTAAGTCTGGTTTTTCTTTCCCCATGAGTATGAAAATTACACATTCTACTGTTATTTCAATAGTGGTTATTCGTATTCTTATCCTATCCATACTAATGCTCAGTATTTAAAAGCAGATCAATATCTTTATCCTTAGTATATTCTTACCTCCTTTCATCTCTTCCAGATATCATACCCCATCTTCCTCATGTCCTAACTTTTATGTTGAATCGATATTATTATAATTTCAGATCATGATTTATATGCTTTTTTACCCAACATCCCTCTCTCCCCACTTACTCTAGTGATTGTATTTTCATTTATCTTGTTTACAAAGATGTAAGGACATTCCCTTCTCACCAGGTAGCTGTGGGCTCCAGCACCACCTGCTTCTTTTGAATCTTACTTTCCCTTTCTGGCCTTTAGTCCTCCCTTTTCCACAAAGCTCGGCTACATTTTTGAGTGGATAAAGAGTCTCAGCTCCACCACCCTCTTCCTGATCTTCCAGGATTCACTGAACCTTCTAATCCTCAGATACCTCATTTGAAAATAGTAGATAATAAAGTATGGAAAGCATGTCTCCTTGTCTGCCACATGATGTAGGTACCCTGAAATACTAATAGTTCTCTCTCTTTCCCTACCCAAATCTAAGTCTACCTCTTTTTTAATTGTGGTAAAATTCTCCCCATACATGCTGCTAGTACACATATTTCTTCAAGTTTTAATTCCAATGAAGAAGAAAAATATTCTAGGAACTCTAAAAGGGACAAAAGCATGAAAAAGATTAAGAGTCAATAGAGTTTGATGGGAAAATTTGTGTATCTCCAGGATCTGAAACTGTCTGCAAGACTGAGATAAATATTAAATACTTTCCTCTCACATGAAAATGGCAGAAAGCAATTTTATTTTCAGCTAAAGTAAAATTGCTGAATCTTTCTACCAAACATAAAGACTAGATGTACCAATATTCTGTGGAATTTTCAGGGGAAAATCATCTTAAGGGAACAGTTTCTTAGCAAATATGAAGATGGTGGCTTCTGTAAGCCAGAGAAGCAAATACTGGGCTAGGAACCTCAGTCCAAGGTTTAGACCCTTAGATCTGTTAGTGAGCATTAGCTAAGAAGGAAATACAAGGAACTTGGTTTACTCTAGAAATGGCAATTGAACCCTACTCTCTTTATAAACAAACAGAAGTAGATACATAAATGAAAACCAAGGTCTCACATTTCTAGCCAATTACTTTTTTCTTTGTATTTTTGGTGATAACTTCTTTTATTTGGGACTAAAAATATATGATTTCAACATTCTTAAATGAGTCTCCATTTCCCACTTTTCAGCCATAAAAGGTAGCCTCTTGCTACCTCTCTCTTGGGACATATTTGTACCCTCTCTTCCTCCTATAAACTACCTTTACATCTCTATCTCCTATAATTCTCACCAGCTGGTAGCATAACACTTTTAGAGCTTTATCTTTAAAATTTAATAAACAGAAAAGAAACAATGAAAAGATCTCTGCTATCCTTTTTTGTGTGACTCAGTAGATGTGTTCAGTCATTTTTTTGACAGGGCTAGATAGGCAACCTAACTTGTAGTAGAATAAGGTTCAATGACACAAAAGCAAATGCAGGCCCAAAAATGCAAAATCTCCAAGCTGTGAACAGGAGCTGACAATAGCTCACTTCAGGGTAGGGCAGATTCTTTTTCCCGATTTGCTTTCAAATGTTATGTTAACATGCAACTAAAATAACTGCCAAATACTTCGAATCTTGCTCCAAAAAAATTCTAGAGGTTTCTAGCAGAAAAGAACCTAAGAGATCATGTATGTCTACCCTCTCATTTTAGAGCTATGAAGTAAGTCCAACAAGTTAAGTGGCTTATTCAAACTTGTTCTTAAACTTAGCGGGTGTCATGATTAACACTGAGTGTCAACTTGATTGGATTGAAGGATACAAAGTATTAATCCTGGGTGTGTCTGTGTGGGTGTTGCCAAAAGAGATTAACATTTGAGTCAGGGGAGAGGGGAGAGGGGAGAGGGGAGAGGGGAGGAGAGAGAAAGAAAGAGAGAGAGAGAGAGAGAGAGAGATCTTCAGTTTGGGGACTTAGACTGACTCTCCTTGCTCCTCATCTTGCAGACAGTCTATTGTGGGACCTTGGGATCGTGTAAGTTAATACTTAATAAACTCCCCTTTATATGTATCTCTCTCCTATTAGTTCTGTCCCTCTTAGAGAACCCTAATACAGTGGGTATCCTGGCTCTTTATAGAGGATATTATTCAAGGATTTCTTAAACTTGGGAATATAAGACTTCAGGGCCCTGATTTGGGAACTACTGAATGAATAATAACTCTGTCACTTTAGGCAATCCCTTTGCACTAAAGCCACATAGCTGTACTCTGTTATCAGATGGCAAGCAGCCGATTTAGAATATAAGCCTATATCTGTCATTTTCATATTATTTAATCAAATAGAGAACAATAAATATAAACTTTTTGAGAGTATAAGGGCCCTTCAAAACCCACTGGCCGAAGTTTAAGAAACTCAGGCCTTCAGCAAATGCACCTAAGAAACCAAGCTCATGAAGATGTGAAATTCTAATCAACAGATTACCTGAAAACCTTTCCATCCCATTTCATGATTTCTCTCTTTTCTATAGCAAATGATGTTTTTGGAAGAAAAAGAGTGCATATTTCCCTTGCCTGCCTACTCAAAATGTGGTACTCTGAGTAGCAACAACAGCATGACTTGAGAGTTGTAAGAAATGTAGATTCCCAGGCCCCAGCCTAGACGTAATGCATCAACCTGTATTTTAACAAGATCCCCAGCTAGACTGTTTGCACATTAACGTTTGAAAAGCACATCTCAGAGCACCAGTTTTAAAACTAGGTCTATTAAGATCATCTTGAGAACTTTCTCAAAAAACAAATTCCTACACTTCATCATACTCTGACTCCAATAATCTCTGCAACAATGTAGCTAACACATCACTGGGATTTGACAAACATGGCTTCCGATTGTATCTTCTTTCCAATTCATTTTATGAACTCAGGCAAGTTCCTTAGCCTCTTTAAATTTGAGAAATGTGGATGACAACAGTACCTTCTTTCTTCTCAAGGACACACATAAAGCACTTAAATATTTGATAAATGCTAGTCACAATATTGGTGTATTTTGCCTTGACAAAAAGTAATGCCTAATTTTATTCAATAAACAATTGTTAATTGTCAACTAATACATAAGCTAATATTGTTAAGTTGCTTGGTATAATGCTTATCACAAAAATGGTATGTAATGGTTACATAAATACAAATAAAATCATGTATTTGGCACCGTACTGCCATTAGGTGACTACTATCTCTCCATATTAGAGGTAGAGCAGTGTCAAAAACTACCATCTGATTAAATAATAGAAATAATAGCTAAGTACTTACTCAGTACTTTCATCTTTCTAAGCAATTTATATGATATGTTACTTAATCCTGACAACCCTATGAGGAAGGTCCTTCATACATCAACATATCAACATTTATGCATCTCTTTGATTACTTCTCATGTATTAATTCCTAGATTTGAGAATCACTGTGTTCAAAGTATATTGAATCATTAAGGCTACGGGTATGAACTACTAAATATCTCTCAAGAAATGTAGCCAATAGTTTATATCCAACGGTTGTATAGAAAGAAGTCCCATTTCCCTCAAAACTTTGTTAATGCCAGGCATTCTCTAATTCTCCAAATCACTAATAAAAATTTGTCATTACTTAGGAATACAATATAAAGGGAAATAACTTCTTCTAAATGTCCTAGATAAAACAATCTACCAGGAAAATTAATGTCTCCTAGGCAACCAGGAAGTCAGACACAATGAAAAAGAAACACTGTTCTCTTGGTTAAAAGAATAAAACTGTGTTTCCTTTTAAGTAGAAAAATAAAGTTGTTATTTCATTATGGCCAGGAATATTAAGGTTCATTGTAAAAAATGTGCTATTTTTATACTCTGGCATTACTCAGTGAATGGAAAGAATCTAGACCAACCCTAGAAGGCACAAATGTCTTTGGGGATATCAGAAAAACCATTAACTCCAGACACTTCTACCAACTGGAGAGTAGGTTTCTATTTCAATTCACTTAAACACTGGGGGCTCAAATGTTAACCAAGAATGTAAATGAGCTTATTAAAAGCTGCTGGCTAATGGATCCCAAGACGAACCTTAAGAGGAAAAATGACCTGTCATCTAACTGAGGAACACCACAATCTGAGCTGGCCCTGCTCTCAAACATACTTTATTGATGACTTGGAAAACAAGGCACATAAATGAATGGTTGGAGACATATATTGAAGTTTATATGATTTATAAAACATTCTAATCTACAGGCGTATGTCAAAATTCCACAGGAGACAGTAGAAGAGGATCCTACAAGAAGATAACAAAGTCAACAAAGAGAAACAGAAGACAACTTGAAGTGTCCCAGAATTTAAGCAAACGAGTACCTGTAACATTTTTATACAAAGAGACTTTTTTAGTGAAGTATATTAAGTCATCAACTTATGTCACTAAAAAAATTTTCAATTGTTTACAAGTCAAAGAAATTCCAAAACCTCAGCTATTTATACACAGAAAACACCTAGGTATTTCAAAATGCCAACTGCCTTTTCAAGATCTCACTTCATCAGTTACCTCTTCTCTGTTCTGTCATTTTTTTTTTGTAAACCTACTTGTTTTACATATTTAATCTCATTCTCACCAGTTTCTTCCCTTTCTCCTAAAAAGATGTTCAGGGATTACATATACTTAATAACCTTTCCTCATCAAACTCTAATCAACTATTCATTTAATAAATATGTATTATATACTTGCCATATTCCAAATACTATTCTACTGGTAAATATGACAGACAAGCCCTCTGCTCTCATGTAGTATTCTAGGCACAGGGTGAGGATTGCAAGCAGTAGAGACTACAAGCAAGTCAACAAGGAAAAATATTCTGATTGTGACTTGAAGGAAATGATCAAGATGCAAGAACAGGAAGGGACTTGGAGGAGGCAGAAGTGGCTGCCTAAGTGTCAAAGGAAAGGGGAACCTCACGTTTGATCTGCGACTTGAATGATAAGAAGTCCACTGTATGTGACTATATGGGGATAAAATGTTCCAGGTGGAGGAAACAGCAATTGCCAAGGCAAGAATGATCTCAAGATCTTACAGGAATGGAAAGAAGAGTGTAGGGTGGAGCTTAACAGCAGGCAGCAAGGCAGAGGTGAGGAGATGGGTTTGAAAGATGAGCAGGGATCAGATCATACAAGGTCTTGTGTGGTGTTTCACTTAATGAGAAACTCGTGATGACAAAGATTCAAGCTCCAGAGTGTTCAGGGTCTAAATTTGACTTTAAAAAAAAGATTTTACTATTGTATATTAAAAATCATCTCAGGACGCCAGGTGTGGTGGCTTATGCCTCTCATTTGGGAGGCTAAAGCAGAAGGATCCCTTAAGAACAGGACTTCGAGACCAGCCTGGGAAATACAGTGAGAAAGAGAGAAAGAGAGAGAGAGAGAGAGAGAGAGAGGAAAGGTGGGGGGGGAGTGGAGGCGGAGGAGGGGGGAGTGGAGGCGGAGGAGGGGGGAGTGGAGGCGGAGGAGGGGGGAGTGGAGGCGGAGGAGGGGGGAGTGGAGGCGGAGGAGGGGGGAGTGGAGGTGGAGGAGGGGGGAGTGGAGGGGGAGTGGAGGCAGAGGAGAGGGGAGTGGAGGGGGAGGGGGAGGAGGGGAAGGGAGGGAGAGGGGAGGAGGGGAGGGGAGGGGAGGGGGAGGGGAGGAGGAGGGGAGGGGAGGGGAGGGGGAGGGGAGGAGGGGAGGGGGGAGGGAAGGGGAGGAGGAGGGGAGGAGGGGAGGAGGGGAGGGGGGAGGGGAGGGGAGGGGGAGGGGGAGGGGAGGGGGAGGGGAGGGGGAGGGGAGGGGAGGGGGAGGGGGAGGGGAGGGGAGGGGAGGGGGAGGGGAGGAGGGGAGGGGGGAGGGGAGGAGGGGAGGGGGGAGGGGAGGAGGAGGGAGGAGGGGAGGGGGGAGGGGAGGAGGAGGGAGGAGGGGAGGGGGAGGGAGGAGGGGAGGAGGGGAGGGGAGAGGAGGGGGGACAGGAGGGGAGAGGAGAGGAGGGGAGAGGAGAGGGGACAGGAGGGGAGAGGAGAGGGGACAGGAGGGGAGAGGAGAGGGGACAGGAGGGGAGAGGAGGGGAGGAGGGGAGGGGAGGGGGAGGGGAGGAGGGGAAGGGAGGGGAGGAGGGGAGGGGAGGGGGAGGGGAGGAGGGGAAGGGAGGGGAGGAGGGGAAGGGAGGGGAGGAGGGGAAGGGAGGAGAGGAGGGGAAGGGAGGAGAGGAGGGGAGGGGAGAGGAGGGGAGGGGAGAGGAGAGGAGAGGAGGGGAGGGGAGGGGAGAGGGGAAGGGAGAGGGGAGGGGAGAGGGGAGGGGAGAGGGGAGGGGAGAGGGGAGGGGAGAGGGGAGAGGAGAGAGGAGAGGAGAAGGGAGGGGAGGGGAAAGGAGAGGAGACAGAAGAGGAGAGGAGAGGAGAGGAGAGAGGAGAGAGGAGAGAGGAGAGAGGAGAGGAGACAGGAGAGAGGAGAGGAGAGGAGACAGGAGAGAGGAGAGGAGAGGAGACAGGAGAGAGGAGAGAGAGGAAAGGAGAGGAAGAAATTAGCTGGGTGTGGTGGTGTGCACTTATAGTCCCAGCTACTCCAGAGGCCGTGGCAGGAAATGCCTGAGCCTGGGAAGTTGATGCTGCAGTGAGCTGTGATCATGCCCCTGCACTCTAGCCTGGGTGACATAGTGAGATCCTGTCTATAAAAATAAACCTCAGGAGCTTAAAAAAATGCACATGCCCCATTCCCAGATTATTTTTCTGTTAAGACTTTTGAAAAGTGACGTACAATTCATATACCATAAAATTCACCCTTCTAAAGTGTACAATTTGATGGTTTTCAGTATGTGCGCAAAATTGTACAATTATCATAACTATCTAATTCAGAACATTTTTACCCTCAAAAGAAAAACCATTTCCTTTAGCAGTCATTTCACATTTTCCTCTAGCCCACAGCCCCTGGCAACTATTATTCTACTTTCTGCTTCTGTGGATTTGCCTATTCTGGACATTCTATAGAAATGGAGTCATACGATATGTAGCCTTTTATGTCTAGCTTATTTCACTTAGCATGTGTTCAAGATTCATCCACATTTTACCATGTATTCATCCTTTATTTCTTTTAAAGGCTGAATAATACCCCATTGTATGTATACACCACATGTTTTTCTCCATTCATCAGTTGATGGACATTTGTTACTACATTTTTTGACATTTGTGAATAGTGTTGTGAATATTCAGGTGCAAGTTTTGTGTGGACTTATGTTTTCGATTATTGAATGTACACCTAAGAGTGAAACTGCTGGATCATGTGGGAACTCTGTATTTAACTTTTTGAGGAACTGCCAAGCTGTTTTCCTTAGTGGCTGTACCATTTTACATTACCACCACCAATGAAAGAGGGTTCCAGTCCTCCACATCCTCACCAACACCCCACTCCCAGATATTTTAAATTAATTGGTCTGGCTGAGACCTAGATATCAGGCTTTTTTGGTTTTTATTTTGAAAGTTTCTATGGTGATTCTATTCCTAACGTATAGTGAAGGCCAAGAAGCCCTTACTCCTGCCTATTCACTGCCAACTTGGTATTTATACCTACTCCCTCTTCCTGATAAGTATTCATACCTACTCCCTCTTCTGCTCCAGAGCTCTTTAGACATGTTACTTGGTGCCACCAGCACTCTCAATGACATCTGCTTTGTAGCTGACTCATCCAGTAAGAGAAGGAAAGACAAATAAGGAAGATATAGTCTTATACTTTTAACAGTCTCATTTATTTCTGAGTGGGGCCAGTGTCTGTGCGAAATCTTCATGGTTATCCGCATGTCTGGATGGGTTTTCTCCAGGCACTCTGGTTTCCTCCCTCATCCCAAAGGTGCATGTTAGATTAAGACGCACATCTACGTGGTCCCCGTCTGAGTGAGAAGGTATGTGGAGTGTGTCCTGAGAGGGAATGGCACCCTGTCCAGGATGGGTTCCTGCCTTGGGTCCTGAGCTGCCAAGACAGGCTCTGGCCACCTGACACCCTGAACTGCAATGAATGGGTAAATAATTATCTTGCTCTTATTAATCTTTCCTATACATATGTAGACATCATCTTTATTTCTATATTTAATATTAACAATATTTTGGTTTTTATTTAGAAGTTTGGTGATGTTTTTGTGAGGAGAAATATGCCACAGGAATTTTTTTTTAATCAGTTAGCCTATGGTCAAATTTGTTTCATTATACATTGTTTTGTTTAAAGTTGTAGTTTCTAAGAACCTACCTATGACTCAAGTGAGGACTTGTGTTTTTACATAATGTGAATCACCAACCCCCTTCTTCCACTGATGGATCTGATGGAGACCTTTCATGCAAAAAGAGTTCACCGGTTTAAAAAAAATATATATATATATAGAGAGAGAGAGAGAGAGAGAGAGGCTCCTGAAGTTCTTTTCATCTAGTCAAGAAAGATACAGGGTGTAAATGGATACTTCTATGTTTTATGCTTCAACCTGACCTTGAGTATTAAACATGGTATCATATTTACAAAAATGTATAAAATTTAAAACTACTTTTGTCACTTTATAAAATGTTTCTTCCAAACCAAACACAGGTGATGAAGATCTAAAACACCAGCATCAAGGCCTAGAGCTTTGTGTTTGTACAAAATATCAGGGAAAAGCCAAGCGCAGTGGCTCACACCTGTAATCCCAGCACTTTATAGGAGGCCTAGGCGGGCAGATCACTTGAGGTCAGGAGTTTGAGACCAGCCTGGCCAACATTGCGAAACCCTGTCTCTACTGAAAATACAGAAAATTAGCTGAGCATGGTGGTGGGCACCTGTAATCCCAGCTACTTGGGAGGCTGAGGCAGGAGAATCGCTTGAACCCAGGGGGCAGAGGTTGCAGTGAGCCCAGATTGTGCTGCGCCACTGCACTCCAGCCTGGGAAACAAAGCAAGACTTCATCTCAAAAAAAGAAAAAAAAAATGTATCAGGGAAAGACAGAAACCTGAATAAAAAAGAAACAGATTTCTACACTGAAGGACAAAATATGGCATGACTTCTCAGTCTGATGGAGGCTGAGATTCGTTTTTTTCATTCTGAGATTCATCCTAATGGTTTAAAAAAAAAAAAAAAGAACAAACAAAATGAAACCCAAATCATGTTTTTCATGTGGACTGTAATAGCGGAGAGGAACTTACATGTTTAAATACAAAAGCAATACTTAAGGAAGAGAATTAGAAGTTGAAAATCACCTTACTGTTACGTATCTTTCTGGAGTAATCAAAATTTCTACTATATTATAGTCTCTATACCATCAAAAAAGATCCACAGATATTCATCTCCATGGACTGTATGAAGACACTGTGGACATATTGGGACATCAACTCAGAAATGATGTCAAAAGCTTGTATGGTAAATCTAAATCAACTGTGATCTTTCAGAAGCAGGAGCTTCCAAAGGGGTTCCTGTAGCATCCCTTTATCAGAGCAAGGTCAGTCAGAAGTTAAGAAACATTGGGTCTTTTACTTTAACACTTCTGACATATTATTTTAAAAATAAATACCAAAAGAAATACCAAAGGAAAAACTACACAAATTATATTTTGAACATTTACACTGAACAAATTAAAGTTCCCCACACAAGTGAATACAAGATAACAATTACTATTCTGCATATGAGAGAAATTATTCCACCATTTTTTGACTCCTGAATTGTTGGCAGTATTCATGGCAAAGCAATGCTGCTCATAGGTTTTTGCTAAAATGAAGTATAAGGCTAATTACAGTGTCAATTATAGCTATGTGTCATTTGTACTCTATAGACTTACTCCTATTTTAACTGTTCTACCATATTCTTCCAATATCTAACAGTGTTATTCACAAGATAACTACATGACTGATACATTTTTCACATAACAGTGTATTACAGGCGGTACAACCTTGTAAGAGAACAAGTTTAGAAGTATATAATGCACATCTTCCTTCAATCCTGTTTATTAGCATATGGAAAACACTTTTGAAGATAACCAGATATAAATTCAAGGCCTTGAATCCAAAGCCATCCCAAACTACTGATTCCCTGTGTTCTTCCAGGCCCTCCGAAGATGTCGGTTAAAAGAAATCATAAAAAGTCAAACTATAGCCTCTGTGTTATGTCCCCACTAAAGCCAGTATGGCCAGACTTTACTGTAGCTGAGAGGTTCTTGCTCATGGAGTCTCAAAATAGAGCTTCCCAACTTCAGCAGAGGTGGCTATTATACCACATTAAATAAAAGATGAATTTAAATTAATCAAGTCTTGACTCTTCTTCCACCATCATGGGTTTTACAGAACAGCATTATCCAGGGCTCCATTCAGGATAATTTTGCTTTTTCATTGCTTGACAAATGCTTTCCCATTTCCCTGCACCCTAGACAAATTGGTATTTCTCAGCAGCTCTTAGAATGACAATGGCAGTTTTCTCTTCATCGTTTTTTCATTTCTTCATCCTCTCGCCATGACAGGCACTCATCAGGGGATCTCCAGTCCTACCCATCTCATTACCTCTTCATTCTATTTGTCACCATTTGGAATTTCAGAACTCTTAATTATTAGCTTACTGTTACCAACAGTAATGAGGCTCTGGCTGCCTACTGGGGAACATCATGGAACACTAATGAGCTAGCAGACTGAGACCCGCACCTGAATCCCATCACGTGGTTCCATTGTTCAGGCCAGGTGGGACATTTCTGTCTGCGGGCAAGCTTTCTGCAGGAGAGCTGGAGTTTGCAGGGTGGCTGTTATGCATTCACTTTGGTCTTATGATTCACACTGACTCAAAACAGCTTTCCTGTGTGGTCATGCTCATTTACATACTGGCTATTGCCTTCCTTATAATAACACTTAATGTTTATTTCTGCCTTGTGCTCCTTTTCACTTGTACAAAGGGCTTCCTGGAGCTAAGAGTTCTCAAAGGGAACACTAATTGGTCATTTTCTTATAGCTACTTTTGATCTCCTCCTGACCTGGAATGAACAGTGAGTCTCTCACAGCCATCTGGGTGATCCGTCTGTATATAGACCTTCCTTGACACTCCTGCAGTAGTCAGCATACTGCCTCAACACAAAAGAGGCTAGACAAATGTTAAGTGACATCTATAAAGTTTTCTGAGCACCAAAGATAGACCCAGATGCAGAGGAGACAGAAAGGTAAAGGATTAAGAAGGAGCTGGTCCCTCTGAAACTATGACAAACATGTCTTTATATAGTTAACGAGGGAAGATGCAACTGACCCAAAATCCATCTCTTCCTTGACTTCATATCCTTTCACAGCAACAAGAGCCTTGCACCAATGAGGACAAATTAGCATTGGTTGAATACTTCTAAATGCCCAGCCTACATTAGGCACTTGACCTGCACTTGCTCATTTAAACCACAATAGCCTGTACAGTAGACATGAAGGAAAACAAAACCCACAAAAGTCAAGCAACTTGATCAAGGTCACACATTAGTGAAAACCCCAAAGCTCTTCTCAGTACAAGTGGTCACCCAACACTGCTCAGAAAAGAGTGAGGCAAAATGAGGGCCTAGGGTGGGTTTTGGAATAGCAACACTCTGAAGTTAATAGAGGCTGGTGGCAGAGAAGAGGAGCAGTGGCATCACGTAGCTGTGTAACTCTGCCTTTGTCCCCTGTAGCTGCTGCCTTCTATCCAAGGTGATCACCGTGTTGAACACTGTCTAGGAAGTACTGTGCTCAGGGCAAAGGATGCTCTCTTTTTTCACATTTTTATACAGCTAAGAGAAGTCATTTCTGAAAACAGGACTTGGAGGTCAACGTTTACATATGATGCCACCAAGGACATCTCCTGATGATACCCATGAAGGAGAGACCGTTCATTAGACAACTTGTGCAGTAACATTTAAAACTGGCAGTTGTTAACCATACTAATAAGAGCTAATATTCCTGTAGCCCTTGCTATATACCAGACATTGTGCTATAAATGCTTTATGTAAATATCTCCCTTACTCCTCTCCAAAGCCTTCTGAGGTATTTTTATCATCCTAATTTTACAAAAGAAAACACTAAGAGTTTAAGTCCCTTGCCCAAGTACACATGGAAGTAAGTGATGGAGCCAAGATTTCTACCCAGGTATGTGACACTGATCTCCTCCCCACCTCCAACAGTGCTAAGAAAGATCTTCTGCCCACATTGCATTATGTGCTGTACTTTTTTCATGTAAATGATCACTCCAAATGTCTACCTCCTGGTGGGTGAGCGGAGGAGGTGACAGGAAGAACAAAAAAAAAAATAGATATGATGTCAAGAAAGGAATTAATTTTCAAGTGCACAATCACTGCTGCCCACGGAGTCTGTCTGTTTGGTTTTCCATAGGTATAAAGAGATTACTCAGAGTCCATAAGGTGGCCATGCCAGGTCTCTTGGGGTCAAGCAGACAGGCCAAGGGTGTACCCAGGCTCTCCTTAGCCTCTTATGCTTGCTTGGTTCACCCATGACATCAGAGAAGCAAAGTTGGGAGCAATGTTACTTCAAGCATACGCCAGTTACTAAGGGTAATTTATGGCAACTCCCACTGCCATGTGGGCTGAGAAGCACAACATAATAATTAAAAGACTGATAAGCAATCACTAATGAAATGTACAGGTATTGTTGAAAAATGCATTTTGAGTCCAAGTAAAACAATGATGTGTGTTCTCCCAGTGCAGAATCTCTGAGCTCTGTAATCTTAAAGGCTTTTGCTTTTAAAATACTATTTCAAATGCCAGCTATTAGTAACCCATACATTTGCACCCTGGTTTCATTGCAAAAATGAGGAAGGACCATTGCTTTCCAAAAAAGGCAACAAATAGAATTTTTAAAAAAACGTTTCTCTTGGAAAATTTTGATCTGTTTCAAGCAATCTTGTTTACAAGACCCCTACTGTAAGAGTCCTGCCGGGACAGAGTTGTGCTGGCATCACTTGACACCTACCTTTGTAGTCTCTGCCTTTGTGTGTCGCAAAGCCTGTTAGAAACAGCTCATGGAAGTGGGGCTCAGAAGACAGAGGTGTGCGCTAGACCCTGCCCTAGCTTTGTTCTCTAACAGGGAAGCACAATGTCAACCACTCTCTAGTCGTCTCCCTGACCCATGTCCCTGACTGGCACACACACAGGGCCACATGAAATCATTCCATGGCTCAGGCCAGGGTTTCAAGCATAAATTACCCTTAGTAACAGCACATGCCTGAAGTAGGGTTGCTCCCAACTTAAATATTTCTCTGATGTCATGGGTGAACCAAGTCAAGCAGATGAGGCAGAGTCATGTAGAGAGCTCAGGAGAGTTTGAGTATGCCATTGGCCTGTCCACTTGACCCCTGAGACTAATGATTCAGCATGGTCTTTGGAGTTCTAGGATGGCATTATTTACTTCTCCTCTTGCACAGTCCAGAAAGAACATTTTTCCCCCACTAAATGCAGATTCCCAAGAGCTCTGACCTCCAGTCAAAAAAGTAAAAGTTGCTTGGTAAGCTCACTGCCTGGGGTCTTCTATACCAGGAAGGGCCCAGGCCTAGCACTCATGTTGTGGCTTCCTCTTCCTGCACTCTAGGCAGATGTCACTAATTGACTATGACATGTTCTCCTGCAGGGCAATAACAGAATCTTTTAGATACCATTACCAATCAATCAGAGTTGCTGCATAACATGGAAAACCTATTGCTCATTTCACTTTTAGGCTTTAGACTAATGACCCAGGGAAACTTTTCCTGGCAGCCCTGGAAATGGTTCCATCCATTTCAAGCTAAGGATGTGATAATACGTGTATCTTCCAGAATCTTGACTCTTTCAATTAGGAGCATGAATAACAAACATCTAGCATTGAAATAACATGTTCTATGGTAATCCTCTGACTAATCACCTTGTTAATAAATATCTAAAGACTGCATTTTTCTCTGAGCTTGCAACTTCCATGGGAACATTCTGATTGTGATACAATTTTTAAATTAGTGGGTTTATTCATAGTTTTGTGTTAGTAAATGTCAAGCTTCTTACTAATTAGCAAATTCTGTAAATCCACAGCAGTATTAATTTTCAACTGTATGGGGAATTAATATAAGAAAAAATAAATAAGGAGACAATTAAAATTTCCCTAGAGGCACTCATTTCTATAAAATTCACACAAAGCGAGAAAACATTAACCCATTTTGAGGGTGCATTTAGAAAAGATTACAAAAGATGTGTGTCAGAGAACAAGTGAAGCCTGCATTTACTGTGCTGCGCACTCTCAGTTACAGCTAAATTCCCTATTGATATTTTCTCAAGTTACTGCTGCTGAGATGTCCCCTCTTGCCTTGATGCACTTTTCCAGCACTTTCTCATTTAATAAGGTTTTTATTATTTCTTTATTGATGTTTCCACTCAAATTGCTGGTGTGCTCTCTTTCACTTTAGAGGACAATGCACAGTATAATGTTCTGATCCTCAAAAACTGCCCCACAAGAGGTCTCTTACTAACCAAGTGCTTGCTAGTATCCATTTCGCTTTTCCTACTAACCCACTAAGAAGATGGAAAACATATGTATCTCTGGGCTCCTGTTTAACCTCCCAGCTCTAGAAGATGAGGGAAAGCATGTCCCTCTTATGGGCACTTACACCATTTCTTATGAAGCCATCCCACACACTGTTAAACAAATCTGACTATTTCTCAAACTCCCCTTTAACTGCTTCAGCTTATTGCTAAGATGTTGGAGTCTTCCTGTGTTGGTGGCCATGGAAACCACCTGTCTGTATAATGGCATGAGGTCTTTTCCTCACTTTTCCTGGCATGCCAGGCTGTTGGGGAAAGGCCAGAGCCCCATGTTTAGACAAGTCAAGTACAGATGTTTAAGAATGACAGCTCCCAACAGCTTCAGATCACAGCTAATACCAAAATTAAACTGTAACATGGTATGCTCTGATGGGGAAACTGTGCACAGTTTGTGAGTACACAAACAAGACAGTACACAGATAATTGTAGGTTCCATTTCGGGGCAATTTTCTTCCCTTATCGTGGCTATCAGTGATACAATCTGCTGCAGAAGAATGTGGTGTTAACTAATTAGTATAACATATAGAAGTGCCTGTCTTGTATTATTTACAGTGCCTGGGACACACTCCTAATATAGGGCTTCTCATAGGCACAGTAATTATGCATTTGCTTCTCTGTCTTACATATTAGATAATGATCTCCTTAAGGGCTGGGAATACTGTCAGAGATTGGGATTGCCTATCAGCCCCCTCCCAAGCAGACCTAAGCAGCCAGGTGGTAGGCAAGAACAGCTTCATGAATGGCTAGGCAGTTCCCAGTAGTGCCTGGAAATTCTGTAAGTACATTTTAAATAGCTTGGTTTAGGCCAAAACCAAAATGGGTCTTCCTGTTCCCTCACCCCAGGTCTGCAGTGACATACTGTCCTAATCTCCTCTTTCTGTTTGAGGTTGAAAATGGTAATGGGAAGAACCAGGCAGGCCTTATCTGGCCTGCTTGCCATATGGAGACTGATGGGCAGACTGTTCACAACCACAAGCAGGTACCACAGAAAGAGGACAGAATAGAGCCGATCCTTTACTTTTAGGTGAGTCTTCCTCCACTGGCATGTTGTCACCAGGCAAGGCAGTTGCTGTTTCTACTGATGTAAGGAGACACACACACACACACACACACACATGCACAGTATGTGCATGTGTGTGTGTGTGTATGTGTGTGTGTGTGTGAAGGAGAGGTGAGGGGGAAGGGAGTAGGAAGGGACACAGAGCCAGGGACTAAAGAGAAAAGTCCCTTCCTATGAAAAGAATAAGATAATATTTTCATTTACTATCCCCATATACACAGCAGTGAGCAAAGTGCCAGGCAAATAATTGATACCCAATAAACATCAGCTGAATGAATAAATGGATTCATTCATTGCACTTTTCCATGTCTCTATCTCTAGTATTTAAGATTTCTTTAATGTATCTTAGAAGAGCCTACTGTTGTACACCAAACCAAACCAAAACAGCAGAATGTCCTAAAGCACTGACATATGTGTAGAAGTTACACATCAAATTACCAATCAGATAGATGCTAAGGTAGGACTGAAATGTGGGCCAAACCCATTTTGGAAACAAAGAACAAAGTCAATACTCAAGGTCAAGCTCTTAGACAGCTATTCTTCCAAAGCACCTGGACCCCAAGACACACTCAACAAATTTCAGGTCATTCCTTCTCTCATTAAGCCAGTTAAAGCCAAGTTATAGAAGTGGAGTCTTTACAAGTCACTATTGATAGAATAAGAGCTAGTCAAAGAATGTTTGAGCCATTTTTTTCCCAGCCTCAGATGATGGGGAGAAAAAAAAAACACCTCAATCAAGGATGTCAAAATGAACCAATATGCAATAGTCATCTAGGCAGGGGACAGGTGAATAGCCCAATTCTTCTCACAGAAATGAACAAAAAGTTCAGGCCATTATCCAGGATGACTTGAAAAGGCAACTCAGTAACTGAGCTTTGCAGTTCTGACACCATTCAAATAGAAATGAGAGCCAGAGATAGAAGGACTGACGGCTCATTCTCAGGAATGTCTGTGACTACACTTAGATGTGTCAGCAGACAACAGCTTCCTACCAAATGGTACAGGCTTTGGCAGCCTCTTTTTTAAAAGGCCTGCTAGTAACTACTCAGGCACCATTCTTAATATCAAAACATTCTCTCTTTTTTATTGCCCAGACTATGGGAATCTGGAAAATGAAAGAAAAGAAAAGAAAAGAGAGAGAGAGAAGGAGAGAGAGAAAGAAAAAGAGAGAAAGAAAGAGAGAGAGAGAGAAAGATAATTCTGACTCTTCCTAGGTAAAGTTATGCCTGCCAGTTAACTTGATCCACTAGTTATTACCTGAAAACATGCTTTCCCTATTTTTGAGTTCTCATTCATTTATTCAACATCTACTATGTGCCAGACCCTGTGTTAGATGCTAGGGATACAATGGTTAATGAGAAAAAAAAATGTCTTATCATGGAACTCATGATTTATTTGTCTTATAATTAATCTATATTATTTTATTTAACAACTACATACATTAAACACTGTCCTTTTATGGTTACAGAAAGACAGCAGTGAACAAAACAGACAGTCTCTATTCTCGGATCCAGGGGGAAAAGACTAAATGAGTTAATAACATTTTCAGATAGTTAGGAGAGCTGGAAAAACATACATTGGGATAATGCCATTGAGAGTGAGTGATGGTGTGGCAGCAGGACTGTTGTTTGAGATAAAATGGCCAGGTGGCGTCTCCAAGAAGGAAAGTCGCACTTGAGACTGGTAAATGAAGCCAGCGATCCAGGAAGAGTGTTTGTCAGGGTGGCCAGCTTTTCCCCACTCCTAGGTTTTAAGAGGAGTCTGACAGTATTATTAGGAAAATAAGTTAGTTGGCCTACTTGGAGGGTATAATACCAGCCAGCACCTTAATATTCAATGTGTGGTCTGGGGAATACCAGCATCAGCATCACTCAAGAGCTTGTTAGGAATGCAAATTCTCAGCTCCACTCCAGATGCAACTGATCAAAATCTGCACTTGACCTGATCCCTAGGTAATTCATAGGTATTAAGACTTTGAGAAGCCCTAGAGCTAGCCACCTTGATTAAGACCTAAAGTCATGTCCACCAAGCCTGGCCTCTATCAGTCATTCCTTTGTTTATTTCGGAATTCATTTGAGAAATTTGAGAACCCAGGCATAGACGAGGGCTGCTATTTATTGGAGGTCCTCAAGACCCTCTAAATAAAGGGAAGAACAAGTACAAAGCCCTGATGTGAGCCAAGCTGAATTACGAGTGAAATCAACACAAATAAAGGCAAGCCATTTAAATTTTATCCCTATAAAATGGCTAGCTTTTGGAAGTTTTTAAGCAAGGGAGAAGTAATATGATCTACTTGAAATTTTGGAGCAGTGACTCTGGGTGCTGCAGAAAGAGTGGACAATAGCCAAGCAAGCATGGAGAAGCCACACCGTTAAGAAGCTACAAAGGTGAGCTCGAGGGGAAGTGGTAGGGACTTGAGTTGGTGAGGCAGCAGTGCACTTATTCTGGATATGTCTTGGGAGAAGAGCTAATAATACTTACTGATGAATAGAAATGTGGGGCAGCAGTTAGGAAAGAGGACGGTCAAAGAACCAGTCAGTACAGGCATACCTCATTTTACTGCATTTTGCTTTATTGTGCTTCTCAGATACTGCATTTTTAGACCAACTAATAACCCTACAATCCCCTTTTAAGTGTTCAAGTGAAAGGAAATGTCACACATCTCTCACTTTAAATCAAAAAGTAGAAACGATAAGGCTTAGTAAAGAAGGCATGCCAGAAGCCAAAGACAGGCCAAAAGCTAGGCCTCTTGGGCCAAACAGCCAAGCCGTGAATGCAAAGAACAAGTTCTTGAAGGAAATTAAAAGTACTACTCCAGTGAACACACAAACAGTAAGAAAGTGAAACAGCCTTATTGCTGATAGGGAGAGTCTGAGTGGTCTGGATAGAAGATCAAACAAACCACAACATTCCCTTAAGCCAAAGCCTAATCCAGAGCAAGGTCCTAACTCTCTTCAATTCTATGAAGTCTGAGAGAGGTGAGGAAGCTACAGAAAACAAGTCTGAAGCTAGCAGAGATTGGTCATGAGGTTCAAGGAAAGAAGCCATCTCCATAATATAAAATTTCAAGGTGAAGCAGCAAGTGCTAATACAGAAGCTGCAGCAAGTATTCCAGAAGAGCTGGCAAAGATAATCAATGAAGGTGACCATATTAAACAATAGATTTTCGATAGTGACAAAACAGCCTTCTATTGTAAGGCGATGCCATCTAGGACTGTCCTAGCTAGAGAGGAGAAGTCAGTGCCTGGCTTCAAAGCTTCAATGAACAAGATAAATCTTGTTAGGGACTATTGCAGATGGTGACTTTAAGTTGAAGTCAATGGTCCTTGAGCATTCTGAAAATCCTGGATCCCTTAAGAATGATACTACATCAACTCTGCCTGTGCTCTGTAAATGGAACAACAAAGCTGGGATGACAGCACATCTGTCTGTTGAATGATTTACTGAATTTTTTAAGCCCCCTCTTGAGACCTACTGCTCAGGAAAAAACATTCTTTTCAAAATATTACTGCTTACTGATGATGTACCTGGTCACCCAAGGGCTCTGATAGAGATGTACAAGGAGATGAATATTGTCGTCACACTTGCTAATACAACATCTATTCTGCAGCCCACAGATCAAGGAGGAATTCTGACTTTCAAGTCTTATTAACTAAATACATTTTGTAAGGCTGTAACTGTCATGGACAGTGATTCCTCTGATGGATCTGGCCAAAATTAACTGAAAACCTGGAAAGGATTCACCATTCTAGAAGCCATTAAGAACATTCATAATGCATGGGAGGTCAACATGAACATAGTTTAGAAGAAGTTGATTCCAGCCCTCATGGATGACTTTGAGGGGTTCAAGACTTCAGTGGTGAAAAAAAGCAGGAAAACTAGAATTAGAAGTAAAGCCTGAAGACGTGACTGAATTGCTGTAATCTCATGATCAGACTTGAACAGATAAGAAATTGCTTCTTATGGGTGAGCAAAGAAAGTGACTTCTTGAGATAAAATCAACTCCTAGTGAAGATGATGTGAACACTGTTGAAATGACAACAAAGAATTTGGACCATTATACCAACTTGGTTGATAAAACAACAGCACTCTCAAAGAGGATTAACTCTAATTTTAAAATAAGTTCTACTATGGGTAAAATGCTATTAAATAGCATTACATTCTACAGAGAAACCTTTCATTAAAGGAAGAATCAATCAATATGGCAAACTTCATTTTTATCATAAGAAATCGCCACAACCACCCAACTTTCAGCAGCAACCACCATGATCAGTCAGCAGCCATCAATATTGAGGCAAGACCTTCCAATTTTTATTGTTCACATTTTTTAGCAATAAAGTATTTTTAATTAAGGTATGTACATTTTTTAGGAATAAGGATATTGCATACTTAATAGACTACAGCTAAGTATAAATATAGCTTGTATATGCATTGGGAAACTAAAATTCACATGACTGATTTATTGTGATAGTCACTTTGTCACAGTGGTGTGTATCTGAACCCACAATATCTTTGAGGTATGGCTGTACTCCTACAAGAAACGGAGGTGGGCATACTACCCATTCTGCCCCCAAGCACTATGGCTGACCCCTAGCTGGGCTGATCCCAAATACAAAATACAAGAATTCATAAACAATCAACACTTTCCGTTAATGGAGAATGCTATAACACCTAGTTCCCACTTCTATTCTTCACCGTTGGATTCTAATAGGTACCTGTTATTCCTTTAAAAATATGAGAGCAATGGATTTCACTGCTTTACAAAAAAGGGAAATTAGTTACACAACAAAATAAATACTCAGAAAAATATTTCAAGCAAACAGATAGAAGAACACTTTTAAAAATCTGAATACTCAAGATAACTTGCTCTCTTAACAGTTTGTGATTGGCAATAAGAGACAGATTGAAAACTGCTAGACTTTTCAAAAAACCAGCTTCTGGATTCATTGATTTTTTTTGAAGGGGTTTTTGTGTCTCTATTTCCTTCAGTTCTGCTCTGATCTTAGTTATTTCTTGCCTTCTGCTAGCTTTTGAATGTGTTTGCTCTTGCTTCTCTAGTTCTTTTAATTGTGATGTTAGGGTGTCAATTTTAGATCTTTCCTGCTTTCTCTTGTGGGCATTTAGTGCTATAAATTTCCCTCTAAACACTGCTTTGAATGTGTCCCAGAGATTCTGGTATGTTGTGTCTTTGTTCTCGTTGGTTTCAAAGAACATCTTTATTTCTGCCTTCATTTCGTTATGTACCCAGTAGTCATTTAGGAGCAGGTTGTTCAGTTTCCATGTAGTTGAGTGGTTTTGAGTGAGTTTCTTAATCCTGAATTCTAGTTTGATTGCCCTGTGGTCTGAGAGACAGTTTGTTATAATTTCTATTCTTTTACATTTGCTGAGGAGTGCTTTACTTCCAACTAAGTGGTCAATTTTGGAATAAGTGCGGTGTGGTGCTGAGAAGAATGTATATTCTGTTGATTTGGGGTTGAGAGTTCTGTAGATGATCAAGTGGGCTTCATCCCTGGGATGCAAGGCTGGTTCAACATATGCAAATCAATAAACGTAATCCAGCATATTAACAGAACCAAAGACAAAAACTATATGATTATCTCAATAGATGCAGAAAAGGCCTTTGACAAAATTCAACAACCTTCATGCTAAAAACTCTCAATAAATTAGATATTGATGAGATGTATCTCAAAATAATAAAACCTATCTATGACCAACCCACAGCCAATATCATAATGAATGGGCAAAAACTGGAAGCATTCCCTCTGAAAACTGGCACAAGACAGGGATGCCCTCTCTCACCACTCCTATTCAACACAGTGTTGGAAGTTCTGGCCAGGGCAATCAGGCAGGAGAAGGAAATAAAGGGTATTCAATTAGGAAAAGAGGAAGTCAAATTGTCCCTGTTTGCAGATGACATGATTGTATATCTAGAAAACCCCGTTGTCTCAGCCCAAAATCTCCTTAAGCTGATAGGCAACTTCAGCAAAGTCTCAGGATACAAAATCTATGTGCAAAAATCACAAGCATTCTTATACACCAATACCAGACAAACAGAGAGCCAAATCATGAGTGAACTCCCATTCACAATTGCTTCAAAGAGAATAAAATACCTAGGAATACAACTCACAAGGGATGGGAAGGACCTCTTCAAGGAGAACTACAAACCACTGCTCAATGAAATAAAAGAGGATACAAACAAATGGAAGAACATTCCATGCTCATGGGTAGGAAGAATCAATATCGTGAAAATGGCCATACTGCCCAAGGTAATTTATATTCAATGCCATCCCCATTAAGCTACCAATGACTTTCTTCACAGAATTGGAAAAAACTACTTTAAAGTTCATATGGAACCAAAAAAGAGCCCACATTGCCAAGTCAATCCTAAGCCAAAAGAACAAAGCTGGAGGCATCATGCTACCTGACTTCAAACTACTCTACAAGGCTACAGTAACCAAAACAGCATGGTACTGGTACCAAAACAGAGATATAGCCCAATGGAACAGAACAGAGCCCTCAGGAATAATGCTGCATATCTACAACTATCTGATCTTTGACAAACCTGACAAAAACAAGAAATGGAGAAAGGATTCCCTATTTAATAAATGGTGCTGGGGAAACTGGCTAGCCATATGTAGAAAGCTGAAACTGGATCCCTTCCTTACACCTTATACAAAAATTAATTCAAGATGGATTAAAGACTTAAATGTTAGACCTAAAACCATAAAAACCCTAGAAGAAAACCTAGGCAATACCATTCAGGACATAAGCATGGGCAAGGACTTCATGTCTAAAACACCAAAAGCAATGGCAACAAAAGCCAAAATTGACAAATGGGATCTAATTAAACTAAAGAGCTTCTGCACAGCAAAAGAAACTACCATCAGAGTGAATAGGCAACCTACAGAATGGGAGAAAACTTTTGCAATCTACTCATCTGACAAAGGGCTAATATCCAGAATCTACAATGAACTCAAACAAATCTACAAGAAAAAAACAAACAGCCCCAGCAAAAAGTGGGCGAAGGATATGAACAGACACTTCTCCAAAGAAGACATTTATGCAGCCAAAAGACACATGAAAAAATGCTCATCATCACTGGCCATCAGAGACATGCAAATCAAAACCACAATGAGATACCATCTCACACCAGTTAGAATGGCGATCATTCAAAAGTCAGGAAACAACAGGTGCTGGAGAGGATGTGGAGAAATGGGAACACTTTTACACTGTTGGTGGGACTGTAAACTAGTTCAAACATTGTGGAAGTCAGTGTGGCGATTCCTCAGGGATCTTGAACTAGAAATACCATTTGACCCGGCAATCCCATTACTGGGTATATACCCAAAGGATTATAAATCATGCTGCTATAAAGACACATGCACACGTATGTTTATTGCGGCACTACTCACAATAGCAAAGACTTGGAACTGACCCAAATGTCCAACAATGATAGACTGGATTAAGAAAATGTGGCACATATACACCATGGAATACTATGCAGCCATAAAAAATGACGCGTTCATGTCCTTTGTAGGGACATGGATGAAGCTGGAAACCATCATTCTCAGCAAACTATCACAAGGACAAAAAACCAAATACCGCGTGTTCTCACTCATAGGTGGGAATTGAACAATGAGAACACATGGACACAGGAAGGAGAACATCACACACTGGGGCCCTTTGTGGGGTGGGGGGAGGGGGGAGGGATAGCATTAGGAGATTTACCTAATGTTAAATCACGAGTTGATGGGTGCAGGATACCAACATGGCACATGTATACATATGTAACTAACCTGTACGTTGTGCACATGTACCCTGAAACTTAAATTAAAAAAAAAGAAAAGAAAAGAAAACTGCTAGACTTCCCAACACTTTGAGAAACAGTTGCCACCTAACTACTAAAGCAAAATGAACTAAACCTGCCACTGGAACTCAACCTTTAGGCATTTTAAAAGGCCATTTTTAATGAGTTCCCTTTCAGCTCTTAGTCAAGCTCATCTTTTTGAACTCGATCTTTATTTTTAACAGGAGCACATACTTAAAGAGGTAGAACGTACGAAGAGGTCAGCAGCGATCATCTTTACTTATAAGAGACAAAGCATTCCTCTTGGAAAAGTCACCATACCATTTTGGGGACTTAAACTTTGAATATTCTTTCTAGAAAACACATTTATGACAATTCATTATGATGACAATTCATTATGCTAGAGATTTTTTTTTTTTTTTCCTTTCAAAAGTATTTTCCCTTTTATGTCTTCCTAGGGCTGATGAAAACAGGCCTTCCAACCCTGGGCTTGCCTTCTTATTGCCTGTCAGTGGCTGAAACCCAAACATTTTTCCTATTACGGTTTAAGTGTTTTTATGTATGTTTTTTACCCAAATTCAGTAAAGGTTTGACATAGACCAAGGTAACATTTCAGGCAGTATCTTTAAAATAGAAATCTATTTTCAGATTCCAGGATGTAGAACAGTTGGTTTTGAATTTATAACTTTGACACCAGCATTTTCCTCTTTAAATGTACTTCTGAGGATACCTCCTGGCCACCAAAGGAGACTAGCTTGGTTTATTTCAGTACTGTGATAAAGTGATTGAGAACTGAGATTTTATTCCCAAAGAGGCTAATTCCTTTATCTTATTCTAAAGCCAATTATTTTGCAAATTAGATCCACTGCTTACATAGTATGACATGTGAATAGATGTAAGGAAATCCATCACTACTACTCCAAGCATATGCCTACTGAGTAATGAGTTAGCAGGATCACCTCCATGTTTGAAGACACCAGGACGATATAGTAGAGGAGAACGTAAGCTCTAGTATCAGAATGCCTGGGTTCTTATTCCATCTGGCTAGCTAGGAGACTTTGGGCAACTCACTTCTCTACATCTCAGTTTCCCCATTTATACTCAATGGCAGTACTTCCCAAATTAGTCACCTCATATTTAGACATATTTATTAATTATATATATATATATATATATTTTTTTTTTTTTAGACAGAGTTTTGCTCTTGTCACCCAGGCTGGAGTGCAATGGTGCGATCTCGGCTCACTGCAACCTTTGCCTCCCAGGTTCAAGTGATTCTCCTGCCTCATATATAGCTGCTTTACTGAGATGTAATTCACATATCATGCAATTCACCCATTGATGCAATTCACCCAAATGATACAATTCAATGGTTTTTAATCTATTTACCCAGTGGTACAATCATTACTACAATCAATTCTAGAATGTTTTCATCACTGCCTAGGGATCTTTAAAAATTCCAAAGCCCAGACTATGCCACAAATCAATTATATCACAGTCTATGGGGGTGGGACACAGACATCAGTAGTTTGCGAAGCTCCCCAGGTAATTCCATTGCACAGATATGTTTGGGAAGCCATGCTGCACTGGAATCACCGTCAGAGTTTCAGGGAAAATAAACACAGAAATAAAGAGGAGATGTTCAGCAGAGAGACTGTCCTATGATAACATAAGCACAGAAGTGATGGTAAGAATAATCATACTGAGGACGAATTTAATGGGAAAGACTATTTAAAGAATTACACTGCAACTTTTATAATCGGGACTAAAATAGCAATTTTTTTACTCATCGGTAATACACCTCCAGGTACAGCATCCTCTGAGAGTATGTATAAGTTGGGAATAAGAGTGTTGAGGTAGGAAAGGGATCAGGAGGAGATAAGAACCTATAACTTATCTAACACATTTCAAGACATTACCAAGCTTCTTGGCCTTCTAAAAAGCTCCTGGTTAGCCTTACAGGATGCCACTAAAGTGCCACCCCTTTGTGAAATCTTTTCCCACTGAAGTCACAGTTTGATGCTTCCTAAAGCTCTGTGTTTGGCATAATACAGCAATTATCACCCAGAGTCATATACTTCAGAAGTTGGTCACCTTCACCAGGGCAAGAGCTCTTTGAAGGCAGAAACAATATTTAGTACATTAAAAAAAAAAAAAACAACAAAACCTATCTCAAGAGCCTAGCATGTGTTTTGGCACAGTATTGACAAATATTTTTTGGATTGAACCAAGGCAAATTCACTTCCACTACTGTCAACACAAAAATGAAAAAAAAAAAAGTGCACTTGTTCCAAAGTTCCCAGAACACCTAGGGGCCACTGTAGCTCTCAGAAGACTGGCAAGCAAGACCTGCAATTTTACTCTATAAGGGACATTGTAAAAGCAATGCTTGGGGTACTCAATAACTCCACTAAATAAATGGCACAACCACAAGCTGTTATTAAGAACACTGAATGGAGGCTGGGCATGGTGGCTCATACCTGTAATCCCAGCACTTTGGGAGGCCGAGGCAGGTAGATCACCTGAGGTCAGGTGTTCGAGACCAACCTGGCCAACATGGTGACATCCCATCTCCCTGTCTCTACTAAAAATACAAAAATTAGCCAGGCTTGGTGGCGTGCGCCTGTAATCCCAGCTACTCGGAAGGCTGAGGCAGGAGAATCACTTGAACCCGGGAAGCAGAGGTGGCAGTGAGCTGAGATTGCATCACTGCACTGCAGCCTGGGCAACAGGGCTAGACTCCATCGCAAAAAAAAAAAAAAAAAAAAAAGAACACTGAACGATGTATTACCAACACTGAAATCAAGAAAAAAAATTGCCATCCAGGGGAAAAAGATTAATTAATATCAATTAATTTTCTTTTACAGGAGTAGATTATACAGAAGTCTTTAGGCTTCTGAGGAGAATTTGAGAAAATTTTACAGTAAACAGGAATTTGCATATGCTCTGGGAGCAAAAAGTGGGTCCCCAGACAGGTCACCTGGGGTATGTTCAAGATGAAGAACAAAAGATGGGCATTTCTCTAAGTGTAGAGTCATGAGGCTAGGAATAAAGGCAGGCTTTAGAGGGAATAGAGAAACTTATGGATTCAAAAGAAATACAATTATCATTACAATAGAGCTACATGGTTACACAATAAGCAATATTATTAAGCACCCTCTCTGGAAAGAGTGTTCTTTGAAAAACAAAATGCAGAACAGATGCAAAAGCAAGGTAACAAAAGCTATTAGGTAAAGTCCATCAGAGGAAGAATTCCCTTTCCATAGCATCTTCCTTCAAGTACAAGATAATTATGTTTTATTTATACACAGGAATAGAATATGAGATTCACCATTCAATAAACTCAGGAAAATCATTTCTTTGGTCATTGCTTTTTATTTATAAAACGATGGCTTGGATCAAGGTAGTGTTTCCCAAAGTTTTTTTTTTTTTTTTTGGTGGGGGAAGAAGATTTAACAGGTGTTACTTGGAGAAACTTAGAGTCAATAGATTCTAAATTATGGTCACTTGAAACCAGCACCACAAGATTACCCATCAAGACCTAATCAACCAAATTAACAATTAGTATTCGGGCAAAAAGTTGATGCAATATCTCCAATGTCAAGGCAGTACAGACTGCTTTGAAACTGATATTCTTCTCTGTGCATGCATATATATATATACACACACACACACACCTATGCACACACATACATACACATATATATTTATAATTCCTTCTAAATATTTGAATGTTCATATATATAATTCCTTCTTTTTAATTACTCCAAGCTGAGCATGTGTAGGGTTAGATTCACTTGGTTTTATAATATTTATTGTATTTATAGAATATGTCCATCACATCCTAGCCCCAGGCATGTTTACAAATAAGACAGGAAAAAAAGAGACTGTTGATAACATAATGGCTAAAAATCTACTGCCAATATTTTCAAAAGGATCACACAAATGCACATACCTGCATACACACACACACACACTCTATCTACAGATCATCCTGGTATCCAATGTGAATTCCATCAGTATTCTCAGTGCAAACCACACCCTGTGATTTCTTTTCCTACTCCCTACACAACTTCTGCCATCTTGAGTCTTAAAATATAAAACAAAAAAACATATGGTCCATTGATGGAAAGGATAGAAGCCTTCAGATGGGAGACAGGGTCAGATTCATCACATCATTTCTTTTGACAGCCTAGCACAGGGCTTAATGTTGGCTGGGGAGATGGAAAAAGGAAAGAGGCAATGGGAACAGACCTGGGACCAGTTGGTCAGCAACTCGCAGAGTTCTTTAATCACCAACAACCTGCGCATACTGAGGCAACATGCCGCTAAATGCTCAACATACAGCATTTCATTTCATCCTCTTGACGTCCCTACAAGGTAGTTCCTATTATTTCCATATTTCACTTGATAAAACTGAGGCCCAAGTTACAAAATATCCCAAGTTACAAAGCTACTAAGTGGCAGGCTCAGGACCTGCACCCAGGTCTTCCCAAGGCCAAAGTTCAAACTCTTCACCAGAACTGCTTGGCTTTTTGCTAGAAAGCCTGGGCTCAGGAAGGTTAAGCCATTCACAAAGAGCTCAGAAGTGGCAAGGCCTGGATGGAATGCAATCATGAGGACAACATGGGGCACTGTCCAAAATTGTGTAATATTGCACTTTCCCTCATCAAACGTCCCCTCTGAGGGTGTCCTAGGGACATTTGAGACCATTTCCCTCTGACACTTCCCTTCTTCTGCAGAAGCACCCATCTCCTTTTGAATTTGAATTTCTGCTAAAAAGTAGATGCTTTCCTCACAAATGTCCCCTCCTCCTGTATTCTTTCTCCTCTTGGATCCCCAAACTAAAAACTGTAGTGGGTATAGAAAGGAGAGTCTCAAGTGCTGTGAAAATCTTTTCTAGAGGACTTTCATCCCTTCCCAACAGCCTGCAATGTGGACTTCTGTTCTCTCAGTAACGAACCGTACATGACCTTCCTGAACTGAGAATGAACCTGCAGCAACCAGAGCAGCTCTAAGAAGCAGGAGAAGACACAAAAGGCATGCAGCTCCCTGCTGCTCTCCAGAAAGGGGAGAGAAGGGCAGCTGCCTCCGTTCAAGGCTGGGTGAGAGTGATGAGTCAAATGACTGTCATCATTTGGATTCTGACATTTCTTCCTCTACAGAGAAAACGAAAGAGTCTGCTATTGGTGATCATTCATTCTGCATTCATTTATGTCTTGTGTACTTTTTTTTTTTTATTTTTCAAGATGGAGTCTTGCTCTGTCACTTGGGCTGGGGCACAGTGATGCGATCTCAGCTCACTATAACCTCTGCCTCCCAGGTTCAAGTGATTATCCTGCCTCAGCCTCCTGAGTAGATGGGATTACAGGCAAGCACCACCATACCCGGATAATTTTTGTACTTTTAGTAGAGACAGCATTTCACCATGTTGGTCTTGAACTCCTGACCTCAAGTGATCCACCCGCCTCGGCCTCCCAAAATGCTGGCATTACAGAAGGGAGCCACCACATCTGGTTATTATTATGTACTTTTGACTATTGAGTTCTACTTTCCGATTTAAACAATGATCCCAGCAGCTATGGGAGCTACAAAGAGCCAGGAGTTTGGAAGCTTTTCAAGACACTGTGAGGCCTCTCCTTTTATCCTGACTTCTGCTTTCTCACTTTCTGCCTTTTCTTGAAGAACAAGAAAAGCAACTCCAGCGAAACCACTTAAGCCTGCAATTTAGCTCACAAAATTGTCCCCAGCATCCTTGTATCTCCTTCTCCATCTTTTTTCTTTTTTTCTTTTTTTTTTTTTTACCTTAGCTCTTCCTGATGATCGTGAGCATAGCTCAAAGTAATGCCAACTGTTGCTGTATCAGCTTAAATCAGTGTGGCACCTGGTGATGGCGCACAGTTGAGGCAGGCACTACGAGCTTAGACGAGCCTTCAGCCCCAACTGAAAGGGATATATTGTGGAGCATTCATGCATTCTATAGCTCCCTCCTAATCCCTCAAGAATCCCAGACTGGGAATGGCTGCAACTTCAGGATTGTAAAGTTGTGTAAACACATCTTTACATTGACTACATCATGGTCCAACTTAACACTGTGAAACAAAGGGCTTGAGTGTGCCCCTGTACCCCTTCATTCCTGAGTTAAAAACAAAGCTCCATCAGTCGACTCATATTTATAGAGTGCTCCCTGCTCATCTCCTTTCAGTCCTTCCACTTGCCAGGATAAGAAAATTCAGTGCAGACGATCCCAGCCTTCCCAGACCTCCCTCGTCCTTCCTGACAGAATTAGTTGTTGCCTCCCCTGTGTTTTATCATAGCC
Organism: Pongo pygmaeus; assembly: GCF_028885625.2. Taxonomy (NCBI): domain Eukaryota; kingdom Metazoa; phylum Chordata; class Mammalia; order Primates; family Hominidae; genus Pongo; species Pongo pygmaeus. The sequence goes on along the minus strand of NC_085930.1, from coordinate 92,911,532 downwards.
CTTTGCACACTGAGTTCCCCTTATTTATGTGCTTGTCTCCCCAGTTGACTCTGAGCTTCTTGAGGTTGGGAACATTGTTTGTGTCTGTCACATCTTTATGGGCCCAAGAACAGAGATGACAGGCAAAAGTGGAGTAAAGAATAAAGGAAGAATAAACATGTTTAAAACCTTAGTCTCCAAAGAGTTTTCCTTCTAGCAGGTAAGACAAGACAGACAGTGAGACATGAGGCAAGGCAGTAAGTAGTAAGGGTCAAAATAAAAAGGAAAAAGAAAGGGACTGTTGGACTTGGCTAAGAAGGTCGATAGCAAGCTAGTTAGAAACATGAGTAGGTATCAAATAGACACAGGTGCAAAAACAGGGCTGACAAAGGTATGTTGGAAGGGATGTCTAGTTCCAGAGTATGCTGAGATTAAGGAATTAGAAATGTAAGCTGAGATCCAGATACTGGAAGACTTTTAGTATCAAACAAATGATTCCATTTTTTTCTTTTGTCTAAACATTAGAGATGGGTACACGAAGAATATTTACCTGGTTGGAATGTCCAGAAGGACTGTAGTGGACTGGAACTCATGGCAGGGAGACCCAATGGAAACTGTAGAAACAGGTTTACACAATAGCAGAGGAAACCCTTAATAGTTATTCAATCAAATAAGATTTTCATTTAAAAGAATGAAAGAATTAAGAAGACCACAGTATAAAATGTAAGGACTAAAATTTATAGAGAGCAACTGGCATCGGAGACAGAATTCACAGGGCAGAAGAGAACTTACAAATATAAGTTCCAATTCTTGGAGAGATGCAAGAACATACTGCCCCTGTAAGTTAAGAACAGGTTGTTTGTTCGTCAGAAAATAGAATTTATGCCTGACAATTCACATGAAGAGTTGTGAATGAAAGTATAAGTAGTGTCAAAGGAACAATGAGGGATGCCGGGACACCAAAGACTAACAACGGGAGAAAGCCATGACTACCACAACTGCTGAAAGGACAAGGGCAAAACAGCATTACTCAAAGCCACTGACAGCCACAGTCACGGAGGCCAAGATGACTGGTGGGAGATGTAGTTGCAGAAGGACACAGTTACTATCCTCTGGCAAATAAAGGTGGGAATGAGTATACTCACCTCCTTCTCTTCTCACACCCTGTAAACTTACACTAATGCCTCCCATTGAGCAAACCAGGAAGGAAGTCCAGGAGATGCAAGACAGAGACAGGTAGAAGTTGAACCAGGCAAAACGAAGATTACCTAACACAAGGCACTATAAAAAAGGAAAAAATCAGTTTAAGAGGCGAGAGTGTCATTGGAAATTAAGAATATGATCGGTAAAATTAAAAAAAAAATACAAGAAATGGAAGGCAAGGCACCAAACATTTCCTAGGACAAAAAGATAAGGAGGTGGAAAATATGAGAGAAATGTCAGGAAGCACAGAATAGGGGTCCCAGAGAGAACTCTGAGTTTCATAAACACCAAAGGTATGGTGTCTGCAAATGCTCCAGGGAAAAACACAAGCAAAAGGAAAGAAATGCAACCTGTTAATTCTTTAGGATTCAATAACATGTAATGATAAAACAGTTTCTTTGCCCCGAGTCCTTGGAGCATAAAAAAATCTGGGACAATCTGTTCCCTTACCACATCAGAAAAGCAGCTTTTTGTTTCGAAAGGTCTGTGGTGAAACACAATTCCATGACGTTAATCAATTTATTTCAATTGGGAGTGAAGCATAAATGAAAGGTTCCTATTTCAGAACAGACCATGAAAATGTGAAGATGTTATTATTTCCAAGCTAAAAGGAGATGTGAGATTCTCTACCTGGCACATTTCAGAAAGGTACAATCAGCCGGGGCAGGGAAATAGATTTAAAATAGAAAAGTAATGGGAAAAGGGCTTTCCATGTAACAGACAGGGTGGTGGATGAAAACCTATCCCCCTAAAGCCCACTTTATTAATATACATTTTACCAGGCACTTTGGAAAGTTTGAAAATCCATATGGTTCTCATTTCCCATAGCTTCTGGGTCTAATTACATATTTGCATCCATTTGCATACACACACACACACACACACACACAGGTCTCATCCAGTGATATAGATAATTCAATATTCAACTTGTAGATCACCACCTTAAAATAGAGATCTAATCATGGAAAAAAATTGTCTGCTGTTTTTCAAATAAATAAAAAGGAGGATACTGATTAAAAATATAACACCTCTCATTGATCAACAGGTACCTTTTAGGTTTTAACCTATCATAAACATGAGATTTGGTACTACATGGTTCTGGCCCTCCCAAATTAACACTGAGCTAGTTCAGGGAACAAGCTCTCACATACCAAATTCTGAAGCTGCATTTCAGCAGCAATTTGAGGGACCAAGTACGTAGGTTTTCCAAATGTCTAGAAGCTAACCAGATTCCTCTCTCCTTAATTTAGCCCCTTACCATTAGGTGCCCCATGCTCTCTTGTGGGTCAGAAATAACAGGGACAATACCTTATGACTGTCCATTAAATATCTAAATTATGAGGATTCAGATGGAAAGTGCAGTAGTATTTTAATAAAAGTACACTAAATAAGGAAGCTGGTAATAGATCTCTTAATGAAAACGTAGTCAATTGTTCATTCAATTTGATGGCAGAGTCCACTTTCAAATAATCCCAAAATTGGATATTTTGTAAGAAAAAGGTTGCAGAGTTCACCTCAGGGTATTCTTAAAAAATTATTTGCACACTGAGAAGACATCAATGCTAAGAGGCTTTCTTGATTACTGAAATTTGGTTGGAAGTCTTTTTTATTTCTATTAAATGAATATATACAACCGTCCAGCTGCCTCAGGACATTTATGAAAATGAGATGCTCTGTCTTAAGGAAGTTAGCTTTAAGAGCGACATTTGAATCATTAGGTGCCTCATTGGCTGTTACAAAAACAAACTTCAATCTTCTGCTTCCCCTTTTCTAATATTAGCTAACAATAATTAAGTTGCTTAGATAATTCCAGGTGACTCAAATTTCATAGCACGCTCTTCAAAAGGCTAAGGGATCACTTTAAGTTCCTAAAGCCCTAAGCGTGTGTCACTCACTTTGTGTAGCTCCAGCCCAGCGTCATATACCAAAGGGATAACATGATGAAAAAGCATCAACCTGTCTTCTGAAATCTGTTTCTAAACCACAGCACAAGGAACAGACATTTAAATACAGAAAGGAACGGAGAACTACAATCTTTTAAAAGTGCACACTTGAGTGCCCAGGGTGGTGGCTCACACCTGTAATCCCAGCACTTTGGGCTGCTGAGGTGGGTGGATCACGAGGTCAAGATATTGAGACCGTCCTGGCCAACATGGTGAATCCCTGTCTCTACTAAAAATACATAAATTAGCTGAGTATGGTGGTGTGCACCTGTAGTTCCAGCTACTCAGGAGGCTGATGCAGGAGAATCGCTTGAACCTGGGAGGCAGAGGTTGCAGTGAGCCGAGATCACGCCACTGCACTCTGGCCTGGGCAACAGAGCGTGACTCCATCTACAAAAACACACACACACACACACACACACACACACACTTGATAAATATTTACATCACCTGCCTTTGGTTATTCAACCTATAGTTTAACATGGGAAACAAGATCTTATTCTTATAAAGTACCTGCATATTTTCATTTGCTAGACATTAACCAATTCAGCTTATATCATATGTGGCACAAGGTTTTGTCATGAGGAGGACATTTTAAGAATAATTTAAAAGAAAACAAGTTCAAAAGTTCACATAAAACAAAATAGCCACCTCTAAGGAGAAAATGGGTATTGCTGATCCTAATGTTAATATTCTAAAATAAATGCAACATTTTTGAATGGAGTATTCACCACCACAGCTGAATAAAGCCACAAAAAATTTATGTATATGTGCCTATATTTATATAGGTACATTTCCCAATTTTATTCTTTTACTATTACAGATAGCTAATTCCTAGGAAACATTTCCTAGATGTCTTCTTTTATATACCATGTCTTTGGACATTAATTACAGGCAAAGAAAGTAAACACTCACAAGAAAAAGGGAATTTTACAATCTGATCTTCAATGTTATCTCAAGAAATGCTGTTATAGCTCCTTGGTTCTGGCTTCCATGCACCTGCAAATTGTCCTTTCACCCATCACTTGTAAGTAGTAGAGGGGCAAGCATACCTGTTCAGTCATGCATTGCTTAACAATGAGAAGTTCTGAGAAATGCATCATTAGGCAATTTTGTCATAGCACAAACATCGTAAGAGTGCACTTACACAAACCTAGATAGGTATAGCCCACTACACACCTAGGCTATATGCTATATGCTATATGCTATAACCTATTGCTTTTAGGCAACAATTCTTTACTGCATGTTAACATACTGAATACTGTAGATAACTGTAACACAAGTATATTTGTGTATCTAAATATAGAAAAGGCACAGTAAAAATATGGTATTATAATGTTATGAAACTTCAGTTGTATGTGTACTCTACCATTGATCAAAATGTCATTATGTGGTGTATGACTGTATGTGAACACTTCTTGATCATAAAAATAATGTGTATGTTGACTAAGTTAATGCTCTGGGAAGTTAATGTGTGTGTTGACAAACTATAATGCTTAACATGAGTATGGTTAAAATAACACTATGTGAATATATAAACACATGTCTATACATATACACATATATACCTATATATACACACATATAAATATATACATACTTATAAATTAGAGTCTGTCTTACATTAGCTAAACTATTATTACAGTTTGAGATAAATTTGAGATGTTAAAATTGGAAATCTCCTGTTTGAATTTGAGAAGGGAAAATGTTGGCATATTCTCCTGAGTGGAGAAAGAGGCTTCTCTATGTCAGCAGATACTTCAGAGGAACGTTAATGTCTCGAGATTTCTAGCAAATTAACAGTCCAGGTAACAAAATGCAGGGAACTCTGGCCAGTTGCTTACTTACTCAGTTGGATCTGGCCACTTCTCCATGTATTCCCACCACACTAAATGGAGCATGAGTCATTTGAGTAATGAGTCAGAAAATGTCTAGCAGCCTCCGTGCAATAGCAGACGTGATGCTTAAGATAAATTTCAGAGATACTAGGATGGTGTTTTTCATGTCTGCACATCTCTCATTGGTGATGAATAAAATTCCTTCTCCCTTCCCAAGAGATAAAAACTGTATCATATGCTATCCTGAGGCTCGTTCCAACTCTGAAATTTAAAATTTCAAGCAAAACCTATAGTAAGAGGCAAATACAGTGTATAAATGTCTACAATTTGTGTCCTATTCAAAATTAGTTTTTGTGGAATGTTGTCTAATGGATTCAGTGGTCACGTTAATGACAACTTCACTCCCAAGTACTACCTGCCCTGTTAAAGAGAAAATGCTTAAGTGAACAAAAAATTTAAACGAATTTTGGAGTTCAGTGAAATTAATGAATAATCTATTTTTCAATCACCCCTGATTTTTTAAAATCACAATACCTAAATTATGATGATAGGAATTACTACTAGACTTTGAGTTTTAATCCCAATAACATCTTTAGCTGATTTAAACCTATTTCAACTTCCATTTTAATATTGAATCTCATTTTATCTGTATGGTTAATATTAATTTCCTTTTTGCACCCTCTGGTTGTAGCACAAAGCCAGCTATACAATAGTTGTGTGCTGCTGAATGGAATATGAAGGCAATATAAAATAATGTACAGCATCACTGAACTGGGGATTAAAAATCCCAAGTTTGAGTATTGTCTTGGCAATGCACTGCCTTTCTCACTCAGGCAAGTCACTTCTTCCTTACAAAAGTTTCTTCCATTACAGGTTTCATCTGTCATGACAATTCCTATCAACTAGTCGAGGCTGTCTGGAGTAATTAGGCAAGACGCTGGTGGGATGGAGTGCCATGATTGATGAGTGATGACTGCCAAGGCTGTATGAGAGGGAAGTGGTAGCAATGTTGTCCCGTACTTGTCAATTGTAGATTAGAACAGGGCTGCTCAAATGTGCACATATCACCAGGAAGCTTTTAAAATGCAGATTCTGATTAAGTCTGGGGTGGTGGCTGAGATTGCATAGTTCTAATAGGATCCCAGGTGGTGCTGATGCTGTGGGGTTAGAGACTACACAAGAAGCAAGGCAAAGTCCCTTGCAGCTGTGAATGAATATGGAATCTCAACCTCTCATTCTCTCTTGCTCACTCACACACACATTATTTCTACTTTATGTATGTGAAAAGGTGCTTACATATGCCAAGAATAGTGATAAACACATTAAATATGTAATTCTCATCCTCCCCCACAAAAGGTAGCTACAAGTTTTCAGGTAAGAAAATGGAGATTTAAAGAGGGTAAGTAATTTGTCTAACATCACAGAGCTGACAGGTAGTCTAGATGAGAGCTGAACCTAGAGAACTTAATTCTAGTACCTTGCTCTTGACCTCTATCATACGCTGTCTTGATACGGTAACAACATTAGACTGCTTACTTAGTGCCAGCCACTAGGCTGTTTTGTACATATTATCTCTTCTACTTTTCTTAACAACTCTAGGAGGTAGGTAATATTTTTGTTCTACAGATAACAAAATTAATTCTCCTCCTACTGTCTCAATCTCAGTATAACCATAGTGATTCCCATTAAGTAAAAGATTAGATTCATATCTATAATGAACTAAACACAAAGAACAGTAGGCTAATAAAAGCAACATGTATATGCATAAGGCTATGAGTAAATATATAAAAGTATTCTTTTATAAATTCATCCTACGTAAATGCATTTTTGACAGGTAAACTCAAATGTTTCTGCAGAGTTTAGTGATGAGGTTATCAAAGTCCAGGTGATGATTGGTCCCAAACAGAATCCATCAGTGGGATTTACAGTGGGAGAAGTATCAAAGATTCATTTCTCATCAAACTCTTTTACTACCTAAAAGTTCTTTATTAGCAAGCTAATGAAATAAAATTGGATCAGTAAATTTCCCTGGAGATGAGATTTCAATATAAGCAGGTGACAGTGGATGCTGCACCGATGCACACTTAAGAAGAGAAAACACCATTGCAATGTGAGGGCAGGATTTTTGCTTTACTTTGTTTAAAAAAACAAAAGTGTGTTTCAAAACCTAAGGGTCTGAAGCAGTGATTCTCAACCCTGGCTGGAGGCTGCACTTTGGAATCAAGCGTGTGGAGGGGACTTAAAAAATACTGATGCCTAGATCCCCTAGAGATTCTGATTTATCTGGACTGGGGTGCAACCGAGACATCAGGATATTTTTAAGCTGCTTGGTTTTTAAATGTATACCCAAGGTTGAGAATCAATTGAACATAGGCATACCTGTCCCATGCCGGGGGCGACTAGTCATTAAAGGCATGAATGTCTAATTGATGAATGCCATCATCAGAGCAGACTGGTGGCATTCAGAGAGCAGCAAAGACTTTCTCCCTTGAAGTTAAGCTTAAATTTCATAAGTAAGTCTATTTTAACAGAAAATAATTTTATAAAACATTTGTAGATAGTCTGAACTACCAATATCATTTTCTCCCCTTACCAGAATTATTTCCACTGGAGGGCAGTCTCCTCTTGGGAAGAAATGAATGCGGATACAACCTTCTTAACAGACCAAAGTTTAAAATATTGACTAAGACTGTGGCATTCACATGGGTTTCATTTCAAGACAATTTCTGGGAGATGGAGCATTTGGGATAAAAAAAATTTGTATTCTATGTGAAGATACTGCCAAATTAAAGGTTTATTTCTGTCTGCTAAAACTAAAAGGATAAAAGCTTAACCCAAAAGATAAACACATCCACGCATGGAAGACCCTGGGGTGTACAAACATAACAACAACAAATAGAAAGTAGCATTTATTATAGGTTTACTGTGTGTCAGATCCTGTACTAAGCAATTTAAATATCCTACTTGATTCTCAGAACAAATCTATATTTTATAGGTAAGAAAACTAAAGCTGAGAAGTGTTCAAAGAAATGTGTCCAATACCATATATCAAAAAAGTAGCTGAGCTAGGACTTGAACCCCATCTCCCTGACTTCAAAACCAGCCCTTGTAATCACCAATGATACCGCTTTACTGCTTGAGTGAGAAGCAACATGGTCCCTATGCATAAGACAAGCGTCTAAATCAGAACATGTCAGCACAAGAAAACAGGAGGAAAAAACTCTCTTTATACAGCATTAGGTAATGAAAGAAACTGAAAGGAGGTGATTTAGGCAGAATGAGAAATTCCTTATTCTCCTTACTGGTTTGTTTTTATATTTTAACAGTTTTCACAAGCTGTTTTCGGTTCCTCTTCATTTCTTATGCAACCCCTTTCCAATCCATTAAAAATGAATTTGGCATTCCCATTGCTATGTCTTCAGCCGCTGTACAGAAGCTTGGACTAGCTGGTCATATTCCTCAGAGACTTATTTCCTAGATCAGGGGTTGTCAAACGTTTTCTGTAAAGAGCCGGATAGTAAATATTTCAGGTTCTTCAGGCCCCATGGTCTTGGCTGCAACTACTCAATTCTGCCAGTGTGGCATGAAAGCAGCCAGAGATGATGTGATGATATAGATGATAGATGATATGAACAAAAAGGGCAAGGCTGGATTCCAATAAAACTTTATTTATGGTAACTAAAACTTGAGTTTCACATCATTTTCATGTGTCACCAATTATTATTCTTCTTTCTATTCTTTTTCAACCATTCAAAAATGTAAAAGTTATCTTTAGCTTATGAGCCACACAAAAACATGCTGTGGGCTGGATTCAGTGGGCAGGTGGTAATTTGCCAATCCCCGTCCTGAATAAGGTGTCCTGTGTTCATTTGTCATAATTCAAAGGTTTTGTCACAAAGATATCTAGCAACGGCTCCATGCTCAAAGAGCAAATGTATCCCCAGATATCATCAGCTAGTATTTCAGAATCAGCTGCCTTCCCCCAAACCACTTTTTGCTATTGTATACAAATTCTCTCAGTAGTAAAAGTATCCCAGTTAAATCACATCAGCACTGTAGGAAATATTCTTCTTGGGGAAGTATTACAGAATCTGCAACCCGAAAATGATCCAGAAGGTCACAGAGGGCTGTCATTTTCCAAAGGTGTTCTCCAGAGCCTCCAAGCTCCTCACAGCTGCAGATACAGGTATAGGTACAGTTCCTTAGAGAAAACAACTCCATAGAATGACCAGGAGCTAAGAAAGCTCTTAGCAGGGGTGTGCTAGAGCCATCTCCTATCAGCTCATAGAAGAACTCATTACATTTTTCAGCATTTTGCGAGCCAGTTGACATGAGTTGATAACCTGAAATTGGCCATGGCAGGAGCATCAGCACCACAGAAATTCAGAAATGCATATTCACAAGTGTTACAAATTAGGCTTTTTTTTTCCCCTCTGAGAGCAATTGTTAAACACTGGTCAGCATACCTCTATCCATTACCTCTTTCCAACAGAGAAACTCCTCTTACGTCTGTTTTACGCATATGCACACACAACCCTCATGAGCTGGGGTGGCGGTGGCAGTAACTGTGGGTTCAGGGAAAGGAAAGAATTTCCCCAAGTAATAAATAAATGTATTTAGGATCAATCACCATTTTAGATCATCCTTAAGTTACTACTCCCTTTGGAATCCCAAATGCATTCCCCTTTTATATTAAATATGGTCAACTGGAGACTAAGGAGTTCAATCATTTTTGCATAGGATCAAAAATTTATCAGAATCTTTTATCTTCAATTATCTTCTGTAATTTTATGTGTTCATCTAACATGGACAAAGGGAAAGAAGTTACAAAGTCCTGCACTGCACTGCACAACTGTGATCCAAGAGGTGCCATTTTCACTTCTGCATCATGCTAATTATCCATGAGCCTATTGCCTTTTTTATTTTTGCTACTACTGAATGAAGATCCTTACAATGTAATATCTAGCAAAGTTCTAATGTTCCTGAACTATATATTGTTTGTTTTTAAGCAAGAGGCTCTCTGATTATTTCTGGTTCCTGGTCTCACTCCACTAAACTACATGAGCCCATAAACCTAATCTAAACAAATCATTTTGAATTTATTTTTTCTGCATTTGCTGCCTTCATCTTAGTTTTGCATCACTTCAGGCATCAACAAAACTATTTTAATACAATCCTTTCCCTCTACTTCTGCAAGATTAGAAAATAAAAGAGAACATTTGTAGCTACTAGGTGAGCTGGAATATCTAAAAGGGGATTATATCCCTCCCTATTTGTCAATAAATATGACAATAGTTCATGTGAGAGTAAGCTGAAGCTGAGTGGCCTATAACTAATTCTGAAAATTTCTAAGCTTTAGAAAAGGATATCCAGGACTTGAATGCTCCTGAAACGATACAACACATTCATGCATAATCAGAGATACGCAGATTCAAATAAATCTACCTCTACAATCTTCAGAAAGCAATTTTTGGAGTCAGACACAGGTGCATTTTGTGAGAGTTTACTGAAACTCTTTACATTATAAAGTCATAGTGGTAGTCACCCTCAAGTTATTCATAGACAATTTCAATTATTTATTCATAGACTCATATGATGTTATTTTGCATTCAGATCCAAAGCTTATTACACATTCTGCAACAAAATATTTAATGAAATTCCAAGACTTAACAAATCTTGCAGTGAAAGCAAGAAAGACCTATAAATACTCTCTGAGTCAACAGAGTGGACCTACCAATTCAACCAGGCTTGGTACCCAAAGGCACACCTCAACATAAAGTTAACATTTCACTATGTAAATTCTAACTCCAGTTTCTTTTTGAGACGCTCCTTCCGGTAATCTATTTTTTCTTCTTGATCTGTTCATAAGTCATAGGACGGAATCAATTACCTGGGACCTTTTCATTGTCAATGAAAATATTTCCCAAAGTGGGTTCTGTGAAACACTATTATAGGCATTATTACAGTTGTTTTACTATTTTCTTAAATTCCAGATTTGGATAAATTTGGGAGATGTGGGTTTTCACTCCTTGGGGACTTCTCAGAGCCCTTAGTATATTAATGTACATCAGAACTCTCCAAGTAGGGCATTAGAACATACAGTATTATCCACACGTTTTAAAACAAAAGAATTTCCTTCTCATGGAGAATCTCACTGGACTAGTATCCCATGAAGCACACTTTCAAGAATGCTAGTTTCTAGGACACAGCTGAGATTTGCATATAGGCACCAAAATTGGAACCACAGAGAAAGGGGGAAATCATCTGAGATCCCTCTCACATGAGCACACTGGCTGCAGTAAAATGAGCAATAGAAACTGCTGAGTTCTTTTGCATCTATTTCCAGATCCTGTCAAAATGAATAAATAAAGGTAAGCAGGGTAGGAGGACAGCAATCCTGTGAAATAACCTCTCCCCAGTCTATTTGATAGTTTCCATGACTTGATCATTGACTCATCAAAATAGACAGATGTGCTCTAATCCAGCAAAGTTTAAAGTTAGAGATAAAAACAACAACAAAAACCTGAGCTTCACCTTCAACAAAGAAGTGTCAACTGGAGACTTAAGAAATTCAAAGAGCTAAAAACAGAACTATCATTCAGCCCAGAAATCCCCTTACAGGATATAAACCCAGAGGAATATAAATCATTCTACCATAAAGACACATGCACAAGTATGTTCACTGCAGCACTATTCACAAAAGCAAAGACATGGAATCAACCTAAATGCCCAGCAATGACAGACTGAATAAAGAAAATGTTGTATATATACACCATGGAATACTATGCAGCCATAAAAAAGAACAAGATCACATCTTTTGCAGAAATGTGGATAGAGCTGGAGGCCATTATACTTAGAAAACCAAAGCAAGAACAGAAAACCAAATACTGCATAAGCTTACTTATAACTAGGTACTAAATGATGAAAACTCATGGATACAAAGAAGGGAACAATAGACACTGGGACCTGCTTGAGGGCAGAGGGTGGGAGGAGAAAGAGGAGCAAAAAAAAATAACTATTAGGTACTATGCTTGGTACCTGGGTGATGAAATAATCTGTACAAAAAACCCTCTTGACATGAGTTTACTTATATAACCAACCTCCACCTGTACCCCTGAACCTAAAATAAAAATTTTAAAAAATTCAAACATGCTGCCTAGGATTATAAATTTATTTAAAAATTATTTCCTTCCATCCAAGCTCTCTACCAGACAAGTAATCATGGAACCAATCCAAATGCCCATCAATAACAGACTGGTTAAAGAAAAAGTAGTATATATACACCATGGAATACTATGCAGCCAAAAAAGGAATGAGATAATGTCCTTTGCAGGGACGTGGATGAAGCTGGAAACCATCATCCTCAGCAAACTAACACAGGAACAGAAAACCAGACACCACATGTTCTCACTCATAAGTGGGAGTTGAACAATGAGAACACATGAACACTGGGAGGGGAACATCACACACTGGGGCCAGTCAGCGGGTGGGGAGCAAGGGAAGAGAGAGCATTAGGACAAATAGCCAATATATGAGGGGCTTAAAACCTAGATGATGGGTTGATAGGTTCAGTAAACCACCATGGCACACATATGTAACATGTAACAAACCTGCTCATTCTTTACTTGTATGCTGGAACTTAAAGTAAAATTAAAAACAAAAAAATTCAAAAAGAGAAAAAAGTAATCACCTGATATTCACTGGGATAAAGAAAGGAATTTAGAGAAATGTTTTTTGTCCCTACAGTTTAGGGGTAAATCCTGACAGTGAGGATGAAGGCCCTTAGAAGCCACGCAGTTCCACTAACAAGCCCATGTAGTTATTTCTACCTCCATTACCTGCTCCTTTATTAATATAATTAACCACTATTTACTGAGCTTCTGCTAATGCCAGGCACTATGCTAGGCTGTATGCCTACATTTTTATTTTATCCTCTGACCATGGTAACATGGGTTGTCTTATTATCCTGATTTCACAGACTTGGCACAGAGAAGTTCTGTCTCATGTCAAAGATCACACAGCCTGGCTGGGGTAGAATTTGTATCAGGAGGCAAGTCTGCCTGACTCCTAAGATCATGCAATGCCCTTTCTCCTTTTTTTTTCCCTTCCACCACTCTTCTGTCATGCCTTTTCCCTAGGTATTACCATTTAAAAGCAGTTGTGATTAAAACCAAAGGTCAGCTGTCCATAACTTAACTCAAATGTTCTTTCTTCCTTGCTCTTAGAGACAAATTACCATCTTCCATCATTCACGTGGACCAAGAAGGATTTAGGCTGAGATGAGTATGCATAATAATCTGGGTCTCATTACAAGCTGGGCACTTGGAAGGGCCATTCTCTCAGCCCTTAAGGAAGCTGAACTTGGTCATATTTTCATTTTCTTTTCTCCCTATATCCACTAAAGATCAACTGACACAGAACAAATGAAGTTACTAACAATTTACTGATTTCTTTAAAATATATGTCTTCAATAAAGGAAGAACAAACAGTCAAATGACTGAAATCTAAATACAGAATGTGAAAAATGCCACTCTCTAAAATTCTCAAAGGAAGAGAAGAAAATAAAGAGGGGAAGGAGAAAGGGAGAAAAAGAATCGAGGGAGGGAGGGAGGAATGGAAGGAGGGAAGGAAGGGTATACAGATCATCTGCATTAGAATCTTCTCAGGCTGGGGCTCCCTGAGCCCACCCCAGACCAACTGAGTCAGAACCTCTGGGGTGGGATCCAAGACTGCATTTGCACACACTCCTCTAGTGACTATAATTTTTTTAATTCATTTATTTTTGAGACAGGGTCTTGCTCTGTTGCCTAGGCTGGAGTGCAGTAGCATGATCATGGCTCACTGCAGCCTCAACCTCTCAAGCTCAAGTGATCCTCCTGCCTCAGCTTCCCAAAGTGTTGGGATTACAGGTGTGGGCCATCATGCCTGTCCTGGTGATCGTAATTTACACCAGATACACCTTACCCTAAGAAGTGACTTGTATATGTGTTGCTTATGGAAGTCAGATGTTTCCCAAGTTTAAGAATTCAGCATTTAGCATTTAGCTCCAGGAAAAATTGGTCATAAATATGATGATGACACATATGGGAGACAATGACTGCATGAGTCCAGGAAAGAATAAAGACATTCTACTGAGAAAGACTCCTCTTTGGAGCCTATGGGTTCTACCGGGCAGGTGACTCACCCGTTGGAGTCACAGGTGACTCAGCAAAAGGGTTATGTAACAAGACCACCTTCCTTGGTGCTAATTTTAGATTTAAATAGAGAAACTATTTGAATGTAAAATTAACCTTTTTATATAGAGAGAGAAAAAGCACAACCCAACGTAAGCACAAGGTAATAAGCACAGGGCAACACATTCAAACAGATGCAAAGCACGTGGAGTGAAAAGTGAGTTTTCCTTCCAGGCCCAACCACTTCTTTCCTGCACTTCAGAAACACACTTTGTAGAACCAATCACTTGTATTTGTGTGAATTCCTCCCTGTTAATACAAAGGGAGGAAGCCTATTATACACACAGTTCTCTCCTTCACTTTTCCCAGAATAACATATCCTGGAGGCCATTCTCCACAGTACATATACATTTACATCGTTCTTTTGAACATCATCACAGTCCACATATTTGACCAGTTCACTTTAATAGACATTTAGATTTTTTCTCATCCTTTGCTAATAGAAATGATGCTATAAGGAACACTCTTCTTCATATGGCTTTGTCCACTTGGGGGGATATATTTTTAAGATAACTTTGTGGAAGCAAAATGGCAAGGGCAAAGGATACATGCACTTTTGAGATATTGCCAAATTTTCCCTCCCAGGAAGTTGTAGCAATTTAAACTTCTATTAATAGTATATGACACTACTTGTTTCCCCCACACCTTCACCAAAGCAGTATATTTTTTATTGTGATTTAATTTGCCACTTCAACTTCTTACTGGAGAAAGTGCTGACCAGCAAACATGAATGTAACTTGGCAGCTATATTTCTCCTGGAGAATGAACACATTGGCATTCTAATTTATCATCTTCTTATGCATTAGGTAAGTACGAATCTGTGGCCTTGACCCTCTTCAACTCTGGGTAAATTTACAAACTTTAGTTTCTGGGCCTGCTAACACAGGTGAACAGTGATGCCTCCAAGAGATGACAGATCTACAAGACTGCTGGAAGGAGTCCTCTTTTAATTTTACTATTCGAAGTTTTAAAAATAAATTGCAAAATAATTTTTCTCTAATAAGTTAACGATTTAAAATTGTAATTCAACTAGAAATTTTTTAAAATATTATGAACCAAATTTTTCTTGCTCAAGTCTGCAAGAGGGGAGGAACTCTGTGGAATGCTTCAGATCAGACCACCTTAGCGGACATCAAAGATCTAATTCAAATGACATCTACTCACAGACCCAATGGTCTGCTTCATGAATTCAAAAGTTAATCAAAATTCATACTACAAATGCTGTTACTAATCGTCACAGCAGAAAACTAGAACCCCTCCTTGCCCACCACTTTTACACTCCACCCCCAGAGAATAACAGACAACATGCTGTTTCTTCCAGTAATTCTTAGGATGTTATTGATGTATGGTTTATTTCTCACGGAGTCCATGCACTTAGGAGGAAACAGGGCATAATATATATGCACTTTCATAAAACTGTTTTAATGTTATAAATAATATCCAAAACCATTAATGAGTTTTAGAGGTGGCTGCCTTGCAGCAGGGAATTACTTAAGCACGGGAAAGCCAATCAACAAATATTTATTTTGCAACTTCTGTGTGCATGCCTAAAAAATCTTATTCCATTAGTAAAATAAGTCCATCTAGAAAAATACGTTAATTCAATGCATATTTACTCCACACTCACATGTTGCACCACAGCTCCAAGTGTGAATGAGGCAGAGACTCTGCACTCGAGTTAGGAAGACACAGCCAAGTGCATTGATGACTTAAACACAAACGGACAGAGCACAGGATATGGTAGGATTACAGAAAAAGGGCTCCTAATCAAGCCTTGAGGGAATCGGGGAAGGCTTCCAGGAGGAAGCAAACTGATATGATTTCCAAGAAGGATTCATCCGGGGGGAAAAATGGACAGAATTAGGGAAATACTATTGCTTCATCATAGAAGTTCACCTAAACCCCATGAAAGTCAGCAATAGTACAGTTTCTACCTGAAATACAGTCAGCCCAGGGTTAGAATATGTTCAGCTCTCATGTATAAAGTCCCTAAAGAACTTTCTGAAAAGCTAAGCCCACCGATAAGAATAAAGGAAAAGCACAGCACCCCACAAACTAAAACATATTTTCCATTACAAATACATTTTCACCAACTCTGAAAAATCAAGTGGACATTTAACAGATCCTAGAAGACTTTGCTCCCTAATTGCCTCCCAATATCCTTCACTCTCATTAAACTACAGCATGACCTCTAGTTTGGAGGCCCACCTTCTCTTTACTCAAAACTTTCCAAACCTAATTAGAGATAGTCTTAGAGAAAGATGATGGACTTAACAGACGGAGACATATTTTCCTTCCTTGGTGTTTACATTATTTGACAGCAAGGAGCCCCAGAGCAGGAACTAGTTCCAAGCAAAGTCCCCAAAGAATATCAACAAGGAAAAACAACCACTAGGCTGTATAAATCCACTTGCTACAAAATTCCAACACACACATAATAACCAGCATATGAAGCTGAATCCTTATAGGAAAACAATTCAAAATCCAGGTACATTCATCAGGCCCTCCCCAGGTCGTAGAAGACTAAAGTTAGTAGCTCTTCCATATGTTACACTATGAAACAAGATGAAAATGGCAGAGAGGAAAATGAAATGAGCCTTCTGAGATTCACTCTTTAGTTTGTTCGTTCAAATACACGGCAGAAGAGGGTGCTTTCCATACAGAAATTATTCTGTTTTGACACACTCTAACTTAGGCTATTTGGAGGAGAATTGTCTGGCTCTACCTTACAGTACACACTTCCAAAAGTCCCACAAATCATGTGGCTTTGGGAGAAGAGAGAGTTTGGTGAGCATTTACCCCGACCATACCAAAATGAATTAACAGGGATTAATTTGGGTTACTATAGTCATTTGGGTTACATGGTCTATGTGCCAATCAGAACAGCTTCCAGTGTGTTTCAGAATTTAAGGTGAGGAAAAAAGCAGAAAATCGGATTTCAAAACTACCCTTTAATGAAAGGCTGTTAAAGTGATTTATCTTAACAAAATAATCATCAAATTAGAAGCTGTATGTATTCTTAAGACATTTTGAACTCCACATTCTATCAAAACTAGGTAGAATATATATATATATTATATATATATTATCTCTCTCTATATTGTCTCTATATAACCTCTCTATATATATACTATATATGTATACTATATATATTCTATATATATTCTATATATACTATATATATTCTATATATATCTATATATACTCTATATATATTCTGTATATACTATATATACTATATATTCTATATATATTCTATAAATATATACTATATATTCTATATATATTCTATAAATATATACTATATATTCTATATATATTCCATAAATAATATATACTATATATTCTATATATATTCTATAAATAATATATACTATATATTCTATATATATTCTATAAATAATATACACTATATGTTCTCCATATATTCTATAAATAATATATACTATATATTCTCTATATATTCTATAAATAATATATACTATATATTCTCTATATACTCTATAAATAATATATACTATATATTTTCTATATAATATATGTACTATATATTCTCTATATAATATATGTACTATATATTCTATATATGTACTATATATTCTATATATAATATATATACTATATATTCTATATATAATATAGAACATATATTCTATATAGTATATATACTCTCTATATATAGTATATATATTGTATATATACTATATATATTCTCTATATAGTATATATTCTATATATACTCTATATATAGAGTATATATATTCTATACGTATTCCATATAGAATATATTCTGTACGTATTCCATATATAGAATATATTCTATACGTATTCTATATAGAACATATTCTATACGTATTCTATATAGAACATAGTCTATATATATCACATATAGAATATATCCCATATAGAATATATTCTCTATATATATATATATATCCCATATAGAATATATTCTCTCTATATATATATATCCCATATAGAATATATTCTCTCTCTATATATATATATCCCATATAGAATATATTCTCTCTCTATATATATATCCCATATAGAATATATTCTATATATATATATATATCCCATATAGAATATATTCTCTCTCTATATATATATATCCCATATAGAATATATTCTATATATATATATCCCATATAGAATATATTCTATATATATATATCCCATATAGAATATATTCTATATATATCCCATATAGAATATATTCTATATATATATCCCATATATATAGATATATATATTCCATATATATTCCATATAGAATATATTCCATATATATTCCATATAGAATATATTCCATATATATTCCATATAGAATATATTCCATATATATTCCATATAGAATATATTCCATATATATTCCATATATAGAATATATTCCATATATATTCCATATATGGAATATATATGGAATATATTCCATATATATTCTATATATCGAATATATTCCATATATATTCTATATATCGAATATATTCCATATATATTCTATATATCTTCTATATATAGAATATATTCTATATATCTTCTATATATAGAATATATTCTATATATCTTCTATATATCTTCTACATATAGAATATATTCTATATATCTTCTACATATAGAATATATTCTATATATCTTCTACATATAGAATATATTCTATATATCTTCTATATATCTTCTATATTCTATATATCTTCTATATATCTTCTATATATCGAATATCTTCTATATATCTTCTATATATCGAATATCTTCTATATATCTTCTATATATCGAATATCTTCTATATATCTTCTATATATCGAATATCTTCTATATATCTTCTATATATCGAATATCTTCTATATATCTTCTATATATCGAATATCTTCTATATATCTTCTATATATCGAATATCTTCTATATATCTTCTATATATCTTCTATATATAGAAGATATACTCTATATATCTTCTATATATAGAAGATATACTCTATATATCTTCTATATATAGAAGATATACTCTATATATCTTCTATATATAGAAGATATACTCTATATATCTTCTATATATAGAAGATATACTCTATATATCTTCTATATATAGAAGATATACTCTATATATCTTCTATATATAGAAGATATACTCTATATATCTTCTATATATAGAAGATATACTCTATATATCTTCTATATATAGAAGATATACTCTATATATCTTCTATATATAGAAGATATACTCTATATATCTTCTATATATAGAACATATACTCTATATATCTTCTATATATAGAACATATACTCTATATATCTTCTATATATAGAACATATACTCTATATATCTTCTATATATAGAAGATATACTCTATATATTCTATATATAGAACATATACTCTATATATATTCTATATAATACTCCATATATTCTATATATACTCTGTATATACTATATATATTCTATATATAGTATATATATTCTATATATACTATATATATTCTATATATAGTATATATATTCTATATATACTATATATATTCTATATATACTATATATATTCTATATATATACTATATATATTCCATATATACTATATATTCTATATATATATACACTATATATATATTCTGTATATATACACTATATATATATTTAAAAAATCATAGATACACCATGATAATTTACTGAGAATACTAAAGGAGATGCAGAATAAAAAATATATATCTAGTCTATTTGTTAGAAATCAGGTATACCTATCTGCAACAGACAGAAATAACAATGGCTTAAGCAGACATGGTCTTATTTGCTCATATAAGTCTGAGGACCAGCAGACCAGAACTTGTCTGGCCACTGGCACTGTGGTCATCTAACATCCAGGCCGCTTTCAGATTCTCTTCTACCACCTCTGTGATAGTTCTTATTCTCCTAGCCCAAGATGGCATTCCAGCCATGCCATTCACTTCCTAGGCAGCAGGATGGAGGCAGGGCAGGCTTCCAATCTTTAATGACATGTTCCAGAAGTTGCACCCATCACTTCTCATTCTCACTTGTCAGAATTTAATTACACAACCCCACCTAGAAACAAGGAGGGTTAGAAATGTAATCCTTCCTCTAAGCAGTTGTGCAGGCTCCCAGAAGAAACAGCTGGATTATTCAAGAAGGGTAAGCGTCAGAGGTAGTAGGAGAGTAGCCTGAGTCTGGAGAGAGTGAGTAGAGCCTCCATGAGATCTTGTCCTCTCTTCTAGCCCCTCATCTGCCAAGATTTACAGTGGGTTCCTGTGCCCAGGATATAGCACTGTCTTGATGGATATAGCAAAGGTCCCAGTGGCTGTGCCTGGCTTGAAAGAAGTAAACAGCAGCAATAGCAAAGCTTGACCTCAAATTGATGGCACAGTCAGGCATAAAGAGAAGCCTGCCCATCGCTGGGTATCCTGAAGACCTTTCTCCAACATCTAGGGGGAAAATGTGGGCTTTCAGTCAGTGGGCAGTGCCCACACTTTCATTTTGACTAGGACATACATTCTGAGTATGTAATCTTCTACTGGTTAAACTTAGTTGTACTCTCTCACTTTGTACCCTTAACACCACATGCAAGACTGCTTTTGATAAGCAATAAGGACAGGAGATGTTTTTTTGTCCTATGACACCAACTAGCCTGCAAAAAAGTATTACTGTAGATTGATATTGTATAATATTACTAAGAACAGCACTAACCCAGGTGACCTGACACTTCTCTATAATAATTTTCTCTGGCACATTAATTTACACTTGCATACATATCACTGAAAAAGGTATCTGGGGTTTCTACTAGGATAATAACAGGATTGAAATTAGTGTTGAAAAACATTCACAGCCAAGATTTCACCCCCTGCCCCTGGGTTCTCTATTTTAGCTTTCTACATTGGCAACTTTCAACTTTTGCTGCTCAATGCAAATAATAACTAGCTTAATGATTTAGAAGAAAATATTCTTGGAGTATGTTATAGTTGTATGTTAACTGCAAATGGCTGCCACCTCCAAATAATTGTCTGATACTATGTCTGACTGTCTGTTCCTCCATTCTATTGATCCCTCCTATGAACAAAGCAGACAGATATGCAGGTACAGCTCTTTTAAGAACAAATTGCCCTTTCTCCAAGCTGACATCTTTAGAATTAAGAACTCAGAGCCAGCCAATGTGCAAAAACACTTCTCCCATGCCACATGCTTAGGTGGGTCAGAAAGTCAATGAAATTCTATTTCACAAATAAAACTAATTCCTATGAGATGGGAGGCTGCATTAATATTTCTAAGACCAAATATTCTCCCTCAAGTAATATAAATTTATAGGTATGACTTTTCCCAATGCTCTATCGACTTTTCATGGTACATGAAAGTAATTAGGCTTCTCTGAAAGCCAGAGCTGCGTTGAGAACTATATTTGAGTAAACACAAAAGAAAAGCATTTTGAGTGTTACTTTTAATGTTTCCAGAAAAGTTAACATCTATAAAAATATTGTTTTCAGTTTTCTGTATAGAAGTCTCTGAAGGAGGATGTGTGAAAGTCTGTGGAAACAGTATACTGGCAAACTGCCACCTGGAATCGCACGGAGCTCTGTTATAACTCAAATCTGGCCAGGCCGCAAGTCAAAGCGTGTCCCACGAAATATAGTACACAACATATAGTGAACACAACCATTGTAACTCTAGCCCACGGGAAGCTGACTATTCCATGGACAGTGTCCAGACTATATAGAAAAATAGAACACTGACCCATCACCTGCAGAAACCAGTCGAGGAAACCACAACTTTTGCAGCCATCAGCCCCAAATGGTTGGTACTTAATCAACAACTGCCAACTTCCCCAAGTGTTGCCCCCTGCATCCAACACCAGTGAACCAACCAGTGAAAGCTGACTCTGATCACATAGGACATCTGGCTTCTAGGTTACCCACCTCCAGCTTCCCGTGCCAACAGCCTCAAGTCAGGGCACACCTGAATCCTCCTCCCTTCCCTCTCTTCTCCCCTTCCAACACTATAAAGGGTTTTCTATTCCCCTACTTCCCTTTGAGTATTCACAAGCCACATGTGATGATGGCTGACACGCTTGTTCTAGAAAGCCGAGAATAGCCTCTGCTTCTTCTCATTTGCGTTGCTTTTTCCCCCTATACCTGGTTCTCCCTGGGGGCCTTCTATCCTGCCTGGGACCCTCTGCTAGGAGTTCCCTTAACTTTTCCCTTCTCCATCCTGCAGCATCTTCATCCTTCCCTGCTTCCAAGGGCTGTGTTTCTGTAGATGAACTGTTTCTCCCCTATTTGAGGCCAGTCCTTCCAACTGTATTCTTTTTTCATTATTTCTATTCCTTCTTCCTGGACCTTTTGTTTCAATCTATTGTGTCCCTTTCTGTGTCCCACACATGCCACTGGGACAGCACAGGAACAGTCCCAAGGCATCTACCTGGCCAAGCACAGTGGAGCTACTGTGAAGACAGGATATAATGAAGCAACAGTCTGGCCTCACCAAGAAAAGGGAGCATTACAGATTGATTCATCTGCATTACATTTCAAGCCAAAGTTGAACAGTCCAGATTTGGATGCAAAGAGAACAAAGAAAAAAGCTAGGAACCAATAGCAACCAATTCAGGGATCAGAGTGGCAGGCATCAAGAAAGCAGGGTGGACAAACGTGAGCCAATGAGGAGAAATTAGGGGAAAGTGAAACATCAGTAGGCAGAAGGCAATTGTACAGGATTAAGCCTGAGGACATCATGTTAACCTTTTTTTTTTTTTTTTAATACTTGGCTCCTGTAAATTGCAGTGAGCCACGTATTAAAGGGAAAGAACATGGAGGATCACCAAGCATTTCTGTCCTAAATATGTACATATATATATATATATATGGACTCTATACATATGGACTCTATATCTATGGACTCTGTATCTATGGACTCTATATCTATGGAATATATATATCTATGGAATATATATCTAATCTATGGAATATCTATCTATGGAATATATATCTATGGAATATATATATGGAATATATATCTATGGAATATATATATGGAATATATATTATGGAATATATATCTATGGAATATATATGTACACACACATACATATATATGGACACACACATATATTTGTGTGTGTATATATACAGACACATATGTGCATATATATACACATACGTATGTTATATATATGCACATATATGTGTACATATATGCACATATGTATGTGTAGATATATGCACATATGTGTGTATATATGTAGATATATGTGTGTATATATGTGTGTGTGTGTGTATAGTGTGTGTATGTGTGTGTTTTAAGAGACTAGGTGTCACTCCTATTGCCAGTGCAGTGGTGCAGTTATACCTCACTGAAGCCTCAAACTCCTGGGCTCAAGTTATTCTCCTGCTTCAGCCTCCTAAGTAGCTGTAACTACAGGAATGCACCACCATGCATGGCTAATTTTTTTTTTAAGAGATGGGGTCTTGCTGTGTTGCCCAGGCTGGTCTTGAACTCCTGGCCTTAAGAGATACTCCCACAGCACAGGAATTATAGGTGTGAGCCACCATGCCTGGTCCCAAAATATATTTTTCTTTGCAATACAGTCTATAGTTAACATTCAAATCCCATGCAAAGTATCATAAAACACCTCTTACCAGCTTCTTCTAGGGCTCAGAAAAACTCTCTTCTCTCCATTTTTGCCTCCCTTCTGATTTCTCCATTAATTATTATTGCTCTATTAATTCTCCTTTCTTACAAATAAAAGTACACTTACCCATGATGAGCTTTTAAATAATCAACTTCTTTTTCTCCTGTAATTAACCAAAAAAGTTCTTGGAAGAATCTTCTAAACACCCAGTCTCTACTATCTCTTCAGTCAAATACAATGTTGGCTTCTTCCCTCTGCCATTCTTACAGAATTCCTCTCCAAGGTCATTTGGGCCCAAACTTCATGCCCTCCTTCAGCACTCACAGACTGCAGGATCTCCTGAACCACCTTGAAGTTCTCCAACCTTGGCCTTGCCGACACTGCACTAGCCTTCGGGATCACCCTTTTTCAGCTCAGCTATTTTTCATTCTTTCAGTCCTGCCCATCCCTCTTTTACCATCCCTCAGTCTCATCTGCAATGGAAACATGACCTAATCTCCAAAATCCTTTCCAATTGCTATCTCCTTCTGGATCTCCAAAACAGACAAGATTGAGGCTCCCGTTTGCTGTTCTTGGTGTTTGAATCACTCCTGCAGCAATTTCCTACACAGTCTCATAGTAAAGGAATCTGCACCCCTGTATTCTACTTCTCACTGGGACTGTAAGCTCCTTGTGGGTAATGGCTACATCTTATCCATCTTTGTACCTCCAAGTCTAACAATAGTACTAGACACATCTCAGGTAGAGACTCTGGAGTGTGACTGCCTATAGAGAGAGCGTGATAATAGTTTCTATCTCATAATACAATGCCTAGCATGCTGGCTCTTACCATCATCATCAAGAGATGAGAGTTAAATTAAATGAACCTAATAACGTGAAGACAGATGTTAGTATTGTTCCCCTGTGCTGTTTCTACTGTATTTGATTTCAGATATTTTAGTGAAAAAAAATGTGCTTTGAACTATCTAGATGACACCAAAACTCAAATTTATCAGAGGTCTCTGGTATTCCGTTGTGTGCAGACATACTGTTTCTCAAATTATTTTACACAGCACCATCCCCACCTCATTTCCTGTGCTTATGGACAACGGAGGCTTGCAGAATCAAAGTATGTCTATTTATTCTGTAAGAAAATGGGAATAAATATTAAGATAATGGTTGACGGGGGGAGAAAGTGTACAGAAAATAATTAAGTCGAACTCACACAACACTAATATGGGGGAGAAGAGATTTTTTTCAAAACCCTGCCTCCCTAGAGCCCTAAACCTTTTCATCGATTTCCAATAATATTGAGAACTTTTGTTATAAAATCGTTTTACGGCAGCTAACAAGCAGTAAATGTTTAATCATTACGCACACTTAGGAGAGCAGCATTGTTGTTTTATAGATTTAAAAAACAGGGGCTCATATAGATCTAAGAGCTTTCTTCTTGCACCTAGAAAGCAGCAGAACCATATCTTGAACTGTAGTTTTTCAGACTCAGGAGTTCTTACCCACTGTCATTCATATCCGTACCATTCTCCAAAAGACTCATGTAAGAAAATAATCACCATGCAAAGAAATTATCCAGCTCTTCATGAAAAACTCTAGTTCAGTCTCTAGGAGGACCCAAATGACAGTGAGGTCTAAGTCTCAGTCTCCAATGCCAAGGAAATGTCAGGGAATTAAGACCCTCAAGTGTGAACATGGGAGGGTAACTCAGGCTCCTCTTCTAATAAAGTCTAAATGGGAGTTCATCAAACTGTTTAAAAGCCGATCTTATCAACCTAACTAAACCTAATTCTTTTTGCTTTATCTGAAATTCCATTTTAAAGTTCCAAATGACCAAGCTAAGCAATTTGTATGCAGAGAAGCTAAGCAGCTGAGAGACACTGAGCCAGGACTCTCTGTCTAGTAAGTTAGAGGAAGAACAACGAAAGTAGATTGCCAGATACAAAGAAATAAGCAACATCAGAGAGATACCAAATAAAATAATGTTGACAGCTCTTGGCTTCAGGAAAGCCACAGAAGAATCATACACTGAGGAAGTGGCATTTGAGCGAAGAAGGTTTAGATCATATTCTTTCATCTTGAAAGTATAAAAAGGAATGGAAAGATATACCATCCTAAGCACCCACCATCGAAGTTAGATAGCAGTAATTTAATTCCAGCCTTCATATTGGAGAGCACATAGGCAACTTAATATTCAGAAACAAGATTTGGGGGGACAATTTAAAGAGAGGGCATTTTCCAGATTAATGGATACAGCTGAATAAATGTGTTCTTTGCTTTAAAAATCCCCCAAAATAATTAGCAGGAAAGGTAGCGATCAAGCAAAATGTTGACTATTTTTCAAGCTGTGTTTTCTCTCCTCTCAGAATTATTAATAAACTTACCACATTTTGGTTAAAATATTTGTTCACAAGGAGTATTAACTTTCCTAAAATGAACAGGGTTATAATATTTTAAAATGTATTTCACCAACAGAAATTAATTTGTGTTGAGTTTTTGAGGATAGATAATTCCACTAGGCAACAAAAATCACTTAATCTTCCATGTTGTTGCAAGAGCAAAGAAAAGCAACTGCATTTTAAAAGTTTAATTAGAAGTAAAAGCAAATTTATATAATGATATACCATACTGCTAGCAAGTAATAAAGATAAACATCCTCGCATATTATCAGCACCAAAAAAGTCAAATTTCGCTTTGCTTACAGATTGCAGAAACTTCTATAGTATGAAATGGCTTTTTCAGATACCACTTCTGAGTTTGGTGGATTTTTTTCCCAAGAACTTGTGGTTAGGATTTGTGTAATTTGAGGCATTACGGTGTAGACAGTGACATTCCCTTGCATTTGAGAGAAGTTTGTGCAATTCAGACATGACTGTGTTTGCTTTTAGCAAACATACTGTTCACATTTTGAGAAAAACTGCTGATGCAGTCTGATGAAAGTGTTCTAGAAATGCCAAATCACTGACAGATGTGCTGTCTGCCAAGGGATTTCCCTAGGAATGTTCTAATTTTCTTCTATCTGTTTAGAGAAAGTTCGTTTAAAATCTGTTAAAATGTATTAATGTGCAGTATTCCACTGTATCTTGCTGTGGGCATACTAGCAAAATAAAAGTTACAGGAAGATTGGTACTGGGGTGCCTACCAAAAACTTGATCCAACCAGATCAGAAACCTGCCCAAACCTCGACCTTCCAGAAGGGAGAGCTCATATAATCTGTAATAACTTGCATTGTCTATAATTTTATTGTGTTAGAACACAAAGGGGCTCACTATTCTTCCACACTCTTTTAAAAATATATCTGTTGTTGAAACTGCAGTCTAGAGAGATTAGGTGATATATCCATAGTCGCACAGTCAATTGGCCAGTGACAAACAATCGGGTCACCTGCAAATGTCAATAGAATTAAGAAAACAAAAGGTAGTTCTTACCAGTGAGTTTTGCATGAAGGATGTGAGGCTCAAAGATAAGATACTTTGAGTACGGATCTAAAACTTTTATTTGTTACTAAATCAATGTTTTCTATATTTCCTAAGGTGACTATTATGTGGGAGTCAAATATCAGAAACATCATCACAGTTATAAACTTAACCATTATGGGGAAGATTAACATGGCTTTCATTAGTGAATTAAAATTGACTTCTGCATGTTGGTACAACAGTAAGACAATATCACCACTGTACCCCAAGGAAGTAAAATGCTTAATTCTTCTGTTAAAAAGGACAAGTTAAAAAAAAAAAAAAAAAAAAAGGAATGCAATACTACTAGAAGTCCAAATGGTACCAGCATATACACACTGTCCCAGATCAATGAGAATGCTCACCTACTGCCTGAGAAGTATAATAATGAACAGCTATCGTTCTTGCCCATCTAAACTCTCTTTCTTTAGGGCAAGAGTTCTTGACCTCAGCACTATTTACATTTTAGATCAAATAATTCTTTGCTGTGAAGAGCTGTCTGTGTACTCTAAGATATTTATGGCCACTACTTACTAGATGCCAGCAGCCTCTCCTTCCCAGTAGTGACAACCAAAAATGTATCCAGACGTCACTAAATGTGTTCAGATGGGGAAAGGGGAGATATAAAATCACTCCGTTTTGAGAAACACAACTTTAAGGAAGCAGCCACTTCATCACTCTACTGGTAGGGCTGCCATTCACATCATATGCCCAGAAGGCACTTAGAGCTCAGTAATCTCATGGCCATGGTCTTGCCAATATCCACAGATCCATCCTGCTAAAGGCACCAGTGACCAGCTCTTCTCTGGGACTTGTTCTTTAATTCTGTATCCTCCACAACACTCTCCCAAACCTCTTTTTTCCATAATTATTCAAAGTTGGGTCTGCTACTTACAAACAAGGAAGCCTACTTGATTAAAAAAAAAAAAAAAAAAAACTAAGCAAAAATAATTGTTTTCATTTGTGTAAGAAAAAAATAGTGCATTTGTCATAAACTAATAGTAGAGTAAGGCAGGATTATAGAATCACACTCCCCACCTCCACCCTGCAAGAAACTAATTTTAAAAAGTAAGAAAACGATAAGGATTTTAAAAAGCTAATACCTTACCCAGCATCTATAAAACCAATAAAGTGGTATGAGCTTCGCTATAAATTTTGAAAGGATAAGAAAAGAAAACAAAGATTCTGATAAGGTCAGCCCCACCAACTCACCCTAATCCAACCCTACGAATACCCGGAAGCGGTACTAATCAAACAAGGTAAGTAGACAGATTCCTGAAGTTTCTCAAAACTACCCTAAATATGAAAAGGTATGGACTGAGGGAAGGGGAGTGATGAGGCAAACCCAGACAAATTCGAGAAAAATAACTTTGTTATAGAAGCTCCTACATGTCATTTTAAGACCTTATCAGGACTACAGTACATATTATAGATGTTGTTTTTATGAGAAGATGCCCCCTCTGGGCAGATCAAATTAGAAAAATGCATCCCTCTCATGAGCGGATGCAACAACCCTGCACCAAGTATGCTTTTTTGTAGGCAGAGCACAGACTGGAATTGAGCTCCCCTTCCGGGCCCTTCAGCCATGTTTCTCCATTCAAGGACAACCTGCACAGCAGCAGTTCACAGCAGCCCTGCCAGCAGAGGCTGGAAGGGTCCCCAGAGTTTGTTGACTTCCACAGCAATGTGCCAAGTGACAGAACCTTTCAAAGCCCAAAGACTGCAACAGTGCTGGTTGAGGAATGGGCCCAGGGACAGAATATTAATAGGATCTCGGAAGATACAGCAGGGATCAGGTCACCCAGTGTGGGCTGCACTCTGCTTCCCCACAGCCTTCTCCACCCTCACCCTCCACATTTCCTACTGCAGTGGCTTCCTAATGTCAGCATGTTTCAGAGCTGCCTGAAAGCCTTGTGATAAAACAGGTTACTGGGCCACATCTCCAGAGTTTCTGATTCAATGTATATGAGGTAAGGCCCACAGATTCCCCCTGTTAAATGATGTTGCTGGTCTGAAGACCACATTCTGAAAATCAGTCATCTTTAGAAAAGTATGTAAAAAGCAGCAGCTAGCCCTCAAACCATAGCTCAGAATAGGGAAGACAAACTAGTGTCAAGGAACTTGAAATCAAGGAAGATGAAGATCAACTCACACCAGTTAAGAAAAACAACAACAACAACAAAAACATAAAACACCCATCTTAATAGTGAGCAGGATAAAAATAAAAGGCATGACTACCATGCAAACTTACTACCTGAATGAGGAGAGGGTGGAGAATGGCAGAAAGAAAATAACAGAATGCAAAAGACAGATGAAGAGCTCAGCTGGAAGAAAATGTAACCGAAATTAAACAACAGCTTCCCCATGAGTGTTTTATAATATTAAGGAAACTAAAAAGAATCTTCAATAACAGCTCAAAATTGAGAAGATAAAACACAAACAAGGTTTTGAAAAGGAAATTCCAGAGTTAAGGAAGTGCTCTGAATATATTACATACCAATAAAAACTTAATAAATTCATTAGAAACAGAAATAGAAAAAGTCAAAGCTGAAAACTAAATTACCGTGATGGAGAAACTCATAATAATTTTACTGAATACATGAGAAAAAGGCAAGGAACTTGTTCAAGCAAACAAAGCAAGCATTAATTTGGAAGACAGATAGAGTAAGCCAAGAAAATAATCATCAGTGTCCTTGAAACACTGGACTGTAAAAAGAAAAATTCTCAGTTTTCACACAAAACATTTCTCTAAAGTGAAGAAAGAACTGAATCCATGGGTGGAAATGATACAGTATCTTGAGAAAAATTTAACAATCAGCATTGTCACCCTAATTAAGCTATTACACATCAAGGATAAAACTAGAGTTGTTCAAGCATCTAAGAAGAAAGCAAGTCAATTACAATAGGGAAAAGAAAATCAGCCTGGCCTCACACTTTCTACAGCAACAGCCAATCTCGGAAAACCATGGAGCAATGTCTAAACTTCAGAGAAAAAGAAAAGGTGACCCAAGAATGTCCTATCAGCCAAGTTGTTATTCAAGTACAAAGGTAATAGGTAGATATTCTCAAAAGTGAAAAATCTCAGAGAATATAACCTTCGTGAAACTTTCTTGGAAAGAAAAAAAATTGCTTGATGATGAAAGGTACCCAGCTAAGAGATAAATAAAAAGAAACAATCCTGGCATCTAGAAACCACGGTAAAAAGACTACCAGAGCTAGATCCAAATAAAAATACAACCAGGACTAAACAAATGGGAGAATGACATTTGCAAAACAGAATGAGGATGTTATGAACCTGTGCAATGGACTGAATACTTATGTCTTCTCCAAATGCATATGTTGAAATCCTAACTTCCAAGGTGACAGTATTAGGCAGTGGAAGTCATGAGCGCTCCACTCTCATGACTGGGATTAGTGCCTGTATAAAAAAGACCTCAGAGAGCTAGCTAATAGCCCCTTGCACTAGGTGAGAAAATAGGAAGAAAGTACCATCTACTAATGAGAAGGCAAGCCTTTGCCAGACACCAAATCTGCCGGCACCTTGATCTTAGACTTCCCAGTCTCTATAACTGCAAGAAATATATTTCTGTTGTTTATGAGCTACCCAGTTTATGGTATTTTGCTACAGCAGCCCAAACAGACTAGGACAGCCTGTCAGGGTAAAAATAACATGAGCAACATAGTTGGAAGATAGTAAGAGAGGTAGCTGGAAAGAAATTAGAAATCAATCATGTAATCTCTCCTAGTGAATAACATCTAAAATTGGTGTAGTTAAAAACTCATAAAAACTCCAACTTTTTAATGTTTTTATATTTTTTCTTAACCTTTAGAAAAGTCTTTAGGCACAAATAGCTTTAATGGTGAAAAAATACATATCTGAAGCTCAACAATTCCTTGGGTTCACTTTCAGTTTATTTTTCTTCTGTTAAATTCAGGTAAAATTAAATTTAACATCTTTATTGATAAAGCAGATATATCATGGTCTCTGAATTATTCTCATCCTTACAATGTTAATTCTTACTATCTATCCAATTTACTATTTTCCTATCTGTACATGTGTATTAAGAGATGTTTAGAATGATGCTCTTCAGCTGTTCAGAGGGTATTTCTCGGTGGTGGGATTTAGGGTATTGTGTTGCTTTCTTCTATATAATTTTGTATATTGCCTACATTTTTTAATTATGAGCATAAGTCACTTGTAAAAATATACAATCACCACTCTTAAAATGAATACATGAAATATAACACCACTTTTCTGACACAGTGAATATAAATGAATTTCTTTCAATGAGCAACATCATAAAGTGCCTCTCTGGGTAAGGCATCATTCTGAATATCCACCCTCATTGCAAAATACACTAGAAGTGAATGATACATAAGAATGAGTAGAATGTATCCAAGGCAATAACACTATAAGGCTCTGTTTCATTTTTGTAAATAGATCTCTGGCTTAGGCTCCTTTAATTAGCAGTATCTAACATTTCCTGAGCATTTGCTATGTGCCAGGCTGTGTGCCACCATACTTTATAGGTATTTTGTTATTTAATTCTCACAGTAACTATAAGGTAATAATAATAATAATGGTGATGAAGAGACTAAGAACAGCTCAGATTTGTTGAGTGTCTACTATGTACTAGGCACTGCTCCAAGTGCTTTTCAGGCAGTAACATTCTTCAGTAGGAAGTACTTATAGCAATGTGAGTACACTGTGCAGCAGAAGAGAAAGCTATCAAGGCCAGCTTTTAAAAATACAAGGATTTACATTTAGTACAGTGAGAGAAAGTGCACAGGTGAGTCTGGCCTTGTGTAGAGAGAAAACATAAAGAGAAAAAAACTGGCAGAACCACAGAATTAATTAAATACTTTTGACCACAAAAGTGAGGGGAATCAAGGGTACAGCAGGACTCCGACCAAGAAGATACAAAGGCCTTGGTCAACTTCTGGTTGATTTCAACCATTATAATGAGATCAAATCATATGCTAATAAAGAAATCAGTAATTAGAGTTGGGGCCACCCACAGAGCTCACCTCCATCTTGGGATAAGATCTAGGAAGAGCCAGAGATGCATTTTTGCCACAGATAAAATCCCAAAAGGAAAGGTTTTAAGTATGAAACGGTCAGGCTGACATAACATACTCAAGAATATTGCTATTCTGAGTGTTGCTTCTGCTTCCAGCTCTGACCAGGTCACTGCAGGTAACAAATTGCGTCATTACTTATAGCTCTATTCCACTTATCAGCTTCTCTTCTATGCAGGAAGGAGCATGAAATGGGGAAAAAAAAACGAGGTTCCCACTCTTGGTGTCCTAAGTGATCAGCCACAGAAAGAAAAAGATCTCTGCTTATTTTGCCTCCCACTCACTATTGCCGGGGAATCTTGGATCTCTTCAGAACAGTGGGCAAATTGAGAGACAGCAAGTTCATTTAATCCTCAAAACAACCCTATGGATTCCATTCTGTTATCATCATCCCCATTTCACAGATTTCACAATGGACAGGGAGGAGCAGCACTGAAGGGTTCAGTAACCTGCCCAAGGTCCATTTTAACACAAGAGCTTTCTGACTTCGTTCAGGCTCCCCTCTCTGTGATTGTGATTTCTCTCATGTCTAAAACATTCACATTTTTTAAAATTAGGATTTCTATGCTTAAGTATGTACCTTTCTTCACAACTAAGTTGAGGATTCTATACTCAAACACACACACACACACACACACACACACACAGAGAGAGAGAGAGAGAGAGAGAGAGAGAGAGAGAGAGAGACAGATGCAGTTGATTTTCCACAATACTAATGTCCATGAACTGAAAACTTAGGCAATAACTTAGTATAGCCACAGCTTTGGTTTGGTTCAGTTCTAGGGTACTGCTTTGTAAATTAAAGGTGTAATCCCTCAAAATCGCTGCAATAAAAGTGATTTGAAATCATACTATTGGCAGTCATAATAGAAACAAATGCCTACTTACTACTCATGGCTCAGCTCTGGTGAGAACAAATCAATAGAGTAAAATGCTTTTAGCTTTCCAGAGAAAGGTTCCACCTGACAGATACCAAGAGATCAAATATTCACTCTGCTTAGGACAAAGAAGTGTACGGATTAGGACATATTTGAGAAATCAGTTTGAGAAGGCACCAGTTTAGAACACAACTCTGAAAGACCTCTACCATTTACTTATATTTCAATGTATTCATTCCATTTCTTCCTATGTCTTTTCATTCATTTGTTTATCTCCTTGGCCCCTTTGCTGCAGGCTAAAACTACAGCAATTAAACACAAGGTCTTTGCATCCAGGAGTTCTTCTCAATCCAGTAATGGAAACAACTAACATCATATACTATTTTGCTTTATATTCTGCTAGAGGTACGGACAGGAGGTGCTGTGGGAACACAGCTAATGGGGCACCTGGTTCTTGCCTATGAGAGTTTTGAGAAGGATACCTGAAGTAGGGTTTAGAAACTGACCATCACAGGGGATGGGAGAGGAGGAAAGATAAAGTTATAAGGAATTCTCAAACTCTGAACATGTGAATGTCCTATATGTATCTGTAAATAGTATATAAAAACACTATAGTATTTGATTGCTCTGTCACAGATGAAAACCTTCAAAGAGAAGCTGATCATAGACACAATTATAGAAACCAGGGGATGTTATCTCACCCAAGTCTGCCTGACTACTTTTAAGGATGCTAAATTCCTAATCTCTCAAGGATGACATTCTTCTTGCCCCAGAGTATACTAGAGCCAGAGGGACCAACTCTTTCTCCCTAACTTCCTACCCAGCAAAGAATCCTCCTCTACAATATTCCTAATGGATGTTTACTATAGCAAACATCACTTGTTCATTTTTGGTTCCTCAGCCCCTATTCCCTCATTGTAATAGCATTTTTTTTTTTTTTTTTTTTTTTTTTTTTGAGATAGAGTCTCGCTCTGTCACCCAGGCTGGAGTGCAGTGGTGCAATCTTAGCTCACTGCAACCTCCGCCTCCCGGATTCAAGTGATTCTCATGCCTCAGCCTCCCGAGTAGCTGGGACTACAGGTGCCCACTGCCATGCCCGGGTAATTTTTTGTGTTTTAGCAGAGACGGGGTTTCACCATGTTGCCCAGTCTGGTCTCAAACTCCTGAGTTCAGGCAATCTGCCTGCCTCAGCCTCCCAAAGTGCTGGGATTACAGGTGTGAGTCACCGAGCCCAGCCTGTGATAGCATCTTGATTCACTTTTAGGGACTTTTCTCCTATTATAAGCCACTATTAGGATAGTGAATTGGGTGCCTTTTCATTCCACTCCAGAATTTGAGGTCCTGGAGACTTCTGGTATATTTTCTGCTGTCCCTACTCTGAATGGAGAAAGGATGAGCATGCGTCCTAAGCTCAGTTAACTGGACCTTCCCTTCCAGGACTCTGAATCCTAAGAGTGACATGCCACTCACTCACTCATTGCTGTAGTGCCTTCTTAATAGCCAAGTAGACTCCATCTTGATACTTTCCTGTTTCTAAGCCTAATCCCTCCTCCTGCATCTTGATTCTGTTAATTCCAAGATATCCTTCTATTTATAACAAATTCCTTTTCTACTTATGTTAGCCTCAGTCTCTGTTACCTGCTTCCACTGGAACTCTGATTCTGCTTGAATCCTTCCATTAATGGGAATATTACTACATTGAGAGGCTGCTCGTTCCATTGCTGGACCTCTATATTTGTTTCAAAAGTTGTTAATTCAAGCTAAAGCCGAGTTCTCTATTACTAGTGTCTGTTATCAGGAATTAGAAAGAATAAATTTTAGTCCCTCTTCCATATGGCAGTCACTACAGTATCCAAGGAAGGGCAAATAATCACTGATAACCACACCACTAAATCCCCTCTCCCAGCTGAAAACCAACAGGGTTTTTATAAATTTTCTAGAATAATATAAATTTTCAGACACCACAGAAATAGAAGCTTTGAATTGCCGATGAGCAGCTTAATCATTTTCAGATGGTCTCAGGGAACTAAACAGTCACTTCCTCAGTGGGCCTCTTTGGAAGAGGGCATTTTCATGTTTATTACTTGCAAGGGCTGGCAAATGGTAGAATTCTTTTTTAGGATGATAAGGATTTATATTTCTATCTAGTCTGCCACCCATTAAAAGTATATTATCTTCCCTACTGAAGTTGGGGTAATTGGTGGTTATTTTCAGAGCAACTCATCAGGGTGAGAGAGATTCTTTCTGATTGAGGTAGCAGAGGTTTGAACATTCATTGTGTACTGAGTTCACGTTTCTAGTATCACAATTTCCCACACCACATGCCTGATAGATGTGTCTTCAACATTTGCAAACAATTCCAAGTCATTTCTCCCTTCAATTATTCCCTCTTCTCTTTCTGACATCCTAACAAGGTTTTCATTTTGTACTAATTTCACTAATTTAGGAAAACATTTGTCTGCAATACATATATACACACATATATGTGTCTGCAATACATATATACACACATATATGTATATGCAATACATATATACACACATATACATATATACACACATATAAACATATATGTGTATATATATTCATATTCTTGAGAAGTAGGCCAGAAACTTGACTTGCTGTGAAAATCAGAGGGGAAATAAAAAGGATGAATGGAGAATAGTGTCTATTCCCTTTGGCACTTCTTACCTAATACTCAAGCCCGTTACTTGCTGCAACTGAAGTTTTCCCCTCTCTGCTCCCACTTCCCTTATATGTCCTCTCAATGAGTAAGGATTAAGGGCAGGTACTTCTCCCATTCCAGAGAAGCAGCAGCTCCATCTGGAGCACTCTGCCTCTTTCTGATGGAGCCCTCAGGGGTGCACAGTGTAATGTCCATCTTCCCTCGTCTGCTCACGCAGAGGACAAGACTCTCAGCCTCTTTCTTTCTCTAATTTTCTCTCCTTTCTCTCTCTCTTTCCTCTTCATTTCTAGTGGCCACCAGCTCTGAAGATAACATCCCAGCCTGAGTAGGCCTAAGCCAATTATTCTAGACTAGAATCAGCTGGGGTAAACACACACCCTCTCATTCTCTAGCTGTTTCCTCAGGTGCTATAGGTGTTCCGGACTGTTCTCACCTTCCACTGCTCAGATGATATATGACACTCAATTACAGTTGAAGAGAAATTAATCAACTGCTCTAGATCCAGGCCCCTGAAGCTACTTTAATATGTACATAAGTGTTCACCAGAGGTTCAGTCCAGCTCTCTGGGGTGCTACATGGGTGCAGAAGGTCCAAAGATCCAGCTAATAACGAAAGTTGACTTAGCTTTTATTTAGCCTCCTTTATTTCTTTTCCCCCAGGAAAAAAAAGGATTTGGGTCAAACAGGAACTGGGCCCAATGTCATTACAACAATACTGCAAGGTCCCTCTTCATCCCAATGCCACAATCTAGACTTTGTTTTTAGGAATATATTTTAGGAATAATAAATACAAAAGAAAAAATAAATCCTAAATTATGAACATCCTTATTTGGTTTTGCAAGTCAGTCAAAGTCATGTAAAGAGAGAGACCTAGTCATTATCAGGAAATAACTATCTTGAATTAGTCTGTAACAATTTCTTCTCATTGAGTATTTTTGTGTTTCCCTTCTCTTCATAATAGGTAACATGATTTCCTATTTAAAATGGTGGCAGAGTTTCCCTTAAAAACAAATTTATGTTTTAAAGTGAGTTGATTCAAATTAATATCAAATATATTAATGCATATGCTGGTCATGCATGATTTGGGAAAAAAAAAGGATATAAATGTCCTGGAGACTTCTGGTAGATTTTCTGCTGTTCCTACTCTGAATGGACAGGGATCATATTCATGCTACTATGGGGACTGATGCATGACTCCTGTTGCTTCCAAACTGCCTCAAAAGAAAATAGCATTCCACCTGACAGGTACATGAACTCAAGTCTTTCTCATGTATGGGAGGCATAAGTATTTCCATCCAAAAAATCTGCCAGCATTGCCTTTATTCTGGTACTGTCTAAGGCTGCCTATTCCCTTCTGCACAGAGTTCAGCCTTTTGCTTCCTTTTTTTTTTTTGAGACTGAGTCTAGCTGTGTCGCCCAGGCTGGAGTTCAGTGGCGCCATCTCAGCTCACTGCAATCTCTGCCTCTCCGGTTCAACTGATTCTTCTGCCTCCGCCTCCTGAGTAGCTGGGATTACAGGTGTGTGCCACCACACCCAGCTAATTTTTTCTATTTTTAGTACAGATGGGGTTTAACCATGTTGGTCAGACTGGTCTTGAACTCCTGACCTTGTGATCCACCCGCCTCAGCCTCCCACAGTGCTAGGATTACAGGCATGAGCCACCCACCATGCCCGGCCCTTAGCCTTTTGCTTCTTATGGAAAAGCATTCTTCATTGTTTCATCCACTAGGCTTAGGCAAGTACCACCCTAACTCTCATATAGCATTTCCATCTGGGCACCCTTCTTCATGTTGTCTTTGTTCCTGGAATGTGCCTCAAAGGTCTGATTTCTTAGGTGCCAAGCAGAGTAAAACTTCTAATCTTCCTTGTATCAATCCAGAGTTCTTGCTATCTCAACAATATACTGCATACCCAAAGCACATGCATAAAATACAGTTTATTACAACAAGACTTTGTTTGCAGAAGGAAGATTAGACTGATTGAATACATTGTTCTACACTGATTTTAATTGGTGCTATAATCTGATCTGTCTCTAACCAGCTAATCGGTATTTAATTGGTTGCTTTAATTTTATTACAAAGCAGCTAGAATGCAGCTGTAGCTAGAGACCACACAGTAAATAAACTACATTATTATATTTATGCATATGACTTTTATTCTGCTTGTGTCAAAATTATACTCACTTCCACTCCCCTCCTAATTTGCTTGTATTAAACCATTATTGTGCACTTGCATAGTGGGAAGAGTTAAAAAATGTCTATTTATTGCCAAGTGTAAGTTATGTGATAAGTTTCCAGATGTACCCACCTTCATTTGCCAAACAATCTTGTGATTCATTTAAATATTTATATAGTGCTTCAATTACTGACATTGTTTCTATTAATTAATGATATTAGGGTTTAATTCTACAGAATACAGAATTAGAAACAGAACAAATTCATGCATAAAAAAGAATCTGATATGATCACCCTGAATGTAGTTTCATGCTAGAGTTTCTATGCAATTCCCCAGAGAATGAAGCATACCAGCATTAATAAAACTCTGAGTGTTTTAGGGGCTTTGAACATGGGTGCAATAGGTTCCAAAGCCCTATGTAAGTATTTGAACAACTTGACCTTATTTCAGCTTCTTGAGAGAACTATTAGGGACAGTCACAGAATCAACATGAAAAATCATTAAGTACCCACATACTGCCTGCCTGAAAGGACTCAGATAACTACAGCAAACTTCAAAAAAATATTAATAATATCAAAACACCTTGCGGTTGCTCTTTTAGATCGCTACACATTTTTAAGAGGTAATTTACTGGAAGCCCCCTTTTGCTCTTTCCTGTCATTTCAGCTGTGCAAGAACACAATGCGCTCACCCTACGCCAGTCTGGAGAGCTTTGCTTTTCTCTTGGGAGGAGGCATGGTGCAATGATGAGAAAAAGGGCTTAGCAGCAGGCCAACCCTGGCTCCAGTCCCAGCTTTTACATACTCCCTGAATGACATCAGGCCATGTAGTCTTAAGCCTCAATTTCCTCATCTGTAAAATAGGGGTCATCACAGCTACTCTGATATTGGTGTGAGGATTAAGTGAGACAACACCATGAGGCTCTAGCCAAGGGGTCCAGCTGTTCCACTGGCTACTGTGATCTCAGGCTCATTTAGCCCATTAATTGCGGCTCATCTCACAGTTGTCTTCTCATCCTGCTGAGATTCATTTATTTAACAAATGTTTATTGGGTACCGATGGGGGTGCCAAGCATGGGCTGCAAACCTGGAACACAACACTGAAGGTCCATTTTGCAACACAAAGTCCAGTTGGTCCAATGAGAAAGAGGACTAGATTTGCCTTTTAACAAAACATTCCTAGGTAGATGTTTATGGTAAAGGCAATATCAAGCCAAGTATCACAGAAATATGTGACAGGACATTAATGTCTAGTGTTCCATTATAGGAATGCCAAGCATGTGGGAGTTGTTTATAACCTACTGCTCAAGGTCATCACCAAGGTCTGATTTTTCACTCATGTAAAAATTCAAAAAACTGAAACCTCTGGCATAAACGGGTTAAGGAAGGGAAGGCCCCTTAGTACAAGCCTTTCCTTATAAAGGTAAGGAAAGAAACCATTGTTCCTCATCAGCATCAGAGCAATGCCTGTTGTTTACATAGTATTTTGCCATCTGTGATGCATTTTTATGTAGTGTAGGACAAGGACTTTCTAACATTCGGCTCTATACTAGACCAGGTTCAAAAATCTACCTGAGTATCACTACCTCTGTCACTGAACTACTGTGACCAAATAACAGGATAAGATGCCCTCGTAGAAGGGACTATTCAGTAGTTTGATTTCATACTTGTCCTAAACCTTTAAACTTGTTCTACCCATATGTCACAGATATGGAGGTTAGTGAAAACTACCTGTGTGTGTACAGAGCAGCTGGGAGGACATTTCGGCTCTGTTCTAGGCAGTCATGTAGGGCCCCCTTACTTTGCTCCTGCAGAGGGTCCTGATACTGTCTCTGTTCTGCTCAGCTTCAAAACTCTCTGCAGGATGTCCCATTTCTCACCTAGCCCTCACCTGCTCTACCTAATGATGCTCAATCATTGAATTGGCCCAGAAATAATACCTGCCTATCCTGACTTCTTGCCCAAACCTGGGGCTACCTCCCTGACTGGCATCCTAGTGGAGCTCTCCATGGCCTTTAGTGAAGTGGTCAAAGAGAAGGGTCAACTCTATGCAAAAGAAAAATGAGTCATGAGCTAACTGTGAAACTCTGAATAAGTCATGTATTCTCTGATCTCCATTTCCCAAATCACACGAATTGAGAGCCATCTAAATTGCCTTCCAACTCTGAGACTCTATGAAGGTACATACATGAATCATCATAGCAAATATATATCTATTATAGAAGCTAAAAGAATCTTCTCACTTTCTCCAACTAGTATCAACCGGATTACTCCACAAAAGATACTTGACCTTGTTAAAACAAAAAGCAAAACAAAAATACTATTTTACACTATTATCAAGAAATCTATGCCTGGCTTTAGCAGCAGAGTATAAATATTTGGTTATTGGATACTTTTCAATTTAGGGTAAAAGGTGTATCTATTGCTTAAAAACATTTGTGCCCTTCATATAGCCAGGTCACCCATTCCAAGGCTGAAGAAAATAAATTGAAGTGGTGGTAAAAGTTAGTTAAATTTCAGAATTTTTAAAAGAAGGGATATCATTCATCTCTGGCTAGCTAACTCTGTAAAAGATCTATCTGTAAGAACAGAAAATGCTCTTATAAGAACTTTAAGACTAGACAAACAAATGCATGCCACACAGACCACCACTCCCATCTCCTCAGGCTGTGACAGACATTATTAGTCAATAACAGAATTCTTCCCACTATGTCTATACACAGCCTTCAAATGGCTCTCAATGCAGTATCTCAGGTAACTGCCAGCAACGAATCATATTTGGCATGAATGATAAAAGGTATTTGGAATCCCTGGCTTTATGACTTTGACTCTGTTACCCTGACTGCCATTTAGAGGATTAATAGCCAAGAATGTCACAGTGTCATTATTTAAATAAAATAGAAAGGGATTTTGCCTGCAGGAACATGCCTCTGAATATTAGTAGGGGATTTCAAGCTTGAAACTCTCCAGAAGTTTTTTTCATCACTCTAGTGCTTAACTTTTTCTTCCTCTGCCCCCTCCTTCCTTATGAACTCTAAAGGTTACTTACAGGTCAGAAGGGTCTTCAGGTTGAGTTCTGGCCAAAATTTGTAGCATCTCCAAGTCTCACTTCACGGAATGAGTACAACCCTGAGACCTGTCTGGGAACATGGAGTGAGACAGAAGCTAAGAGAGCCACCACTGCTGAGGCAGGGAGGGATGGCCTGGTGATACACAGGAAGGTTAAGTGTGGCAATGTAGTGAGAGATGGGTTGGGGAGCAAGGTAGACAAAGGGATCTAAAGAGTAGAGTCCAAAAGCACAATGATACAAAGTGAGTGAAGCTCAGGGTTTAGCAAGTTAACATGAAAACCCTAGCTCCTGAATGAAGAGTAGCTTTTGCATGGAGCCTGGATTATCTTTTCTGCCTATATCTTTCTTTTCTCCTCCTTCCAGCCCTTCCCTCCTTCCTATATGCTCCATTTTCAACTCCCTTTATATTCTTTCATCCTTCTCTCCCTACTTCCTTTTCTTTAACTTCCATTTCTTTCTTTTTCTGTCATTCCTACATTTCCCTTTTTCTCTTATTCTCCCTTGTCTAAGCTTTAGACAACCCTGCTCACTAGCTCCTTGGCCTTTAAGAGCTTATAAGGGCTAAAGGGCTACTAGTAGCCTCTCCCCATGCAACATATCACACAGGTGTCTTGGAGGGACAAAGTGGGGCTTGAGACTCCTGGATGCTACACAGCAGAGGTAAGGGCTCAGCCACCCAAGAGAAGAAATCAGTGAAGAAGGAAGCAGAGGTGAAAAGAGTATATCAGCTCAACAGGATCAACAAAGTCCAGGAACACTGTCAAAATAAGCTTGGCAGAAAATCAACAGAGCAGAGAACAGCATGAAACACGACATGATACAGGTTGTGGGTGGGTGGGTGGAGAAAGAGAAATACAAGGCAAGCAAAGTGGCAGCATTAATAAGCAGCCATGACTGGAAACAGACCTGAAGATGGATATTAGGAAGTAGGTGCACACTGAGGATGAGAATAAAAACCAAAGTGATGAACTGTGCCTTTGTAACACCTGACACAAAGGAAAAGAGGTATGCCAGTTAAATGGCAGCACCATGTACAGAAATGAGTAGATATTTCTTGGTTTTGCTTAATATCGCTCTGGAAGCAAAGAATTCATGTTCTAAGACTTAACAATAACCTAAATCAGCCCAGTGTGGTGGCTCACACCTATAATCCCAGCACTTTGGAGGTGGATGGATGACCTCAGGTCAGGAGTTTGAGACCAGCCTGGACAACATGGCAAAACCCCATCTCTAATAAAAACACACAAATTATCTGGGCGTGGTGGCAGATGCCTGTAATCCCAACTACTCAGAAGCCTGAGTCAGGAGAATCGCTTGAACCCGGGAGGCAGAGGTTGCAGTGAGATGAGATGGATCACGTCATTGCACTCCAGCCTGGGCAACAGGAGCAAAACACCTCAAAAAATAAATAAATAAATAAATAAATAACCTAAATCTATTTGGGTGCCAAAAAATGTGTATTCTATCTGGACATTACAGTGGATTGACAGCATAGAAATTATTTATTAAACCCATCCTACCAGACCTGAAGGTGAACCCCATCGTAACAGGGTGCCTGGTAGAGTCATTCTTAACTAGCCATCGATTTGTAAAAAATTGTAAAAGTTTTTTTTTTTTTTCTTTTTTTTTGAGACGGAGCCCTGCTCTGTCTCCAGGCTGGAGTGCAGTGGCGCGATCTCAGCTCACTACAACTTCCGCCTCCCAGGTTCAAGCAATTCTCCTGCCTCAGTCTCCCGAGCAGCTGGGACTACAGGCACCCATCACCACGCCCGGCTAATTTTTGTACTATTAGTAGAGACAGGGTTTCACCATGTTGGCCAGAATGGTCTTGATCTCTTGA
The DNA here is from genome assembly GCF_028885625.2 of Pongo pygmaeus. Lineage (NCBI taxonomy): Eukaryota > Metazoa > Chordata > Mammalia > Primates > Hominidae > Pongo > Pongo pygmaeus. Next base: position 92,868,539 of record NC_085930.1, on the reverse strand, counting down.
CCTCGTGATCTGCCCGCCTTGGCCTTCCAAAGTGCTGGGATTACAGTAAAAGTTTCTTATATCACATGACTGTTCTTGAATTGTTACCTTGGATTAACAGTGAGCAAATATTGGCATTTCCACATAGCAATCTACTATCTGGGGATAATCTAGCTTTCCTGGAGGGATGGAAACAAAGTGCATAATAGTTGTTTACCAATCATATAATATCAGACACCAATAATTTGTCATTCACTGTAGTGTTCTACAATCATTAGAGGAGCTATTCAACCGCTCTCAGACATACCAGCTATGATCATGTAGGAAACGTGATTCCGTGGGCTGAATGTACCAACTCTTCACTAACATTTCAATACTCTAGACTGAAGTTAATGACCAGTGCAAACCACCAGAGTATTACAGTAAAAGGACAGCAGTAAAAAGGCCTTAATAAATCAGAAATTTAAATTGGCTATTCATTTTAGTTACAGCCATTCGTCAGAGCAAAGCGATGGTCCAATTCACCTATGCAGTAACTTACATTGATCATAACAGTATTTTAAGTAATATCATCCATTAATTTCTTAAGCAAATATTTGAGTAATACCTACTATGTGCACGACCCTCTGCCAGATGCTGCAAGATATATTCAGACATAAAAGAAACAATCTTAACCTTTAAGAAACTTGTAATCCAGTAGGAGAAAAAGACATTTTGTAGAAGTCTTATTCAAATAAAATATGATTACATAAGATAAGGCTCCATCTAAGCTCTCTGCATTGCAAAGCTGATGGCAAGAACTACATTTCCCAGAATACTCTTCCCTGAATGGTTTGAGTGAAGTTTACCAATAAGAATAGAGTGAGATGTGGAAGAAAAAGAGATAAAGAAACTGTTCTTCGGAAGTCAGACAAATGTGCACAAATGAAGTCTTCCTCACTGCTGTACATTGAGAGATGTCCCTGCTTTCCTTATTGAAACTCTGATCTGTCTATGAGTTATTAACACCCTTGTCAGTAACATCACTTGTCATTAGGTCACAATTCTTGGAACTACCATTGTCTAGGTTCTTCTATTCCACATGCTTTGTTTCTGTGCATGTCGAGTCCAACATGTGTGTATATTTTAGGTAGTGTCACCTGTTTGGATATGCACAAGACCTATTTACACAACACCTGTTACAAAAACTCACCCCAGATGTTTTCTTGTTTGTTCAGTTTAATTTATTATACAAATCTTCACATTTGCAAATATAAGCAATATAAGCAAAAGTGATTCTAAGCCAATACAGGAAATTCACAAAAGCAAAACCTGGTGTCAACATATTTCATCACATTTTAATGATTATGATGTGTACAAGTGTGCTGAAAGTTTCTCCTCCATACTCTTTGATTCTTTTTTTAAAATTTTTTAATTATACAGGTAATACACTTCTGGAACTAATAAGCAATCATAGCAAGCTTATGGGACAAAAGTTAATATACAAAGTCAATTATCTTCTTATTGCTAGCAATGAACAATTGGGACTTGAAATTAAAAACACAATACCATTTACATTAATGCCAAAAATTTAAATACTTAGGTATAAATCAAACATGTAAAAGATCTATATAAGCGAAACTATAAAACTTTGCTGAAAGAAATACAAAAGATCTAAGAAAAAGGAAAGCTATCCACATACGCAGACAGGAAGTCTCAATATTGTCAAGATATCAGTTCTTCTCAACTTGACCTATAGATTCAATACAACCTCAGTTTTAAAAATCCCAAGAAAAAGTAAAAGCCATCTATGGCACACAGCATTCTGAAAGGTTTGGGCTACCTGACTATTATGGCACCAAGAAATCTCTGGTATATGAGAACTTTCACTTTAGTTCAAGATGTTGGATGACCTGATTTTCAGCAGAAATGCTTTTCAAATCAGTTTCATTTAGGCTTTTTGGTGTGAAGTGAAACAATGCAGACAATGAGCCTTTGGAGAATGAGGAACCACTGAATAACTTACTATGGAAGTGGATACTGACATGGCAAAGAAATGACAGCCTGGAGTTTTTAATAGAATGTTCCCAATGAGCAGGACCTGAAGATGTTTCTTCATTCCAAAGGAGCTAGCAAAGAAGTGATTGTTAGCATCATATCAAAATAACCACAAGCTATAACACACACTCTTCAAAGTCTTTCAGAACAATGGGATCTGTGAAGGATTATGATATCAGACCTTGACACTGTAAATATTTTGGGCCATTCTCCTGAATGCTTTCTTTTGTCCCATGAAAACCTAAACTTAGGGATTATATAAGTTCCTCTACTCAGCTGGATTTACCTGTAAATGCCTTTATTGATTGTTGACCAATGTCCCTTGTACCTTCTCCAATAGTCTCAATCTGAATAAACAGATGGTTAAAGTTTTGCAGGAAGTATATTTTTCATTGGGTCACAATGATCCCACAGATTTTGTAAGAAAGATGATTTTTTAAAACCCTTTCATCTTAATTCAGAGCACCAAGCAGGTAAAAGCTAACATTGAATTTTTATTATTATTATTATTATTATTATTATACTTTAGGTTTTAGGGTACATGTGCGCAATGTGCAGGTTAGTTACATATGTATACATGTGCCATGCTGGTGCGCTGCACCCACTAACTCGTCATCTAGCATTAGGTATATCTCCCAATGCTATCCCTCCCCCCTCCCCCAACCCGACAACAGACCATCACTGGCCATCAGAGAAATGCAAATCAAAACCACAATGAGATACCATCTCACACCAGTTAGAATGGCAATCATTAAAAAGTCAGGAAACAACAGGTGCTGGAGAGGATGTGGAGAAATAGGAACACTTTTACACTGTTGGTGGGACTGTAAACTAGTTCAACCATTGTGGAAGTCAGTGTGGCGATTCCTCAGGGATCTAGAACTAGAAATACCATTTGACCCAGCCATCCCATTACTGGGTATATACCCAAAGGACTATAAATCATGCTGTTATAAAGACACATGCACACGTATGTTTATTGCGGCATTATTCACAATAGCAAAGACTTGGAACCAACCCAAATGTCCAATAATGATAGACTGGATTAAGAAAATGTGGCACATATACACCATGGAATACTATGCAGCCATAAAAAATGAGTTCATGTCCTTTGTAGGGACATGGATGAAGCTGGAAACCATCATTCTCAGCAAACTATCCCAAGGACAAAAAACCAAACACCGCATATTCTCACTCATAGGTGGGAATTGAACAATGAGAACACATGGACACAGGAAGGGGAACATCACACTCTGGGGACAATGCTAACATTGAATTTTTACAGGCAAGTTTCAATTTGAACAGTAGGTAATTACTATTTCTAATATGTGGTCCAGGAGCCAAAATCCTAGACCTTTCCAATGACTATGCCAAAACAAACCACACAAATATCAAACAGAAACTGTTTTCTCTCTGATGTACTGAAGAAGAGGTACAAAAGCTTGCCTTAAGTTATCCAGATGTGGGGAAAAAAAGTTATCCAGATGTGATCTTTTGGCAGAGAAAAAGTTTAGTGAGAAGAATATTTTAGCTTGGTGCAAAAGTAACTATGGTTTAAAAAGCAATCTAATGGATTGTCTTATAGAATAATAAATTAGCCTTTTGTGAAAGTAATTTGTGATAACTGAAAAATCCTTGGGTTCTGGATTCAAGCATAAGTACTTTATAAAGTCAAATCAAAGAATTAGTAAATGCTGGCTGTAACTTGAGGACAAGCATCACTCTTCTACTCTGGAGTAAAAAAAAAAAGATACAAAGTAAATTTAAAAAGTTAAGCAGAACACTGGGGAATTTTTGAAAGCCAGTCATACAATGTAGTGGTATCTTTTCATTTTGAATTTGGGCCTTTCAAAAAGGAGGGGTATGATTTCTTAACCACAGATAGATATATGTAATGATTCTTTGGCTATTTTGTTTTACAGGTTTATGAAAACTCACGGTTGATATGCTCAGGTGTAGTCCTCCTAGCTACCTCTTTTCCAGTTTGAATTACTCCAACATACCATTATTTGATACAGGCTGTGGCTGCTGTAGAAATGGTAGTGCCATGGTGGTTTGCTGAACAGATCATCCCATCACCTAGGTATTAAGCCCAGCATCCGTTAGTTACTCTTCCTTACGCTCTCCCTCCCCACAGCACCCCTCCAACAGGCCCCAGTGTGTGTTGCTCCCTCCATGTGTTGATGTGTTCTCATTATTCAGCTCCCTATTGTAAGTGAGAACATGTGGTGCTTGGTTTTCCGTTCCTGCGTTCATTTGCTGAGGGCAAAACCTGATTACTTTGAAGACAAGTTCTACTGTGGCAGGCAGAATCATGGCCACACCTAAAGATGTCAACGTTTTAATTTGAAGAAGCTGCAAATATGTTATGCAAAAAGATTTTGCAAATGTGATTAAGTTGAAATTTTATTAAGTTAAGGGCCTTGAGATGACCTTAAATCATCTGGGTGGACCTAATATAATGCTAAGGGTCCTTAAAAGTGGAAGAAGGAGGCAAAAGAGGTCAGAATGATGCAGTATAAGACAGACTTGACCACTTTGAAAGAGGTGAAAAGGAGGCTTTGAAGAAGGAAGGGACCATGAGCCAAAGAATGCAGGGGGCCCCACAGAAAACTGAAAAGTCGATGAAACAGAATCTCCCCTAAAGGCCCCAGAAAGGAATGTAGTACAGCTGGTACCTTTTCAGCCCAGTGGGCCCAGTATCATACTTCTGTCCTAGAGAACCACAGGAAGATAAATTTGTGTTGTTTGAAGCCACTGAGTCTGATAATTTGTTACAGCAGCAAAGATTAACATAGCAACTAATTAGATGATTTGTTGCATTATAGGTGGTCACAAAATACAATCCTTTAGTATCATGTATTTTTTCCTCTTACAAGAGTAATTACCTTTAAAAAAGCTATCTACCATTCTAGAATCACTGTCATTGTTTATAATAAAGTTCTTTAAATGTGTGCACAAAAAACTAAATGTGAATAAAATGTAAATAAAGGAATATTTTTGCCTAATAAATATAAAGAAAATGAAAATCCCAGCAACCTATTTTGTGGATATTAACAAACTGATTCTAAAGTGTACATGGAAAAGCAAAAGATCCAGAATATGCAAGACAATATTAAATGAGAAGAACAAAGTAGGAGCACTGACACTACCCGACTTCAAGAGTTACTATAAAGCTATAGTAATTGAAACAGTGTGGTATTGGCAAAAGCCACCAAATACATTAGTGAAACAGAAGAGAAAGCCCAGATAGCCTTTTCCGCAAATGAATCTAGAACAACTGGATACCCACATGCAAAAAAAAAAAAAAAAAAGAATCTAGACAAAGACCTCACACTATTCACAAAAATTGACTCAAAATGAGTCACAGACCTAAATGTAAAATGCAAAACCATAAAACTCCTAGAAAATAATGTAGAAGAAAGTTCAGCTATCTTGAGCATGAAAGTGACTTTTTATATATAATACCAAAGGTGCAATCCATGAAAGAAATCACTGATAAGCTAGACTTCATTAAAATTGAGAACTTCTCCTTGATATAAGACACTGTCAACTGAGAAAGACAAGCCAAAGGCTAGGAGAAAATATTTGCAAGAAACATGTCTGATAAAGAGCTGTTATCCAAAATATTTTTTTAAAAAGTCTTAAAACTCAATAAGAAAAATAATTTAAAAATGGGCAAAAGACCTGAACAGACACCTCACCAAAAAATACATACAGATGGAATATAGGCATATGAAAAGAAGCTCAACATGTATTATTAGGATATTGCAAATTAAAACAATGATACCACTATATACCTATTAGAATTGTGAAAATTCAAAACAATGATAACACCAAGTGCTGGTGAGGATGTGGGGCAACAGAACTCACATTCACTGTGGATGGGAATGCAAAATGATATAGCAACTTCAGAAGACCCGCAATATTTTACAAAATGAAACGTACTCTTACCATACAATCTGGCAATTATAATCCTTGGTATTTACCCAAAGTAGTTGAAAACTTATTTCTACACAAAAACCTGCACACAGATGTTTATAGCAACTTTATTCAAAATTGCCAAAACCTGGAAGTAATTGAGATGACCTTCAGTAAGTGAATGAATAAACAAATCATGGTATACCCAGACCATTATTCAGCCATACTAAAAAGAAATGAGCTGTTGAGCCACAGAAAGACATGGAGTTACTTTACAGGCATACTGCGAAGCAGAAGGAGCCAAATTTTAAAGGCTACATACTGTGTGACTCCAATGATGTGATACATTGGAAAAAAAAACTATGAAGACAATACAAAGATCAATGGTTTGCAAGGGCTCAGAGGAGGGGGAGGGAAGGAGGGATGGCTAGATAGAACACAGGGTATTTTTAGGGCAGTAAAACTATTCTGAATGATACAACAGTGGTTGCATGTCATTCAACAGCTGTCAAAACCCATAGGATGTACAATGCAGATTGAACCATAACATAACCTACAGACTTGGTTAATAATAGTGTATCAAAATTGGCTCATCAAATGTAAAAAATACACCACACTAATGCAAGTGTTAATTATAAAGGAAACTGGGGGAGTGGTGGGGCATATGCAAACTCTGTACTCGTTGCTCAATTTTTAACCTAAAATTGTTAAAAAAAAGAAATAGTGTATTGATTTCTTAAAACCAAGTAATATATAAATAATAGTCTTATAAAAAATGTCAAACCACTTGGAAGTATCCAGACTAAAACATTTAACTCCCAAGTGATGTTTTCACACCAATCCTTTCATTCCTGGGGTAAATGCTCCTCACAGTTTGGTATTTATACTTCCAGTGTACTTTTGATTTTTTTTTTTTTTTGAGATGGAGTCTCACACAGTCACCTAGGCTGGAATGCAGTGGTGCTATCTGGGCTCACCGCAACCACCACCTCCTGGGTTCAACCAATTCTCCTGCCTCAGCCTCCCAAGCACCTGTGATTACAGGTGCCCACCACCACGCCTAGCTACTTTTTGTATTTTTAGTAGAGACAGGGTTTACACTACGATGGCCAGGCTGGTCTCGAACTCCTGACCTCATGATCTGCCCACCTCAGCCTCCCAAAGTGCTGGGATTACATCCATGAGCTACCGTGCCCAGCTCCAGTCTAATTTTTAATATGCTTACTATTACACTTATTTCCAAAAAGTGTTTAAACATAAATGGAACCATTTTATAAATATCATTCTGAAATTTGGACAGTTCCTTAAAGCAACTACTAGTGACTGCGCTGAGCATTATGTGAAAAAAAAAAAAAACTCCAGAAAATACATGTCCAAGGTAGTCACTCTACAAACAAACTTTTGTCTTTCCAGAGCATTGTACAGCGATAGTCATATAGTATGGGCTCTAGAAATACTTGAGTGGTTGGCAATTAAGTCAAGATGAAAAGGAATCAGGACATTAAAATACAGCTACAACTGGGAGGCTGAGGATGGAAGATCACTGGAGCACAGGAGATTAAGGGTACAGGGAGCTATGATCATGCCACTGGACTCCAGCCTGGGTGACAGAGTGAGACCCTCTCAAAAAAAAAAAAAATACAACTACACGGTCTGACAGTTAAATTCTAGAGAGAATCAACCTTTCATCCACACAGCTAGTATGCCAATGAGGTGTCCACTGTGTAGGGAGAACTAACCCTCTGCATTTTTCTTAAGGATTTGAGTTCTCTTAGCTACACACAACATAGGAATTGTTATCCCCATCTTAGAGGCAAGAAAGCTGGGAGTCAGGGAGCTTAAATAACTTGCTTAAGATGACTCAACGTTTGGTGATGGAGTCAAGATTGAAAACCCGGGCAAGCCTGCACGTCTCATGGTGCCCCTAAAAGTATTTTCTACAGGTAATAAGCACCCAAGTGACCCTTTCCTCATCAGTCCCAAATTGGCCGAAAAGATCATTTGTGACCAACTGGAACAGGATTATATCCTTATCTCAATCAAAACCATGTTTCCATTTGTCCCCTTCCTTAAAGCAAAACACAGTTCCTTATGTGGATTTTTTGAAACGTACAAACCTAGATTTTTTTTTAACACATTCTGGTGCTCAGTTGCTTAGGAAACTGCTTTTGTCATTAGGTGGGAAGGACTAACACACTTAAGAGAGAGGCAAAGGGGGAATATATAGTAAACCCAGTGTTGATGTGAATTTTATCCACGGGGAATATAACAAAACAATCACAACTCAAAGGGAAAAGGAGCTTTTTGAGTCGGTTGTGAAATAAGCTATTAAGTCATGCAAATAAATCCAATGTCAGCACTTCAGCCTGGGCTGATTGGATGCATGCATTAAAACTCATACTTCATAAGAATTTAAGGCCTCTGGTGTTCTCAGTTTTTCTTCTTTTTCACTTTGGGGTTTTTTGGTTGGAGGGAGGCATTTCTAGAGAAAGCATGCCTGCTTTACGCTAGAATCGCTCATGAAGTAGAGAATCTGTGCATCAAGGTTTAAAACAATACACTATTCCAAAACCTTATCCTTCATCAGTAGTTTCAGCCTTTGCCACATTTCTGAGCTCTGTGCTCAAAAGAAGCATCTCTTCTCCCAGGCTCCTGCACCCAACTAGGCAGGGATCCAACATTCAGATAATTCAGACAGTACACACATTCATAACTTCAAGATGCTGCTGTTGACAGTCGTATACCTTAACTTGCAGTGGGTGCAAACACAATCAGCCTTTTCTCCCACGAAGCCCATCTTTAGAAGCACTGTGAGATTTTTGCCTGTCTTGTTCAAGACCATACCTACAGTGCCTAGTGCGGCACCTGGCACACATAGCAGATATGTAACAAGTAATCACTAGTCTGTTACATGAGCAAGAAATAACTTTTTTAATGCAATTGCATGGCTGATCTATTTGTCACCAAAGTGTAACCTCCCCTGTCCAATATGCCATCACTTTATTTTCCACTGCAAGCACAAGATCTTGCAGCTCAAGAAACAACTGTGCTACATGGCATGCTCTAAATTTGACATGCCATCTCAATTTAACGTGATACTGATGTAAGCCAACAGTCCCATTTTACAGATGAGACATTGGAGCTTTATAGAAATCAAGTAATCTAGCCACAGTCCCAAAGCTAATAAATGATAGAACAAGGATTTATATCCCACCATTTTAGCTGTAAAACATGTTCATTTTTTTCTTTTTAAATCTGCGCTGGGCTGTGTTCTCACCTCAAGTGAAATACTGTATGTTTGTATCACTCAACTCGCACATACCAAAGCTTAAGAGCCTTTATGACTTATAAAAAACAATTGCTTGAGAGGCACTGGGTGATATGTAGGCTCAGTTAAAGCAGAAGGAACAGCACTAGCATGTCATATTGGTAAGACACAAATTAGATTGCAGTTAGAAATGGACTGTTATGGTAGTAAAACTATGGAAAGAGCAAGGAAGTCCTCGTTTTGGGGTGTCTTCAGGAACACACTGGTTAACCATCTATTTGCCCAACCTGATTTGGTCTTTAAACTTGCTTGAAGCCAGGTGGAGGGAAGGCTTCTCTCAAGGTCAATGTCTCCCTCCATACCCCCCACTTCAGGATCTCCTATGCATCAGGCACTGTGCTATACAATGAGTAAAACATAGTGTTTGCTTTTGAAAAATTCTACAATACATGAACAGATAATTATGGCAGAACATACTAAGTACAATGTTATAGTAATACAGAGAAAAACAGAAAAACTGACTCAGCCACAGCACATTCAAAAGGGCTGTTTAATCCATGCCTAAGTGGAGTAAGGAGGCCAAAAGTTAATGAGGAGAGCATCCCAGAGAGAAGAAATGGTAGAGCCAGTGGTGTGAAGGCAAAAGCCAGTAGGATGTATGCAGAGAATTCCATGCAGTTCAGTGGTGCCAGAATGCAAAATGAGAAGCAAGGAGTGGTAAGAGACAGCAGGAAAGCTTAGCTTACTTTTTAATTCAGCCACGCTGAGCAGCTTGGGCTTCAACTTGACAATGATGAACACATATTTGGCAAGATTTGGCAGAGGACAGGTTGGATATGAAGTTTAGAAAAATCCCTACAGCTGGTGTGGATTTGAATGGAATTGGACAGAAGACCAGCCCAAGTTAGGAAGCTGATGGAGAGTCCCAGCAAAATACAGGAATCTGAGCAAGTTTTATAGTTTTGTAAATATAGGAACCTGAATGAGAATAGGAATGGAGAGAGATGATTGCTTTGACAATGGTTCCAAAAGCAAAATATTCAAGAAGGGTGGGAATGGAGTCTACCAAAAAGAAAAACTAGATAAAGGCAGAATAAAAACTTGGAATAAATAATATTACTGAAATTACTTAGCAATGTTAATAATGTTAAGTGTGTCTGTGGTAGGCCTTACTCTCTGGCTCTCTATTATTCCATATGTGGTCTTTTCTGACTGGCTTCTTTCACTTAGTGTAATGTTTATAAGGTTCATCCATGTTGTAACATGTATCAGTACTTCATTCCTTTTTTTGCAAGATGATACTGAATTGACAGGATATGCCACATTTGTCCATTCAGAAATTGATAAGACATTTGTACTGTTTCTAGTTTTTTTTTTGAAACAGTCTTGCCCTGTTGCTCAGGCTGGAGTACAATGGCACGATCTCAGCTCACTGCAATCTCCGCCTCTCAGGCTCAAGCAGTCCTCCCACCTCAGCCTCCCAAGTATCTGGGACTACAGGCACATGCCACCATGCCTGGCAAATTTTTGTATTTTTTGTAGAGATGAGGTTTCACTATGTTGCCCAGGCTGGTCTTGAACTTCTGAGCTCAAGTGATCCACCCGCCTCAGCCTCCCAAAATGTTGGGATGACAGGCATGAATGACCACGCCTGGCCTTGTTTCTAGTTTTCAGCAAGTATAATGTTGCAATGAACATTATGTACAAGCTTTTGAGTGGACATATGTTTTCATTTCTCTTGGGTATATATCTACAAGTGGAATTGCTGAATCATATGGCAATTCTTTTTTCAACCTTTTGGGGAAATGATAGACTGTTTTCCAAAGTGGCTATACCACTTTACATTCTCACCAGCAATGTATGTTCAAGTTCCTCTATGTTTTCTTTTCAATTATAGCCATCCTATGAGGTGATGTGGTATCTCACTATGGTTTTGATTTGTATTTTCTTGATGACTAGTGATGCTGAGTATCTTTTTATGGGCTTATTGGTCATCTGTATATCTTCTTTGGATAAATATCTATTCAGACCTTTTGTCCATTTTTTAAATTGGGTTATACAAATATTTATATATTCTAGATACAAGTCTCTTATCAGATATATGATATGTAAGTATTTTATCCCATTCTGTGGAGTTTCTTTTCAGCTTCTGGATGTTATCCATGGAAACACAAAAGTTTTTAATGCTTGTGTCTTTTTCCATTCGTTGCTTGTATTGTCTTTTTCCATACGTTGTTAAGACATATCTAAAATATTTTGCCCAATCCAAGGCCATTTGTTATGCTTATGTTTCCTTCTAAGAGTTTTACAGTTTTAGCTTTTACATTTTGGGCCAAGATTCATTTTGAGATCATCTTTGTATATGGGGTCAGGTAAGGATCCAAATTCATTCTTTTGCATGTGGAGACCTAGTTGCCCCAGAATCATTTGTTTAAAAGGTTTTTACCATGAATTGTCTTGGCAGCCCTGTTGAAAATCAGTTGATAGTAAATGTGAGTTTATTTCTGGAATCTCAGTTCTATGCCACTGATCTTTATTGTTATGTCAGCGCTACACTCTCGATTCAGAGTTGTCATGAGTTCTGAAACCAGGAAATCCTCCAGCTTTGCACTTTTTTTCAAGACTGTTTCAGCTATTCTCTGGATCCCTTGAATTTCTGTATGATTTTAGGATTATCTTGTCAAGTTTTACAACAATATCTGCTGAGATTTTGATAGGAGTTGCATTGAATCTTTATGGCACTCAACAATTTTTGGCACTTTTAACAATAACTCTTCCAATCTCTGAACATAAAAAGTCTTGCCGCGTATTTAGATATTCTTCAACTTATTTCAAATATATGTAAATTCGGAGTTTATATTTTTCGTTGCTTTTAATTTATTCCCAAGTATTTATTCTTTTTGATGCCCTCATAAAAGGAATTTTCTCAGTTTCATTTTCTGATTGTCTATCACAAGTGAATAGAGAAAATTAGTTTGTGTATATTGTTCCTGTACCCTAAAAACTTGCTCAACTTGTTTATTTCTAATAGGATTTTTAGTGGATTTAAGATCTTCTACATATAAGATCATGCCATTTATAAATAAAGTTTTTCTTCTTTTCAAATATGAATGCAGTTTCTTTTTCTTGCCTAATTTCCCTATTTAGAACTGTTAGACAATGTTGAATGGAAATGGCGAGAAGGGATATCCGTGCCTTCTTCCTTATCTTAGGGGAAAACGCTCATTTTTTTTTTTACTGTTAAGTATGATACGAGCTGTGAATTTTTAATGCTTTTTATCAGGTTGAGAAAGTTTCATACTATTCTATTTCCTTGAGTGTTTTTATCATGAAAGGGTGTTAAATTTTTTCAAATATTTTTTCTATGTCTATTGATATAATCATGTTGCTTTTATCCTTTATTCTATTGATATGCTATATTACATTTATTAGTTTTCATATGTTAAAATGATCTTGCATTTCTGGGATAAATTCCACATGGCCATGGTACAAAATATGTTGCTGGATCCAGTTTGCTTGTCTTTCACTGAGGATTTTTACATCTGTATTGATAAGATATTGGCCTGTAGTTTCCTCACATTGTAATGTCTGTCTGGTTTGGTTAACAGGATACTATTGGCCTTATAGAATGTATTGATAATTTTTGGAAGAGTTTCTGAAAAATTGATATTAATTTTTAAAATGTTTGGTAGAATTGGCCAGTGAAGTCATCTGAACTTGGACTTTTATTTGTGGGTATTTTTTTATTATAAAAAATATATATTCAGTCTTTTTACTTTTGATGGGTTATTCAGGCTTTATATTTGTGGAATCAGTTTTGTTTGTATCTGTTTAGGAATTTATTCATTTCTTCCAAGTTATCCAATTCATAGTCATACATTTGTTCATTGTTTTCCCTTGTAATCCTTTTTCTTTCTGCAAGGTGAGTAGTAAGGTCCCCTTTTTTAACTTTTGAGATGGAGTCTCGCTCTGTCACCCAGGCTGAAGTGCAGTGACAGGCTGGAGTGCAGTGGCGGGATCTAGGCTCACTGAAACCTATGCCTCCCGGGTTCAAGCAATTCTTCTGCCTTAGCCTCCCAAGTAGCTGGGACTACAGGCGTGCGCCACCACACCCGGCTAATTTTCGTATTTTTAGTAGAGACGGGGTGTCACCATATTGGCCAGGCTAGTCACAAACTCCTGACCATGTGATCCGCCCACCTCAGCCTCCCAAAGGGCTAGAATTATAGGCGTGAGCCACTGTGCCTGGCCAGGTCCCATTTTTTATTCCTGATTTTAATAATTTGAGTCTTCTTTCTTTCCTGCTTAGTCAGTCTAGGTGAAGTTTTCTGTTTTGTTCATCTGATGAACCAACATTGGTTACATTGATTCTATTGTTTTTCTATTCTCTATTTCATTAATTTCTGTTCCAACCTTTATTATTTTCTTCTGTTTTGTGTAGTTTACTCATTTTATAGTTTATTAAGGTGAAACATAGGTTACTGATTTGAGATTTTTTAAAAATACACGTACTTAAGTTATATGTTTCCCTCAAAGCACTGTTCAGTTGCATTCTATAAGCTGTTATGTTACATCTTCATTTTCATTAATCATATAACATTTTTTCTCATTTTCATTGTGATTTTTTAAATTGACTCATTGGATATTTAGGAGTGCGTTGTTTAATTTCTGTGTATTTGCAAGTTTCCAAAAATATTTGTTAGATTTTTAATTTCACCTTATTGTAGCTAGAGAATATACTTTATATGATTTCAATCCTTTGAATATATTGAGGCTTTTATGGCTTAGCATGTGGTATATTTGGAAAATGTTCCATGTACACTTGAGAACAATGAATATTGAAGGTTTTATCTCTTTCCCTGATATTTCTGTTGTCTGCCTCAATTGGCATCACACCCAGCTGTTATGCTTCACTAATTACTGGATAATCATTCTATTGTTTTGAACAATACCCTAGAGGCATAAAGTTCTCCACAGTCCGACCCAATTAAATTCAAGGGCCTTTGGGAGTTAGTTCTTCAGGCCAATTTTTCCTTACTCCAGGAAGGCTCTCTTACCTTTACCTTTCTTTGATGCTCTCTGATCATCTAGGTAATCTATGGGTTAGCTTGTGGATTTTATAGAGCTACCAGCCTCCTTTTAATTGCTTATCACCACAATGTCTATTGCTTTGGAGAATGACCTTAGTTAGCCTTGACATTGCCCACACTGTTTCAAATGAAATCAATTTCTATGAGCTCCAGAGTTCTTCTTATGGACTGCCTCTACCCCTAGCAAAATCTGTGCCTGGAGCTCCAGAGCTGGCAGGCAGAATAATATCTATACTTTCTGAGTAGGGGACTGGTTGGGGGTGGCAGCCTCTGGCTTTCTTAGCTTGCCTCTCTCAGCATGGAAGCTGCCTATGAGTAAGCTGAGGCAAAGGGGACTGGGGCCTCAATATTCTCAGCCTCCCATACCTGGGGTAGAACATCCACCTAATTAGTTGGGGGTAGGTGGAAGAAGGTAATTCCTAAACTTTCTGCCCCTCTCACCAAGAACTTAGCCTCTGCAGTTTAGGGCAGAGGGAATGAGAAATTCTAGTGACCTGTTCCTCAGTAAGATACCACATCCTTTGACTGGAAGCTGAGGGGAAAGGGAGCACCATCTCTTTGGCCACATCTGCCCAGAGTGGAGGCTCCATCTCGCAGAGATACATGAAAGGGATAGATAGCAGGCTGTGTCTGACATGCAACAGACTCTCATGTTCTTATGGAGATTCTTCAGATTTTCTCACATAAGTGCTTTTGATTTGTCATATTCCATTAGAATAATTTCCAGAGACTTTAAATAATGAGTTTCTTTATATTTTTCATCAGTTATGGATGTTTTCTGGGAAATGGTCCATGGAGCACCTTATTCTGCCATTCTGGAAATAAAACTCCAAGAAACTTCTCTTTAAGCATCTGAGACTTAGAGGTTGCTTATTACTGCAGGAGAGCCTAGTTTAGCATGATGAAAGCCATGTCTAGTATTAAAGCAGAATTGAAGTCAACTCAAACAAAGTAAAATGATTTTCCAACTCTATCTTTCTCTGATAGGTTCTTGTCCCTTAAAGCTGAGTAGCCATCACTGGCCAGATTCTAGAATAATGCCCTTCCTGTTTTTCTTTTGTTCTGTTGTCCCCACTTAATTGCTTTAATGTATCTATGTAGACCGCCTCTATTAAGAAGTCCCAAGTTAATGTAGGCTACTTGCAGTCTTTGAAACACAGTGCCCATTTAAAGATGACAACCCTAGAATCATAAGAGCAGGGATACAAACTATTTTATTCACTCTAGTATTCTCAGAGCCTAAAACAGTGCCTGGCTAGCCTGACACTTGATAGCTGCTCCCAAAACGTAGTTTTTGAATGAAAGTGTCAGGACCTTGCTCCTGTTCCTTTGTTATACTGGCTGCCCTGAGGATCAAAGTGTATGGGAGGGTTATTTGTCTTATGTTATCTTTCTGAAAGTATCCTCCCAGAGACTGGTTCAAACAGGGACCCTACCTGACTCCTATGTCCTAGAGGACTCTATCAATAAAGTGTTCCAAGATTCTTCTAGCCAGGAGGTCTGGCTTCATTTTCAAAGTTATCTCAGAAACCTAAAGGGTGTACTCTGGTATCTTTAACTGATGTGACACAACTAGTGTGATTCCATCCGTTTTATAAACGAAAACCAGTGTGAGGAAGTCGACACCAAAAGACGACACTACTGGACAGAAGGCAAATGATTTTGAATAATCAGCCTCTACCCTATTCCCCCAGGGAGACTAAAATGCTCTAGTTGCATTTTAACTAAGCATATGCTCTGGTTGATAACAACTAAGCAATGCTCTGGTTGATCACAAAGGATACATGTTTGTCCTCTTATTTAGAGTTGCAAGAACCCACTGTTTCCAAAGCAATCAAAATCCTATATTAAGGGGACCATGTCTAGAAGCTCTAGAAAATTCCTGAAATAGTAACACAAAAAAGGAGTCACTGTACCACCACCACAAGCCTCTCTGGGAACTAATTGTGTTCTAGATGCAAGAGACACTTAACCCAGCATTTGTCTTCGCAGTGTCTGCCTACTATGTGAGCCTTACGCCATCCCTGAGACTCTGCCAGGCCCCTGCCCATCCACTCAACACTTACAGTTGAACTTTGCCAGGAAATCCAGCTCATCTAGATCTCCAGCTTTCTAATCCTTCCTCTCACCCAAGACTGACCCACTCCTTGTCCTATCTTGACTTCACTCCAGTTTATACAGAGTAATTAATTCATTGGTTAATTGATGAATTCAATTAAATCAATGTCTTACCTGAGTCCCTGTTAGGATTCTTTAACCTTTTTTGGAAAATAGCCACATGTCAAATTTACTCTCACTTCTTCCCAGGTCATTTAAAAAAAAAAAAAAAAAGCACAGAAATAACTGGGTAAAAAACAGCTCTCAATCTTTGCCCTCTTGATATCAGCTTTGAGACACCTGGCCAAGTACAGCCTGTGCTAAGTTTCAAAGAGGAGGCAGATAACTTTGAAGATTTTATTTCACAGGGGACAACAGATAAAAGTCTCTGTCAAGTTGTCATTAGATGCTTAATGCTGTTCTTGGTGTGGAGCTTGAGGCACCCCTCCTCCTCTGTAGACTTCTAGCAGAGTAGGTTTCAGAGCTTTAATTTGAGGAAGGATTTACAGCTGTGAAGAGGTATAATATCATTTTGATTTGGGTTGTACTAGGCTGGGGAAGCCAGATTACATTTGTATGAAACTGTATTAGACGATATGACTGAAACCACCAAAATCAAATAATGGGAAAATTTTCCAGAGAGCCTAAAAATAAGAGCCTATTTTTCCAACACCTGCGCATTGTTTCACTAACTATTATTCTGATTTACATCAAGGGGATCCATGCAGAAATGCAGAGGGAGACGGCAACAATGCCTGTGCTTGCTGGACCTGTCCATTCATTAATCTGTCATCAACCTAATCCAGGGGCCCATCCCCTAGACCAAGAGGAAAAAAATTAACACTTACAGAAGTGGAGAAGTTGGCAGGGGGAGGGGAGATAACTTTATGAAAAATAGCCTTCTTTCATCTCCGGAGGCACTGTCTAATTCAGAGTCTCAAAGAAATCCATCAAATTGTCTCTCTGGGCCTCAGTCCATCCACTGCCACCATATGCGACCATGTGCGTGTGTCGCACGGCATCCCCAGATAATGACTTACGTGGGGACCATGCCTTTCCTCTAGAACAATCTTAATGCTATTTTAAAATCCGACCCTCCTCATTTGCATGGCAAACAATAAATCACTTTGGGTAATACAGAAAATCTAGTTTCTTCTGAGACGAAACATGAAAAAAAGAGTTAGCTGTTGTTTGTACCAAACAGCTACACAGAACTGGGCAGACTACCAGCATCTTCTAGTGGGATTTAGAGATGGATGCATGAAACACCACGGGTAGGACTCTGAAAATTGAAATTATTTTTGTGCCAGTCTCTAGATTCAACTGGAATGTGCTCTTGGCTGCGGAGAATTTGGGAAAGCACTGCCTTTTTTTTTTTTTTTTTTTTAATTGCAACTGCTAAGTTTCAAAAATGAGCGAAAATCATGAAGACAGCCACAGACATCTTCAGGGGTTGCCTAATTCTTAAATGATTGGTTCCTCTAAGAGTGGTTAGTGGTGAAAGAGTAAATGATGTATGAGAACGATTTTTCTGATTTCTGCCAGGAGTTCTACTCACTCAGTAACCACAGGGGATAGAAGGACCAGGTTTTCCACAGGAACTACTTTTAGCACATGCTGTGTTTCTACACCTGTACTTCTTTTCCGAACAACTATCTTAGCTCCAAGTCGACATGGCCCGTTACCAAGGGGCTCCATGTCTTTTGTTTCTGTAGTAAAGATGACTTGAATACAGAAGAGGTGTTGTAGGACAGCACGTCTTCTCCAAATGCTGGCAGATGACAGTTTCCGCAGGGACGTAAAGAGGTGACAAAGGCACAGAATATAATTTAGTCCTGACTTCCAGGTCTGGCTCACAAAACTAATCGGATAAAAATGCGGCCAAAATCTGATTGCTCAAAAGAATACCTCGGAGATAAACTTTCTAGAACAAGCTAACGCCATAATTTGACCCTAACTCCAAAAATCATGGGAAGGACATACTTCTTAGTATCTTTATCTTAGTCTCAATTAATCAACAAACCTTAATGTAAATAAATTTTCTAAAATTCATTGTCACTGAGGAAAGGGTTAAAAACTAAAGTTCTCTTTTGAGAATGGATTTCTTTCCCTCACTACCTTCTTAGACAATACAACAGAGGTTATTTCTAGACCCAGAGGAGACAATGCAACATAGCTTCTCCAGCCTTTGGACACTAAGCAAGTTATCAATAACGCAGAATCTTGAAACCTGACACTGAACTCCTTCAGAGGTAGGTATCTTGTGAGCAAAAGAGAACAGAGAAAAAGGGGCAAGGATGGGAGAGTGTAAGAAGAATCATGCTGTGGACATTTTACTTCTTGGGGTGTTAGTTTCCTTCTATGCAAAATACAACTGTAGATTGCCACAAGCCTAAACGAAATCTGTAAGAAAAAAATAACCTTTAAAGCAATTTAATAAAAAGAAATGTGCCCAAAATATCCTCAAAGGCTTTATTAATCTGCACTAGGGAGGCAATAGTTAGGAATATGAGACATGAGTCAAACCACCTGATTCCACATCCCGATTGCACCATGAATTAGCTGTGTGATCTTGATCAAGTGACTTAACCCCCCGCTTTCCTACCTGTATAAGAGGAATAATGAAAGCTCTACAACTACTGCAAAAGCTAAATCAAATAATATGTGTAAAGCTGTTAGTACAATACCTGCCCCCACAGTAAACACACAGTAAGTATTAGAAATACAACAAATTATTATATTTAAGTATAAAGCAGTAATCTGTACATACTTGGAACATTTCTGACTTGAGAAGCTATAAAATCATGGATCAAAACAGTTGTACAAAAGATGGCGTTATGTGAGGTCCTTTGGATTTAATATAAGGAGCCAAATAAAAGCAGTCCAAATTTAGAAAACTCTTTCGAGCTATTCTGCAATGACTGTCTGTCATCACTTGGGAAAGGAAACTGCATGCTCCTCGCATTCTGGAGAGCTGTTAGGAAATGCTAGCTGACCCTTAACAAACCTTCAGCCTCCCCAGGAACACAGTTAGGCAGCTTAATTTGGGCAAGCGAGGAGAAAGCATGAGCCCATACCCAAGCACTGCCTGGTTTCCATCTGCGCGATTTAACCACAAGCCACAGCGCGCCTCTGCGGACACCAAGCCCAGCTGCCAGGGAAAGGTTTCAGACCCATGGTGGTGTCCCAACAATTTCCAGTTCAGTGGAAATCTGGGGAACGCACAGGCTCACAACATATGATCTCTTCATATTTCATCAGTTTCGAGGTTTTAAACAATTTTAACCTTCTCTCTGGACACAGAGCTACTATACTGTAAGTAGAAATCACTGGACTTTGAGTAACATGAGCCTGTTTCACATTTGTGGGTGGGCATCCAATTGGCACCGTGACCTTGGCCATGTCCTGACTCCTCTGAGCTTCACTTTCCTCATCTGTAGAATGGGTGAAAGCCAACTTCAGTGAGTTCTGGGAACACATACATGTTTGACATGTGCCTAGATAGATACTGTTAGTCTCAACTCATTTGCTATCCTGAACTTAAATGGGTTGCCAATCTACTCTCACACCACTCTAAAAGAAAAGAAAAAAAAAAAAAAAAAACTTTTCAAAAGCTAACAAACTTAACCAGGAGACGAAGAAAGAAAATTCACCGCTACATAAATTAGCCAGGGGCAAAGCAAGAAGCTGCCCGAGTAGGGCAGTTGGCTTCCCACAATTGATTCTTTAATAACTTCTGTAATATTTCTGAGGCACATCAAAGGATAGTAACAGCCCAGTGTAGGTAATCCCTCTCGCATATAAAAACTTTCATTACAGAGTGTTAAAGGCATCACTCTGCTTGAGAAATCGCAATTAATAGACATTGGTCTTTTTTCTTCTTTTCTATCCTGGGGTAACGGCACCAGCGTTTTCTCTCCAGTAATGCAGCGCTGT
Organism: Pongo pygmaeus; assembly: GCF_028885625.2. NCBI lineage: Eukaryota > Metazoa > Chordata > Mammalia > Primates > Hominidae > Pongo > Pongo pygmaeus. Next base: position 92,848,211 of record NC_085930.1, on the reverse strand, counting down.
GTGGCCAGAGTTTCCTCTGATGCTGCAGACAAGCACCAAGATGAAAAAATCTTTGTGATAAATGAGAAAGAGGAGAAGAAGTTTGAGAGAATACCTCTCTGTGTTAGAAACCCGAAGTGTTCCATGCGAATTCACCCTAAATGCTGTTTGCAAATATTGGCTTAGACATGCATTTAAAAGTCACAGGGATTTGTTTTAACATGATTTCTTTTGCATTCCCATATGGAAAATACCTTATTTTAGAGATGGCATCTCACTCTATTTCCCAGGCTGGAGTGCAGTGGCTATTCACAGGTACTATCGTCAACGCACAACAGCCTCAAACACCTGGGCTCAAGCAATCCTCACACCTCAGCCTCCTGAGTAGTTAGAGCTACTGCATGCCCCACTGCACCCAGCCTATAAAAGATTTTAATTGAAAAATGTTTCCAATTAGCACCCTAAGAGCAGGATAATTTTGGAATACTGCAGCAAATCTCAGGGACACAAACTAAAAGGACAGCAGGCAGTCATTAATTTCTTTGTTCCCTATTATCTATAATACAATTGTTAGAGTCAGAAATATAAAATTACTTGCAGAAGTTTTTTTAAATTCAGCCTATTTGTTTCCTTTGAAAGATTACTCCAGGTTCTTTAAAAAGCCAGAATCACCATTTTTCTTTTTATTATGAACACATAAAGGCCAAAGGCCACTCATAGCATCTCCCTCGTAAACCACATCTTGCCAAAGCCCGTGGCCAATTTCTGGCCTCCCTTTACTGAACCACTTAGTGGCATTTGGCCAGTTGACCACTCCCCTCCTTCATAAGCCGTTTTCTTGGACATAAACCCCCCAACCACACTACCCTATCCCCACCTCTACTACCTGGCTCCATTTGTCTTCATGGTTTTATAGGAATTTAAGTCATCTATTTGTGTGTATGTTTATTATCTGACTCCATGCCCCATGCATAGAAATTCCTGGCAAGTTGTAGATACTCCATAAATATTTGCTGCCTGGCTGACTCTTAGTATTTTCTTTTGACAGATTAAAAGCTCAGAGGAGTGAAGCCACTGGCCTAAGACTGCATAGTAAGTGGCCGAGTCAGGATTTGAACTCTGAGCCCATACTCATGACGTTTATATAATAGAAAAAGCAGCCTCGTGATAAATGTCCAAGAGCAGGGTTGGCAAACTTTTCCCTTAAATGGGCAGACAGCAAGTATTTTTGCCTTTGTGAGCCACATATATATATAGTCTCTTGCATTTTTAAAAAAGAATACTTTAAATACGTAAATCTATTATTAGCTCAAAGGGTCAGACACACAGGCCACAGCTGAATTTGGTCTTAATTTGTCAACCCTCCTCAGGAGAATAGGAGCATTTTCTAGTGGATTCCTGACTGTAACCCAGGCCCAAGAATCCTGTGCAGAATCAATTAAGCTTTGTAGAATGAATGTGGGTTTTTGTTTTTTGTTTTGTTTTGTTTTTGAGACAGAGTCTTGCTCTGTCACCCAGACTGGAGTGCAGTGGCGCCATCTCAATCTCGGCTCACTGCAACCTCCACCTCCCAGGTTCAAGTGAGTCTCCTGCTTCAGCCTGCAGAGTAGCTGGAACTACAGGCGAGCACCACCACGCCTAGCTCATTTTTATATTTTTAGTAGAGACAGGGTTTCACCATGTTGGCCAGGATGGTCTCGATCTCTTGACCTCATGATCCACCCGCCTTGGCCTCCCAAAGTGCTGGGATTACAGGCATGAGCCACCATGCCTGGCCAGAATGAATGAATTTTACCTTCATCCTCTAGACAACAAGATCCTCAAGGTTACCAGACTTGGGCATGTCCTACCGTTAAAACAGTTCACTTTCCACAAAAGGGAGCTGGATAAATTCCTATGGATGGATACAATGATCAAGAGGAGGAAGAATCCTGATGAGTTCCTATGTAGTAAGAGAAAATAATGCAAGATCAAGAGTGGCAAAACGCTGAAAAATTTGTGTTATTCTTTTTCCAATTAAGAGGCTTTCCCCCCGCTATGAAGTAAGTAGGCATCACCAGAAGTGAGAGGAGGAAAATAACCGCTCTCACCTCTCCAGCGTCCTGTGCTCCTGTCCTGCTGAGACTGTCTTTTGGCTACTACATAAAAAGCCAAAAAAGTGAGTGCTTCACAGCATGAGGATACTTTTAGCTGTTGGACACGGAGAAGGTTTTCTCTTGGTCTTTTATTCAATCATTCACAGAAAGGGACATCCTGTGACCTCATTTTCACTCTAAAGTAACAGAGAAAGCCAAGGGGCTTCCTGACTCTGGGTTCTATAGAAACCCTTGCTTTGATGGCACCTTTCTCCTCCTCTGAGGCCAAGTCATGGGGGGGGCTGGTGGGGCTTCATTCCATTTCCAAGACAGGTGGCTCTCCTTGGTAAGCAGCTGCTGTCTGGGAATCCTGGCAGCACCAGGGGTAGAGAGAGAAGAGAAGCTCCAGTTTCAACCCTCTGAGCCACTGCAAAAGAACCCCCTTCATTAAAACTAGTTCTCAAGGGAAAGGTGCTTAGAGAAAAAAAAAAAAGACTCAGCAAAATGCATAGGACACTTGGGTAGGAGACATTTCACTATGGCCACTTTGATAGCACCACTTTGAAGCAGTCATTTTGATTTTGGTATGAAACTTCTTGGAATTTTAGTAGAAGTTAGAGAATTACCTAAGTAAATGCTTTTTGATCAAAAGTAATTTATATTTGCCAGTGTGTCTTTCATTTAAAGATAAGGGCTATGCCTGTCTCATTTACCATTCCTTAAAGATAAGGGCTATGCCTGTCTCATTTACCATTCCATCTCTAGTACTCAATACGGTACCTCACATATAGGAAGGGTATGATATTTATTTAAAAAATAACTACTATGACCATCACTACTACTGCCTATGTCCAGTGCTTACATTAGGTACATAATAATTTGTTGAAAAATTGAACTGCTACCATCACTACTACCATTATTGCCACATAATTACTATTATCACCACCATTATTCCTATTGGCTGTCTATTGTAAAGCCAATGGGAGAAGCATTATGCCTAGATTATTTCAATTATCATTCCCATTTCATAGACGTGAACACTGAGGTGCAGAGAAGTATCCTAAAACATACATACAGTATGTGGTAAAAAACTGAATTATGTTATTATTATGATTAGTCTTGTCAAGTAAATTGAGAGAAATGAATAGGCTGAGAGATAAGGATAAGGTTGTACTTAGTGCCTCTATTTTGGACTTTTAAGCATTTCTTCTCACTGAAAGGGACGAGGGATTCTTGAAGAAATGACTCATTCCAGATCTGCTCCAGGAAATAGACATGATGAATTGACAAAGTTTGTTGTGGAAAGCTATCAAAACCTACCAGAGTAATGTCAAAGGGACTTGGAGCTAACTTGAAAGTGGCTCCCACTGGCCAAGACAAATCAACTTCAATAAAAACAGTGAAAGAGGTAGAATGAAATAGATCAAATACACAAACATTCAAACATTTCTTAAGAGTAAAAATCAATGGTCACCCTTAGAAGTTGCCAGCACACCAACTTATGATTTAGAAAATATTAACATAAAGAAACTAGGGGAAATTAAACACTTACCCTGCCTTTCCTGTATGGACAACCTTTTAAAGTAACCACACGACATGGAGGGAACATTTTTCCTTATAGAGGAATCACAGTTAATAAAAGGAGGAATGACAGATTTAGAAAATCACCATTTCACAGCTCTTAATGAAATAATGGGTCTAGGCAACCACCATTCGTAGCTGCAAAACCTTTGCCTTAAAAGCTTAATTGGAAACGTGATATTTATGGCATCACACTGACAACATGTGAAATCTGTGATCAATCCTAACTTAACTAAATGTGGGATAATCGGACATTACGTCAGTGGTTCCCATGCTTTGAAGCACATTAGAATCACTTGGGGAACTCTTAAAAATCTTAATGTTCAGGTCGTGTACCAAATCAATCAAATCACAATGTCTGAGGTAAGAGCATCAGTAATTTTAATTTGAGATGCTTTAGGTGATTCCACTGTGGAGCAAAGTTCAGGAACCTTTTCATTTTATGGCTCATGGTGTGATGCTCCCTGTGATATATTAATGTTACTATCATAGGGAGATATATTAACATCCTATGATATATAACCAAATATTTACCAGAAACAGAAAAAACATGTTTAAGAATGACTACAAAAATGCAAATCAGAAATCAAATGTGTGAAGAATTCAAAGAGGATGTGAATGGCATATCTTTTCAACAAACAAATGGCATTTTAAAAAATGGTGTGTGGGGGGTGGGAGTGGAGGGCTTTTCTTAAAACATGACTGAAAAAGTTATGCTTCTGGCTATGAATGAATAACTTCATACATCAGACTAATCCTCCTGCAGAAAATAATTGTGATAGATGCATAAATTTAAAAAAAAAAACAGAGCTGTTCAAAAGCATCAGAGAACAACCAAGGCATGCAAGATTCAAGCATCCTAGATGCTTCAGGGAAAGAAAGCCCATTGAGGTGAGCTCTATAGTTAAAGCAACTTTGTGTCCTAAGGGCATTTGTAAATTTGCATTGTCAGGGAATAAACCAAGTAGAAAGCAGCAGCTAGAGCTTGATGCAGTTTCTGAGCTAGAGAGGGAAGTTTGGAAGTTAAGGGCTATAGAAGCAGCAGCTAGGACTTGAGGGACTAAGATTTGTGAGAACAGTGAACCAAAGAAAAGTGAGCCCAATACTCCTAATATAATTTCCCCTTGAGATATTTTCAAATTCCTAAACTGCAGATATATGAAGAGACCAATAAACTAAGCAAAAATCAGCGCTAAAAGACCAAAAACGAAGAAGCCATTTTGTCAGTCTAACAGTGTTGGGGAGACAAACAAAATTGCAATTTAGAAGTCACTAAGGACAAAGGCCATAGTCAACACCCCGGAATTTCATTTGAGAAACTCAAAAGGCTTGAATTGTTAGGACAAACCAGAAATAGACCAGAGAGTGTGAAAAATATCGTTTCTGGATTAAATAAATATAACTTGCTTATGTTGTATCCACCTGCCAGAATGTTAACATATCTCTGCAAGAAGATAAAATCCACATTAAAGGAAACACTAAAAGGAACTAAAGGGGGTTATTTGGGCAGAATAAAAATTTCCCAGATGAAAGCATAGAATGTAGGATGGAAGAAAGAGTACTAGGTAAATTGGGTAAGTACCACTCTAACATTTTTATCAAGAGAAATGAAAACATGTCCACACATATCTATACACAAGCAGCTTTATTCATAATGATCCAAACATGTAAACAACCCATATGTGAACCAAGTGAATGGATACACAAAATGTCAAATAACCATACAATGGAATACTATTCTGCAATAAAAAGGAACATTAACACATGCAACCACTATTCTCCAAGTCATCATGTTCACTAAAGGAAGCGAGACATCAGGGAGTTCATATTATGAGTCAATTCATTAAAAATCCTAGAAAATGCAAAATCACCGCTAGTGACAGAAAACAAAATCAACGGTTGCCTGAGAGCTGGGAGTGACAGGAGGAAATGTCCACAGTGTGGTACAAGGAAAGTTTTAGGAGTGGCAGAAATGTTCTGCATTTTGATTTTGGTGGTGGACTCATGGGTGTATCCCTCTTTTAAAGCTCAATGAATGAATTTTATATGGGCACAGTTTATTATATACACACTATACCCCAATAAGTTTTTTTTTCCTAAAAGACAGTTGAAATTCCCCAAAGATAGATCAAAAGATAACATGCTGTATTATTTTATTTTTATGAAGTTTAAAACAGATAAAATCAATCTATGATTATTAAAATGGTGTATATCTTGCAGAGCAGGTGTTCACTTAGTGACCAGGAAACTTCTGGGTGCCAGTGAGTGATATCTTCTACATCTTTGAGAAATAGTTACATGGGATCTTTATTTTGGAAACATTTATTAAGCTACACACTTAAAATGTGTGCACTTTTGCTGTTTTTGTTACACTTCAATAAGAAAATTTAAAGGTGGAGGATTGATAGAAATTAAAGAAAATCCAAGAGACACAGCAACCAAAGGCAATGCATGGATGTCATACAGCTTATGATTGTAAAAACTCAACTGAAAAAAAAGTGAGGAAATGAATGAAAATCAAACATGGACTATTTATCATATATTAAAGAATGCTTGCTCATTTTATTGCATGCTACTGTGATTACATTTAAAGTCCTTATCTGCTAAATAAACATACTTAAGTATTTATAGATGAAATAATTGAGTAGGATTTGCTTTAAACATCAGCAAAAAAAGAAACACACAGGCCAGGTGTGGTGGCTCACGCCTGTAATCCCAGCACTTTGGGAGGCTGAGGCAGGAGGATTACCTGAGGTCAGGAGTTCAAGACCAGCCTGACCAACATGGTGAAACCCTGTCTTTACCAAAAATACAAAAAATTAGCCAGGTATGGTGGTGGGTACCTGTAATCCCAGCTACTTGGGAGGCTGAGGCAGGAGAATTGCTTGAACCTGGGAGGTGGAGATTGTAGTGAGCCAAGATTATGCCATTGCACTCCAGCCTGGGCAACAAGAGTGAAACTCTGTCTCAAAAAAAAGAAAAGAAAAGAAAAAAATACATGTACTCAAGTATAGGTTGATCATCATGGAAGCTGGATGACAGATACATGAGAATCCATACTATTCTCTTGAGTTTTGCATATATGTAAGAATATTTTTACAAAGTAAAAATACAATTCAAGTGAAGGTGAGGTACAAGGATGAGGCAGAGGGCCCAGGAGGGTGTGAAGATGTCTATTGTGTCTGTGACCTATATTTTATTCTTTGCACTTTGAAGATTAAAATATCCACAGCATCAAAATGGCTATGTCAAAATGTCTTGCTTCAGAATACACATGGCAAGAAATTTCTCAGGGGCCCAGAAACATGACAAGCATGAAAAGAATGAAATTTAAGAGAGTCCAATTAGGTCCTGAGTGACAGCCAGACAGATATACGATGGCAAACAGTGTCCTTCGTTTCTCCAGAGACTGATCTACTTTGGGCCCAGAGAGGAAAGTGAGCTTGTATAATCCTGGGAATTTCACCATCCTTCTTCTGGTCCCTAGTTATCTCCATCTGAAGCCTATTCAGGTTTTGGAAGGGAGAGAATAAAATGGGCAGCCAAAAACCAGATTCTGATGGCATCAGTCAGAATCCTGACAGGATACAGATGTCATACTCATCTTCAACTTTGAAGAGAAATAAACTATTTTCAGAGGTGGAGCTTGGGTTACAAGGTAAGGATTTGAAGCCCCTGGGACTAGCTACAGCAGGATGCCTTTAGTATCCTGGGCCTAAAAAAGCAAAGAAAGAGAACATGTTATCAGAGCCTGGTGAGGTAAAGGTGGGTGGGGTAGGAGTGGGGGGTGGGACAACTATCATCATTGCTGCAGCCTTGAAGGGACACAGACCCTGAAAAAACATAATGAGAAAGACTTCCATGGGAGTAAACATCCCCCATCTCTCTCTCTCTCTCTGCCCATTTCCTGATCTCTTTCCAGTACCTCCCATTGACCAAGCCAAACTGGAAGACAGAGACATGGAAGCCCAGGTGACACAGTCAACCTCCTGGGTCAACAAGCAGGGCAGACAAGGTCGCCTAATAGACTAGGACGGCGGGGGATGGAGAATTACCAGCACATGCCCCCAAAGGATAATTTACACCACACTGGAATACATAAGATCTTCAAAGCCACAGTTAGTTAGAACCGATGGCCATTTGGCAAAAGCTAATTCAGTCAGACCCAGGGTTGCAGATCCTTAATTTAAATGGAACTGAGTATTTCTAAGCATTTCATAAGAGGCCCGAAGACAAGGAATGATAACAGATTCTTTACCCACACACACACCCTCCCCATGGGGGAAATGGTAAGGAGCTACTCATGCTCATTCTCAAGTTTGTAAAACAAAAATCTTTTCTTCTATATTAGAAATTTCCAAAGTAAATGCACAAAAAAGGGGAGAAATGTGGTTGCATTTTCCATTGGGCTTTAACCATCACTCTGCGAAAGAGAAGAGTTCAGAGCAAAGTCATCACAGGTGGAAACAATCTCAAGATCAGATGGGAGAGGCGTATCCTCTCCCCCAACCCCCTCCAGGGGCACGTGGTTCTCTCTTTGTTGGTGATGCCAACCCTGCTTCCTCTGGCCCTGGGTTTTGTACCTGCTGCTTTCTCTGCCCTTAATGTGCTTTCCTCCCTTCCTTCACTTGTTAACTCCTATTCCCATCTCAGCTCAATTGAAACTTTCCCATGTTCCCTAATGAGGTCAAAGCCCCTAAGACACACTGTCATAACATCTGGAACTTTTCCTTCATGAAAGCACTTTCACAGTTTTTGGTATGGCTGTTTGATATTGTCTATCTCCCCAGCTGAACTGGTAGCTCCATGTGGCAAGGACTATGTGTATCTTTGTGTACCGTTGCATTTCCAGGGCCTCACGTATAACCTGGCTCATAGTAGGCACCCAACTATTGTTGAATGAATGAGTCTTCACTGCAAGAGAAAGTGACAACAGTTTTCCACTCTAGAGACAATCTACATTTTTCTCTTTTAATGTACAACATGATTTTGTTTTCTTTCCCCCACCCCCCACAGCGTTAAATTACTGGAAACACATCCTATGCTCATAGATGGGTAGAATCAATATTGTGAAAATGACCATATTTCCAAGAGCGACCTACAGATTCCATGCAATTCCCATCAAAATACCATCATCATTCTTCACAGAACTAGAAAAAACAATCCTAAAGTTCATATGGAACCAAAAAAGAACCTGCATAGACAAAGCAAGACTAAGCAAAAAGAACAAATCTTAAGGCATATTACCCGACTTCAGACTATACGAGGCAGAGTGATCTTAACTGTACTAAGCTAAATCCTACATCTAGATTCACAGATGCAAAAGTGTTTAATAAAACCAAGTTACGTGCATTCTTAGGCTCATGTAGATGCTGTGCATAGATGGTCTTGTAAATAGGTTTTAGATATGCCCAAACTTTCTCCAGCCACTTTCTCCAGCCTAAGGTGATCAAGAATGATCACCTTAGGGTTTCAGTATACTCAATTATTTATACTCCTTCTATGATCAAGGGTAGTAGTATCTGCATTAAGTAGTTTCCTCCAAACCAGAAAAGAACGAATTGGCAGAATATATTTCCTAGCCTCCAGAAATAACTTATTATCATTAGAATCATCTGATATTTTTAGGATCTGGAATCTATGTTCTGTATTTGTGAGGATAACTGTCAGACTTGAACAGTCCACCAGGGATCTTAAAGGCATGTTTTCAAAACACAGCCCCCATCAAAACAGTGTGCTGTTACCAAATATGTTTGGGCAATGCCACTGTGAAATTTACAACATACACTAAGAGAGAGTTTGAGAAGTCCCATGGCTGGTAGAGCTTGGCAAAGGGAAATGTATTTCCCTCGCATATCTAACTAGGAAACTGTCATTTCAAATACTTCCTCTTACCATCCTGAAGGCTATGTTTTAGGAAATGCTGCACTGGAGGAAAGATGTTCTAGAATAGACAGGTACTACAAGATTGAAAAAGAGAAAATTTAACATGCTTGCCTGCTACTGAATCTATTCTATATATCCTGTTTTTCTTCATAGGTGTTTGCCCTACCATATTTTTGTTTTCTCATTATCTCTAATGTTAAAATGGGAGAAAACAGTAACATAAGCATGTTGAAAAACTGATACCGTGAAGTATTGAAAATTTGAAATTGATTAATGTTGGTTCCTAGAGCAAATTATTTTACTGAGAAAATTGGTTCTATTAATCTAAACAGATACATTTATTAATATATGTTGAATACATAGGTATGTACCTAGGAGTTTAGTAGAGAGCATGTCTATTTAGAAATAAGCATACAAATACATAACTTCATGTAACGAGTATGCTGAACAAGCATGATTCATTGCATAAAACACAACATTTTACTCTCCTTGCCCCTCTAAATTTGATTAGGTGGTAATAATCTTCTTTTGCCCTTGGATAAAAACTACAGCAGGCCCACGAGTTTGCTGTTCACAGGTAATGGGCAGTTCTAAAATAACTTCAGGTTACACATACAGTCCCAGGTGAGAAAACAAACTCCACAACCATGTTGCTTTTTTATGGAATCTTTCCCCTTCTCAGCTTGGCCCTGCTTCAGACTGAAAGCCTGCAATGGAACGATGGGTGTGGTGATTTTCTCCTCCTCCAGATCACCCTGTGGTCCCTCCACCTTACTAGCCAGCATTCTGCCTTTCTCAAGGTTGAAGAAACTAAGAGACAGAAGAGCTCCTCCTTGTGCTAGTTCTGATATAATCTAGCTTGGCTGTCTCTGGGCCTGGCAGATAGTTAGGGCTGACACTTTCTCTTTTGATAAGCTTTTATGGATTCTGCAGAGGTTTCCTGTTGGGTTCTTCTCTCAAACAGCTCACTAGATCCCAGGTGGGTGGCCGGGGACCCCCCATCCCAAGCCCCAGGTCATCTAGGCATCTACCTTGGACCTCATATGCTGCTTTTCCATGACTCCTTCAGTTACTGTATTGAAGTAGATCAAAAACAATCCCAGGCTGACCCTCTTCTTTGCACAGTCCAGAACTGATCCCCAGGAAACACACACATCTCATGCCTTGACAAAAACTGGGAAATATTGGCCACTTCGCAAGCAGCAGCATTCCTACCCTACCACCCAAGCAGTTGGCCAGCCCCTCTTCTCCTGGCCTTCCAGAGTTTCAGGGTGAGTATCAAATGCATGGGCCCTCTAAACTTCCCAGGCTTGATGCAGGCACAAGCCTCCGGTTTTCCAACTGCAAGAAATAATTCAGAGCTTTCTGATTAGTCCTCTTAATGACTCCTACTGGGGTTTTGTGTTACAAGATAGTACACTCTACTTTTTCTCCCAAGAGGGTAGTGATGACTTAATACATGGCCACAGTTCTCTCTAAAGAGACATCTTGTCTCGTCTCCTCTGGACTCATATATACAAAAGCCATGGACCAGGATCACGACTTCCTATGAGGCAGCTGTCTTTTGGTAGCTGTATTATGGGTGCCTCTGTGAAACTGAGACAATAGACAATACAACCATTCTAACATCCTACTACCTACGTCGTACACATATGTATGTGGGTACGTCATATTCCACTATACGGTTTCTATAACAACTTCAAATAGTTAAGAGTGCTGTAAGAGCCTCAACACTCCCCAATTCAATTATAATCTCCAGCTCTCACTGATCACTGCTGATTTGGTTATAAATGACTTCATAACCAAAAGCTTACCTTGAGAATTTTTCAATCCATATGCTCCCGGATTCAAATAAATAAAACCTACTTGAAATGTGTGGACTTAAAATAGTCTTCCAACGCATTCCTCACACATGAAATTACTCTCAAATAACTAGCTATTGGTGACATTCCTGATAGTGCCCGAGATTTCTCAACTTTTGCAAGACCCCAGATGGTCAGAAAGAACTTTACCAAATTTGGTTACTTGTTTTTAATGGAAGGATTTTAAATGTTCTTTTAACAATCGTCTCAGTTGCATTTAAAGACTACTTAGCAGTGTTTGCAGCTAGGAGAACAGGTAATTACCAGAGTAAACTAGCAAATTCCTACTGGTTATAACCTGAAATAGGAAGTAATACATGGTCAAGAATGTAAAAAATTACTTATATATGTATATTTACGAACACATTTTTTAAAATCAAGTGAGCGAAATGGTATTAAACCTGGTTAATTCTGCCAATGACCATTTGAAAAAGAACAGTGTAATTTGCCTAAGAAAACAATTCTCTCACAGTTAAGTCAGATGCCTAATTATATCATCCTTTATCTGGGACTGTCAAAAATAAAACATTTTGGATCTATTCACAATAAAATGACATTTTCAGATTCAATTTCATACATTTTGTTTATCCATTATGCTCACAGATCAAAAGTGACTAGATTCATCAGCCAAAAAGAATATTTTAAAGAGCTGCTAAGAACTTCATAAAGATAATTCTGATTTTCTTTTGTGGGGGGAACAATTTCTTTTAGAGGAGTTAGAAAAAAATGAGCAAAAAATGTTTTGAAAGAAAAAGAACCTCACCAATGTTACTAGAGAGCAGAGTTGACATGGCATTACTCATAGTGATTGGTTAAGGGTAAAAGTGGGGGGAAAAAAGCAAAACTGTAAAGTAACTGATTATTTCACTCTCTTCACCTGGCCTTAATTCAAATCAGAACACTTTTCCCACCTGTGTTACTTCAAACAATTCACCAGAAAAAGAAGAGAAAATGTGTATTACATAACCCAGAGCACATAGAGCGAAAGTGCAACGTTATCATTCAGCAATTACAATGCTCTAGTTTATTTTTAAAATAGCTCAGAATTGGCCATGCTCAAGAAGTGGTCCTAAATACAGCAAGAGAGCTCTTCGTTTAATACAATACAGATTTTTCCTAACAGCTTCCTCTGCCACTTCACATATTTCTTTCATATCCCTACATGGCCCTCCTAAGAAATATACCTTTAGCAATGAACACTAGGAAAACATATCGTTGTGGAAAGGCATGGAAGAGAGTCTACTCTCTTTACTTCCTTTAGCGTGAGGCAGAAAATATTTCTTACAGGGTAGCCATCCAATACCTGAGCACTTTTAAATACTCTGCAGCAGGTAATTTGTTTTTCAGAAGGGTGGGAGTTAAAAGTAATACAGAAAGTCGTAATGGGGTGAGAGATTAGAATTTTCTCCAAAGTTATAGCCTTTAGATTTAGCTCCTGCAATTCTGAAGGGCCTCAGAGATAAGGAAATCATGTTGCAAATGTGAGAAGTGAGATTTAGAGAGGTGAAGTGACCTGCCCAAGGCCTCCTAGAAAGAAGAGACTCTGGTACTCGAGGCCCTCAAGTCCAGGGTTCTTTCCACTTGCCCACGTTTTCCCTGGTTGTCCTCTCCTCTGCCCCTTGATCTGACAAATGTTCAAAGGATTACTTAAAATAGTCCCCTGCTCAAAATAACAAGGGCTTGCCAAAAGAAGAAAAACACTTTGAAATATAGATTCCAATTAACTGCCTCTGATTGCTGGATAACTCTTCAAGTCTCCCAGAAACCGATTCTAGCAGTATGTGTTATTTGTTTATAGCCAACCTTTGTTCCAAAAATAACTTGATATGTTTTACAGAAATATGTAGAATACATACAATGCAGAAAATTATTGCAAAGGAGGAAAAAGGATGGGAAAAGCTAGTAATCTTGGGGACGAATTGTCATACACCAAGAAAGCAATTTATATACCCGGTGGCTTAACAGCAAATATTATAATCAATGCAATAATAGTGACCCAGCAGAAATACACTGTGAGTTGAAATAAAATGTTAACAAGAGTTTGTGGGGAAGGATAAGACACAAAATTCCTGATAATGTCTCAATATGCAGGGTTTGGACTTCTGAAGCAGGTCACTCCTAAGCCTTCAAGCTTAGGAAAAAAGGAAAAAATGAGAGGTCAGAGGATAGATGGGAGGACAATGGGGTAGAGGGAACCACAACAGGTTGACGTCCACCTAGGTATCACTTACCAAAGAACTGAAAATTTATCAGGTAATTGGAAGCTCAAATTCATGTCACCTGGACTGAACTGCGCTTTTGTTATGTTATAATGCAATATGGTATAAATCAATTGGCTTGAATTTTAAAATTAGAGCCCAATTACCTGTGTAAGGGAATCATAAATCCAACTTGTATTTTTCTAACAGGGTTAACAACTCACGATGCCAGCTTAAACTCAGGAAAATCAATGGTCTGGGCTTAAGAACAATTGTGCGTGGTACTTTATCTCCCTGGTCTAGTGTAGCAGGTGGGCAGTCTAGGAGTTGGGGGTGAAGGATTTGGGGGAGGGTAGAAGCCTAAAGCAAAGAAAACAAACAGAAAACATTGAATATTGCTAAAAACACCACATGCCAGGTAAATAGGAAGGGGGGAACTTACATATAGTAGACAGTGAAAATCTGGACACCTGTTACTTGATGAAGCATCGCAGGAGCAAAGGCAAAACACTCCTGTTGCTTTGCTTGTTCTGCAAAACTCTCCAGAGCTAACGGAGCTAATGTGAGATGAAAAGCTAAAAAAGGAGCGAGTCAGAACTCCCACTGACAGCTTCCAAACTGGACCTTCCTAAAGGCGTTTGCGCCTGCCTTAAGCTAGAGACTCCCTTCTCAGGTGCAGTTTGTTGACCCCCTCTTCAATTGGAAACATCTGAGGTTCACTCTGATAAGGGGCACGTGGAGGAATAAAGCTGTGGCAGTGGTGGAAGAATTAATAGTCCAACTTTTATGGAGGGCAGTTAACATTGCGTATGCGTGTGTTTATGTAAGTATATATACCTACATATACACACATATATGTTATACATTATTGACATAGAAATTCCATTTTCATAAAATTCTCCTTGAGAAATGGTTGAAGAACAGTGCAAAGATATACATACAAAATTCTTCATTGCGGTCGGGCGCTGTGGCTCATGCCTGTAATCCCAGCACTTTGGGAGGCCGAGGTGGGCGGATCACGAGATCAGGAGATCGAGACCATTCTGGCTAACACGGTGAAATCCCGTCTCTACTAAAAATACAAAAAGAAATTAGCCGGGCGTGGTGGCGGGCGCCTGTAGTCCCAGCTGCTCCGGAGGCTGAAGCAGGAGAATGGCGTGAACCTGGGAGGCAGAGCTTGCAGCGAGCCGAGATGGCGCCACTGCACTCCAGCCTGGGCGACAGAGCGGGAGTCCGTCTCAAAAAAAAAAAAAATTCTTCATTGCAGCATTGCTTCTAAGAACCAAAGTTGCACACAAACTAGAAGTCGTTCAAAGGGGGTGATCCAAGCCAAGTGTATTATATTTCACTCATACAATGTAATACTATACTGAAATTATAAATGATGATATAAAATTCTATGGACATGATACGTGGTAAAATAAAACAACAAAATAGTATTACTGGATGTATCAATTGTGTGAGTGTGTGTATGTGTGTGAATAAGAAAGTGTGGGAGAAAATCCTGCATATTAAGCTTATTGCTGTTGTAGGATAACTGATACTTTTTCATAATTTTCTGTCGTGTTGGATTTTTACATTTTAATTGTTATAAAATAGTCAGGTATTACTTTTATAATCTGGAAAAAAAACCCAGCAATTTCCATTTTGGATCTTGAATACAGTAGGAAGGATAGCAGGGTAGCAGCAGTCACTGGGCAAAGCAGACGTCAACCAGGGCCTACCTACAAGGCTCTCACTGCACAAAGCACCAGCACCTGTCCCATAATGGCTTCCATTTTCACACAAAATTCTGCCAACTGGGTACATCTTCTCAAAGAGGGGAAACAAATCCACCAAAATTAATTGTAGAACTTATCTTTATGTTCTGTGGGCCAGAAAACTCAGTCTATACTGTGCTTCTGAGAGCAATAATCCTTTCTAGGCCTAAAATACAGTGTGTCTTCTATTTTGGGCTTATGGTACCTCTGTTGTCTCATTGTTCAAGTGGATGTAAAAGTATTAATTCAAAAAACCCATGTTCTCTGCTTAAAGCACAGAATTGTCAACAAAACACACTATTAGAACACATGCCTCTCACTCAATCATTTCTTTATCTTAGTTTCTTGTGGTCTATTCCAGAGTAAGGAATTTGCAATGTTGGAGTAAGAGACCTAAGAGGACCTTAGAGATCATCCCATTCAGCAACCTCATTGTTCACAAGAGAAAGCCCAGACTAGTCATCAAGTGAGCTAGCCAGGACTAAAGCCGAGGGTCTGGCAGTCAGTCCACTGTTTATCACTTCAGCTCTAATTCCATTCAAGACACAGCTATAGCTTCCCCCTTCTGGAGAATCTGAATATTCCTTTAGCTAATGTTGAAATAAATCAGACTTTCGACATCTGATGTGACATACAGAGAGAAAAAGGCAGCAAATCTAACATAACGTACCAGTTAGCTTTTCCAAATGCATGAGAAATACTTTCAATAATGGAAAACACTACACATACTACTTTACGCAGTCGACTTTTGCTTCTGTGATAGAAAAGGGAAAAAGTTCAGGGGAAGAAAACTACGCGGGTCATTTGGTGATGTTTTTAAAAGGTTTACTTTCAGAGGCACAAAATTTAAAGTGTTTTTCTTTTTCTTCTATCAAAACCAAACATAGTTACTAGAAAACATCTGAAAAATGCAACAAAATGTTAAGAAGCAAAAAAAGAAAACATGTCACACAATTCAGCCAACAAAAAACCACAGTTAAAATGTTAGTATAGTTCCTTCTAGGTTTTTTTCCTTTTTGAACGGTTGAGCACTTCATATATATACCATTTCCAAGTTTTGTTTTGTTTTTTTACCTAAATTATACCTAAGCATTTTACGAATTCATTAAAAACTATTTATAAACATTATTTAATGTATGAATGATATTCCACGGTATAGATGTGCCAAATTTTATTTTTTTCTTTATTTATGTCATTTAGGGTTTTTCTATTATACATAATTCTATAATGAGCATTGTAAGAAATCCATCTTGATCTTAATTTCTGATTATTTTCTTGTCTTAAATTCCTAAAATGGGGAATTGCCAGATTAAATACTATGAGCATTTTAAATTACCAGGAAGTTTATAACAAATTTTGTTGTTTCCACCAAAAGTACATAGAAGTACCCATTTTATAATCCTTTTTCAGTAAAACATATTTTCAGACCTTTGTTAATTTTACAGGTGGCAAAATTAAAATTAAAATTTATTTTAATTTGAATCTTTATTATTGAAAAATTCGGTATACCCACTGGCCATTGTGGCCATCCTTTGGCAGATCTACTCTTGAGGTCTTGGCCCATTTATTTACTGAGTAAAAAGGAAAGCATTTTGATAGATCCAATCTTTTTTTTCAATAAATAGATAAATAATGAATTTTTAAAATAAATTAATAAACTTATTTAATTCACTAAAGCTTAAGAAACACAAACTCCTGGGCTGATCAGTTGGAGGCTGTAGAAAAATGAGCAGAACACACTTTTTTTCCAAGTATATTTTGTATAAGCTCTATCTAATTAATGAAACGTTCCTGCAACTTTCTGCGTCTGCTCATTCCAAGCATCAGATTAACAAACGGTTGACATAAAATGAAGAGCTACATGGTATTTCTTTGATATGTGGCATATAAAAATCACAAACTCTCTCTTTAAAAATAGAGTGTTCTGGTTCACACTGGTCCACTGAGCAAACCTATTTACTGCCTTTCCCACCCAAAGTACTTTCTAAATGATACTAAAGAAATGCAAAAGTGCAAACCCATAACCACAAACAGAATGGGAAGAAGCCATTAGAAGATAAATGATTTGAATAAAAGTCTGTTGAGTTCTGAACCACACAGCAAAGGAAACCACAGCCTAAAAAGAGGTTGCGACAAAGGAGGGCCGACCTGCCTGGTTATTCCAGAAAGAATCGAGCCTCAGAAATAGCAAGTACAACACAGGATGGAAGAGATTGGTGGGGCTGAAAAGGGGGGTTAATTCCAGGTCAGGATGTATATGTAACATTGACCACCCTTCCTCCTGGCTCTCCATGTGGACTAGCCTGAGGCCAAGCACCAGCTTCAAGGCAATAAAAAAGTGGGGAGAACCATGACATTTATCATTAGTGTTAAAACCTCACTCTAGGCCAGGCGTGGTAGGTCACGTCTGTAATCCAAGCACTTTGGGAGGCCAAGACAGGGGGGATCACTTGAGGTTAGGAGTTCAAGACCAGCCTGGTCAACACGGTGAAATCCCATCTCTACTAAAATACAAAAAGTAGGGCCAGGCGCGGTGGCTCATGCCTGTAATCCCAGCACTTTGGGAGGTCGAGGCGGGCGGATCATGAGGTCAGGATATCGAGACCATCCTGGCTAATATGGCGAAACCCCATCTCTACTAAAAATACAAACAATTAGTCAGGCGTGGTGGCAGGCACCTGTAGTCCCAACTACTTGGGAGGCTGAAGCAGGAGAATGGCGTGAACCCGGGAGCGGAGCTTGCAGTGAGCTGAGATTGCGCCACTGCACTCCAGCCTGGGCAACAGAGAGAGACTCCATCTCAAAAAAAAAAAAAAAATACAAAAAGTAACTCAGCGTGGTGGCAGGTGCCTGTAATCCTAGCTACTCAGGAGGCTGAGGCAGGAGAATTGCTTGAACCTGGGAGGCAGAGGTTGCAGTGAGCCAAGATCACAGCATTGCACTCCAGCCTGGGCAACAGAGTGAAAGTTCATGTCAAACAAAACAAAACCAAACAAACAAAAACAAACCTTACTCTAGCACATTGAGATTCCCCAGTTCCCATGCACACACCCTAAACTGAAACTCTTCAAGCTTGCTATTCACAAGACCCACCCACTTAAAAACAGACCGCAACAATAGCCTTCTTATTGCCTCATTCTTTCACACACACCACAGATCACCAGAAATTTAATATGACAAGAAAGTCTACCACAGAAAAGAAAATGAGCAAGTAAAACAACAGAAAACATGACACTGGAGAAAACAGTTTAGGGGAAAGACACAAACTTTAAAAATAAAATCTAGTTAATATCGTCAAGAAAGATTTGAGGAGATTTGGTAACTGCAAAACAAAAACAGGGTTCTATTAAAAAGGAATAGTCAGATAAGAAAGAGCTCTTTGGAATTTTATAAATGCGTACATAAAAAATTCAATAGAAAGTCTGGAGGCAAAGTTGGAAAAAATCTCCTAGACTACAGACCAAGTACAGAAATAAGTGAGAAAAAAATAAAATATATAGATGAACAATTCAGGAGGTCTAAGGATGACTAACCAAATTTTCCCAATAAGAAAAAAAGAAACTGGAGTGGAGGGAATTATCAAAGAGATTGCATTTGAAAATTCCCCAGAGTTAAAGGGAAAGATGAATGTTCAAAGTATAGGAATCTACTTGATACCAAGAATAATTAACTGTAAAGTGATAGAAAAATGAAATTCCTAACAATTTCCTGAAAAGTAAAAAAAAAGAAGGTGGCCTACAAAATAAGTAAGAATCAGAGTAGCATCAGACTTAGCAGCAGCAGGATTGCATACTAAAAGACAGGAAAAAGGATTTTCAACAGAGAAGTCTACACCCAAACTATCAATTGTGTTTTGAGGGCAAAATAAAAACTTCTAAACCTGCAAGCATGCAGAAAGTTTACCTCCCATTCACCCTGATATGGCTTGGATATTTGTTCCTGCCCAAATCTCTTCAAAATGTAATCCCCAATGCTGGAAGTGGGGCCTGCTGGGAGGTGTTTGGATCATGGGGACAGATGTCTCATAAATGCCTCCGGCTGTTTCCTTGGTGACAAGTGAGCTATTGCTCTGAGTTCACATGAGATCTGGTGGTTTAAAATTGTGTAGCACCTCGCTTCCCCACTCTCTCTCCCTCTTGCTCCTGTCTTCGTCACATTATGTGCCTACTTCCCCTTCCCCTTCTGCCATAGTTGTAAGCTTCCTGAGGCCTCCCTAGAAGCGGAGCCAGCACCGTGCTTCCTGTAAAGCCTGCAGAACCATGAGACAATTAAACCTCTTTTCTTTATAAATTATCCAGTCTCAGGTATTTCTTTATAGCAACGCAAAAATGGCCTAATACACACCCTTTCTTAGGAAGTTAATAGCAAAATCAGAAGGCAAATTAGAAAAGAAAGAAAACACATTCAATCCAGCAAACAGTGACTCCAACCCTGGAGAGCAATGGGCACATCTCAGGATGATTCTACACAGCATGTCAACAGAGCAACCTGTCCAAATGGGAGCAAAATGGAGGTCTGTAAGAGACAGGACCAATAGAACAAAGAGTGTAATTATGAGCTTGAAAAAACTTGAAGATATTATTGAGGTATATACTCAGAAAAGGTAACAGGACATCAGAAATTCCAGCAAAAACAAACAAAAATAACTTTATGAGAAAAACTTGAAATATATATTACAGAAACTAAAAGGTGGAATGATTTTGATAAAATGATTTAAAGGAAGAGAATCCATTTGAACCTGATTCTAGACACGATCTCTTCGAGTATCACAGGAATTGTGACAGAGACCATGTGGGGCTGCACTAAATAATTTAGCAAATCTTAATTGTGCAAATATTTTCATTATTTCCAACTTTGGAAAAATCACAAACAAAGACTACTCTGGTGACAGAGCAAATGTCAATTAAATTTGACAATGCAAAAATAATGGTATATAGCTGACCAAGAATGGAAAGTGGAAGGAAAAGAAAAGCAGTGAAGAAAAGGGTAGAGTGCACATATCTCATCCTGTGATGTGTGGAGGCAAAAGACACAGGCTAGATTGATGGACCAATCAGGGGAGATATAAATACAATTTAGAAGTGGCAAGCCCAATAGAAGTTGAGAATAATGTCGTGTTATGGTGGGAGCATGTGAAAAGGTTAGTGTAAGTTAGTGTAAGGCAAATACTTCTTGTCTTTAGAAGAAAATCAGTAGATAACATAAAAAATAAATAAGTGTTAACTAGCAATATGGAAGTAAGACCAGGAATGTTGAAAAGTGATTGCATTTAGGGAACTCAGGTGGAGGTGGGAAGGGTGGGATTGGGAACTGTTACTTTCCACTAAAGGTGTTTCAAAACCATTTGATTTTTAACTACGTGCTTATTTTTGCTTTCATGAAAAACAACTCCAAATTATGATTATAAAAAGCAAGTACATTGTTACAAGCTCTTTTACTAAAAACAACAACGCATAATTGAGCCTGTATGAAATGCTGTCTTCTAAGCCTCTGGACAACGCTGGAGGAATAGCGAATAAAGTATAACTGGATTTATTTATGACGAGGAGAGAGCAAATGCAGTGTACGGAAACGAGACACATCATTTTATCTCCACAAAACAATTAAGCTTTCATTAGGGCTTAATGACAGGATGACATTTGGGGGTTTGGAGGGTAAGCACATCACCTTCATTATCAAATCAAAGATTATCCAGTATCAAGAGGAACAGTTTTATTTATTCTGTATTCTCCTCGAACTCCCCACCCCAAGCTCTGTCATGACCCTAGATAAGATGGGAATTGAACAAAAGTTCCCTAGTGCTAATTGCGTATTCTCTCACATCCCCAAGATTGCTGTCTCCTAGCCATTTCATGTTAATATCACAGAAAGCAGACAGCAAGTGTATATTTGGATGCACAGCTAGGTACATTTCCCAGAATGTATTTTTGAAGGGGTTAGTTGTTGGAACGTTGGCAAGACACTAGTGACTCCATGTTTTGGCTACTATGCCTTTCTGTCCTGAAAGCCTGGTGTCCGTGTTATTTAGAACAGCCTGGGTAAACTTATTACTGCACACTGTGTTCACAGAAAAGGTTGGTTCTGAGTTCAATTACAATCCCTAGCAGTTTAAACGATAGCTGCTGTGATATAATCTAAAATAAATTGCTTTTCTCAAGAAGCCATGTAAGCCTTTGCACTGCATCTTAGCAGAGCTGCTGGTTTTGTCTCATCTGAAACTCAAGCAGGGTACAAAAGCAGGACCTCTGAACTCCTGTTTTTACCTCAAATGTCATTCTTCTACACTTCTGGGGCTCTCTGTTCACCCCAAATTCCTATCCCAGAACTAGATTTATGAGAAAGCAACAGTGTTTTCACTTTTTAATGCAAATCATCATTTTGTATTTATTGTTTTCTATATAAGCTGCATACTTTGCCTAGGGTCTTTTGAAATAACTCTATTACTGGGGGCAAGATTTGTTCTTCCTGTTCCCACAGCTAGAAGGCTAACCTGCTACCATGGCCCAAGATAGCAAGTGTGAGGACGTCCCCACCCAAATGAATTGGGGCACCTCTACAGACTCTCCATTCAAACTCACATCCTTCTCCTCTCTCCAAAGGGAATGGAGGAAAAGGAAACAAACTTGTCAAGCGCTCAATATGTGAAATGATAATTCTGGCTTTCTCCACCCTCCACCTCGCCAGGAGTTTTTCCCAAAGGTCCCATTGGCCCAAGCTCAAGCCTCAGCACTTCTCTAAACAAGATGCTTGTAGATCCCTTTGATGCCTTTCCACAAAGGCAATTAGAAGGGTTTCCAACGTTAACTATGTACATTCTTTCAGATTTAACAAGGCAATTTAATTAACACTGCTGTGTTTCTGCTAGTCAACAAGAGAAAATTGTCCTTTCAAGAGATTTTGCACATTGACAAAAATAATCCAGTAATACTTTTCCCTTTCAAATATTTTTCTTCTATTGAGATTGAAAGAGGTTGGTTTGCAGAGTGCTATATGGTATGTGCTCAGCAGCATTTTTCTGAAAGGGAATTTTTTTATGTCCACAAAAAAAACAACCAGGACAAATAAAAGCCAAATGAATACTTTAGACAAATTCAAACTCAAACTTAGAGCCACTCAGAAGGCAAGGAAGTCCTATTTCTTTTTATAACATACATGCAACCATGCCACGGGAGGATATGAATTGTAGCTCATGAATTATGTTTATCCTTAAGTTCTCTTGGAGCTATAATAATTAGAAAGAGACAAAGTGCTCAACCAGTATCCCTAGGAGGCACTAGGAAATGGAGGGGGTGAGGACATTTCTTTGATGTCTCAGCAATTGGAGGGCAAAACCGACATTTGGAGGGTTCTTAAAATGTTGCTAAAAGTTCTGTAGTGTGTTAGCATCACATAGCAAAGAATTTTCCTGCCCAGAATGCCAATAGATCCCCCTTGGGAAACACTGACCTCAAATGGGAGGTTGTCAATGCTGCACTAAGGCAAAATGAGCTCATTTTCCTGGGTCCTTCGTCTTCTCATTTTGCAAATCTAGGTGTCTGGCAGATAGTCAATGACTAAAGGAATCATCTAGTGGTGAAATGATGGTAAGTCACTTATCCATTCAATAAATATGTATTAAGTACCATCTGTGTACAGTGAAAGTACTGCTATTGACCAAGATTCTCTCCTTGACCAAACTTTAATCAGGCTCCTCTGATTCTCTCCCTAATCAGGCCTTAACTTTTGGACTTCTGTGTCTTTCTCTGTATTGCCCAATTTTAGCAAGAATCCTCTTAGACTGGTTTATCCAGAACCCTTCATCTTCAATATCAGATTACCCTCAGTATCTGATCAGATTCCATATCCACCACCATCCCTTAGGTGGTTTAATCACATGGCCTGCCTTTAGGTACATTTCATAACAATGTATCCAATTTTCCTGATCCAATTTTTTTGCATCCTTGCCAGCATTTGGCGTTGTTATTTTTTTCCAATTTTTTTGTGGTAAAATATACATAACATAAAATATAGCATCTTAACAATTTTAAGTGTATATTTCAGTGGTATTAAGTACATTCATATTGTTTACAACCATCACCACCTATCTATCTCCAGAACTCTTCATCTTGCAAAACTGAAACTCTATACCATTTAACAACTCTCAATTCCTACTTCTCCTCAGCCCCTAGCCACCATTCTACTTTCTGTCCCTACGATTTTGAATACTCAAAGCACCACAAATAGATGCAATCATACAGTATTTGACTTTGCATGACTGTCTTATTTCACTTAGCATAATGTCCTCAAGTTTCAATCATGTTGTAGCATATGTCAGAATTTACTTCCTTTTTAACGCCGACTGATAAGGAGGGACTTCTTTCTGTCCCATTTTGCTATTGATTTTCTATATACCTTACAGTTTTTTTCTGTCCCTCATTTCCTGCATTACTGTCTTCTTTTGTGGTTAGTTTATTTTTTGTGGTAAAATATTTAAATTCCTTTCTCATTTCCCCTTGTGTATATCTATTTTCTTTGTAGTTACCACAGGGATTATATTTAATATCCTAAAGTTATCAATTCTAATTTGGAATTATACCAGCTTAACTTTAATAACATACAAAAACATTGCTCCTCTACTTCTCTGTCCCCACTTCTTTAAATTATTGATGACAAAAAATTACATCTTCATGCAATATGCTCTAAAATATAAACTAATATTTTAAAAGATGTATTAGCGTCTTAAATTACGTAGAAAACAAAATGTGGAGTTACAAACCAAAGTTACAATAATACTAGCTTTTAGATTAATAATTTAAAAAAATTAGTCTCATATCATGTAGGAAAAAATGGAGTTAACAAAGCATTATTACAATAATACTAGCTTTTATAATTGCCCATGTTTTTACCTTTACTGAGAACTGTATTTCTTAACTAAGATTCAAGTTACTATTAGTGTCCTTTCATTTCAACCTGTAGAACTCATTTTAGCATTTCTTACAGAGCATGTGTAGTGGTAATAAACTTCCTCAGCTTTGGTTTTGTTTTTTTTGTTTTTAATATGAGAATGCCTTAATTTCTTACTCACTTTTGAAGGACAATTTGCTGAATGTAAGATTCTTGGTTGGCGTTTGTTTTTGTTTTTTTTTCTGTAGCCCTTTGCGTATGTCAGCCCATTGCATTCTGGACTCCTACATTTCTGACAATAATTCTGATAATCATATTGAGGATTCCTTCTACGTAATGAGTTGCTTCTCTCATGTTGTTTTCAAGATTCTCTTTTTGTCTTTCAACAGTTTGAGTATAATGTGTCTTGTGTCTTGGGGTGGATCTCTTTGAGTTCATCCTACTTGGAATTCATTGAGCTTCTTGAATTTTTATGTTTATGTCTTGCATCAGATTTGGGAAGCTTTTGGCCATTATGTCTTCAAATAATCTCTCTATTCTTTCTCTCTCTTCCTAAGCTTCTGAACTCCCACAATGGGTATGTTGGTCTGTTTGATGGTGTCCAGCAGCTCTGTTCCTTTTTCTTCAATATTTTTTCTTTCTGTTCCTAAGACTCATAATTTCCTTGTCCTATCTTCAAGTTTACTGACTCTTTCTTCTACCTGTTCAAATATGCCTTTGAATATCTCCAGTGAATTTTTCATTTCAGTTATTATACTTTTCAATTGAAAAATTTCTCATTCTATTTTTACTTTTTCTAAATCTCTGTATTGATATTGCTAGTTAGTTCATACATGATTTGTTTTTTACTTTTTCCATATCTTTTAGTTTTTTGAGCATCTTTAAGACACTTGTTTTAGACTCTTTGTCTAGTAGATCCACAATTATAACTTTTTCAGGGACAGACCTTGTTGGTTCGTTTTCTTTCCTTTGAGTGTGCCATACTTGCCTGTTTATTTTTATGTGCTGTTATTTTGTTGTTGTTGTTGTTGTTGAAAACCAGACATTTAAATATAATAATGTGATAACTGTGAAAATCAGATTCTTTTTCCCCTTCCCCGGGGTTTGTTTTCTCTTTTTGAATTGTTGTAGGTTGTCTCTGTGCTGAGGATAAGCCTGAGATGTAAACTTAAGTCCTTCTCCCATCTTTTGTGAGCGTGCATCTTTCTCTAGGTAAGAGCGGTGACTTTCTAATTTCCCATGTATATGTGGCTGCTTTAAAATGTACTAGTCTTTAATGTCTGGCTCCAAAAACAAAAGGGGAAAAGAAAAAAAATGAAAACAAAAGGAAAAGAGTGCTAGACCTGTAAATCCCCTGGAAGTCATTTCAGCTGTAGAAAGAAGGGCTTGCGACAATGGAAGGAAATGCAACAACAATGGCCCCTGGCTCTGTCTGCACCTTTGTAATCAGAAGCAACAATTAGCTATCAGAGAACAGATTCCTGATTTTTGAATGACAGTGGCCTTTTTGCACACCCTGGCTCCTATAAACTGTGTGCAGGCTGCTCCTGGAATCCGTGCAAGGATGCCTGCGAGTGGGGTACGAGTAGCTGATATTATTCTAAGAGCTAAAGTCAACCACAGTTAAGAGCAATTTACTGTCCAAGACTTCTCTTGGAAATTAAAAGCCTTCAATAGACTCTAGAGTTCTAAAATAGTTACATCAGACAGATTATGCCATGCAGTTGTTCTCTAGGTGAGGAGATACGTTCCTGGTGCTTTCTACTTTTTGATCTTCCCAGAATCCCCTCCTTATCAATTTTTTTTATTTAGCCATTTTAATAGATGTGTAATGATATCTCATTATGGTTTATATTTAAACTTCTCTGATGGCTAATGATGTGGAATATATTTTATTGTGCTCTTTTTTTTTTTGCCATCTGCCATTCTCTTCAGTGAAATGTCTCTTCATGTTTTTTGCCCATTTTCTAATTGGACTGTTTGGGTTTTTTTACTCTTGACTTTTCAGAGTTCTTTATATATTGTAAATACTAGTTCTTTGTGTAATATGTGGTTTGCAGATATTTCCAACCAGCCTGTAACTTGACTTTTCATTCCTTGTAGTTAGGCTTTCACAAAGCAAAAGTTTTAATGTCGATGAAGTTCGATCTAACAATTTTCCTTTCGTGGATTATGCCTTTGGTGTTAGCTAAGGACACTTTGGTTTTTTTGTTTTTTTATTTTTATTTTTTATTTCTATAGGTTTCGGAAAAATAGGTGGTGTTTGGTTACATGAATAGGTTCTTTAGCCGTGGTTTCTGAGATTTTGGTGCACCCAATACCCAAACAGTATACATTGTACCCAATTTGTCGTCTTTCATCCTTCACCACCCTCCTCCCTCACTTGAGTCTCCAAAGTTCATTGTATCATTCTTATGCCTTTGTATCCTCATAGCTTAGCTCCCACTTATGAGTGAGAACATAGAATATTTGCTTTTTCATTCCTGAGTTACTCTATTTAGAATAATGATCTCCAATTCCACCCATGTAACTGTGAATATCATTATTTCATTTCTTTTTTATGGCTGAATAGTATTCCATGGTATATATTCCACAATTTCTTTATCCACTCATTAACTGTTGGGCATTTGGGATGGTTGCATAGTTTTGCAATTGGAAATTGTGCTGCTATAAACATGTGTGTGCAAGTATCTTTCTTGTATAATAACTTATTTTCCTCTGGGTAGATACCCAACAGTGGGATTGTTGGATCAAATGGTAGTTCTACTTTTAGTGCTTTAAGGAATCTCCATGCTGTTTTCCATAGTGGCTGCACTAGTTTACATTCCCACTAGCAGTGTAAAAGTGTTCCTTCTCACCACATCCCCACCAACATCTATTATTTTTTGATTTTTTGATTATGGCCATTCTTGCAGCAGTAAGGTAGTATTACATTGTGGTTTTGACTTGTGTGTTCCTAATAATTAGTGATGTCAAGCAGTTTTTCATATGTTTGTTGGCTATTTGTATATCTTCTTTTGACAATTGTCTATTCATGTCTTTAGCTCACTTTTTGAGGGGATTGTTTGTTTTTTTCTTGCTAATTTGAGTTCCTTATAGATTCTGGATATTGGTCCTCTGTCAGATGTATAAATGGTGAAGATTTTCTCCCATTCTGTGGGTTGTCTGTTTACTGACTGTTTCTTTTGCTGTGCAGAAGCTTTTCAGTTTAATTAAGTCCCATCTATTTATCTTTGTTTTTGCTTTTTGTTTCTTAGTTATGAAATCTTTGCCTAAGCCAATATCTAGAAGAGTTTTCCAATGTTATCTTCTAGAATTTGTATGGTTTCAGGTCTTAGATTTAAGTCTTTGATCCATCTTGAGTTGATTTTTGTACAAAGTGAGAGATGAGGATCCAGTTTCATTCTTCTACATGTGGCTTGCCAGTTATCCCAGCACCATTTGTGGAATAGGGTGTCCGTTCCCCGCTTTATGTTTTTGTTTGCTTTGTTGACGATTGGTTGGCTGTAAGTATTTGGCTTTATTTCTGGGTTCTCTATTCTGCTCCATTCATCTCTGTGCCTATTTTTATACCAGTATCATGCTGTTTTAGTGACTATGGCCTTATAGTATAGTTTGAAGTTGAGTAATGAGATTCCTCCAGATTTGTTCTTTTTGCTTAGTCTTGCTTTGGCTTTGTGGGCTCTTTTTTAGCTCCATATGAATTTTTGGATTGTTTTTTCTAGTTCTATGAAGAATGATGGTGGTATTTTGATGAAAATTGACTTGAATTTAAAAGAAAAAGATTTCTTTAGGCAATATAGGCATTTTCACAATATTGATTCTATCCATCCTTGAACATGGGATGTGTTTCCATTTGTTTGTGTCATATATGATTTCTTTAAGTAGTGTTTTGTAGTTTTCCTTGTAGAAGTCTTTCACCTCCTTGGTTAGGTATATTTCTAACTATTTTATTTAAGAACATTTTGCCTTGCCTTACATCCAGAGATTTTCTCCTACATTTATTTTTTAAAATTTTTATTATTTTACATTTAATTCTATGATCCACTTTGAGTTAATTTTTGCATGAAGGTATGAGATTTAGATCAATGTTCATTTTTTTTCCCAATGGATGTCTAATGCTCTAGCATCATTTGTTGAAAGGCTGGACTTCCTTCATTAAATTGCTTTTGCATCTTTGTCAAAAATCACTTGAGCATATTTATGGAAGTCTATTTCTGGGTCCTCTATTCTGTTGCATTTTGTATATTCTTCTGCCAAAACCATGTTGGTTTGATTACTATAGCTATATAGCCCTAATATTGGATGGAGTGATATATATATATATGTATATATACATATATATATCTCCTTAATGTTGGGTGGGGTGATTCTTCCCACTTTATTTTATGTCAACATTGTTTTAGCTATTGTAGGTCCTGTGCATTTCCATATAAATGGAGATCAAATAAGCTTGCTAGAATTTTGTTAGAAATTTAATTTCTCAAAGATCAATTTGAGCAGAACTGACATCTTTACTATGCTGAGCCTTCCAAGTCTCTACTCATTTAAGTCTTTAATTTCTTTCATCAGCATTTTGTAATTTCATCATATAAACTCTGTACCTGTTTTATTTATTTATTTATTTATTTATTTATTTATTTCTGAGACAGAGTTTCACTCTTGTTGCCCAGGCTAGAGTGCAGTGGTGCAATCTCAGCTCACTGCAACCTCCACCTCCTGGTTTCAAGTGATTCTCCTGCCTCAAGCTCCTGAGTAGCTGGGATTATGGCACGCACCACCATGCCCGGCTAATTTTTTGTATTTTTAGAAGAGAGGGGGTTTCATCACATTGGCCAGGCTGGTCTCGAACTCTTGACCTCAGGTGATCCAACTGCCTCAGCCTCTCAAAGTGCAGGGATTACAGGCGTGAGCCACTGCACCCGGCCTCTGTACCTGTTTTATTAAGTGTATACCTGAATTTTTCTTTTCTTTGGAACTATTGTAATTGATACAGTGTTTTTGATATTGGTTCCTGCACATTCTTTGTTAGCATGTAAAAATACGATTAATTGTTGTATGCATCCTGCACCCTTGATTAACTCACTTGTTCTAGGATTTTTGTTGTTGTAGATTTCTAGGGATGATATAGGTAGACAATCATATCATCTACAAATAGAGATTTATTTCATTTATTTCCAAACTGCATGCCTTCTATTTTCTTTTCTTGCCTTATTGTTTTGGCTAGACTTTCCAGTACTAGTTGAATAAAAGTCATGAGAGTGAACATCCTGGCCTTGTTTCTAATCTCAAGGATGCTCTTTAGCAAGTTGAGATAATTCATCACTATTTCTAAATTGCTGAGAATTTTTATTATAAATGGATGTTGGATTTTGTCCGATGCCTTTTTATATGATGATATTATTTACTTTTTTTATTTTTAATTTCTTCCAGTGTTTCCTCAATGAATTTTCTTCTGTAGCTTGTTTCTATGGTATATTACATTAATTAATTTTAAATTGTTGAACCAACCTTACATACCTGGCATATAATAAATCCTACTTCATCATATTACATAATTCTTTTTATTCTTTGCTATTATTTCATTAAGAATTTCTGAGTCAAAATTTACAAAAGACATTGAACTATAGTCTTCTTTCCTCCCTCCCCCTTCTTCCTCTTCCTCCTTCTTCTTCTTTGCCTGGTTTTGGTATCAGGGTAATAATGAGTTGAAAAGCGTTCCTGCCTCTTCTATTTTCTAGAAGAGATAATGTAAAATTGGCATTAATTTTTTTTTAACATTTGGTATAATTCTCCAGTGAAACAATGTAGTCCTAGAGATTTCTTTTTTGGGATATTTTAAATTATTAATTCAATTTTTTAAATAGCTATAGGACTAGGATAGGGCTGTTCATTTCATGTTGGCTGAGTTTAGCTAGTTTATTTTTTTTTTTAGAAATTGGTCTATTTCTTCTATGTTCGTTGAATATACGAGTGTAAAGTTGTTCATAGTATTTTTATTGTGTTTTAGTGACCACAGGATCTGTATTTATATTTCCTATTTCATTCCTGGTATTGGTAATTTTGTTATTGTCAATTTTGCTAGTAGTTTATCAACTGTATTAATTTTTTAGAAGAACCTGCTCTTTGTCTCATTGACTTTACCTTTTTCTTATTTTTAATTTCATTGATTTATTCTTTTATCCTTATTATTTCCTCTGTCTACTTGCTTTTACTTTATTTTTCTCTTCTTTTTCTAGTTTCTCAAAGTAGGAACTTAGGTTATTGATGTGAGGCCTTTAAAGACTTACTCTTTGACCTGTTGATAACTTAGAAGTGTGTTATAAATTTTCATGTTTTAGAGATTTTTCTGCTATATTTTTGTTATGGATAACACATTCTGTAAAAATTTGCTAAGGATTTTTTACGGCCTATGATATGATCTGTTTTGGTGAATGTTCTTTGGTTGCTTGAAATAAAAAGTATATTGTGCTATTGTTGGATGGAGTATTCTATATATTTCAATTAGATTCTATTTACTCATTGTGATGACTCAATCTTCTACATTCTTGATGATTTTCTGTATAGTAGTTCTATTTGTTGTTGAGAGAGGACATTGAAGTCCCGAAATATAATTGATGATTTATTTGTTTCTCTTTCAGTTCTATCTGTTTTTGCTTTGTGTATTTTGAGGCTCTGTTATTTGGTATGTACATAAGATCATTTTGCCTTCCAGGTGGATCCATTCTTTTATCATTATATAATGTTCCTTCTTGTTTCCAGATATTTTCTTTGTTCCAAAGTCCACTTTTATCAGATACTAGTATAAGCACTCCTGTTTTTTTAAAAATTAATATTTGTATGATATATGTTTTTCCACCCTTTTACTTTCAACTTAACTAATCATAGAATTTGAAGTGAGTTTCTTGTAGGCAGCATACAGTTAGATTATGTTCTGTTATTCACTTTGTGTATCCCTGTCTTTTGATAGTATTTAGATGATTTACATTCAAGGTAACTATTGATAAGTTAGCATTCCACTATACCATTTCTTTACTTGTTTTCTATTTGATTCCCCTGGTTCTCATTCCTCTGTTTCTCTTTTCTTGGCTTCCTGTGTGTAACCTAAACATTTTTTAGGATTTCATTTTGATATACAGTGTTTTGGGAAGTACTTCTTTGTATAGTTTTCACTGTGGTTTCCCTGAGTACTAAAACCTAATATGTGACTTGTTACAGGCTACATTATCAACATTTAACTAGTTTGAAACTTCACTCCCATTTAAATCTCTTGTCCTTCCCATTTTTCAATAACATTGAATTGAGTATCAGATGGTATTATAATTTTTGTTTTAATCATCAAACATGATTTATAAAACTCAAAGAGAAAATAATAGTTTATTGTATGTACCCACAAATGTCTTTCCAATGTTCTTTCTTCCTTCCTAATCCTCTAAGATTCCATCTTGTATTGTTTCCTTTCTGTTTAAAGAACTTTCTTTAGCCAATCTTTAAGAGTAGGTCTGCTAGCAACAAATTGATTTACTTTTCCTTCATCTGAGAATGTTTTTATTTCCTCTTCACTCTGGAAGTATAGTTTTTCCAGACATAGAATTTACAGTTGATAATTCTTTCAGTACTTGAAAAACATTGTGGCATTTCCTTCTCATCTCCATTTTATGAGAAATCTGCTGTCATTTGAATTGGTATTCCTCTATAGGTAATGTGTCATTTCTCTCTTACTGCTTTCAAGATTTTTTCAGTATATTTTATTTTTAAAAGATTAATTATGATATATCATAGCACAGATTTCATTGGGATTATGTGTGGGGTTCATTCAGCTTCTTGAAGCTGTAGGTTTCTGTCTTTCACCAAATTAGTTAAATTTTCAATCATCTTTTCTTCAAATACTCATGTTTGTTTGTTTGTTTGAGACAGGATCTCCCTCTGTCACCCAGTCTGGAGTATAGTGGCACAATCACAGCTCACTGCATGCAGCCTTGACCTCACAGGTGCAAGAAATCCTCCTGCCTCAGCCTCCTGAGTAGCTGGGACCACAGGTGTGCATCACCATTCCCAACTTATCTTTTTCTTTTTTCTTTTCTTTTCTTTTTTTTTTTTTTTTTTTTTGAGACAGAGTCTCACTCTATTATACAGTGTAGTGACATGATCAGGGCTCACTGCAACCTCTGCCTCCTGGGCTCAACCAATCCTCTCACCTCAGCCTCCTGAGTAGCTGGGACTACAGGTGTGTACCACCATGCCTGGTTAATTTTTTTTTTTTTTTTTGGTAGAGACAGGGTTTTACCATTTTGCCTAGGCTGGTCTTGAACTCCTGAGCTCAAGTAATATGGCCACCTGAGCCTCCAAAATTGCTGAGATTACAGGCATGAGCCACCATGCCTGGCTGTCAGCTAATCAAATACTCTTTCAGTCCCATTATCTTTATCCTCTTCTGGGACTCCAATGACATGAATGTTGG
The DNA here is from genome assembly GCF_028885625.2 of Pongo pygmaeus. Lineage (NCBI taxonomy): Eukaryota > Metazoa > Chordata > Mammalia > Primates > Hominidae > Pongo > Pongo pygmaeus. Next base: position 92,815,526 of record NC_085930.1, on the reverse strand, counting down.
ACCATTTGTCATTGTCTCACAGATCTCTGGGGTCCTGTTCATTTTTTCAGTCTATTTTTGGTCTATTGTTCTGATTGGGTGGATTCCATTGTTTTGTCCTCAAATTTAATAATTCTACCCTCTGTTATCTCCAGTTAACAGTAGATAGTCCAACCTATCGTTAATACTATCCAGCACTATTTTTATTTGTGTTATTATTTTTTCATTTCTAGAATTTTTATTCAGTTGTTTTATAACTTCTATTTCTTTTCTAATATTTTCTATTTTAAAAAATTGTATCAAAAATTTGCAGCTGGTTGATAGGTCATTTATATGACAGATGCTTTAAAATTATTGTCAGATAATTCTAATATCCGATTCATCTTGGTGTTGGTGTCAGTTGATTGTCTTTTCTCATTCAATTTGTGATTTTCTTGGTTCTTGGTATGAAGGATAATTTTTTATTGAATCCTGGGCATTTTGCCTATTATGATAGGAGAGACTAGGTCCTATTTAAGTCTTTCATTGTAACAGTCAGTAACCCTGTTAAATTAACATGTGGGTCTTGGCTACTTTTATTAGCTGTGGCTCCAATGGCACTGTAATTTTCACAGACTTTGAGGTGTTATTTTGGTCTGCTTGATTAATCTGGTTGCAAGAGGCCACTGGTTCCTGCTTCTACCCCACTGCCTTGTGGGGCAGAACAGATTTCCCCACACTGGGCCTCAGGTATCTCTCAGTGGGAGAGGAATATGGTGGGGTCTGCCTTCTGCCTCAGTGTCTTTGGGCAGGGAAGGAGAGTCTCAGGCATGTGAGAACAAAGAGGCTTCCTAGAATTGGCCACTTTTTGTGGTTGCATCCTTGTTGCTGGTTCTGTCTTCTTGCCCCAGTGACTCTAGACAGGGGAGGATCATTTGAGGCACACAGAGAAAAAGAGGCTTCCCTGACAGCATTATTTGCTATAGTTCATTCTTTTTTACATGTTCTGCCTACCCACTTCAGTATTTCTTGGTGGAAAGGGAGAGTCTCAGGGCTGAGGGAAAGCAGAGTCCTTCCTCTGGCCAATTATTTTTGGCAAGGCTTCTAATTAATCCCTTTGGCTGGTAGCGTTGAACTTGTCTGATAGTTCCAGAGGGACATCCGTTCAATCAGAAAAAAATAAAAAATAAAAAATAAAAAATCAGCCTCCCTGAGCTGCTTCTTGTTGCCAGGCTTGGAGTTAGGAAACACTTGGTCTGGGTGACCATCTTCTGTTGGGTTGGGACACCCTAAACACTCTGCTACTGTGCTGTTCCTCCAGGCCTAGGGAGGCCAGCTCATTCTTTTTTTTTTTTTTTGAGACAGAGTCTTGCTCTGTCGCCCAGGCTGGAGTGCAGTGGCACGATCTCTTCTCACTGCAAGCTCCGCCTCCTGGGTTCACACCATTCTCCTGCCTCAGCCTCCCAAGTAGCTGGGACTACAAGTGCCCACCACTATGCCTGGCTAATTTTGTTTTTGTATTTTTAGTAGAGACGGGGTTTCACCGTGTTAGCCAGGATGGTCTCGATCTCCTGACCTCATGATCCACCTGCCTCGGCCTCCCAAAGTGCTGGGATTACAGGCATGAGCAAACCAGCTCATTCTTACTGTCTTTCAGAGCTCTCATTTGGTTGTCTCTTGTACCATTACCAGAGTTGGTAGTTGTTCTTAGCAGGGAAAAGCAGGGGAAAATGGGTCTCCATCATCTTTTCTGGACCAGAAATCTGTTTATTATATTTTAATTGCATATTTCCATTCATTTTTTTGGCAATTAACCCTTTTAGATCTTATTATAATTATTTGTGTACATCCACAGATTTGAAACATCTTGGTAATTTATCTTTGTATATTTTACAGTGCCTTGAACAAAGCAGATTCTTCCTTAAAGGTACTTATAAATGAATGACTGTTCATGCATATTTTCTCTGGGGCTGTACAATGGAACAAGACCTACCTGTTAAAAGAGTGGTTGTTGGTAGAATGTAAACATGACTTATAAGTGTTCATCCTTGCAAATGGACACAGGAGTAACAGGGAGAAACTGGCTTAATGTGATTTACAGAAACCTGGTTCAGAACATAGGCTCACTTGGTCATCACTTCCCTCTGGTCATCACAATCTCACAATCATTTTTCAATCATTTTTCTGCTTCCAGCAGATCAGAACGTGTGATAATGCTGTGACAGATTTCCCCACCATTACTTCCTAAAGCCATTACCCGCTTCTAGCTTAAAACCTTGAACACACAAACACACACATATATACACACTAACATACACATACATGTATGTTTCAAGCATCCAAGATAGGAAGTAGGGGAACATGATGAATTTTTTTTTCTAGAAATAAAACCATCATTTGTCCAATAAAACATGAGTATAAAACACCCATACCTAATAACAAATGGCACAGAACAACATTGCTGGGAATCCCCAAATAGACCTCACGAAAACATCACTGAAGATTGCATGTGAGAGCTAGAAGGCCTCAGGCCGGGAATGCAATGGAATGTAAGACGAGGCCCCTGCTGGGGCTCAGAAGTAGGAATGATGGAAAAGCAAGCAGGAAGAGACCCTGGGCAATTGAGTTCTCCCACTGAGCAAGAAAGAATTGAAAATGACAGCATTAGGCAGGAAAACAATGGATGCCTGACCTCCCATTTAACTATTGTAATCATGCATTGTTATCAATTGGCTTGGTCTTTTAAGATTCCTAGTCACTTGTCCCTCATATTTGTGGCACATACTTATCACTGTGTGGATTTGCTTTTTGGCAAACAGAAGTTTTAATTTTTAATGGAGTCAAATCTATTACTCTTTTCAAAAATGATCTTTCTCTTTGTCTTCAAGTTTATGAAGTCCTCTCTCACTCCAGTAGGGATAAATACTCATTTCTATTCTGGGTTTCTAATGATTGATTTTATACATTTATTTATTGCTTTAATCCAGCTGGAATTAATGTTAGCATATGGTGTAGGAAGGCTGCAATTCTTCCAACTCTAATGCATTCTTGATAAGTAAAAAATAGGATTTCCTACAGTAGAAAACTCAGCCTAGAAACATGCCTTTCAGTATTCTGAGGCAGGAATGGAGTGAATGAGGCACTTTCCTCAAACCTAAAAACCTCATCCTGTTTTACTAGGGACTTGGGATAGCCTTCTTTATTTCTCAGTGTCTCCTCCTTTATGTACAGTAGCGACACAAATATCCACTGTGTTTCCAAACAGAAGTCAAGTGCTTAAGCTCCTCAAGTTTTCTGAGTACGTTCTATGTAGAGGATTTTCTATTACTTGTTACATTTAATATACAGGGCCTTGCTGGAGAATGTGACCAGGAGAACTAGAACTTCAGAAAACACAAAATGAGCTATCAAAGGCTTTGTACTTTGTAGGGGTATACTCAGAAGAAAAACAAGTCCTAGTATTTAGAACACATTAGATGTAACCTCTTAAACTCCAAAATTCTCTTCAAACCTTACCTATTTAATTTGAAAGCAAGCAATGTTCCAGTGTTAACATTTCTGATTTGGGGGATGTCAGATAGTGAAATTTGGATTAAACAGAGGGAATTTATAGTCTTATTCTAATTAATAAATGGACTTAATGGGGTTCTGAAAATAAAACAACCTCATAATTAGTTGGTAATTAACATAGCTGAGAGCCAGGCAGAACTGTCCAACCTGTGCCATATTCTCACAGGTGTGCCCACAAAATACAATATTTTATAGAATAAATACATTGCCCACCTTCATTCATCCAGCAAGATGTACTGACTTTTCACTGTAGGCATGAACCTGAAGGGAATTAAAAATGAAGGATGGTCCTTGCTCTCACAAAAGCTGCCAAATTGGGTACACTCACTCAGTGTCTTCAAGGAACACATGGTCAGGTTTCTAGATTATGCCCGTAAGTTACCCCGTAAGAGTTTAACAGAAAATAAAGAGGGTTTAAAAATACATATATTATTCCATATATTTACAATTTCTATGCTCCTCATTTCTTCCTGTTAATCTGTTTCCATTTGCTATCATGTTCTTTTAGGCTGAAGAATTTGCTTTAGCATTTCTTACAATGCGGGTTGACTAGCAGTACATTTTCTTAGGTTTTCTTTATCTAAAACTTAGGTTTTGTTTATCTAAAACTTAGGTTTTGTTTATGCAGCCATAAAAAGGAATTAGATCATGTCCTTTGCAGGGGCATGAATAGAGCTGGAAGAGATCATCCTCAACAAGCTAACACAGGAACAGAAAACCAAACACTGCATGTTCTCACTCATAAGTGGGAGCTGACCAACGAGAACACATGGCCACAGGGAGGGAAACAACACACACTGGGGCCTGTCTGGGGTGGGATGGGGGGCAGCGGTAGAAGGGAGGGCATCAGGATAAATAGCTAATGCATGTGTGGCTTAATACCTAGGTGACCGTTTGATAGGTGCAGCAAACCACCATGGCAAATGTTTACATATGTAACAAAGCTACACATCCTGCACATGGATCCCAGAATTTAAAATAAAATAAATTTAAATTTAAAAAAAGAATTAAAAAATGTCATTCTATTGTCTTCTGGCTTGAATAGTTTTTATTTAGGAGTCTAAAATAACTCTTACTGTTGTTCTCCTATATGTAATGTCTCTCCCCTCTTCCCATCCTCAGCAGCTTTTTTCTTTACTTTTGGATTTTTATCAGTTGGCTGTCATACGTCCAGGTATGGTTTTCTTTGTTTTTATCCTGCTTTGGTTTGTTAAACATCTTCAACCTGTAGTTCGATTTTTTTCACTATATTTGGGAAAATTTGTTCATTTTTTTAAACTATTTTTTTCCTCCCTCATTCTCTCTATCCTCATTTCTGGACCTCAAATTGTACAAATGTTAGACTTCTTGCTTTTGCCCCACAGATCACTGAAGATTTATATATTTTTTCTATTTTTTCATCCTGTTCTTCAGATCAGACAATTTCTACTGATCTGTCTTAAAGTTTACTGATCTTTTCTGTAGTTTCTAATATGTTGCAAAGGCCATTCAGTAAACTTTTCATTTTGGAAATTATTATTTGCAGTTCTATAATATAGATTTGTTTCTTTTTTATAGTTTACATTTGTTTCTCTGAGATTTCCCATCTCTTCATTTTATGTCACCCATTTTATGTCAAGTCCTTGAATATACTTATCTAGTTATTTTAAATTCTTCATTTTCTAATTCTAATGTCTGAGTTATTTCAAAGTCTGTTTCTATTTATTGCTTTTTTCTGATCGATGGAGCTGCCTCTTTACACATCCAGTAATTTTTTTGTTGTATGCTAGACACAGGGTGACACATTTAGGGAATCTGCATTATATGGTCTTCCTTATAGGGTACTGAGTTTTTTTCTGGCAGGAAATTACATTTCTAAAATATTCTCTTAAACCTTTCATTGTTAGAACTTGTCTATTACAATTTTGTCCTTAGTCGTAGAACACAGCCTTATGGTAGTGTATAGGTCTCACTCCTGAGGCTGGCCTTTCTATGGTTTCAACTGAATGCCCAGGTTCTCAGGGAAATCTGCCCACTCAGACTAAGAATTCCAACGTCTCCCATCTCTGGGCAACCACTAGTGTCTTTGTTTGACTCTTGGTCCCACAGTGAACCCTCTCTGCTCGGCCTCATGGTGTCTTGACCTGCTTATGCATAGTCAATCCTTCAGACAATGACCTGCAAAGAAACCTCCATGTACACTACCTCCATATGCCCTACCTCATGCATCTCTTTTATTCAGTACCCTACTCTGCTAATTCCAGCCCCTCAGCAGCAACAAAGTACAAACTCTGCCTTATCAGTTCATTGAAACAAGCATGTAATGCTTGGCCCCACCTCCTTACTATCCAGTCCAGTGAATGCACCCCTAGGCAGAAAGCCAAGGTGAATGCAAGGCTTGCCTCAGGGGTTTACCTTGTCTCAAGGGTCACAGCCCCACATTGCCTGTTAGCCAATTTCTGAAAACAGTCGCCGCATACATTTTATCTAATTTTATAGTTATTCATGAAATGAGGTCAAGAATGATACCAGTTACTTTGCTGTGGCTTGAAAACTAAAATGCTTTAGTATCTCTCTCCACTACCACCATCAACACTGGAACTTTACAAATGATCCTATTTATTCTACCACCTGCTACTAAATGACGAAAAATAATTATCAAGTGAGTTGCCGAGGCTTCCTGCTCTTACTTCTCTTACCATGTTCTCAGATATCTGACTTCTAGCTAATGTCTCTGCCCAGGAACAAAAGAGGCCAAAGGAAGGAGAAAGAGGAAGCTCAAGTTCTCCCATATGCTCTCTTTCCAAAAGTTATGAAGAGTAGAAAATAATTTAACAAGGAAGTTTAGAGATTACATGAAAATTGTAATGGGTCTGACTCACCAGCTTCCAATACCGTCATCACAACCGGCACTTCCTTGGTGGTAATTATGTATTGGTTGCACGTGATACCTAAGCAGTAGTCTGCTCTCTTTTACAATAAATCACATCTGTCTCTATGATAGACTCTGACCTCAGCATACCAACAGCATTCTTTTTTTTAATGACACTGGCTTGCAAATGCATCTGATTTGAAAGAAACTTTCTTTGTACCATTTTTAGGTTCTGTACTTTTGAATAAAGGTGCAATCACAGCAAATCAAATTCTCAGAAGACTACAATAAGTAAACATTAAGCAGTGTTCCTTTTCGAAAGCGGGAGAGAGTATATGTTTAGGAATGTTCAAGGATTAGTCTGGTTCTTTTTTAAGTTTTTATTTATTGATTTTATCTTAACAGCAAAATACAATGCCTGGCTAGAGCCTTTAAATACAGATAAACAATCCAAACAAGCTGCAACTTACGTATATCATTCTTCTAAGGTCACCTCAGAAAAGAGAAGGTAGCTCCCAACTTGTCCCGAGCTAAATACATTTAAGAGAAGCAAATGGGAATAGCAGCTAAAGTTGAGGGACATGGCAGTTCAAGGCATCAGATGCTCCCTTTCAGGTTGCTGAGATGTTTCCAAATGGTTCCTGTATCTGCATGGCCAAAGTGGTATAATTTGTTTTCTTAGCTTTTTCAATCCCTCTGCATATTAGATCACAATTTTAGCTCAAGTTTATTTTTGTTGTGTGTATTTGACAATCCTTTGGTGGTGTGGAACTTAAATCATCACTTCCCAGAGCAAGAAAACAAAGGCTGACACTTCTGATATAGAAGGCTGCAATCTGGAAAGGATGATGGTTGGAGGGACAGGCGGATGATTGGGACCACCACTAGGTTTATTCTTTATTTGTTCAACATGTTTTCATTAAATTAGGGTACAAAGGTGGACAAGTTAGAAGTAGTCTCTCTCATTATGACGATTACAGTCTACCAGAGGTGAGAATGGAGGACTTAAAGGTAGACAAAAATGCCTAATGTGTCACCTAGAGAACACAACCAAAAATGAGTTACCCAACAACTTCATACAGTTACTACCTGCAGTTAGTATGTACATGCCAGGTAAGATAGGAAGAGGCCTACAGCCTCTCCTGGACAATCTTGAGAGACCAAATAGGTTTTGATCTTGACCATTCCCTGAAAATTCTCATCTATAATCTTCAAATGCAAGAAGGAACCAGGAGGTGCCATCATGTTTCACCACAAGAACCCATTTTTTTAAAATTATTATTTTTTCTTACAGTGAGCATAATTTTTTGTGCTTGTTGTTGTTTTCGAGACAGGGTCTCATTATGTCACCTAGGCTGGGGTGCTGTGGCCCCATCTTGGCTCACTACAACTTCTGCCTCCTGGGTTCAAGGGATCCTCTCACCTGAGCCTCCATAGTAGCTGGGATTACAGGCATGTGGCACCATGCCCAGCTAATTTTTGTATTTTTTTGGTAGAGATGGTGGTTTGCCATGTTGCCCAGGCTGGTCTCCAACTCCTAGGCTCAATTGATCTGCCCGCCTTGGCCTCCCAATGTGTTTGGATTACAGGCGTGAGCCACTGTGCCCAGCCAATTTTTTAATTATGTAAATTAAAGGGGTACAAGTGCAGTTTTGTTATATGGATATACTGCACAGTGGTGAAGTCTGGGCTTTTAATGTAATCAACACCTAAATAGTGTACATTGTACTACCTCACTCCCCTCCCACCCTATCACCATTCTGAGTCTCCAGTGGCTATTATTCTACACTCTATGTCTACATATACACATTATTTAGCTCCCACTTGTGAGGACGTGTGGTATTTCACTATGTTTCTGAGTTTTTTCACTTAAGATAATGGCCTCCTATTCCACCCACGTTGCTGTAAAAGACATGTTTTCATTCATTTTCTGTGGCTGAATAGAATTCTATTATATATACATATATACACACACACATATACATAAATAAAATGTGCTGTATGTATATATGTGTATATGTATATACATGTGGTGTGTGTGTATAGATGTGTATACATATGTATATGTGTATGTGTGTATATATATATACATATGTATACACTTATATACACACACAGAGCACATTTTCTTTATTTAATCATCTTGATTTTTTGGAAGAGTTTCAGTAGGATGAGTATCAGTTCTTCTTTGCACATTTTGTAGAATTTGGCTATGAAGCCATCCAGTCCTGGGCATTTTAGGGGGAAGGTTTTAAAATTATTGATTCAATCTTACTATTCATTATTGGTCTGTTTAAGATTTCTATTTCTTCCTGGTTCAATCTTGGGATGTCATATGTTTCCAAGAATTTGTCAATTTCCTCTACATTATCTAGATTGAGTGTATACTTCTTCATAGTAGTCTCTGATCATCTTTGTATTCTTATGGTATCATTTGTAATGTCTTCTTTTTCATTTCTGACTTTTATTTGGATCTTTTCTTGGTTAGTATAGCCAGAGGCTTATCAATTTTGTTCAACTTTTCAAAAAACCAACTTTTTGTTTAACTTATCCTTGGTATTGTTTTCTTGGTTTTCATTTTCATTTTATTTTTATTTTTAACAACCAATTTATATCATTCAAACAGATAAAACTGCCTTATGTTTGTTTTAGCCTTGTTTTCTGGTTATTAAAAGAAGACCTGAACCAGATACAAATTCACCATATTTTCCTTCAAAGACACTTCTCATAAAAGCTACTAATATTCATATTTTGGCATACAAAATCACATTGGCTAGGCTGGTCTCGAACTCCTGACCTCATTATTTGCCTGCCTCGGCCTCCCTAAATGCTGGAATTACAGGGGTAAGCCACCATGCCTGGCCAAAAGCAGACTTTCAAGAGAGAAGAAACAGCCCTCTGTTGGAAGAAGATGCCATCTAGGACTTTCCTAGCTAGAGAGGAGAAGTCAATACCTGGCTTCAAAGCTTCAAAGAACAAGTGATTCTTTTGTTAGCTGCTAACACAGCTGGTGACTTTAAGTTGAAGCCAATGCTCATTGACCATTCTGAAAATGCTAAGGCCCTTAAGAATGATACTACACCAACTCTTCATGTTCTCTGAAAAGAAACAAGAAAGCCTGGATGACAGTACATCTGTTTATAGTATGGTTTACTGAATATTTTAAGCCCTCTCTTGAGACCTATTGCTCAGAAAAAAAGATTCCTTTCAAAATATTACTGCTCACTGAAAATGTACCTGGTCACCCAAGAGCTCTGATGGAGATGTAAAAGGAAATGAATGTTATTTTCATGCCTGCCAACACAGCATCCATTCTGTGAAGGAGAAATTTTGACTTTCAAGTCTCATTATTTAAGAAATACATTTGTAAGACTATACGTAGTGATTTATCGGATTGATCTGGGCAAAGTAAAATGAAAACCTTCTGGAAAGGATTCACCATTCTGGATGTCATTGAGAACATTCATGATTTATGGGAGGACAACAAAATATTAACATGAAAAGGTGTTTGGGAGAAGTTGATTCCAACTCTCACGGATGACTTTGAGGGGTTCAAGACTTCAGTGGAGGAAGGAGCTAAAGATGTGGAAGAAATAGCAACAACTAGAATCAGAAGTAAAGCTTGAAGATATGATTTGAATTACTGTAATTTCACAATAAAACTTGAATGAGTGAGGAGTTGCTTCTTATGGGTAAGCAAAGAAAATGATTTCTTGAGATAAAATCTACTCCTGAAGATGTTATGAACATTGTTGAAATGACAACAAAACTTTAGAATATTACATAAACTTAGTTGATAAAGAAAGGTTGGAGAGGATTCACTCATTTTGAAAGGAGTTTTATTACGGGTAAAATGCTGGCCAACAGTGCTGTATGCAACAGAGAAGTCATTCGTGAAAGCAAGAAGCCACTGATGTTGAAAACTTTACTGTTTTCTTACTTTAAGAAATTGCCACAGCCACCTCTGCCCTCAACAACCACCAGTCTGATCAGTCGGCAGCCATAAATATCAAGGCAAGACCCTCCACCAGCAAAAAGATTATGACTTACTGAAGGCTCAAATGATCACCAGTATTTTTAGCAAAAAAAATTTTTTTTAATTAAGATAACTTTTTTTATAATGCTATTGCATACTAGACTACTATATACTGTAAACATAACTTTTATATTCACTGGGAAACAAACAAGTTTGTGTGCCTTGTTTTATTGCAATATTCACTTTATTGTGATGGTCTGGAAGTGAACATGCAATATCTCTGAGATATAGGTATGCCTGCATTTTAAGTCTCAGTGTGACGTTATTGTTCTACTACGGTTATTTTACTGTGTTTTACTTACACTTCAAGAAATTCACTAGGGGGTTGGTTTGACATATAACACATTTTTTCCCATTTAAGTAATGGCAAACTGTCTCAAGGAAATCATTTTTGGGTAAAACATGTGATCATCAGGAATCAATTAGTAACATCAAACAAGGGGTGTCTATATTTTTTTCTCAGCATGTTCCTTATCTTTTCTTTGTTTGCTTGTTTGTTTGTTTTCTATTTTACATGTCTCATTTAATCCTGGAAAAATGCTATAAAGTAGCTAGTTGATTCCGTCTTACAGATGAGGGCACTGAGATTCAGAGAGGTCAGTAGCTGGCTTTATTATCTTCTTCCCTGTGGCTGCAATAAAAAATAACCCCAAACTTTTTGGCTCTCACAGCTCTGGGGGCAGAAGCCCAAAATTAAGATGTTTAAGAGCAAAGATCCCTCCAGAGGCTCTAGGAGGGATACCGTTCCTTGCCGCTTTCAGCTTCTGGTAGTTGATGGGACTCTTGTAATAGCATTTAGGGCTCCCAAAATAATCCAGGATGATTTCCTCATCTCAAGATCCTCAATTTAATCATATCTGCAAGGACCATTTTTTTGCAAACAAGGTCACATTCACAAGCTCTAGAAATTTGATATGGATACGTTTGCAGAGCCAATATTCAACTTGGCACACTCACGGAAGGCCACATAGCAGAATATGGTGTCAAGTCCAGATATAGGAGTTCCAGACTCCAGAGTTCATGTTCTTTCCACTCCATGTGCAGTTTTCCATCACATTGTGTGACCTGTCGTCTCCATCCCTCCTCACACCTCAGATTCCCTTAGTCTTCCCAACCTCAGAGTGAGGTTAATACTCTGTTCTCTCCATGCCAGGGTCTCTTCCAAGGAGAGTATTCAAGGGCTGAGCCACCCCTTTACAAATTCCATTGCACATCCATGACTTCCTTTCCAATACCCAGTTTCCTGAGTCTAGTTCACAAACTAGATCACCGAAGCAACCTTTCTGGGAGTAAATATTACATCTTTCCCATTCGTATTAGTTTCTCAAAAGTGCTCAAGAGCCTGAAGAATGACAAAAGAGAAATGCTAAAGATTGAAGGAGTTCAAAACACAATACTCCAAACTATGTTGCTCTAGTATATTGACTATTTTGAGCTTAAAGACACTTGGAAAAACAGCAGATACAAGAAATATACTCTGAGCTTTCTTCTTTTCCTTAGAAACAGGAGATAAGTTGTCCTCCCTATGCCAGAGGGAAAGTAGCATTCTTATCATCAAGGACAAGAAGTTGATGCTGAGAGAAATCTGAACAAACACACCTTATTAAAGTAACGCTTATCTTCCTAGTTACTTCTCTACCCAATTAACCTCCCTAGCCCAAGCCTGTTGGCTTTGTCACATACTCACAATTTTCTATTCCTTTCCCAATTCAGTACACAGGTGTTCAACTTTTAACTCTGTCTTGGGTTTCATTTCCTTAAGAGGGCTCTTGTGCTCACATAAAACTTGAATGAATTAAATTTGTAGGCTTTTCTCCTGCTGATCTGTCTTATGTCAATTCAATCCTCAGGCCCAGCTAAAAAACCCTAAGAGAGAAAACTTGGCCTCCCCTACAATGTCATCCTCTTTCTTTTTTCTGGACATTCTATCTGCTGGTACTTAAGATATTAAAATGGACAGGAGAAAGAAAGCAACCATGTTATGTCTTCTGGATTGTCCTGGTACACTCAGTTTGAAGGTTACTCGAAGCCAGCTTGCTTTTTGTCAAGAGATTGCTTGATCTGGAGCCATATAGAAAATGGTGACATCTCCACCTCGTGACATATGGGCCAGTAAGGGGTTGCAAAGTTCCGTTCTGCACACTTCTCTTCATTCTAAGAACGAATATTCCTTCCATTTAAACACATATTACCAGGAATTCAATCCAACCTCTCTTTTTACAGTCTACCTAGAATTACTATTATACTATTTACATACAATATGGAAACCTCACACGTGTATAGATCTATTTACAAACTCCCTCTAAATTCAAGTTGTCATTGAAATTACATCTACCTGTATTGTAAATCCCATAAAAATGATGCTATAGTTTTTACTTAAACAAACGTACATATTCTTAAAACATTAGGAGGAAAAAATGGATTTTTATATTTATCTTACTATTTATGATTTCTTTCTTTATTTCTACATAAAGATTTGAGTTTTCATCTATTTTTTCTTGTCATCCCAAAGAACAAAGCATTTTTTACAGTGTAAGTTGGTCTGCTGGCAATAAATATTCTGTTTTTGTTTATCTGAATGTAACTTCATTTTGACTCCATTCCTGAAGTATGAGTATCTTTGGATATGGACTTCTGGATTGGAAAGTCACATCTCCTTTCAGCACATTGAAGATATTGTTTCATTGTCTTCTTGCTTTCATAGTTTTTGAAGGTAGGTTGGCAGTATTTAGCAGTGCAGTTTCATGTATATGCTGTGTTGTTTTTCTCCGGCTATTTTCAAGATAGTGTCTTGGGTTTTCAGCAATTTGATTACAATGTACCTCAGCATCTTGAACATGTACATTTATCTCTCACCAATTTTGGGAATCTCTGATCTTCATAGAGAAAATCTATATTGATATTATCAAATTCACTGACTGCTTTGGTCTGCCTGTGTATGTATATTCCAAAGGTCAGCCAGAGATTTGAGCAGAATTTACACCAAAAATTTGTAATGCTCCTTTTCTGGCCCTCTTTTTAATGACATTCCTCCCTCACTTTCCAGTAGCTGGGGTTGCTCCAAACTCTGTCCTCTGGTTCATAAGGCCAGAAAGACTGAGCTTCCTACAGGAGTTTCAGCCACTCTGTGTGGCCCTACCTGTGGCTTGACCTCAGGATAATAGTCATAAGAAATTTAACCTATACTACTTCCAGGTGTCTTCAACCCCCTTCCAGAATCTTGCTGCCTTTGTTCATTCTTCAGCTCCCTCAGAGAGTTTTGTTGTTGCTGTTGTTTGTGTTTTGTGAGGGTTTACAGACTACACGGGAAGCAGAAATTGTTCTTTGGGATTTAACTTTTACAAAAATCACAAGCACTCATCTCATTTGTGGCAGTAAAAGTAATATTTACAACGTTAACATTAAACAACATACCTTGCTACAGGTTTCCAGTAGATATCTTGTATTATGCTGTGTAAGCTCCTCCTATTTCTAGCTCATTAAATAAATATTATTTGCTTGTTGGTCTTATTTAACAGAAAAAAAAGGAGTCTCTATTTATTAATTCATTAGTTTTATTTTCTACAGATTGATTTTGTTACTCTCCTTTAATAATGAAAGTTCTCAGAGCTATTAATTTTCTGCTAAATACAGCTTTAGCCATTTAAAATATTGATACATAGAGTTCTTACTCTCCTAACAGTTTATTATATAGTTTCCCTCCCTATTTGAATCTGGAGTTTTTAGAAAAAAATTTGGTTTTTGTTATCATTATTTCTCTTTTCCAAGCTACTGATTTTTGCATTTAAACTTTTGCTATTAATGTCTAGTTCTATTTCAGTGTAGGCAGAGCATGGAGCCTGTTAACACTTTATATTTCATAATTTAATATGTTTTCTTTAAGATATAACATATGATCAATTTTTTTCTAAATGCTTCATGGCTCCTTAAAAAAGTGTATTGCTTATTTCTAGAGAACAAAATTCAATAAATATTTATTAAATCAGCTTTGTTAGATTATTAAAATACTCTATCAATTCTGTGTTTATTTGACCCATGAAAGATCAATAGAAGTGTATTAAAGTGTCACACAACAATTCTACTTCCATCAATTTTTCCTTGTATTTCTAACAGCCTTTGTTTCATGTATTTTGAGGCTGTTACCATGTCAATAAAAATTCAGAACTGCCTTATCTTCATTGTGAAGTCTATCTTAAAGAAAATATAACCTTCTTGATTGCATTTAATATTTTTATAGCCTTTGATTCTATTTCATCTAAATATTGCCAAGATTACTTTTTTTTTATTTCACTTCTGCCTAATAAATCTTGTCCATTCTGTTGTTCTTTCTTTTTTAATCTAATGAGTTACTTTGTTTTAGGTATATTTCTTCTCAGTACCCTACAGTTAGATTTTGCTTTTTAGCTGAAATATACAGTGGTTGTATTTTAATAGACTAATTTAATAAACATTTTACAATGAGATTCAGCTTTACACAATGCTTTCACATTTATATTTGCTCTTTTCAACATATCAGGTGCAGGGGAAATGTCATTCCTTTGTTATGCATAAGGAAATTCAAAGCCAGATAGGTTAGATGCATTTCCCAAGGTCATTCAAGTAATATATGGCAGTGGCAAGACTTAACCAAAGGATGATAATACTAAGAAAATGGCTTTTTACAAACATATAATATCCCCTTGCTGAACATCAATATTCAGATAGACTATTTGGTCAAATTATGGTTTTTTGTTTTTTTTTTTTTTAAGATAGAGTTTCGCTCTTACTGCCCCGGCTGGAATGCAATGGCGCAATCTCAGCTCACTGCACCCTCCACCTCCTGGGTTCAAGTGATTCTCCCGCCTCAGCCTCTTGAGTAGCTGGGATTGCAGGCACTCACCACAAAGCCAGGCTAATTTTTGTATTTTTAGTAGAGATGGGGTTTCTCCATATTGGCCAGGCTGGTCTCAAACTCCTGGCCCCAGGTGATCCACCCACCTCAGCCTCCCAAAGTGCTGGGATTACAGGTGTAAGCCCCTGTGTCTGGCCATGGTCAAATTATCTAATTTTTATTCCACTGGGGGACTTTACACTATTTATTTTTATTGCATAAATGATATGTTTGTAACACTGTAATCTTATTTCATGCTTTGTGTAGTTTATGCTTTACTGTTTTTTCTTTGTTTTATATACTATTGGCCCTCCTTGTCTGTGGGTTCCACATCTGTGGATTCAAGCAACCATGGATTGAAAATGCTCAGTGATATGGTTTGGCTCTGTGTCCCCACCCAAATCTCATCTTGTAGCTCCCATAATTCCCTTGTGTTGTGGGAGGGACTTGGCGGAAGATAATTGAATCATTGGGGCGGGTCTTTCCCATGCTGTTCTCTTGATAGTGAATAAGTTTCACAAGATCTGATGGTTTTAAAAACAGGAGTTTCCCTGCACAAGCTCTCTCTTTTTGCCTGCTCCCATCCACATAATATGTGACTTGCTCCTCCTTGCCTTTCACCTTCTGCCATGATTGTGAGGCATCCCCAGCCACGTGGAACTGTAAGTCCAATAAACCTCTTTGTTTGTAAATTGCCCAGTCTCAGGTATGTCTTTATCAGCAGCAGTAAAAAGGACTAATACACTCAGGAAAAAAAAAAATGGCATCTATACTGAATATGTACAGACATTTTATTATCATTATTCCCTAAACAATACAACTATTTATATAGCATTTACACTGCATTAGGTATTATAAGTAGTCTAGAGATAATTTAAAGTAGTCTGTAGGTTACATGCAAATATTATGCCATTTTATTCCAGGGACTTGAGCAGCCACAAATTTTGGTATCTGGAAGCAATCCTTCACAGATACCAAGGGACAACAGTACTTGGTGATTTAGATCAGGCTGCACATTCTTTTCTCTCTCCATTGGTTTGGAAGTCATGCATCCTACTTTTGTTTCTAATAGTGGCACCTGGTACATCAAAAAGAATATTAATATTTGTTGAATGAATACATTTTAAAACTTTCAAATATTTAGAATATTTGAGTCTACCCCTAGAAAAATGAGAATTTGTCACAAATTTATTTCTGGACCTTGTAAATATGATCCTGGGTTTCTTATTGCTTAGTGTTAAATATTAAGGTATTAAATATTTAATGCTTATTAAAGCATTATTTTGTGTGACATATTTTCTCTTTCAAAAGCATAGTTTTACATTTGCATTCAGTATTATAATTAAAGTTACAATCACTTAAATCTCACTTTTTGTTAACTTGGTTTAATTATTAACAATCAGCCACTTCTCTGTTACTGAATTCTTTTGTTGTTGTTGTGGTTGTTGTTTAATTTTTATTTCATAATCATAAACTTAACTCTGCAATCCAGCTAGGCATGGAAGGGAACAAGGAAAACATGGAACCCAAAGGGAACTGCAGTGAGGGCACAAAGATTCTAGGATACTGCGAGCAAATGGGGTGGAGGGGTGCTCCCCTGAGCAACAGAAGAAATGGTCTGGTGGTTAAGAGAAAACACACGTCAAACTTACTAGAGCTGTCCACAGTCAGCAATGGTGATCTTCTTGCTGGTCTTGCCATTCCTGGACCCAAAGTGCTCCATGGCCTCCACAATATTCATGCCTTCTTTCATCTTGCCAAAGACCACTTGCTTGCCATCCAACCACTTGGTCTTGGCAGGGCACATGAAAAACTGGGAACCATTTGTGTTGGGTCCAGCATTTGCCATGGACAGGATGCCAGGACCTGTATGCTTCAGGATGAAGTTCTCCTCATCAAATTTCTCCCTGTAGATGAACTTGTCACGAGTGCCATATGGCATGTGAAGTCACCACCCTGACATACAAACCTTGGAATAATTCTGTGAAAGCAGTAACCCTCATAACCAAATCCTTTTTCTCCAGTGCTCAGAGCATGAAAGTTTTCTGCTGTCTTTGGAAGCTTGTCTGCAAACAGCTCGAAGGAGACGCAGCCCAAGGGCTCACTATTGACAGCAATGTTGAAGAACACAGTGGGGTTGAACATAGCTGGTAATACGGGGCTCCCAGTGGCAGCAGCATCTGTGAAGTCTCTGTTACTGAATTCTTAACTTCAATTTCTCTCTCAGTTACCTGGGCAGTGTTTCCTAAATGTTAGTATGTATAAGAATCTCCTAGAGAGACTGTTTATGCACAGCTTGCTACAGTTCATCCAGAGTCCTAACTGTTCTAAGCAAATTTTGTAGATTTTATAGCAATATTTTGTACCATATAGTGTGGCCGAAAAAAAATCTGATTTTTTGCTCCTTTATAAAGCTAACTGTTTTGTTTGCCTACGTGTGTGAAGGATTTTTTTTACTTTATTCTTTAAAAAATTACCAAGTTGAAATGATATAAAACCCTTTTCATTAATGTTGCCTGGAGTATGGAAAGTCCCTTCAATTTTTGTTTTTTGGTATTGGGTTTGTTTTTTGTTTCTTCGTTGTGCTCCGAAGAGCTTTTATTAATCTTTCACTACTATTTGTGTTCTAATTGCTTCTGCCTCAAGAACATCTGTGATTCTTACTTTGGTTCTGGGTGTTCAAGTCTATGATGTCTATTTTCTATATTTTTAATCCTCTCTTTTGTTATTTTAATTTTTATTGCACCTGTTCATTTCAACAGAAATTATCAATTTTTTCCCCCTTTTGATTTTTTCTTCTTCTTCTTCTTTTTTTTTTCTTGAGACAGGGTCTCTGTCATCCAGGCTGGAGTGCAATGGCACAGCCACAGCTCACGGCAGCCTCCACCTCCCCAGGCTCAGGTGATCTACCCACCTCAGCCTCCCAAGTAGCTGGGACTGCAGGTGTGTGCTACCACACCTGGCTAATTTTTGCATTTTTTGAAGTGACAGGTTTACATGTTGCCCAGGCTGGTCTCAAACTCCTGGGCTTGAGCAATCTGCCTGCATTGTCTCCCAAAGTGCTGAGATTATAGGCTTGAGGTACCACACCTGGCCGTGAGTTTTTTTTAAATAGTGATTTATTTTCAGCTTCCAACACAGACTTTAATTGTGTTATGACATTCTGGTCTCTTTACAATATTTTCTTGACTAATCCATCTCCTTTTCCAAATAATCCTACTTTTTATAATCTAAACTTATTCTCTCACTTCACTTTCTGTTTCCTGATGCTGTTGAGGATGACAAATTTCTAAAAATCCCTTCAGATTTCTGCAACATATCATCTTAGGAGGTCAACATTTACTCTGAGTCTCTGAGATACTGTTCCCTTTTCCTTGTCCATAATGATTTCTTTTTATTTTAGTTTATCATGAAAGAGACAGTGTTTGCCAAGAAAGAGATGAAGATTGTCTTTATGGGTCACTTAAACATAAATCTCTTACAGCTAAATGATATATTGGTTTACAAAACTTATATCCTAATTTCCATCCTCTAGCAGGTTTTCCACCTAGCATACCTGTTGGGATTGGCATAGACTCTTCTTGTATCACTACCTCCATCTGTGTTATGAAAAACAACAATCCCCGAGGCCCTCGTAGTTTCAGCATAGATGTGATGCTTTAACTGTGACAGATCCTGACAAATATATTTCCAAAAATACTACTGCCCTATTTAGTAAGCAGGATAATGGCCTTCCAAAGGTGCCTACATCCTACTCCCTAAAATCGGTGAATGTGTTAGATTACATGGCAAAGGAAAATTAAGGTAGCAGATGGAATTAAGGTTGCTAATCGTCTGACCTTAAAACAGGGAGATTATCCTCCAGTACCGGGGTGGGACCAATGTAATCACGAGGGTCATTAAATCTCAAAAACAGAAGTAGAAGAGTCAGAGCAATGCAATAGGAAAAAGAGTTGACCTGCCATTGCTGACGTTGAAGATGAAAGGGGGCCACAAGCTAAGGAATGCAGGCAGCTTCTGGAAGGTAGGAAGGACAAGGAAACACATTTTCCCTTAGAGACCTCAGAAAAGAATTCAGCCTGACTAACATCTTAGCCCACTAATATCCATCCATTTCAGACTTCTGATCTCCCAAACTGTAAAATAATAAATCTATGTCATTTTGAACCTCAAAGTTTGTGTTAATTTATTACAGCAGCCACAGAAAACTAATATATGACCATTTATTTGAGTAACCACTATTTGCATTCTTCACATGCATCGCAAAAGATGTCTTCATTAAAAATAATGCTTCACAAAAGTACTTACATGTATAGTAATTCTTGTTCACTTTTCTGATTAGCGTTTGCATGTTTCTGAAGCAGGGGAAAGATAGCAGCCAAATGATTAAAGGTCTTCCCTCTGTTTGGCCACAGCAAAAGGGAATCACCTGTTGAAATTGTTCATTCTAGCTCCACCAAACATCTCATTAGTAGAATTCTCTACAGGAATCAAGACTAGCTTGACTATAAAAACAAATTTTTAGTGGTAGTGACTTCTTTTTGGCATATATCTTCTTGAATATTTTTATAGAAAGTTGAACCAGTTATAATAGAGGCTACTACTCCAATATGAATTTAATTTCATTCATTCTTCAATCCCTTCTTGGATAAGGTGCTGATCCACCTAACTCACTCCCTCATGAGTGAATGCAAACTTAAGAAATTATACCTTCATAACATGGGCATATTTTTCTAACTGTAAAAATGTTTTCTTTAAATAGGCATAACTACATCCTGTCTATTTTAATTTCATATAGCACTAATTTTCCTTGGGGAAGGAGTAAAAGATAATATTTTTTAAAGTTTCTCTCTATCTAGATAGGATGCTAGTAAAAGCAAGATTTCTATATGTTCTGATATGACCAAGTAGATATTTCTCTACTCACCGGTCTCTGAAAATCCCTGTGTTTACCCAAGATTTAACTCAAGAGGCTAAAGTCGTGGGTAAATATTAAGAGGGAATTGACAAAGGCATATTAAGTCTAAGGAGTAGACTATACTTTTCTAAAATAAACACATAATTACAGAGTTAACACAGCAGCACCTTCTGCCTTGTCAGTGCTGAAGGCCCCATGGCAGCCAGTACTCTTCACTTGACCTCGTCCTGCAAACTTTCTGTACAGCAGATAAAGGCCCAAAGTACACTATAGTTTAGTGAATAGCATAAACTCATTCATCTGTAAGTACTAGATATTACAACATCAGGCTTCTCACTGGTCCTACTATAAAAATAATTTTATGCTTGCACATTGGACACAATTGTTCTGGTGGCATAGCTCTTTAGCTAAACCAGCACTGAATAGAAAGAGGCATCCTCTATTAGTCTGCAACAGAACCCAGCATTTCCACCATTGCAAACATCCAACTGGATGAAAACTTTTTATCCCCAGCAGGATTAAGTCAAAACATAGATTGACCTAGGAGAAGAAGCATTAGCCCTTGTCAAATAAGTATAATTACTTGATGACATTGGTTAGTAAAGCTGCAAAGAATACTGAGGAAATTAAACCAGCTAATTTGGGAAAGACTAGAAAGGCAATATGAACACCATAAAAACATGGGTAAGGAACAATAAGATGCTGACCTTTACTGTTTTCTCTGTGCATGATCCTGCCTGGCAGAGCTACGTTTAGGCTCCTCAGAAAACCCGATGCTCTCTTTGCACTACTAGCCAATGTGAAGCAACATTAAAAAAAAAAAAGAAAGAAAAAGAAAGAAAGAAAGAAAACAATCAGAGAAATGCAAATTAAAACCACAATGAGATACCATCTCACACCAGTTAGAATGGCGATCATTAAAAAGTCAGGAAACAACAGGTGCTGGAGAGGATGTGGAGAAATAGGAACACTTTTACACTGTTGGTGGGACTGTAAACTACTTCAACCATTGTGGAAGACAGTGTGGCGATTCCTCAAGGATCTAGAACTAGAAATACCATTTGACCCAGCCATCCCATTACTGGGTATATACCCAAAGGATTATAAATCATGCTGTTCTAAAGACACATGCACACGTATGTTTATTATGGCACTATTCACAATAGCAAAGACCTGGAACCAACCCAAATGTCCACCAGTGATAGACTGGATTAAGAAAATGTGGCACATATACACCATGGAATACTATGCAGCCATAAAAAAGGATGACCTCATGTCCTTTGTAGGGACATGGATGAAGCTGGAAACCATCATTCTCAGCAAACTATTGCAAGGACAAAAAACCAAACACTGCATGATCTCACTCATAGGTGGGAACTGAACAATGAGAACACTTGGACACAAGAAGGGGAACATCACACACCGGGGCCTGTTGTGGGGTGTGGGGAGTGGGGAGGGATAGCATTAGGAGATATACCTAACGTAAATGACGGGTTAATGGGTGCAGCACACCAACATGGCACATGTATACATACGTAATAAACCTGCACGTTGTGCACATGTACCCTAGAACTTAAAGTATAATAAAAAAAAAAAAGAAAACCATTAAAACACTTTAGAAATATACAAAGGTAGGCCGGGTTCTGTGTCTCACTCTTGTAATCCCAGCACTATGGGAAGCCAAGACAGGTGAATCACCTAAGGTCAGGAGTTCAAGACCAGCCTGGCCAACATGGCGAAAGCCCATCTCTACTAAAAATACAAAAATTTAGCCAGATGTGGTGGCGGGTGCCTGTAATCTCAGCTACTTGGGAGGCTGAAGCAGGAGAATCACTTAAACCCTGGAGGCAGAGGTTGCAGTGAGCCGAGATTGTGCCACTGCACTCTAGCCTGGGTGACAGAGTGAGACTCTGTCTCAAAAAAAATAACAAAAAAAGAAATATACAAATGTTTTCATTTGTATGGGAACTTATGGAATAGTGATTAAGAGAATGGGCTCCAAAGTCAAACTGTGAGTGTTCAGATGCTGGTCTTCCCCTTGCAGAAATGTTATGTAAACTATTTATGCTTCATTTCCTACATCTGTAAACTGGGGGCTAATACTGTTACCTCACTGGCTGCTTTGGGAGGATCAGCTGTGATAATTCATGTAAAGCTTGTAGCAGAGTGCCTAATCCCTAACAAGAGTTCAACATAATTGCTGCTGCTGCTAGGGAGAGGCTGCAAAGCATTCTGGGTAAGAACAGGGACACTGGGACAAGATTGTAGAGGCTCTGCCAGTGACAAGCTGTAATCTTGAGCAACGTATTTAACTTCTTTGTACCTCACTTCCCTCACCTACAAAATGGAAGTAATAATAACCATTATGAGGGTTGTTGTGAGAATTAAATGAGTTAATATTTGTTGGGTGTTTAGACTACTATCTGATACATGTCTGACAAATTATTCAGCTGTACATGAATGGTTTTAAAACTGTGATTATGGAAAACCAAGGGCTTTGTACGGAGGAATGGAGATAAGGAGAGTGTGCAGCCCAGTCCCACTCTGTATGCAAACAAAGTAATTCTAGCTCTTTTACATATTTAACTTTCAAGCAAGATTTTCTTTGAGTAAAGGGTAATGCTGCTTTAAAAGAAGAAAGAAAGGAATGAAGGAAAGAAGGAAAGAAGAAGGAAGGAAGGAAGAAAGGAAGGAAGGAAGGAAACAAACCATGGCTCTATATGTATGAGCCTCATATAAAATATATCAGTACAGGTCTTACAAAACATTGAATGTTTTTATATACATTCTCTAGCAGATTTAACCAGATCAGTTTTAAGGTTCCTTCTAGAAAGAAAGTTCTCCATACCTTGAAAAGTGAATTTCAGTATATTCAAATTTTAAAGACACGACTTCTCATACTTCTTCAGGGTAAACAAAAGTCTCAATAATTCTAATTTAACATGCAAAAGCCATGAATATTCACTACAGTCAAATGAATAATAAATCACCCCTGGGTTCAAGTGCTTGCCATGCAAAATTGCCTATTTCCTAGAACATCCAGAAATCTGTTTTTAAATTGCTTTTTATTACTTTTGCTCTTGTGATGGTTGCTCTTCAAAGCAACTTGGAAAAATGTGCCATTCTCAGCATTAAGGCGATAAAGAAGAAATGAGGACAGCAGAACATGGTGCCATCCACAAAAGGAAAGAGAGTCTGTGGATCAGAGGGCTGGGCTCTGGAAGACAGTTTTTAAATGTCAACAGATAAAATTTATGACATAAAAGGGAATGTTCCTTAGTCATCCTGAGCATTGATATCTACATGAATAATAAATCAAAAGGCTCTTTATCCATTTACTGGTAAACATTACAACCTTAGGTTGAAGTTGTGATTTACTCCACTGATATCAACACAATAGAAATCCAGTGAAAGTATCACTGGACTGGCCCCAAGTTCTGGAAAATCATTGATGAGTGGGAGTACAAACATTTTGAGGGGAAGAGTATTTTTTTAAAAGCAAATATTTGTGGCACTAGCAACATGAGTGAACTCATTAAGATTTCTTTTAAAGGATTACCCTTTAGTCTTTCCTACATGGAAAACTCAAGTATACTCAAGTTATCAATTGTATAATTTGGTGGAAAGTTATCACCAGTATTTTCCCCCAAATTGGATTGAATTATTAATATTTCACCTTTACAAATACATGCAGTATAATTCAATTTATATAAAATTTAAAATATACAAAACTTACAGTGATTACAAGTGCCTAAGCTGGTAATAAAGGTATCAATTAATGAAAGAAAATGAATACGTCAAAGGACAGGATAGTGACTACCTCTAATATGATCAGAGAGAGGGTTCAGATCAGGGAATTTTCAGAGGACTGCTGGGGGTGCTAGAAATACAGTGTATTGACTTGGGTGAACCTTGAGATAGGTGTTTATTTATAGTTATTCATTAAACTGTTCATACGTGTCATATGCACTTTTCCTGTACAAATTATATTTCACAATTTTATTTAAATAGTATGTTTCATTCTGAGATGACTCTCCAATCTATTACATGAAACACACTTATACTCAAAAAGGTGTTCATTCTTTTTCTCTGAAATTCAGATTTAACTGGGCGTCCTGAATTTTATCTGGCAACTGTAAACCAATCAGAATAGCATGGTTAGATTACAAATAATATATATATTTTAAAAGACAGGAAAATAAACCACAGATAAAATGCATTCTTAAAAGTCTTAGTCATTTCATTTGATATTCTATTAATATGATACATTTGTGTTTCATGGTTTCTGACTTCCTGTGACCCCTTGTGCCCAGGGGACTGTAAACATAAATAGGCTATCTAGACACAAACTAGTTTACTTAAACGAAGGCAAAGAAGCTGACCATTATAAATACAGCATGCCTGAGAAAGGAGAGTTTCAAGTCAAAAACAAATCTGGAAAAAAAATTAATTTGCTTCTTTTTCTTAAAGCAATGATGTGTCGTTTTTATGTGCACTTGTTTACACAGTAAAAGAAAAGACAATCAAATAGGTAAAATGGATGCTGTATTGCTCCCTTATATACACAAAGAATTACACATCTGTCTAACCATGCTAACCACTCTGAACGATAATTATGGATCAATGCTTTAAAAAATATCCTGACTTGCCTGCAGAAATGGCAAGGAGAATTCAATTAAATTATTTGTAAAAGCCAGAGTCTTTTTTTCCTATCCATCTGCTACTTGAAATGGGATGACCTTTCAAACAGTGCTTGCTGTTCTCAATGCAAACTCTAAATAAAGAAGTGGAGTGTGGCTTTTTTTTTCCTTTCCAGGTTCAGCATAGATAGAGCATTTGTACTGACATTCTACGCCACTCCAAAGAATGCAGATTTGGCTTCTAGAACATAAAAGAGGCATTTCAGGAATATAAATCAGGCTTTTGTCCTATACCTTCAGTCATGACATTTGCCTTCTATCAGAAAGGTGTGCTGCTTCTGAGATAAGTGTTTGAGAACAAGCTACATGAAGTAATTTACTCCCTGGAGAAAAATTGCAAACCTCACCCCCAAACAAATGGCATAAAGTAAATGTGTTAGTGAAGAATCCTTTGTTAAACTATATGTGGCAGGGGAGCTAAATAGAAAAGGTCAGATATTTAAGCTAACAATGGGCTCAAAACAAACCTTCCAACATGTCTCTCAATAGGCCTAGATTATCAACTAACAACTTTCACTATTAAGACTATTAATAGTAATAAGCCGTGCTTTCTTCACTGAGTCTATATATATTTTACATTGTTTTATTGCTCCCCTACCCTTTTTAATTTTTAAAGCATTTCCAGTTTGGTCCTTTGTGTGCTTTTTTAAAAATTAGGATTTGGAACAAACTTTCATGTATTTTTCTTGATAAAAGTGTATCAAGCACATTTCAAAAAGTTCAAAAAATACAGAAATATAAAAAATAATCTATTACCACATCACCCAGAGAAATTGACTCTTAACAGTCTGGTGTTTATACTCCCATTCATCTTAATACATAAGCGTATCACAAAATTATATGATATTATATAACAATCAAAACTAATCAACTGTTTTATGAACATCTTTCTATGCCATAAGTAAAAATCTGTATCATTATACAAAAATTTTCATTACACGTTTTAAATGTTTTATGGGTATCTGTGTGTGCGTGTATAGTTGTAAAATATAACTTTTAAGTGAATTTATTTAAATACCCAACTACTTATGAGTACACAGATTTACAGCTTTTTTCACTATTATAAACAAAACTGAAATGAGCATCCATACACACATCTTTGCAGTTATTTCCTTAGTATTACTTTCCAGAAATAGTATAGCTGGACCAGAAAGTATAAACATTATTAAAGCCTTTTGGTTAATACTGTCAATCTGCCTTCCAGAAAGTTTACTAAGAAAGCTGGGTAGATTTCCCTCTACTGTATAATACTGAGAAATATCAATTTTTTGGATACTTGTCAGTGTGAGCAAAAATGTCATTATTACTCTAATTATTATTGCTTTGATAACTAATGGGGCTGAGAGTTTTACTGGTATTTTTAACTCTTCCTTTGTGAGTCATTATTCAAATACTTTTCAAATGGTAACTTGTAAAGTATTTTGAATTTTGGCCCATTTTTCTACAAGACAAAAGCATTATCTTAAAGTACAACACCATTAGGATTTAAGATAAATACACACACACACACACACTCACTCACAATGAGAAAAAATGCTACAGATAATAATCATTTTAATTTTAAAAATAATACTCAGCATTATTAAACCAATTAAACAAAAATACACACATACGCCAGGTGCAGTGGTTCACACCTGTAATCCCAACACTTTGGGAGGCCGAGGCAGGTGGATCACCTGAGGTCAAGCAGTTCAAGACCAGCCTGGTCAACATGGTGAAAAAATACAAAAAAAGTAGCCAGGCGTGGTGGTGCACGCCTGCAATCCCAGCTTCTCAGGAGGCTGAGGCAGGAGAATCGCTTGAAGCCGGGAGGCAGAGGTTGCCATGAGCCAAGATCATGCCACTGCACTCCAGCCTGGGCAACAGAGCAAGACTCTGTCTCAAAAAAAAAAAAAAAAAAAAAATACACAGGTATGTATGTATGTGGTATATAAAATAAGTCAATACTCTATCCCAGCACTATTTCCAATTCCATTTTCCCATGGCAACTAATAAAAACAAAACAAAAAATAGAAACAATTAATTATTTATCCTTCTACATCTTTTTCTAGTATCATACCAGTATATACAAACAGGTTTTGATATAGTCATTCTTTGCTTTCTAATTCCAACGGTCTCATATCGTTCCAATTAGTCATATGATTAGATGCTGCCATATCATGGACATGCTGGACATCACATATAGATGTATTTAGCTATTATTATTAGTTCCATAATATTTCATAGTATGGTTATAGTATAAATATATTCAACAATCTCACTATTCATGTGCTGTTTTTATGTTAATGTTATTTGTCTTCTTTTTTTTTTTTGCCACTACTAAAAATGCAGCCAACATCTTTAAATATACATCTTCACATCAGAGATTACTGACTCCCAAAATTAAGGTTGCAGAGTCAAAGAGCAAGTGTACCATTAATTTTGATAAATATATCCAGATTTAGCAATATATGAAATTCTTCCATTTCTAAGCACCTTTAACAAGCATGGATATTATCAATATTTTCCAATTTTGTCAACTGCTTGACTGGAAAAGTATTTATTTCATTGTGATTTCAATTTGTATTTCCACAACTACTAGTAAAGTTAAACAGAGTTGCATGTCTATTGGTCACTTAAATTTTCCCTCTGTGAATTGCCAATTAATATCCCTAGCCATTTTTCTCAAATATGATGTATAACTGTATGTCATCAGTGTGTAAGAATTCCTATTTTTCTAAAATTTATATTATTTAATGTACATTCATATATTTAATTCATCTGAATTTTTAGATTTTTATTGTAAAAAATAGTGGTCTAACATTTACAACTTACTAATGAAAAGCCAATTTTCATAGCATCTTTTAATACATAAACATGCATTTCCCAACTGAATTGAAAAGACCCTTTTTTTTTTTTTTTTTTTTTTAAAAGACAGGATCTTCCTTTGTTGCCCAGGCTGGAGTGCAGGGGAGTGACCTCGGCTCACTACAGCCTCGACTTCCCTGGCTCTGGTGATCCTCCAACCTCAGCCTCCCAAGTAGCTGGGACTACAGGCATGTGCCACTGTAATTGCCCAATGGGTTCTCCTTGCCTACTGCTTAGACAGAGCCAATGTATCAAGACCAGGGAACTGCAATAGAGAAAGAGTTCAATTCACACAGAGCAGGCTGTATGGGAGACTGGAGTTTTATTATTACTCAAATCAGTCTCCTCCAAAACTCAGGGATCCAAACTTTTAAGAATAATGTGGTGGATAGGGGGTCGGAAAGTGGGGAGTGCTGATTGGTTGGGTGGGATATGAAATCACAGAGAGTCGAAGCTGTCCTCTTATGCTGAGTCAGTTCCTGGGTGGGGGCCACAAGACCAGATGAGCCAATTTATCCATCTAGGTGGTGCCAGCTGATCTATGGAGTGCAGGGTCTACAAAATAGCTCAAGTACTGATCTTAGGTTTTACAATAGTGATGTTTTCCTGTGGAGCGATTTGGGAGGTTTAGAATCTTGCAGCCTCCAGCTGCATGACTCCTAAACCATAATTTCTAATCTTGTAGCTAGTCTGTTAGTCCTGCAAAGGCAGTCTAGTCCCCAGACAGGAAGGGGGTTTGTTTTGGGAAAGGGCTGTTTTCACCTTTGTTTCAAAGTTAAACTATAAACTGAGTTCCTCCCAAAAGTTAGTTCAGCCTACACCCAGGAATAAACAAGGACAGCTTGGAGGTTAGAAGCAAGATGGAATCAGTAAGGTCAGAGCTCTTTCACTGTCATAATTTTCTCAGTTATAATTTTTGCCAAGGTGGTTTCGCCACCATGCCTTGCTAATTTTTGGTATATTTTATACAGATGGGGTTTCGCCATGTTGCCCAGGCTGGTCTCTAACTCCTGGGGCTCAAGCACTCTGCCCATCTTGGCCTCCCAAAATGCTGGGATTACAGGCATGAGCCACTGCATCCAGCTGAAAAGACACTTTTACTGAATATTAAGTTCATATATTTGGATCTGTTTCTCTTTTTTCTGTTTCATTTATAAAATGTTCTCGTGGCTAACAACGTACCATTTTAATAACAGTAACTTTGTATTACATTTTAATGTTTAGAAGAAAAAGTAAAAATGAAACCTGTTGCCATTCTAATAAATTATATTAACATATCTATTTTATAGGAATGAATGACATTTTATAATAATAAAAACTAGTAGGGAATATGAGTATGACTCTTTTGACAGGCAGTTTTATCTCCATAACATTTTTCTTTTTTCTATATAGGCTTTTTTGTTAAATTGTTACTACGGATTTTATATTTTTTGTTTCCAAAATAATTTTTTTCTATTTCTAGATAACTAGTTATTGAAAGTATAAAGAAAAAATTTGATTTTTATATGTTTATTTTGTGATCATCCAGATAACATGTTTTCTTAGTAACTGTGTAACAGTCATAAATTCTCTATGAATATAATAATATCACATGACAGTGAAGAGAGTATCATTTTTTCCTTTTTTTTGTTTAATTTTTTTGTTTGATTACAACAAGCAGAACCCATAACACAGTGCTAAATAACAGTGCTAATAGCAAATATTCCTGTGTATTCTTCCTGATTTAATATGCATGACTTTTATATTTTACTGTTTAATGCAATGTTTGATTATAGGTCTTTATAAATATTCCTTATTGTGTTTAACTTCCTTCCATGCCCATTTTATTTAGAGTATTGCTAGAAATTTCTAATACATTTTATCACATTTCTTATCAGCATGCATACTGAGTTGAATAGAGTCCTCCATAATTTATAGTCATGTGGAATCTCAAGTGACTTTATTTTGAAACTGGGTCTTTGCAGATGTAATTTGTTAGATTACAGTAATTAGAGGTCATAAGGGATTAGAGCGGCCCCTACCCAATGACTGTTGCCCTCATAAGAAGCAAAACCAGAGATATAGTCAGACACGCAGAGAGAATACCATGTGATAAAGGAGACAGAGACTGGAGTAATGTGTCTGTATGCCAAGAAATGCCAAGGACTGCTGGCATCTACTAAAAGGTAGAAAAAGGCAAGGGAGGGGCACCCCTTAGAGCCTTCAAAGGCAGGATGTCCCTACTGGTACCTTGATTTTGAACCTCTAGCTTTCAAAACTGACAGACAATAAATGTCTGTTATTTTAAGCCACTCATTACCAAATTTCCAAACAGTAATTTGTTATGGTGGTTTTAGGAAATTAACAAAGCATATGTTGTATAATCATATCATTTTAATCTTTTAATTAATGGTATAAATTTCCAATTCAGAACCAGTTTGTAATTTTTGAAATGAAGCCTATTTAAACATTTTTATCATGTTTTCATAAGCAGATAGATACAAGTTGCTACTTTTTAATTATATACTTCCACATATGAAAATGAAATTAGCATAAAATATCTCATTAGTATTATTTATCTCAAGTTTTGATACAACATTTTGCTAGATTTGCACAATTGAGCCCCATTCTATTTTCTCTATAGTCTTGAATTGTTTAAGAACCATAGGGAATATCAGTTTTTTAAAGCTTTCATATGTTACAAGTATCTTTTACTCTTTTAAAGTATCTGTTTTTAAATATCTAATTTACAGGTAAAACTATCTGGGCCTGGTGCCTTTTTTCTAGTGGTACATCTTTAATAATTTTCCACTTTCTTCTATGATTATTGGTATTAAATGTTTTTATTTTGCCTATGGGAATAATATAATACTGAATGTATATATACTTTTCTAAAGAATCATCATTTTCCTAGATTTGAAAGTGAATGGCTATAACAATTTTTTTTTTTTAAATCTAGCCGTACCAGTATTGATTGGCAGAGTTGACCAAGGGAAGCTAGGAGGGTACATACCATCTTCCTCCCACACGACTACATATGCATTGAATCAGAAGAAGACAATCTTCCAAGAATAAAAAGAATCACCAGGGGAATAAGAGCAGTTCTCATCCCTAGTTAGAATCTCTAAACAAACCAAAGCAAATGTTTTTATTTTAATCATCAGGACTGTGTCACAATGAAACCTAGATGGTTTGTCTTCAAGTCATTTACTACTTCCCTAAAGTCTTATCAAAAGTATGCTAAAAAAGTTTATGACATTTCCACTGAGCTACAATAAAGCTTCTATTTTTTTAGATACTTGACAAAATTTTTAAAAGAATTATTTTTCCCCCACACCTGCACACATTTTAAAATATCTTCAACTTTTCTACAAAACAATTTTCTCTACAGCTCTCCCAGACTTCATAAACATATTCTTTTATTCATAGCAGATGGAGGAAATTAGAGTAACATATTTGCTCTAAAATCATTAGTGCTGCATCAGCACTTCTGATCTAAATGGCATTTCAAGGGGTTATTGTTACATAGAGCAAGACTTTGCTTCAGGCAGAAAGAGACAGAAAAACAACTTGAAAAATGA
Organism: Pongo pygmaeus; assembly: GCF_028885625.2. Classification (NCBI taxonomy): domain Eukaryota; kingdom Metazoa; phylum Chordata; class Mammalia; order Primates; family Hominidae; genus Pongo; species Pongo pygmaeus. Next base: position 92,784,216 of record NC_085930.1, on the reverse strand, counting down.
ACCTTTTTTTGCAATTAGCTTCTGCATCTTAATTTGTTGAATGCCATTCTATTTGGATTTTAAACACAAATCAAAGGAAGAACAAAGTGATCCAATTCTGTCAGGGTCATACCTTCCTTACTGGTCAGTCCTCTGATTAATCATAATAGCTGCTTCCTAAAAAATAATGTTGTTAAAACTTACCATCAACTACTTGATTCTCTGGAAGACTAACATATTCTTACTTCTCAGAGATATCTGAGAGGCTAATAAGTCTGCTCTTTAGCCTCAAGAAATGCCTAAAACTAAAGTATTCAACTGGTGAGCGTCACATGACTGCCACTCTGTCCAAGAGATAAATAAACATCCCTGGCTGAAGAATGAACCAACCCATGGGTGTTTCTTTAGCATATACTCTGTTAAGTCCACTGTGGAATTTAAAAAAAAAAAAAAAGTTTAAGGTACTACACACCTGGAAAATGCAATCTTGTAAACATAAGAGAAGACACAGAGAATGACACAAGATAGCAACAATCATACTTTATATTTTTACACTGCATTACAATTTTCAAACTACTTTCATGACACTTTTCTTACTTTATCCTCACAGTAAATCCATAATGGAAGCAGGATAAAAGAGGAATGAGACATAAACATAGAACTTCAGAGATGAAAGCAACATTAAAGGCATCAATAACCTTCTTTACAGATAAGAAAATGGAGACCAAAGGGAACTAAGAACCTTCACCTTGTTTCAGAGTCAGGCAAGCAAAGCTAATGAAGTGAAGGCTTGTCACCCCAAGTTGCAAAAAGGAGTCACAAAAATAAGACAAGAAAGAGAAAGATGATAGAAATACAGGACACTAATTTGGATTTAATGTACCTTTTTAAAAAACTAAAAAAGGAAAAGCAATTCTATTGAATTCGGGTTTGAAATTCAACGTTGGTCTCTAGGGATCACTTGGGTATGGTGGTTTTATGCCATTACCAGATCCCTTTGAGAAAAACACTATTTTGAAATTCATAGTTTCCAGTAAATATGTTCAAGGCTTTGAAGAACATACTCCTGTAGGTGTAAATGGTGTATACACATATACACAAAAGCTTGAAAACACTACTTAATTACTGAATGGAGTCTAAACATTCTACAGCTCAGTTAAGAAGCTACACATGCGTCTCATACCCACCAACTCTCCAGCTGTCCTCCACACACCATCCCAGCAAGTCCTAGCTGACTCTCTTAATACTGCGACCTCTCTGTCATATAACAAAGGTTGAAAATCATCCTTCCTTTGAATAAGAATATATTAGAACTATATTTTTTTTGTTACAGCCTTCTCAAAAATGTATTTCAAGCCACACATAGGCCATTGTCCTGGCATCTTTTATTTAACAGACCATAGCTATTTTCCATGACTCAGTCCAGAATATTCTTTAACATCTACATCTAGGATATTATCATAATTATAATAAGAGACGGCACTACGTGGATGAAGCTGGAAGCCATCATTCTCAGGAAACTAACACAGGAACAGAAAACCAGACAGCGCATGTTCTCACTCATAAGTGGGAAATGAACAATGAGAACACACGGACACAGGGAGGGGAACATCACACATTGGGGCCTGTTAGGGGTTTGGGGGGCAAGGGGAGGGATAGCATTAGGACTAATGCATGTGGGGCTTAAAACCTAGATGACAGGTTGATGGGTGCAGCAAACCACCATGGCATGTGTATACCTATGTAACAAACCTGCATGTTCTGCACATGTAACCCAGAACTTTAAGTAAAAAAGAAAACAAAGGTGCAAAAGTAAAAACATTAAAAGTGGAATCATGATTTTAAAAAATAAATTCACAGTGGTGTTGAAAGATCATATCAGGGTTAGAGGACAAATCTTTGTGTTAGAATGAACACTTAATTTATTATCAGAATGAACAATAATTACCTTGACATTTTAAAACAGGATTTTGTCACCTTTTAAACGTCTGGGAACAGAGAAGGTGAAACACCATGTCTGACACACTATGGAAAGTTTTATAATTCTCCTCAAAAAGGAAGAACAAATATTTCTATTTCCATTCCAGATCTGCACAATATATTCTTGCATCCCATTTGGTCTGATTCATTTACATTTTGCTGAATTCTGTTTTTGTCCATTTTCATCATTCAAAAGATTTTAAAAATTCAACAACATCAAAAAGCCATCAAAAGATGCTTTCAGATGAAATTGCAAAGAAAATAAGCACATGAATTAGTGAAGCAACTTCCAAGTTATACAATTGTGGCACTTACATCTTTTCTCATCTTGCCCAAGAATTAATTGTACTGCTGAAATTAGACATCCAGCCTGCTCCATGCAGACAGGAGCCCAAGCCGGAAGCAAACTCTTTGAATGACAACACTGCCTTCTGATTCTTTTCACATGGCTACATTTTTGACATTTCCTTCAATGTTCTACCCAGTTGCAGTGTGACTATGACAAAAGATTTCTGTAGGCATGACTGGCACCTCTGCGGTAAGTGGCAGGGAATGGAATAGGCAACGAGTCCCTTTAGTAGCTCCAAAAAGCCCACAGGCACTCTGCAAACCTTCTGCATACATGCTCTTAAGTAAAGGATGTGAAAAATGGAAACCGTGATGACAATTTTAATCACCTGACAGATGATTCTATGATCTACTATAGCTTTATAATGGCAAAGCCACTGACACACGAGACTGACAGGCATATATTCTCTCTCTGCCTCTAAGTCTATTAAATGTTTATTTGGGGGGTTTACACATGGATAGAGATGACCTTAACAGAGTATTTATTGAATCTATCCACAGATAAATTATAAATGACTAAAACTTTAACTAGGTGGAATTTTCATGGTTATTTTTAATTTCTAGGCCCAAATCACTTCCCTAGGCTCTAGAACTCTCTTCCAGGAGATGTCAGATGTCAGTAATCAGAGGGAGCCCATCTACAGTCAATGCAGCCAAAAGTTCCGCCTACAAGGTAGCAATTAGAGTCCAGCAGTCTCTTCTGAAAGTGCCAATTACTGTTCTGTCTTCCCTTTTGAATGTCTCCTTAATATAAGAATGACATATCATTTTTATCCTATCAGATTAGAAAATATTGTTTAAAATAACACTCACAGTTGGCAAGAATGCAGAGAGAGAAGCACTCCCAAACAGATGCTGGTGAGGATGTAAATTGGAATGTCCTTTCTGGAAAACAGTCCAACAAAATATATCATGATGTTTTTATCTTCCTGATATTAGTTTGGGTATACTGTCGCATATTTTTAAATAGTCTTCAAAAGCCAGAGTTTTAAAACTCTGTGTGGCATTTCGTTATGTGAATATGCTATAGTTTTCAATTATTTCCACATTTGTCAGCATTTTAGTTGATTTCAAATTGGGGTATTATAAATAATGTTCCAGTGAACATCTTCATAAATACACATTTAACTCACATTCTGTTTATTTCTTAGTATAGATTCAAAGTGAAAATACAGTGGTTGGCAAGGCTTATATTCAAGTATAATTTTATCCTAGTAATTATGGAATTAGTATCAGCAAACCAATTCCTAAGCTAGAATTCACCATCATTTACTAGGAGAAAGATCTGTGGTGGTAAAACAGACTCTGCTTATTTACACAGCCTTACTAATGGGCAATTTGCCAGAAGAAACCAAACCAGAGAGCATGTATGATTGAGTAACCATTACACGGAAAGAAGAAATCAGCTCCTACTAAAAGCACATTCATCTCAAGTAATGCCAGCAGCCTGCTGAGTTAGTTGTATTCAGCCCCTACAGAAAAACCCTTCCCAAGTTCGTTGATATGTGACACCCATGACATATTTTTACCATCACTGGTTTGCATGAATTTGCCTGTCTTTGAGACCTGATAAACAATCTGATTTATTGAACTGAAACAGGCAAATGTAGTGAAACCCTATCCTGTAATTGGCAAACCTTTTACCTCCCTGGTGGCTTGAGTAGAGAAGTTACTGGCTGGAGGCTGTTCTAAAGGAAAACATGATTGGCCCTAAAATTAAAATTCCAGACTTTAGGAGCCAATTAATGATGACATACCACTTTTAATCCATCACTTTGCAATATATTTAAAATGTTAAGACTCATTGTTGGCAAGGGAAAACTATTTCCCAAAGCTTATTCCATGGGAAAATGTTTTCGTGGACAAAGGAGTTTGGGAAAGAGTGATATTGGAACAAAGTTCAAGTTGA